>NC_083585.1:9374088-10085338 GCF_027579695.1 Neoarius graeffei
TCTTGTGCAGCTTAGGCCCCAGTTGCCATGTACCACGTTTGGGAGAAATTTTCCAAAAATTGAGGGAGGAGAAGCATTTTAATTGATTTTCACATAATTCAAAATGGCGGAAAATCTACTGGGTGGAATATGAGGAGACAGGGCCCATTGGATTCCTTTTGACCCAAGCATTCCAGCCACACTAAGAATCTGATGATCAGACGTATGGTTCAAAAGTAACAAGCAGAAATGTACCTGCAATTTTGACCTGTTGGTGGCGCTAGAGAGTTTGAGGTGCTGAGTTGAAATTTGGTGACAAGATCCTTGAGGGAGCCTAGAATCAGTGTGCCAAGTTTAAAAACCTCTAGTCAGACGGTTCTATGCATTGCCATAGAATTTCATTGATTTTAACAAAATTCAAAATGGTGGAAAATCCTCAAGGCAGAATATGACGTCATAGGGTGCGGTGGATTCGGCTTGAGCCAAGGATTCCTGAGATAGTGGAATTTTGTTTCTAGGCAAAACGCATCATGAGATATGAGCCAAAAGACATTTTTCCTAGTTATAGCGCCCCCTAGCAGCCAATTTGCTCCAAATTTTTTGCTGCCCTTTGGGGAGGGGTGTTGCATAAAGCCACCAAGTTTCGTTAAGATACGCCAAAGGTTCGCCGAGAAATGAGCACACTTCCTGTCTTGCATCTGCCAGCCAAATTTGATTGGCTGCCACGGCCAAACGCTTAAGAAATTCTAAAAACCGGGTATGTTTCTTGTGCAGCTTAGTCCCCAGTTGCCATGTACCAAGTTTGGGAGAAATTCTTCAAAAATTGTGGGAGGAGAAGCATTTTAATTGATTTTCACATAATTCAAAATGGCGGAAAATCTCCTGGGTGGAATAGGACGAGACAGGGCCCCTGGATTCGTGGTGACCCAAGGATTCCAGCGATACTAAGCTTTTGATGATCAGACGTATGGTTCAAAAGTAACAAGCAGAAGTGTACTTGCAACTTTGACCTGTTGGTGGCGCTAGAGAGTTTGAGGTGCTGAGTTGAAATTTGGTGACAAGATCCTTGAGGGAGCCTAGAATCAGTGTGCCAAGTTTAAAAACCTCTAGTCAGACGGTTCTATGCGTTGCCATAGAATTTCACTGATTTTAACAAAATTCAAAATGGCGGAAAATCCTCAAGGCAGAATATGACGTCATAGGGTGCGATGGATTCGTGTTGAGCCAAGGATTCCTGCCATAGTGGAATTTTGTTTCTAGCCAAAACGAGTCATGAGATATGAGCCAAAAGACATTTTTCCTAGTTATAGCGCCCCCTAGCAGCCAATTTGTTCCAAATTTTTTGGGGCCCTTTCGGGAGGGGTGCTGCATAAAGGCACCAAGTTTCGTTAAGATACGCCAAAGGGTGGCCGAGAAATGAGCACACTTCCTGTTTCGCATCTTTGCAGCCAAGTTTGATTGGCTGCCACGGCCAAACGCTTGTGAAATTCAAATCACCGGGTATAACTTTTGTGCAGGTTCGTCCAATTATGCTATCTTCCAAGTTTGGGAGAAATTGGTAAAAAATTGAGGGAGTTGAAACATTTTAATTGATTTTCACAAAATTCAAAATGGCGGGAAAAATATATGGGCGGGAAATGACGTCATGGGGTGCGTTGGATTCGTCTTGGCCCAAGGATTCCAGGGATACCAAGTTTTTGAAAATCAGACCAACGGTTCAAAAGTTACAAGCAGAAATGTACCTGGGACTTTGACCTGTTGGTGGCGCTAACGGGTTTGAGGTAGAGGCCTGAAATTTGGTGAGAGGAATGTTGAGAGTGTCTAGAATCAGTGTGCCAAATTTCACAACTTTTTACCAGACGGTTCTATGGGCTGCCATAGACTTGCAGAGGCGGAAGTGGACTGAATAATAATAATAATAATAATAATAATAATAATAATAATAATAATAAGAAACAATAGAATCACTATGGGTGCCTTCGCAGCTTTGCTGCTTGGCCCCCAATAATAAGAAACAATAGAATCACTATGGGTGCCTT
This sequence comes from Neoarius graeffei, assembly GCF_027579695.1. Taxonomy (NCBI): domain Eukaryota; kingdom Metazoa; phylum Chordata; class Actinopteri; order Siluriformes; family Ariidae; genus Neoarius; species Neoarius graeffei. Next base: position 9,376,107 of record NC_083585.1, read on the forward strand.
CGCAGCTTCGCTGCTTGGCCCCCAAATATAGCTGCAAGCAGCAATGAGGGGGCCAAGCAGGCTATGAGCCTAGTCGTCAGGCTCGCAGAATGCATTTGGGCCAGACAGATGGTCACGAGCACACACAAGAAGTTTCATGTCGATATACCATCGTTTGACTGAGATACAAGGTCATTTGTTGTTCGGCGGCTTCATCATCAAATTCGATTGACTGTGATGGCTGAAATTACTTCAAGTGTACTTGGTGTGTATGTGTGTGTGTGTGTGTGTGTGTGCTAGAAGACTGCTGACATATGAGCTCAATGACATATGAGCCAAAATATATTTTGTATAGTTATAGCGCCCCCTAATGGCCAATGTGCACCAAATTTGGTAGGAGAGCTTGCGGAGGGGTGGGGCATAATCCCACCAAGGTTGGTTAAGAAATGTCAAAGGGCTGCCGAGATATGAGCTCACATCCTGTTTGACATCTTCGCAGCTGAGTTTCATTGGCTGCTGCGGCCAAACAGTTTAAAAATTTCAAAAGACTGAGGATAAATTTTGTGCGGCTTGGTGCAATGATGCTATCAACCAAGTCTGGGCAAATTTGGTCAAAAATTGAGGGAGGAGTAGCAATTTACATGATTTTAACAAATTTCAAAATGGCGGAAAATCTACCAGGTGCAATATGACGAGATAGGATAGGTTGGATTCGGTTTGACCGATGGATTCCAGCAATACTAAGATTTTGACAATCAGCCGTACGGTTCAAAAGTAACAAGCAGAAATGTACTTCCAACTTTGTCCTGTTGGTGGCGCTAGAGAGTTTGAGGCGGTGAGTTGAAATTTGCTGACAAGAACCTTGAGCGAGCCTAGAATCAGTGTGCCAAATTTCTCAACCTCTCGTCTGACGGTTCTATGGGTTGCCATAGAATTTCATTGATTTTAACAAAATTCAAAATGGCGGAAAATCCTCAAGGCTGAATATGACGTGATAGGGTGCGATGGATTCGGCTTGAACCAAGGATTCCAGAGATCGTGGAATTTTGTTTTTAGCCCAAACGCATCATGAGATATGAGCCAAAATTCATTTTTGCTAGTTATAGCGCCCCCTAGCGGCCAAGTTGGTCCACGTTTTTTGGGGACCTTTCTGGTGGTGTCTGGCATAATGCCACCAAGTTTCGTTAAGATCTGCCAAAGGGCGGCCGAGATGTGAGCACACATCCTCTTTCGCGTCTGTGCAGCCAAATTTGATTGGCTGCCACAGCCAAACGCTTATGAAATTCGAAAATCCGTGTAAGATTCTTGTGCAGTTTCCTCCACCGTTGCTATGGACCAAATTTGGGAGAAAATGGTCAAAAACTGAGGGAGGAGTAGCATTTTAATTGATTTTCACATAATTCAAAATGGCGGAAAATCTACCAGGTGCAATATGACGAAACAGGGCGCGTTGGATTCATTTTGACCCAAGCATTCCAGAGATACTAAGCTTTTGACGATCAGACGTATGGTTCAAAAGTAACAACCAGAAATGTACCTGCGAATTTGACCTGTTGGTGGCGCTAGAGAGTTTGAGGTGGTGAGTTGAAATTTGGTCACAAGACCCTTGAGGGTGCCTAGAATCAGTCTGCCAAATTTGAAAACCTCTAGTCATACGGTTCTATGGGTTGCCATCGAATTTCTTTGATTTTAACAAAATTCAAAATGGCAGAAAATCCTCAAGTCAGAATATGACGGCATAGGGTGCGATGCATTCGGCTTGACCCATGGATTCCAGAGATAGTGGAATTTTGTTTCTACCCAAAACGCATCATGAGATATGAGCCAAAAGACATTTTTCCTAGTTATAGCGCCCCCTAGCAGCCAATTTGTTCCAAATTTTTTGTTGCCCTTTGGGGAGGGGTGCTGCATAAAGCCACCAAGTTTCGTTAAGATAGGCCAAAGGGTGGCCGAGAAATGAGCACACTTCCTGTTTTGCATCTGCAAGCCAAATTTGATTGGCTGCCACAGCCAAACGCTTAGGAAATTCTAATTACCGGGTAAGATTCTTGTGCAGATTAGTCCCCAGTTGCCATCTACCAAGCTTGGGAGAAATTGTTCAAAAATTGAGGGAGGAGAAGCATTTTAATTGATTTTCACATAATTCAAAATGGCGGAAAATCTACTGGGTGGAATATGACGAGACAGGGCGCGTTGGAGTCGCTGTGACACAAGCATTCCAGCGATACTAAGATTTTGATGATCAGACGTATGGTTCAAAAGTAACAAGCAGAAATGTACCTGCAACTTTGACCTGTTGGTGGCGCTAGAGAGTTTGAGGTGGTGAGTTGAAATTTGGTGACAAGATCCTTGAGGCAGCCTAGAATCAGTTTGCCAAGTTTAAAAACCTCTAGTCAGATGGTTCTATGCGTTGCCATAGAATTTCATTGATTTTAACAAAATTCAAAATGGCGGAAAATCCTCAAGGCAGAATATGACGTCATAGGGTGCGATGGATTCGTCTTGACCCATGGATTCCAGAGATAGTTGAATTTTCTTTCTAGCCAAAACGCATCATGAGATATGAGCCAAAAGGCATTTTTCCTAGTTATAGCGCCCCCTAGCGTCCAATTTGGTCCAAATTTGTTGTGGCCCTTTGGGAAGGGGTTTTGCATAATGCCACCAAGTTTCGTCAAGATTGGCCAAAGGGCCACCGAGATATGAGTGCACTTCCTGTTTTGCGTCTGCGCAGCCAAATTTGATTGGCTGCCACGGCCAAACGCTTGTGAAATTCAAATCACCGGGTATAACTTTTGTGCAGGTTAGTCCAATTATGCTATCTTCCAAGTTTGGGAGAAATTGGTAAAAAATTGAGGGAGTTGAAACATTTTAATTGATTTTCACAAAATTCAAAATGGCGGGAAAAGTATATGGCGGAAAATGACGTCATGGGGTGCCTTGGATTCGTCTTGGCCCAAGGATTCCAGGGATACCAAGTTTTTGAAAATCAGCCCAACGGTTCAAAAGTTACAAGCAGAAATGTACCTGCGACTTTGAGCTGTTGGTGGCGCTAGAGGGTTTGAGGTAGAGGCCTGAAATTTGCTGAGAGGAATGTTGAGACTGTCTAGAATCAGTGTGCCAAATTTCACAACTTTTTACCAGACGGTTCTATGGGCTGCCATAGACTTGCAGAGGCGGAAGTGGACTGAATAATAATAATAATAATAATAATAATAATAATAATAATAATAATAAATATAGCTGCAAGCAGCAATGAGGGGGCCAAGCAGCCTATGAGCCTAGTCGTCAGGCTCGCAGAATGCATTTGGGCCAGACAGATGGTCACGAGCACACACAAGAAGTTTCATGTCGATATACCATCGTTTGACTGAGATACAAGGTCATTTGTTGTTCGGCGGCTTCATCATCAAATTCGATTGACTGTGATGGCTGAAATTACTTCAAGTGTACTTGGTGTGTGTGTGTGTGTGTGTGTGTGTGTGTGTGTGTGCTAGAAGACTGCTGACATATGAGCTCAATGACATATGAGCCAAAATATATTTTGTATAGTTATAGCGCCCCCTAATGGCCAATGTGCACCAAATTTGGTAGGAGAGCTTGCGGAGGGGTGGGGCATAATCCCACCAAGGTTGGTTAAGAAATGTCAAAGGGCTGCCGAGATATGAGCTCACATCCTGTTTGACATCTTCGCAGCTGAGTTTCATTGGCTGCTGCGGCCAAACAGTTTAAAAATTTCAAAAGACTGAGGATAAATTTTGTGCGGCTTGGTGCAATGATGCTATCAACCAAGTCTGGGCAAATTTGGTCAAAAATTGAGGGAGGAGTAGCAATTTACATGATTTTAACAAATTTCAAAATGGCGGAAAATCTACCAGGTGCAATATGATGAGATAGGATAGGTTGGATTCGGTTTGACCGATGGATTCCAGCAATACTAAGATTTTGACAATCAGCCGTACGGTTCAAAAGTAACAAGCAGAAATGTACTTCCAACTTTGTCCTGTTGGTGGCGCTAGAGAGTTTGAGGCGGTGAGTTGAAATTTGCTGACAAGAACCTTGAGCGAGCCTAGAATCAGTGTGCCAAATTTCTCAACCTCTCGTCTGACGGTTCTATGGGTTGCCATAGAATTTCATTGATTTTAACAAAATTCAAAATGGCGGAAAATCCTCAAGGCTGAATATGACGTGATAGGGTGCGATGGATTCGGCTTGAACCAAGGATTCCAGAGATCGTGGAATTTTGTTTTTAGCCCAAACGCATCATGAGATATGAGCCAAAATTCATTTTTGCTAGTTATAGCGCCCCCTAGCGGCCAAGTTGGTCCACGTTTTTTGGGGACCTTTCTGGTGGTGTCTGTCATAATGCCACCAAGTTTCGTTAAGATCTGCCAAAGGGCGGCCGAGATGTGAGCACACATCCTCTTTCGCGTCTGTGCAGCCAAATTTGATTGGCTGCCACAGCCAAACGCTTATGAAATTCGAAATTCCGTGTAAGATTCTTGTGCAGTTTCCTCCACCGTTGCTATGGACCAAATTTGGGAGAAAATGGTCAAAAACTGAGGGAGGAGTAGCATTTTAATTGATTTTCACATAATTCAAAATGGCGGAAAATCTACCAGGTGCAATATGACGAAACAGGGCGCGTTGGATTAATTTTGACCCAAGCATTCCAGAGATACTAAGCTTTTGACGATCAGACGTATGGTTCAAAAGTAACAACCAGAAATGTACCTGCGAATTTGACCTGTTGGTGGCGCTAGAGAGTTTGAGGTGGTGAGTTGAAATTTGGTCACAAGACCCTTGAGGGTGCCTAGAATCAGTCTGCCAAATTTGAAAACCTCTAGTCATACGGTTCTATGGGTTGCCATCGAATTTCTTTGATTTTAACAAAATTCAAAATGGCGGAAAATCCTCAAGTCAGAATATGACGGCATAGGGTGCGATGCATTCGTCTTGACCCATGGATTCCAGAGATAGTGGAATTTTGTTTCTACCCAAAACGCATCATGAGATATGAGCCAAAAGACATTTTTCCTAGTTATAGCGCCCCCTAGCAGCCAATTTGTTCCAAATTTTTTGTTGCCCTTTGGGGAGGGGTGCTGCATAAAGCCACCAAGTTTCGTTAAGATAGGCCAAAGGGTGGCCGAGAAATGAGCACACTTCCTGTTTTGCATCTGCAAGCCAAATTTGATTGGCTGCCACAGCCAAACGCTTAGGAAATTCTAATTACCGGGTAAGATTCTTGTGCAGATTAGTCCCCAGTTGCCATCTACCAAGCTTGGGAGAAATTGTTCAAAAATTGAGGGAGGAGAAGCATTTTAATTGATTTTCACATAATTCAAAATGGCGGAAAATCTACTGGGTGGAATATGACGAGACAGGGCGCGTTGGAGTCGCTGTGACACAAGCATTCCAGCGATACTAAGATTTTGATGATCAGACGTATGTTTCAAAAGTAACAAGCAGAAATGTACCTGCAACTTTGACCTGTTGGTGGCGCTAGAGAGTTTGAGGTGGTGAGTTGAAATTTGGTGACAAGATCCTTGAGGCAGCCTAGAATCAGTTTGCCAAGTTTAAAAACCTCTAGTCAGATGGTTCTATGCGTTGCCATAGAATTTCATTGATTTTAACAAAATTTAAAATGGCGGAAAATCCTCAAGGCAGAATATGACGTCATAGGGTGCGATGGATTCGTCTTGACCCATGGATTCCAGAGATAGTTGAATTTTCTTTCTAGCCAAAACGCATCATGAGATATGAGCCAAAAGGCATTTTTCCTAGTTATAGCGCCCCCTAGCGTCCAATTTGGTCCAAATTTGTTGTGGCCCTTTGGGAAGGGGTTTTGCATAATGCCACCAAGTTTCGTCAAGATTGGCCAAAGGGCCACCGAGATATGAGTGCACTTCCTGTTTTGCGTCTGCGCAGCCAAATTTGATTGGCTGCCACGGCCAAACGCTTGTGAAATTCAAATCACCGGGTATAACTTTTGTGCAGGTTAGTCCAATTATGCTATCTTCCAAGTTTGGGAGAAATTGGTAAAAAATTGAGGGAGTTGAAACATTTTAATTGATTTTCACAAAATTCAAAATGGCGGGAAAAGTATATGGCGGAAAATGACGTCATGGGGTGCCTTGGATTCGTCTTGGCCCAAGGATTCCAGGGATACCAAGTTTTTGAAAATCAGACCAACGGTTCAAAAGTTACAAGCAGAAATGTACCTGCGACTTTGAGCTGTTGGTGGCGCTAGAGGGTTTGAGGTAGAGGCCTGAAATTTGCTGAGAGGAATGTTGAGAGTGTCTAGAATCAGTGTGCCAAATTTCACAACTTTTTACCAGACGGTTCTATGGGCTGCCATAGACTTGCAGAGGCGGAAGTGGACTGAATAATAATAATAATAATAATAATAATAATAATAATAATAATAATAAGAAACAATAGAATCACTATGGGTGCCTTCGCAGCTTCGCTGCTTGGCCCCCAATAAGAAACAATAGAATCACTATGGGTGCCTTCGCAGCTTCGCTGCTTGGCCCCCAATAAGAAACAATAGAATCACTATGGGTGCCTTCGCAGCTTCGCTGCTTGGCCCCCAATAATAATAAATATAGCTGCAAGCAGCAATGAGGGGGCCAAGCAGCCTATGAGCCTAGTCGTCAGGCTCGCAGAATGCATTTGGGCCAGACAGATGGTCACGAGCACACACAAGAAGTTTCATGTCGATATACCATCGTTTGACTGAGATACAAGGTCATTTGTTGTTCGGCGGCTTCATCATCAAATTCGATTGACTGTGATGGCTGAAATTACTTCAAGTGTACTTGGTGTGTATGTGTGTGTGTGTGTGTGTGTGTGTGTGTGCTAGAAGACTGCTGACATATGAGCTCAATGACATATGAGCCAAAATATATTTTGTATAGTTATAGCGCCCCCTAATGGCCAATGTGCACCAAATTTGGTAGGAGAGCTTGCGGAGGGGTGGGGCATAATCCCACCAAGGTTGGTTAAGAAATGTCAAAGGGCTGCCGAGATATGAGCTCACATCCTGTTTGACATCTTCGCAGCTGAGTTTCATTGGCTGCTGCGGCCAAACAGTTTAAACATTTCAAAAGACTGAGGATAAATTTTGTGCGGCTTGGTGCAATGATGCTATCAACCAAGTCTGGGCAAATTTGGTCAAAAATTGAGGGAGGAGTAGCAATTTACATGATTTTAACAAATTTCAAAATGGCGGAAAATCTACCAGGTGCAATATGACGAGATAGGATAGGTTGGATTCGGTTTGACCGATGGATTCCAGCAATACTAAGATTTTGACAATCAGCCGTACGGTTCAAAAGTAACAAGCAGAAATGTACTTCCAACTTTGTCCTGTTGGTGGCGCTAGAGAGTTTGAGGCGGTGAGTTGAAATTTGCTGACAAGAACCTTGAGCGAGCCTAGAATCAGTGTGCCAAATTTCTCAACCTCTCGTCTGACGGTTCTATGGGTTGCCATAGAATTTCATTGATTTTAACAAAATTCAAAATGGCGGAAAATCCTCAAGGCTGAATATGACGTGATAGGGTGCGATGGATTCGGCTTGAACCAAGGATTCCAGAGATCGTGGAATTTTGTTTTTAGCCCAAACGCATCATGAGATATGAGCCAAAATTCATTTTTGCTAGTTATAGCGCCCCCTAGCGGCCAAGTTGGTCCACGTTTTTTGGGGACCTTTCTGGTGGTGTCTGTCATAATGCCACCAAGTTTCGTTAAGATCTGCCAAAGGGCGGCCGAGATGTGAGCACACATCCTCTTTCGCGTCTGTGCAGCCAAATTTGATTGGCTGCCACAGCCAAACGCTTATGAAATTCGAAAATCCGTGTAAGATTCTTGTGCAGTTTCCTCCACCGTTGCTATGGACCAAATTTGGGAGAAAATGGTCAAAAACTGAGGGAGGAGTAGCATTTTAATTGATTTTCACATAATTCAAAATGGCGGAAAATCTACCAGGTGCAATATGACGAAACAGGGCGCGTTGGATTCATTTTGACCCAAGCATTCCAGAGATACTAAGCTTTTGACGATCAGACGTATGGTTCAAAAGTAACAACCAGAAATGTACCTGCGAATTTGACCTGTTGGTGGCGCTAGAGAGTTTGAGGTGGTGAGTTGAAATTTGGTCACAAGACCCTTGAGGGTGCCTAGAATCAGTCTGCCAAATTTGAAAACCTCTAGTCATACGGTTCTATGGGTTGCCATCGAATTTCTTTGATTTTAACAAAATTCAAAATGGCGGAAAATCCTCAAGTCAGAATATGACGGCATAGGGTGCGATGCATTCGTCTTGACCCATGGATTCCAGAGATAGTGGAATTTTGTTTCTACCCAAAACGCATCATGAGATATGAGCCAAAAGACATTTTTCCTAGTTATAGCGCCCCCTAGCAGCCAATTTGTTCCAAATTTTTTGTTGCCCTTTGGGGAGGGGTGCTGCATAAAGCCACCAAGTTTCGTTAAGATAGGCCAAAGGGTGGCCGAGAAATGAGCACACTTCCTGTTTTGCATCTGCAAGCCAAATTTGATTGGCTGCCACAGCCAAACGCTTAGGAAATTCTAATTACCGGGTAAGATTCTTGTGCAGATTAGTCCCCAGTTGCCATCTACCAAGCTTGGGAGAAATTGTTCAAAAATTGAGGGAGGAGAAGCATTTTAATTGATTTTCACATAATTCAAAATGGCGGAAAATCTACTGGGTGGAATATGACGAGACAGGGCGCGTTGGAGTCGCTGTGACACAAGCATTCCAGCGATACTAAGATTTTGATGATCAGACGTATGGTTCAAAAGTAACAAGCAGAAATGTACCTGCAACTTTGACCTGTTGGTGGCGCTAGAGAGTTTGAGGTGGTGAGTTGAAATTTGGTGACAAGATCCTTGAGGCAGCCTAGAATCAGTTTGCCAAGTTTAAAAACCTCTAGTCAGATGGTTCTATGCGTTGCCATAGAATTTCATTGATTTTAACAAAATTCAAAATGGCGGAAAATCCTCAAGGCAGAATATGACGTCATAGGGTGCGATGGATTCGTCTTGACCCATGGATTCCAGAGATAGTTGAATTTTCTTTCTAGCCAAAACGCATCATGAGATATGAGCCAAAAGGCATTTTTCCTAGTTATAGCGCCCCCTAGCGTCCAATTTGGTCCAAATTTGTTGTGGCCCTTTGGGAAGGGGTTTTGCATAATGCCACCAAGTTTCGTCAAGATTGGCCAAAGGGCCACCGAGATATGAGTGCACTTCCTGTTTTGCGTCTGCGCAGCCAAATTTGATTGGCTGCCACGGCCAAACGCTTGTGAAATTCAAATCACCGGGTATAACTTTTGTGCAGGTTAGTCCAATTATGCTATCTTCCAAGTTTGGGAGAAATTGGTAAAAAATTGAGGGAGTTGAAACATTTTAATTGATTTTCACAAAATTCAAAATGGCGGGAAAAGTATATGGCGGAAAATGACGTCATGGGGTGCATTGGATTCGTCTTGGCCCAAGGATTCCAGGGATACCAAGTTTTTGAAAATCAGACCAACGGTTCAAAAGTTACAAGCAGAAATGTACCTGCGACTTTGAGCTGTTGGTGGCGCTAGAGGGTTTGAGGTAGAGGCCTGAAATTTGCTGAGAGGAATGTTGAGAGTGTCTAGAATCAGTGTGCCAAATTTCACAACTTTTTACCAGACGGTTCTATGGGCTGCCATAGACTTGCAGAGGCGGAAGTGGACTGAATAATAATAATAATAATAATAATAATAATAATAATAATAATAAATATAGCTGCAAGCAGCAATGAGGGGGCCAAGCAAGCTATGAGCCTAGTCGTCAGGCTCGCAGAATGCATTTGGGCCAGACAGATGGTCACGAGCACACACAAGAAGTTTCATGTCGATATACCATCGTTTGACTGAGATACAAGGTCATTTGTTGTTCGGCGGCTTCATCATCAAATTCGATTGACTGTGATGGCTGAAATTACTTCAAGTGTACTTGGTGTGTATGTGTGTGTGTGTGTGTGTGTGTGTGCTAGAAGACTGCTGACATATGAGCTCAATGACATATGAGCCAAAATATATTTTGTATAGTTATAGCGCCCCCTAATGGCCAATGTGCACCAAATTTGGTAGGAGAGCTTGCGGAGGGGTGGGGCATAATCCCACCAAGGTTGGTTAAGAAATGTCAAAGGGCTGCCGAGATATGAGCTCACATCCTGTTTGACATCTTCGCAGCTGAGTTTCATTGGCTGCTGCGGCCAAACAGTTTAAAAATTTCAAAAGACTGAGGATAAATTTTGTGCGGCTTGGTGCAATGATGCTATCAACCAAGTCTGGGCAAATTTGGTCAAAAATTGAGGGAGGAGTAGCAATTTACATGATTTTAACAAATTTCAAAATGGCGGAAAATCTACCAGGTGCAATATGACGAGATAGGATAGGTTGGATTCGGTTTGACCGATGGATTCCAGCAATACTAAGATTTTGACAATCAGCCGTACGGTTCAAAAGTAACAAGCAGAAATGTACTTCCAACTTTGTCCTGTTGGTGGCGCTAGAGAGTTTGAGGCGGTGAGTTGAAATTTGCTGACAAGAACCTTGAGCGAGCCTAGAATCAGTGTGCCAAATTTCTCAACCTCTCGTCTGACGGTTCTATGGGTTGCCATAGAATTTCATTGATTTTAACAAAATTCAAAATGGCGGAAAATCCTCAAGGCTGAATATGACGTGATAGGGTGCGATGGATTCGGCTTGAACCAAGGATTCCAGAGATCATGGAATTTTGTTTTTAGCCCAAACGCATCATGAGATATGAGCCAAAATTCATTTTTGCTAGTTATAGCGCCCCCTAGCGGCCAAGTTGGTCCACGTTTTTTGGGGACCTTTCTGGTGGTGTCTGTCATAATGCCACCAAGTTTCGTTAAGATCTGCCAAAGGGCGGCCGAGATGTGAGCACACATCCTCTTTCGCGTCTGTGCAGCCAAATTTGATTGGCTGCCACAGCCAAACGCTTATGAAATTCGAAAATCCGTGTAAGATTCTTGTGCAGTTTCCTCCACCGTTGCTATGGACCAAATTTGGGAGAAAATGGTCAAAAACTGAGGGAGGAGTAGCATTTTAATTGATTTTCACATAATTCAAAATGGCGGAAAATCTACCAGGTGCAATATGACGAAACAGGGCGCGTTGGATTCATTTTGACCCAAGCATTCCAGAGATACTAAGCTTTTGACGATCAGACGTATGGTTCAAAAGTAACAACCAGAAATGTACCTGCGAATTTGACCTGTTGGTGGCGCTAGAGAGTTTGAGGTGGTGAGTTGAAATTTGGTCACAAGACCCTTGAGGGTGCCTAGAATCAGTCTGCCAAATTTGAAAACCTCTAGTCATACGGTTCTATGGGTTGCCATCGAATTTCTTTGATTTTAACAAAATTCAAAATGGCGGAAAATCCTCAAGTCAGAATATGACGGCATAGGGTGCGATGCATTCGTCTTGACCCATGGATTCCAGAGATAGTGGAATTTTGTTTCTACCCAAAACGCATCATGAGATATGAGCCAAAAGACATTTTTCCTAGTTATAGCGCCCCCTAGCAGCCAATTTGTTCCAAATTTTTTTTTGCCCTTTGGGGAGGGGTGCTGCATAAAGCCACCAAGTTTCGTTAAGATAGGCCAAAGGGTGGCCGAGAAATGAGCACACTTCCTGTTTTGCATCTGCAAGCCAAATTTGATTGGCTGCCACAGCCAAACGCTTAGGAAATTCTAATTACCGGGTAAGATTCTTGTGCAGATTAGTCCCCAGTTGCCATCTACCAAGCTTGGGAGAAATTGTTCAAAAATTGAGGGAGGAGAAGCATTTTAATTGATTTTCACATAATTCAAAATGGCGGAAAATCTACTGGGTGGAATATGACGAGACAGGGCGCGTTGGAGTCGCTGTGACACAAGCATTCCAGCGATACTAAGATTTTGATGATCAGACGTATGGTTCAAAAGTAACAAGCAGAAATGTACTTGCAACTTTGACCTGTTGGTGGCGCTAGAGAGTTTGAGGTGGTGAGTTGAAATTTGGTGACAAGATCCTTGAGGCAGCCTAGAATCAGTTTGCCAAGTTTAAAAACCTCTAGTCAGATGGTTCTATGCGTTGCCATAGAATTTCATTGATTTTAACAAAATTCAAAATGGCGGAAAATCCTCAAGGCAGAATATGACGTCATAGGGTGCGATGGATTCGTCTTGACCCATGGATTCCAGAGATAGTTGAATTTTCTTTCTAGCCAAAACGCATCATGAGATATGAGCCAAAAGGCATTTTTCCTAGTTATAGCGCCCCCTAGCGTCCAATTTGGTCCAAATTTGTTGTAGCCCTTTGGGAAGGGGTTTTGCATAATGCCACCAAGTTTCGTCAAGATTGGCCAAAGGGCCACCGAGATATGAGTGCACTTCCTGTTTTGCGTCTGCGCAGCCAAATTTGATTGGCTGCCACGGCCAAACGCTTGTGAAATTCAAATCACCGGGTATAACTTTTGTGCAGGTTAGTCCAATTATGCTATCTTCCAAGTTTGGGAGAAATTGGTAAAAAATTGAGGGAGTTGAAACATTTTAATTGATTTTCACAAAATTCAAAATGGCGGGAAAAGTCTATGGCGGAAAATGACGTCATGGGGTGCATTGGATTCGTCTTGGCCCAAGGATTCCAGGGATACCAAGTTTTTGAAAATCAGACCAACGGTTCAAAAGTTACAAGCAGAAATGTACCTGCGACTTTGAGCTGTTGGTGGCGCTAGAGGGTTTGAGGTAGAGGCCTGAAATTTGCTGAGAGGAATGTTGAGAGTGTCTAGAATCAGTGTGCCAAATTTCACAACTTTTTACCAGACGGTTCTATGGGCTGCCATAGACTTGCAGAGGCGGAAGTGGACTGAATAATAATAATAATAATAATAATAATAATAATAATAATAATAATAATAAGAAACAATAGAATCACTATGGGTGCCTTCGCAGCTTCGCTGCTTGGCCCCCAATAATAAGAAACAATAGAATCACTATGGGTGCCTTCGCAGCTTCGCTGCTTGGCCCCCAATAATAATAATAAGAAACAATAGAATCACTATGGGTGCCTTCGCAGCTTTGCTGCTTGGCCCCCAATAATAATAATAATAATAATAATAAGAAGAAACAATAGAATCACTATGGGTGCCTTCGCAGCTTCGCTGCTTGGCCCCCAATAATAATAAATATAGCTGCAAGCAGCAATGCGGGGCCAAGCAGCGTGACCAAGCCTAAGTTGCCATGGCAACAGAAAGAACTGACCAGGCAGACGGTCAGAGGCATGCACAGGAAGTGTTTACAAGCAGAAATGTACCTCCATCCAGATGGTTAGAGGCATGCACGTCTTCACCGTCAAATTCGATTGACTGTGATGGCTGAAATTACTTCAAGTGTACTAGGTGTGTGTGTGTGTGTGTGTGTGTGTGTGTGTGCGTGCTAAAAGACTGCTGAGATATGAGCTCAATGATATGTGAGCCAAAACACATTTTGGAAAGTTATAGCGCCCCCTAATGGCCAATGTGCACCAATTGTGGTATGGGCCCCTTTGGAGGGGTAGCGCACAATCCCACCAAGTTTGGTTTAGAAAGGTCAAAGGGCTGCCGAGATATGAGCACACTTCCTGTTTCGCATCTGCACCGCCAAGTTTGATTGGGAGCCACGGCCAAACGCTTATGAAATTCGAAAAACCGGGTAAGTGTTTTGTGCAGCTTAGTCCAAAGTTGCCATATACCAAGTTTGGAAGGAATTGGTCAAAAATTGAGGGAGGAGAAGCATTTTAATTGATTTTCACATAATTCAAAATGGCGGAAAATATACCAGGCAGAATATGACGAGATAGGGTGCGTTGGATTCGGTTTGACCCAAGGATTCAAGCGATACTAAGATTTTGATGATCAGACGTACGGTTCAAAAGTAACAAGCAGAAATGTACATGCAACTTTGACCTGTTGGTGGCGCTAGAGAGTTTGAGGTGGTGAGTTGAAATTTGCTGACAAGAACCTTGAGCCAGCCTAGAATCAGTGTGCCAAATTTGAAAACCTGTCGTCAGACGGTTCTATGGGTTGCCATTGAATTTCATTGATTTTAACAAAATTCAAAATGGCGGAAAATCCTCAAGGCAGAATATGACGTCATAGGGTGCGATAGATTCGTCGTGACGCAAGGATTCCATAGGCAGTGGAATTTTGTTTCTAGCCCAAACGCATCATGAGATATGAGCCAAAAGACATTTTTCCTAGTTATAGCGCCCCCTAGCAGCCAATTTGTTCCAAATTTTTGGTGGGCCATTTTGGAGGGGTGGGGCATAAAGCCCCCAAGTTTCGTTAAGATACGCCAAAGGGCGGCAGAGATATGAGCACACTTCCTGTTTGGCGTCTGCGCCGTCAATTTTGATTGGCTGCCACGGCCAAACGCTTATGAAATTCTAAAAACCGGGTAAGTTTCTTGTGCAGCTTAGTCCAAAGTTGCTATTTACCAAGTTTGGGAGAAATTGGTCAAAAATTGAGGGAGGAGAAGCATTTTAATTGATTTTCACAAAATTCAAAATGGCGGGAAAACTATATGGGCGGAAAATGACGGCAAGGGGTGCTTTGGATTCGTCTTGACCCAAGGATTCCAGGGATACCAAGATTTTGAAAATCGGACGTACGGTTCAAAAGTTACAACCAGAAATGTACCTGCAACTTTGACCTGCTGGTGGCGCTAGAGGGTTGGGGGTGGGGACCTAAAAATTGTTGTGGGGAATGCTGAGACTGTCTAAAATGTGTGTGCCAAATTTGAGCATTTTCCTATGTGTGGCTCTATGGGCTGCCATTGACTTCCCATAGGAGAAGAAAGTTGAATAATAATAATAATAATAATAATAAGAATAAGAAAACCGACAAACACATTAGGGGCCTTCGCCAGCTTCGCTGCTTGGCCCCTAAATATAGCTGCAAGCAGCAATGCGGGGCCAAGCAATGTGACCCAGCCTAAGTTGCCATGGCAACAGAAAGAACTGACCAGGCAGACAGTTAGTCTAAAGTTACTATGTGCCAAGTTTGGGAGAAATTGGTCAAAAATTGAGGGAGGAGAAGGATTTTAATAGATTTTCACAAATTTCAAAATGGTGGAAAATCTACCTGGTGGAATATGATGCCATAGGGCGTGTTGGATTCGTTTTGACGGAAGGATTCCAGACATAGTGGAATTTTGTTTCTACCCAAAATGCATCATGAGATATGAGCCAAAAATCATTTTTCCTAGTTATAGCGCCCCCTAGCGGCCTATTTGGTCCAAATCTTTTGTTTTCCTTTGGGGTGGCGTGGGGCATAATGCCACCAAGTTTCGTTAAGATACGCCAAAGGACGGCCGAGATATGAGCACACTTCCTGATTGGCGTCTGCGCATCCAATTTTGATTGGATGCCACGGCCAAACGCATACGAAATTCTAAAAACCGGGTAAGTTTCTTGTGCAGCTTAGTCCATCTTTGCCATGTACCAAGTTTGGGAAAAATTGGTCAAAAATTGAGGGAGGAGAAGCATTTTAATTGATTTTCACAAAATTCAAAATGGCGGAAAATCTACCAGGTGGAATATGACGAGACAGGGACCGTTGGATTCGGTTTCAAGGAAGGATTCCAGCGATACTAAGATTTTGACGATCAGACCTACGGTTCAAAAGTAACAATCAGAAATGTACCTGGGACTTTGACCCGTTGGTGGCGCTAGAGAGTTTGATGTGGTGAGTTGAAATTTGGTGACAAGAACCTTGAGACAGCCTAGAATCAGTGTGCCAAATTTGAATACCTCTCGTCTAAAGGTTCTATGGGTTGCCATAGAATTTCAATGATTTTAACAAAATTCAAAATGGCGGAAAATCCTCAAGGCAGAATATGACGTCATAGGTCGCGATGGATTCGTCTTGACCCAAGGATTCCAGAGATAGTGGATTTTTGATTCTAGCCCAAATGCATCATGAGATATGAGCCAAAAGACATTTTCCTAGTTATAGCGCCCCCTAGCAGCCAATTTCTTCCAATTTTTTTGGGGTCCTTCATGGAGGGGTGGGGCATACTCTCACCAAGTTTCGTTAAGATAGGCCAAAGGGCGGCCGAAATATGAGCTCACTTGCTGTTTGGGGTCTTCGCAGCCAATTTTGATTGGCTGCCACGGCCAAACGCTTACGAAATTCTAAAAACCGGGTAAGTTTCTTGTGCAGCTTAGTCCAAAGTTGCCATCTACCAAGTTTGGGAGAAATTGATCCAAAATTGAGGGAGGAGAAGCATTTTAATTGATTTTCACAAAATTCAAAATGGCGGGAAAACTATATGGGCGGAAAATGACGTCATGGGGTGCTTTGGATTCGTCTTGACCCAAGGATTCCAGGGATACCAAGTTTTTGAAAATCGGACCAACGGTTCAAAAGTTACAACCAGAAATGTACCTGCAACTTTGACCTGCTGGTGGCGCTAGAGGGTTGGGGGTGGGGACCTAAAAATTGTTGTGGGGAATGCTGAGACTGTCTAGAATGTGTGTGCCAAATTTGAGCATTTTCCTATGTGTGGTTCTATGGGCTGCCATTGACTTCCCATAGGAGAAGAAAGTTGAATAATAAATATAGCTGCAAGCAGCAATGCGGGGCCAAGCAGTGTGACCCAGCCTAAGTTGCCATGGCAACAGAAAGAACTGACCAGGCAGACGGTCATAGGCACGCACAGGAAGTGTTTACAAGCAGAAATGTACCTCCAACCAGATGGTTAGAGGCATGCACGGCTTCACCATCAAATTCGATTGACTGTGATGGCTGAAATTACTTCAAGTGTACTAGGTGTGTGTCTGTGTGTGCTAAAAGACTGCTGAGATATGAGCTCAATGATATATGAGCCAAAAGACATTTTGGAAAGTTATAGCGCCCCCTAATGGCCAATGTGCACCAAATCTGGTAAGGGCCCTTTTGGACGGGTGAGACACAATCCCACCAAGTTTGGTTAAGAAAGGTCAAAGGGCTGCCGAGATATGAGCACACTTCCTGTTTTGCGTCTGCAACGCCAAATTTGATTGGCAGCCACGGCCAAACGCTTATGAATTTCTAAAAACTGGGTAAGTTTTTTGTGCAGCTTAGTCCAAAGTTGCCATCTACCAAGTTTGGAAGGAATTGGTCAAAAATTGAGGGAGGAGAAGCATTTTAATTGATTTTCACAAAATTCAAAATGGCGGAAAATATACCAGGCGGAATATGACGCTATAGGGGGCATTGGACTCGTTTTGACCCAAGTATTCCAGCGATCCTAAGATATTGACGATCAGACATACGGTTCAAAAGTAACAAGCAGAAATGTACCTGCAACTTTGACCTGTTGGTGGCGCTAGAGAGTTTGAGGTGGTGAGTTGAAATTTGGTGACAAGAACCTTGAGGCAGCCTAGAATCAGTGTGCATAATTTGAAAACCTCTAGTCAGACAGTTCTATGGGTTGCCATAGAATTTCATTGATTTTAACAAAATTCAAAATGGCGGAAAATCCTCAAGGCAGAATATGACGTCATAGGGTGCGATGGATTCGTCTTGACCCAAGGATTCCAGACGCAGTGGAATTTTGTTTCTAGCCCAAATGGATCATGAGATATGAGCCAAAAGTCATTTTTCCTAGTTATAGCGCCCCCTAGCAGCCCATTTGTTCCAAATTTTTTGTGGGCCATTTTCGAGGGGTAGGGCATAAAGCCACCAAGTTTCGTTAAGATACGCCAAAGGGCGGCAGAGATATGAGCACACATCCTGTTTGGCGTCTGCGCCGTCAATTTTGATTGGCTGCCATGGCCAAACGCTTATGAAATTCTAAAAACCGGGTAAGTTTCTTGTGCAGCTTAGTCCAAAGTTGCCATCTACCAAGTTTGGGAGAAATTGGTCAAAAATTGAGGGAGGAGAAGCATTTTAATTGATTTTCACAAAATTCAAAATGGCGGGAAAACTATATGGGCGGAAAATGACGTCATGGGGTGCTTTGGATTCGTCTTGACCCAAGGATTCCAGGGATACCAAGTTTTTGAAAATCGGACGTACGGTTCAAAAGTTACAAGCAGAAATGTACCTGCAACTTTGACCTGCTGGTGGCGCTAGAGGGTTGGGGGTGGGGACCTAAAAATTGTTGTGGGGAATGCTGAGACTGTCTGAAATGTGTGTGCCAAATTTGAGCATTTTCCTATGTGTGGCTCTATGGGCTGCCATTGACTTCCCATAGGAGAAGAAAGTTGAATTATAAATATAGCTGCAAGCAGCAATGTGGGGGCCAAGCAGCCTATGAGCCTACTCGGAAGGCCAGCAGAATGCACTTGGGCCAGGTAATGCCCTTGTGCAGCTTAGTCCAAAGTTGCTATCTACCAAGTTTGGGAGAAATTGGTGAAAAATTGAGGGAGGAGAAGCGTTTTAATTGATTTTGACAAAATTCAAAATGGCGGAAAATCCTAAAGGCTGAATATGACGTGATAGGCTGCGATGGATTCGGCTTGAGCCAAGGATTCCAGAGCTAGTGGAATTTTGTTTCTAGCCCAAACACATCATGAGATATGAGCCAAAATTCGTTTTTGATAGTTATAGCGCCCCCTAGCTGCCAAGTTGGTCCAAGTTTTTTGGGGACCTTTCTGGTGGTGTCTGGCATAATGCCACCAAGTTTCGTTAAGATCTGCCAAAGGGCGGCCGAGATGTGAGCACACATCCTCTTTCGCGTCTGGCTGCCACGGCCAAACGCTCAGGAAATTCGAAAATCCGTGTAAGATTCTTGTGCAGCATCATCCAGAGTTGCTATGGACCAAAGTTGGGAGAAAATGGTCAAAAACTGAGGGAGGAGTAGCATTTTAATTGATTTTCACATAATTCAAAATGGCGGAAAATCTACCAGGTGCAATATGACGAAACAGGGCGCGTTGGATTCATTTTGACCCAAGCATTCCAGAGATACTAAGCTTTTGACGATCAGACGTATGGTTCAAAAGTAACAACCAGAAATGTACCTGCGAATTTGACCTGTTGGTGGCGCTAGAGAGTTTGAGGTGGTGAGTTGAAATTTGGTGACAAGACCCTTGAGGGAGCCTAGAATCAGTCTGCCAAATTTGAAAACCTCTAGTCATACGGTTCTATGGGTTGCCATCGAATTTCATTGATTTTAACAAAATTCAAAATGGCGGAAAATCCTCAAGTCAGAATATGACGGCATAGGGTGCGATGGATTCGTCTTGACCCATGGATTCCAGAGATAGTTGAATTTTGTTTCTATCCAAAACGCATCATGAGATATGAGCCCAAAGCCATTTTTCTTAGTTATAGCGCCCCCTAGCGGCCAATTTGTTCCAAATTTTGGGGGGGCCTTTGTGAAGGGGTGCTGCATAATGCCACCAAGTTTCGTCAAGATAGACCAAAGGGCCGCCGAGATATGAGCACACTTCCTGTTTTGCATCTGCAAGCCAAATTTGATTGGCTGCCACAGCCAAACGCTTAGGAAATTCTAATTACCGGGTAAGTTTCTTGTGCAGATTAGTCCCCAGTTGCCATCTACCAAGTTTGGGAGAAATTGTTCAAAAATTGAGGGAGGAGAAACATTTTAATTGATTTTCACATAATTCAAAATGGCGGAAAATCTACTGGGTGGAATATGACGAGACAGGGCACGTTGGATTCGGTTTGGCCCAGGCATTCCAGCGGTCCTAAGAGTCTGATGAACAGACGTATGGTTCAAAAGAAACAAGCAGAAATGTACCTGCGACTTTGACCTGTTGGTGGCGCTAGAGAGTTTGAGGTGCTGAGTTGAAATTTGGTGACATGATCCTTGAGGCAGCCTAGAATCAGTGTGCCAAGTTTAAAAACCTCTAGTAAGATGGTTCTATGCGTTGCCATCGACTTTCATTGATTTTAACAAAATTCAAAATGGCGGAAAATCCTCAAGTCAGAATATGACGTCATAGGGTGCGATGGATTCGTCTTGACCCCTGGATTCCAGAGATAATGAAATTTTGTTTCTACCCAAAAGGCATCATGAGATATGAGCCAAAAGACATTTTTCCCAGTTATAGCGCCCCCTAGCAGCCAATTTGTTCCAAATTTTTTTCCAGCCCTTTGGGGAGGCGTGCTGCATAATGCCACCAACTTTCGTTAAGATACGCCAAAGGGTGGCCGAGAAATGAGCACACTTCCTGTTTTGCATCTGCCAGCCAATTTTGATTGGCTTCCACGGCCAAACGCTTAGGAAATTCTAAAAACCGGGTAAGTTTTTTATGCAGCTTAGTCCCCAGTTGCCATCTACCAAGTTTGGGAGAAATTCTTCAAAAATTGAGGGAGGAGAAGCATTTTAATTGATTTTCACAAAATTCAAAATGGCGGAAAATCTACCAGGTGGAATATGACGAGACAGGGACCGTTGGATTCGGTTTCAAGGAAGGATTCCAGCGATACTAAGATTTTGACGATCAGACCTACGGTTCAAAAGTAACAAGCAGAAATGTACCTGGGACTTTGACCCGTTGGTGGCGCTAGAGAGTTTGATGTGGTGAGTTGAAATTTGGTGACAAGAACCTTGAGACAGCCTAGAATCAGTGTGCCAAATTTGAATACCTCTCGTCTAAAGGTTCTATGGGTTGCCATAGAATTTCAATGATTTTAACAAAATTCAAAATGGCGGAAAATCCTCAAGGCAGAATATGACGTCATAGGTCGCGATGGATTCGTCTTGACCCAAGGATTCCAGAGATAGTGGATTTTTGATTCTAGCCCAAACGCATCATGAGATATGAGCCAAAAGACATTTTTCCTAGTTATAGCGCCCCCTAGCAGCCAATTTCTTCCAATTTTTTTGGGGTCCTTCATGGAGGGGTGGGGCATACTCTCACCAAGTTTCGTTAAGATAAGCCAAAGGGCGGCCGAAATATGAGCTCACTTCCTGTTTGGCGTCTTCGCAGCCAATTTTGATTGGCTGCCACGGCCAAACGCTTACGAAATTCTAAAAACCGGGTAAGTTTCTTGTGCAGCTTACTCCAAAGTTGCCATCTACCAAGTTTGGGAGAAATTGATCCAAAATTGAGGGAGGAGAAGCATTTTAATTGATTTTCACAAAATTCAAAATGGCGGGAAAACTATATGGGCGGAAAATGACGTCATGGGGTGCTTTGGATTCGTCTTGACCCAAGGATTCCAGGGATACCAAGTTTTTGAAAATCGGACCAACGGTTCAAAAGTTACAACCAGAAATGTACCTGCAACTTTGACCTGCTGGTGGCGCTAGAGGGTTGGGGGTGGGGACCTAAAAATTGTTGTGGGGAATGCTGAGACTGTCTAGAATGTGTGTGCCAAATTTGAGCATTTTCCTATGTGTGGTTCTATGGGCTGCCATTGACTTCCCATAGGAGAAGAAAGTTGAATAATAAATATAGCTGCAAGCAGCAATGCGGGGCCAAGCAGTGTGACCCAGCCTAAGTTGCCATGGCAACAGAAAGAACTGACCAGGCAGACGGTCATAGGCACGCACAGGAAGTGTTTACAAGCAGAAATGTACCTCCAACCAGATGGTTAGAGGCATGCACGGCTTCACCGTCAAATTCGATTGACTGTGATGGCTGAAATTACTTCAAGTGTACTAGGTGTGTGTGTGTGTGTGTGTGTGTGTGTGTGCGCTAAAAGACTGCTGAGATATGAGCTCAATTATATATGAGCCAAATCACATTTTGGAAAGTTATAGCGCCCCCTAATGGCCAAAGTGCACCAAATATGGTATGGGCACTTAGGGAGGGGTCGGGCATAATCCCACCAAGTTTGGTTAAGAAAGATCAAAGGGCTGCCGAGATATGAGCACACGTCCTGTTTCGCGTCTGCACATCCAAGTTTGATTGGCAGCCACGGCCAAACGCTTATGAAATTCGAAAAACCGGGTAAGTTTTTTGTGCAGCTTAGTGCAACGTTGCCATCTACCAAGTTTGGAAGGAATTGGTCAAAAATTGAGGGAGGAGAAGCATTTTAATTGATTTTCACATAATTCAAAATCGCGGAAAATATACAAGGCGGAATATGACGGCATAGGATGCGTTGGATTCGTTTTGACCCAAGGATTCCAGCGATACACAGATTTTGACGATCAGACATACGGTTCAAAAGTAACAAGCAGAAATGTACATGCAACTTTGGCCTGTTGTTGGCGCTAGAGAGTTTGAGGTGGTGAGTTGAAATTTGCTGACAAGAACCTTGAGCCAGCCTAGAATCAGTGTGCCAAATTTGAAAACCTGTCGTCAGACGGTTCTATGGGTTTCCATAGAATTTCATTGATTTTAACAAAATTCAAAATGGCGGAAAATCCTCAAGGCAGAATATGACGTCATAGGGTGCGATAGATTCGTCTTGACCCAAGGATTCCATAGGCAGTGGAATTTTGTTTCTAGCCAAAACGCATCATGAGATATGAGCCAAAAGACATTTTTCCTAGTTATAGCGCCCCCTAGCAGCCAATTTGTTCCAAATTCATTGGGGTCCTTCATGGAGGGGTGGGGCATAAACCCACCAAGTTTCGTTAAGATACGCCAAAGGCCGGCCGAAATATGAGCACACTTCCTGTTTGGCGTCTGCGCCTCCAATTTTGATTGGCTGCCACGGCCAAACGCTTACGAAATTCTAAAAACCGGGTAAGTTTCTTGTGGAGCTGAGTCCAAAGTTGCCATCTACCAAGTTTGGGAGAAATTGGTCCAAAATTGAGGGAGGAGAAGCATTTTAATTGATTTTCACAAAATTCAAAATGGCGGGAAAACTATATGGGCGGAAAATGACGTCATGGGGTGCTTTGGATTCGTCTTGACCCAAGGATTACAGGGATACCAAGTTTTTGAAAATCGGACCAACGGTTCAAAAGTTACAAGCAGAAATGTGCCTGCAACTTTGACCTGCTGGTGGCGCTAGAGGGTTGGGGGTGGGGACCTAAAAATTGTTGTGGGGAATGCTGAGACTGTCTAGAATGTGTGTGCCAAATTTGAGCATTTTCCTATGTGTGGTTCTATGGGCTGCCATTGACATCCCATAGGAGAAGAAAGTTGAATAATAATAATAATAATAATAATAATAATAATAATAATAAGAAAACCGACAAACTCATTAGGGGCCTTCGCCAGCTTCGCTGCTTGGCCCCTAAATATAGCTGCAAGCAGCAATGCGGGGCCAAGCAGTGTGACCCAGCCTAAGTTGCCATGGCAACAGAAAGAACTGACCAGGCAGACGGTCATAGGCACGCACAGGAAGTGTTTACAAGCAGAAATGTACCTCCAACCAGATGGTTAGAGGCATGCACGGCTTCACCGTCAAATTCGATTGACTGTGATGGCTGAAATTACTTCAAGTGTACTAGGTGTGTGTGTGTGTGTGTGTGTGTGTGTGCTAAAAGACTGCTGAGATATGAGCTCAATTATATATGAGCCAAAACACATTTTGGAAAGTTATAGCGCCCCCTAATGGCCAAAGTGCACCAAATGTGGTATGGGCACTTATGGAGGGGTGGGGCATAATCCCACCAAGTTTGGTTAAGAAAGATCAAAGGGCTGCCGAGAAATGAGCACACGTCCTGTTTCGCGTCTGCACATCCAAGTTTGATTGGCAGCCACGGCCAAACGCTTATGAAATTCGAAAAACCGGGTAAGTTTTTTGTGCAGCTTAGTGCAACGTTGCCATCTACCAAGTTTGGAAGGAATTGGTCAAAAATTGAGGGAGGAGAAGCATTTTAATTGATTTTCACATCATTCAAAATGGCGGAAAATATACAAGGCGGAATATGACGGCATAGGATGCGTTGGATTCGTTTTGACCCAAGGATTCCAGCGATACACAGATTTTGACGATCAGACATACGGTTCAAAAGTAACAAGCAGAAATGTACATGCAACTTTGGCCTGTTGTTGGCGCTAGAGAGTTTGAGGTGGTGAGTTGAAATTTGCTGACAAGAACCTTGAGCCAGCCTAGAATCAGTGTGCCAAATTTGAAAACCTGTCCTCAGACGGTTCTATGGGTTTCCATAGAATTTCATTGATTTTAACAAAATTCAAAATGGCGGAAAATCCTCAAGGCAGAATATGACGTCATAGGGTGCGATAGATTCGTCTTGACCAAAGGATTCCATAGGCAGTGGAATTTTGTTTCTAGCCAAAACGCATCATGAGATATGAGCCAAAAGACTTTTTTCCTAGTTATAGCGCCCCCTAGCAGCCAATTTGTTCCAAATTCTTTGGGTTCCTTCATGGAGGGGTGGGGCATAAACCCACCAAGTTTCGTTAAGATACGCCAAAGGGCGGCCGAAATATGAGCACACTTCCTGTTTGGCGTCTGCGCCTCCAATTTTGATTGGCTGCCACGGCCAAACGCTTATGAAATTCTAAAAACCGGGTAAGTTTCTTGTGGAGCTTAGTCCAAAGTTGCCATCTACCAAGTTTGGGAGAAATTGGTCCAAAATTGAGGGAGGAGAAGCATTTTAATTGATTTTCACAAAATTCAAAATGGCGGGAAAACTATATGGGCGGAAAATGACGTCATGGGGTGCTTTGGATTCGTCTTGACCCAAGGATTCCAGGGATACCAAGTTTTTGAAAATCGGACCAACGGTTCAAAAGTTACAAGCAGAAATGTACCTGCAACTTTGACCTGCTGGTGGCGCTAGAGGGTTGGGGGTGGGGACCTAAAAATTGTTGTGGGGAATGCTGAGACTGTCTAGAATGTGTGTGCCAAATTTGAGCATTTTCCTATGTGTGGTTCTATGGGCTGCCATTGACATCCCATAGGAGAAGAAAGTTGAATAATAATAATAATAATAATAATAATAAGAAAACCGACAAACTCATTAGGGGCCTTCGCCAGCTTCGCTGCTTGGCCCCTAATAAATATAGCTGCAAGCAGCAATGCGGGGCCAAGCAGTGTGACCCAGCCTAAGTTGCCATGGCAACAGAAAGAACTGACCAGGCAGACGGTCATAGGCACGCACAGGAAGTGTTTATAAGCAGAAATGTACCTCCAACCAGATGGTTAGAGGCATGCACGGCTTCACCGTCAAATTCGATTGACTGTGATGGCTGAAATTACTTCAAGTGTACTAGGTGTGTGTGTGTGTGTGTGTGTGTGTGTGTGCTAAAAGACTGCTGAGATATGAGCTCAATTATATATGAGCCAAAACACATTTTGGAAAGTTATAGCGCCCCCTAATGGCCAAAGTGCACCAAATGTGGTATGGGCACTTATGGAGGGGTGGGGCATAATCCCACCAAGTTTGGTTAAGAAAGATCAAAGGGCTGCCGAGATATGAGCACACGTCCTGTTTCGCGTCTGCACATCCAAGTTTGATTGGCAGCCACGGCCAAACGCTTATGAAATTCGAAAAACCGGGTAAGTTTTTTGTGCAGATTAGTGCAACGTTGCCATCTACCAAGTTTGGATGGAATTGGTCAAAAATTGAGGGAGGAGAAGCATTTTAATTGATTTTCACATAATTCAAAATGGCGGAAAATATACAAGGCGGAATATGACGGCATAGGATGCGTTGGATTCGTTTTGACCCAAGGATTCCAGCGATACACAGATTTTGATGATCAGACATACGGTTCAAAAGTAACAAGCAGAAATGTACATGCAACTTTGGCCTGTTGTTGGCGCTAGAGAGTTTGAGGTGGTGAGTTGAAATTTGCTGACAAGAACCTTGAGCCAGCCTAGAATCAGTGTGCCAAATTTGAAAACCTGTCGTCAGACGGGTCTATGGGTTTCCATAGAATTTCATTGATTTTAACAAAATTCAAAATGGCGGAAAATCCTCCAGGCAGAATATGACGTCATAGGGTGCGATAGATTCGTCTTGACCCAAGGATTCCACAGGCAGTGGAATTTTGTTTCTAGCCAAAACGCATCATGAGATATGAGCCAAAAGACATTTTTCCTAGTTATAGCGCCCCCTAGCAGCCAATTTGTTCCAAATTCTTTGGGGTCCTTCATGGAGGGGTGGGGCATAAAGCCACCAAGTTTCGTTAAGATACGCCAAAGGGCGGCCGAAATAGGAGCACACTTCCTGTTTGGCGTCTGCGCCTCCAATTTTGATTGGCTGCCACGGCCAAACGCTTATGAAATTCTAAAAACCGGGTAAGTTTCTTGTGGAGCTTAGTCCAAAGTTGCCATCTACCAAGTTTGGGAGAAATTGGTCCAAAATTGAGGGAGGAGAAGCATTTTAATTGATTTTCACAAAATTCAAAATGGCGGGAAAACTATATGGGCGGAAAATGACGTCATGGGGTGCTTTGGATTCGTCTTGACCCAAGGATTCCAGGGATACCAAGTTTTTGAAAATCGGACCAACGGTTCAAAAGTTACAAGCAGAAATGTACCTGCAACTTTGACCTGCTGGTGGCGCTAGAGGGTTGGGGGTGAGGACCTAAAAATTGTTGTGGGGAATGCTGAGACTGTCTAGAATGTGTGTGCCAAATTTGAGCATTTTCCTATGTGTGGTTCTATGGGCTGCCATTGACATCCCATAGGAGAAGAAAGTTGAATAATAATAATAATAATAATAAATATAGCTGCAAGCAGCAATCCGGGGCCAAGCAGTGTGACCCAGCCTAAGTTGCCATGGCAACAGAAACTACTGACCAGGCAGACGGTCATAGGCACGCACAGGAA
Organism: Neoarius graeffei; assembly: GCF_027579695.1. Lineage (NCBI taxonomy): Eukaryota > Metazoa > Chordata > Actinopteri > Siluriformes > Ariidae > Neoarius > Neoarius graeffei. The sequence goes on from NC_083585.1 coordinate 9,402,796, forward strand.
GTGTTTACAAGCAGGAATGTACCTCCAACCAGACGGTTAGAGGCATGCACGGCTTCACCGTCAAATTCGATTGACTGTGATGGCTGAAATTACTTCCAGTGTACTAGGTGTGTGTGTGTGTGTGTGTGTCTGTGCTAAAAGACTGCTGAGATATGAGCTCAATGATGTAAGAGCCAAAACACATTTTGGAAAGTTATAGCGCCCCCTAATGGCCAATGTGCACCAAATGTGGTATGGGCCATTTTGGAGGGGTGGTGCATAATCCCACCAAGTTTGGTTAAGAAAGGTCAAAGGGCTGCCGAGATATGAGCACACTTCCTGTTTCGCGTCTGCACAGCCAAATTTGATTGGCAGCCACGGCCAAACGCTTATGAAATTCGAAAAACCGGGTAAGTTTTTAGTGCAGCTTAGTCCAAAGTTGCCATGTACCAAGTTTGGAAGGAAATGGTCAAAAATTGAGGGAGGAGAAGCATTTTAATTGATTTTCACAAAATTCAAAATGGCGGAAAATATACCAGGCGGAATATGACGCCATAGGGTGCGTTGGATTCGGGTTGACCCAAGGATTCCAGCCATACTAAGATTTTGACGATCAGACATACGGTTCAAAAGTAACAAGCAGAAATGTACTTGCAACTTTGACCTGTTGTTGGCGCTAGAGAGTTTGAGATGCTGAGTTGAAATTTGCTGACAAGAACCGTGAGGCAGCCTAGAATCAGTGTGCCAAATTTGAAAACCTGTCGTCAGACGGATCTATGGGTTTCCATAGAATTTCATTGATTTTAACAAAATTCAAAATGGCGGAAAATCCTCAAGGCAGAATATGACGTCATAGGGTGCGATAGATTCGACTTGAGCCAAGGATTCCATAGGCAGTGGAATTTTGTTTCTAGCCAAAACGCATCATGAGATATGAGCCAAAAGACATTTTTCCTAGTTATAGCGCCCCCTAGCAGCCAATTTGTTCCAAATTTTTTGGGGTCCTTCATCGAGGGGTATGGCATAAACTCACCAAGTTTCGTTAAGATACGCCAAAGGGCGGCCGAAATATGAGCACACTTCCTGTTTGGCGTCTGCGCCGCCAATTTTGATTGGCTGCCACGGCCAAACGCTTATGAAATTCTAAAAACCGGGTAAGTTTCTTGTGCAGCTTAGTCCAAAGTTGCCATCTACCAAGTTTGGGAGAAATTGGTCCAAAATTGAGGGAGGAGAAGCATTTTAAGTGATTTTCACAAAATTCAAAATGGCGGGAAAACTATATGGGCGGAAAATGACGTCATGGGGTGCTTTGGATTCGTCTTGACCCAAGGATTCCAGGGATACCAAGTTTTTGAAAATCGGACCAACGGTTCAAAAGTTACAAGCAGAAATGTACCTGCAACTTTGACCTGCTGGTGGCGCTAGAGGGTTGGGGCTGGGGACCTAAAAATTGTTGTGGGGAATGCTGAGACTGTCTCCAATGTGTGTGCCAAATTTGAGCATTTTCCTATGTGTGGTTCTATGGGCTGCCATTGACTTCCCATAGGAGAAGAAAGTTGAATAATAATAATAATAATAATAATAATAAGAAAACCGACAAACTCATTAGGGGCCTTCGCCAGCTTCGCTGCTTGGCCCCTAATAATAAGAAAACCGACAAACTCATTAGGGGCCTTCGCCAGCTTCGCTGCTTGGCCCCTAATAATAAGAAAACCTACAAACACATTAGGGGCCTTCGCCAGCTTCGCTGCTTGGCCCCTAAATATAGCTGCAAGCAGCAATGCGGGGCCAAGCAGTGTGACCCAGCCTAAGTTGCCATGGCAACAGAAAGAACTGACCAGGCAGACGGTTAGTCTAAAGTTACTATGTACCAAGTTTGGGAGAAATTGGTCAAAAATTGAGGGAGGAGAAGGATTTTAATAGATTTTCACAAATTTCAAAATGGTGGAAAATATATCTGGTGGAATATGATGCCATAGGGGGTGTTGGATTCGTTTTGAGGGACGGATTCCAGAGGCAGTGGAGTTTTGTTTCTACCCAAAACGCATCATGAGATATGAGCCAAAAATCATTTTTCCTAGTTATAGCGCCCCCTAGCGGCCTATTTGGTCCAAATGTTTTGTCCTCCTTTGGGGTGGCGTGAGGCATAAAGCCACCAAGTTTCGTTCAGATACGCCAAAGGATGGCCGAGATATGAGCACACTTCCTGTTTGGCGTCTGCCCAGCCAATTTTGATTGGCTGCCATGGCCAAACGCTTAGGAAATTCTAAAAACCGGGTAAGTTTCTTGTGCAGCTTAGTCCATCCTTCCCATGTACCAAGTTTGGGAAAAATTGGTCAAAAATTGAGGGAGGAGAAGCATTTTAATTGATTTTCACAAAATTCAAAATGGCGGAAAATCTACCAGGTGGAATATGACGAGACAGGGAGCGTTGGATTCGGTCTGAAGGAAGGATTCCAGCGATACTAAGCTTTTGACGATCAGGCCTATGGTTCAAAAGTAACAAGCAGAAATGTACCTGCGATTTTGACCCGTTGGTGGCGCTAGAGAGTTTGATGTGGTGAGTTGAAATTTGGTGACAAGAACCTTGAGACAGCCTAGAATCAGTGTGCCAAATTTGAATACCTCTCGTCTGACGGTTCTATGGGTTGCCATAGAATTTCATTGATTTTAACAAAATTCAAAATGGCGGAAAATCCTCAAGGCAGAATATGACGTCATAGGTGGCGATGGATTCGTCTTGACCCAAGGATTCCACAGATAGTGGAATTTTGTTTCTAGCCCAAACGCATCATGAGATATGAGCCAAAAGACATTTTTCCTAGTTATAGCGCCCCCTAGCAGCCAATTTGTTCCAAATTTTTTGCCGTCCTTCATGGAGTGGTGCGGCATAATCCCACCAAGTTTAGTTAAGATAAGCCAAAGGGCGGCCGAAATATGAGCACACTTCCTGTTTGGCGTCTGAGCCTCCAATTTTGATTGGCTGCCATGGCCAAACGCTTATGAAATTCTAAAAACCGGGTAAGTTTCTTGTGCAGCTTAGTCCAACGTTGCCATTTACCAAGTTTCGGACAAATTGGTCTAAAATTGAGGGAGGAGAAGCATTTTAATTGATTTTCACAAAATTCAAAATGGCGGGAAAACTATATGGGCGGAAAATGACGTCATGGGGTGCTTTGGATTCGTCTTGACCCAAGGATTCCAGGGAGACCAAGTTTTTGAAAATCGGACGTACGGTTCAAAAGTTACAAGCAGAAATGTACCTGCAACGTTGACCTGCTGGTGGCGCTAGAGGGTTGGGGGTGGGGACCTAAAAATTGTTGTGGGGAATGCTGAGACTGTCTAAAATGTGTGTGCCAAATTTGAGCATTTTCCTATGTGTGGCTCTATGGGCTGCCATTGACTTCCCATAGGAGAAGAAAGTTGAAATATAGCTGCAAGCAGCAATGCGGGGCCAAGCAGTGTGACCCAGCCTAAGTTGCCATGGCAACAGAAAGAACTGACCAGGCAGACAGTTAGTCTAAAGTTACTATGTACCAAGTTTGGGAGAAATTGGTCAAAAATTGAGGGAGGAGAAGGATTTTAATAGATTTTCACAAATTTCAAAATTTTGGAAAATCTACCTGGTGGAATATGACGCCATAGGGCGTGTTGGATTCGTTTTGACGGAAGGATTCCAGAGATAGTGGAATTTTGTTTCTGCCCAAAACGCATCATGAGATATGAGCCAAAAATCATTTTTCCTAGTTATAGCGCCCCCTAGCGGCCTATTTGGTCCAAATGTTTTGTTTTCCTTTGGGGTGGCGTGGGGCATAAAGCCACCAAGTTTCGTTAAGATACGCCAAAGGACGGCCGAGATATGAGCACACTTCCTGATTGGCGTCTGCGCATCCAATTTTGATTGGATGCCACGGCCAAACGCATAAGAAATTCTAAAAACCGGGTAAGTTTCTTGTGCAGCTTCGTCCATCCTTGCCATGTACCAAGTTTGGGAAAAATTGGTCAAAAATTGAGGGAGGAGAAGCATTTTAATTGATTTTCACAAAATTCAAAATGGCGGAAAATCTACCAGGTGGAATATGACGAGACAGGGAGCGTTGGATTCGGACTGAAGGAAGGATTCCAGTGATACTAAGCTTTTGACGATCAGACCTATGGTTCAAAAGTAACAAGCAGAAATGTACCTGCGACTTTGACCCGTTGGTGGCGCTAGAGAGTTTGATGTGGTGAGTTGAAATTTGGTGACAAGAACCTTGAGACAGCCTAGAATCAGTGTGCCAAATTTGAATACCTCTCGTCTGACGGTTCTATGGGTTGCCATAGAATTTCATTGATTTTAACAAAATTCAAAATGGCGGAAAATCCTCAAGGCAGAATATGACGTCATAGGGTGCGATAGATTCGTCTTGACCCAAGGATTCCAGAGATAGTGGAATTTTGTTTCTGCCCCAAACGCATCATGAGATATGAGCCAAAAGACATTTTTCCTAGTTATAGCGCCCCCTAGCAGCCAATTTGTGCCAATTTTTTTGTGTTCCTTCCGGGAGGGGTGGGGCATAATCTCACCAAGTTTCGTTAAGATACGCCAAAGGGCGGCTGAAATATGAGCACACTTCCTGTTTGGCATCTGCGCAGCCAAATTTGATTGGCTGCCACGGCCAAACGCTTATGAAATTCTAAAATCCGGGTAAGTTTCTTGTGCAGCTTAGTCCACATTTGCCATCTACCAAGTTTGGGAGAAATTGCTCAAGAATTGAGGGAGGAGAAGCATTTTAAGTGATTTTCACAAAATTCAAAATGGCGGGAAAACTATATGGGCGGAAAATGACGTCATGGGGTGCTTTGGATTCGTCTTGACCCAAGGATTCCAGGGATACCAAGTTTTTGAAAATCGGACCAACGGTTCAAAAGTTACAAGCAGAAATGTACCTGCAACTTTGACCTGCTGGTGGCGCTAGAGGGTTGGGGGTGGGGACCTAAAAATTGTTGTGGGGAATGCTGAGACTGTCTAGAATGTGTGTGCCAAATTTGAGCATTTTCCTATGTGTGGCTCTATGGGCTGCCATTGACTTCCCATAGGAGAAGAAAGTTGAATAATAATAATAATAATAATAATAATAATAATAATAATAAGAAAACCGACAAACACATTAGGGGCCTTCGCCAGCTTCGCTGCTTGGCCCCTAATAATAAAAATATAGCTGCAAGCAGCAATGCGGGGCCAAGCAGCGTGACCCAGCCTAAGTTGCCATGGCAACAGAAAGAACTGACCAGGCAGACGGTCATAGGCACGCACAGGAACTGTTTACAAGCAGAAATGTACCTCCAACCAGATGGTTAGAGGCATGCACGGCTTCACCGTCAAATTCGATTGACTGTGATGGCTGAAATTACTTCAAGTGTACTAGGTGTGTGTGTGTGTGTGTGTGTGTGTGTGTGTGCTAAAAGACTGCTGAGATATGAGCTCAATTATATATGAGCCAAAACACATTTTGGAAAGTTATAGCGCCCCCTAATGGCCAAAGTGCACCAAATGTGGTATGGGCACTTATGGAGGGGTGGGGCATAATCCCACCAAGTTTGGTTAAGAAAGATCAAAGGGCTGCCGAGATATGAGCACACGTCCTGTTTCGCGTCTGCACATCCAAGTTTGATTGGCAGCCACGGCCAAACGCTTATGAAATTCGAAAAACCGGGTAAGTTTTTTGTGCAGCTTAGTGCAACGTTGCCATCTACCAAGTTTGGAAGGAATTGGTCAAAAATTGAGGGAGGAGAAGCATTTTAATTGATTTTCACATAATTCAAAATGGCGGAAAATATACAAGGCGGAATATGACGGCATAGGATGCGTTGGATTCGTTTTGACCCAAGGATTCCAGCGATACACAGATTTTGACGATCAGACATACGGTTCAAAAGTAACAAGCAGAAATGTACATGCAAATTTGGCCTGTTGTTGGCGCTAGAGAGTTTGAGGTGGTGAGTTGAAATTTGCTGACAAGAACCTTGAGCCAGCCTAGAATCAGTGTGCCAAATTTGAAAACCTGTCGTCAGACGGTTCTATGGGTTTCCATAGAATTTCATTGATTTTAACAAAATTCAAAATGGCGGAAAATCCTCAAGGCAGAATATGACCTCATAGGGTGCGATAGATTCGTCTTGACCCAAGGATTCCATAGGCAGTGGAATTTTGTTTCTAGCCAAAACGCATCATGAGATATGAGCCAAAAGACATTTTTCCTAGTTATAGCGCCCCCTAGCAGCCAATTTGTTCCAAATTCTTTGGGGTCCTTCATGGAGGGGTGGGGCATAAACCCACCAAGTTTCGTTAAGATACGCCAAAGGCCGGCCGAAATATGAGCACACTTCCTGTTTGGCGTCTGCGCCTCCAATTTTGATTGGCTGCCACGGCCAAACGCTTACGAAATTCTAAAAACCGGGTAAGTTTCTTGTGGAGCTTAGTCCAAAGTTGCCATCTACCAAGTTTGGGAGAAATTGGTCCAAAATTGAGGGAGGAGAAGCATTTTAATTGATTTTCACAAAATTCAAAATGGCGGGAAAACTATATGGGCGGAAAATGACCTCATGGGGTGCTTTGGATTCGTCTTGACCCAAGGATTCCAGGGATACCAAGTTTTTGAAAATCGGACCAACGGTTCAAAAGTTACAAGCAGAAATGTACCAGCAAATTTGACCTGCTGGTGGCGCTAGAGGGTTGGGGGTGGGGACCTAAAAATTGTTGTGGGGAATGCTGAGACTGTCTAGAATGTGTGTGCCAAATTTGAGCATTTTCCTATGTGTGGTTCTATGGGCTGCCATTGACATCCCATAGGAGAAGAAAGTTGAATAATAATAATAATAATAATAAATATAGCTGCAAGCAGCAATGCGGGGCCAAGCAGGGTGACACAGCCTAAGTTGCCATGGCAACAGAAAGAACTGACCAGGCAGACGGTCATAGGCACGCACAGGAAGTGTTTACAAGCAGAAAGGTACCTCCAACCAGATGGTTAGAGGCATGCACGGCTTCACCATCAAATTAGATTGACTGTGATGGCTGAAATTACTTCAAGTGTACTAGGTGTGTGTCTGTGTGTGCTAAAAGACTGCTGAGATATGAGCTCAATGATATATGAGCCAAAAGACATTTTGGAAAGTTATAGCGCCCCCTAATGGCCAATGTGAACCAAATGTGGTAAGGGCCCTTTTGGAGGGGTGCGGCATAATCCCACCAAGTTTGGTTAAGAAAGGTCAAAGGGCTGCCGAGATATGAGCACACTTCCTGTTTCGCGTCTGCAACGCCAAATTTGATTGGCAGCCACGGCCAAACGCTTATGTATTTCTAAAAACCAGGTAAGTTTTTTGTGCAGCTTAGTCCAAAGTTGCCAAGTACCAAGGTTGGAAGGAATTGGTCAAAAATTGAGGGAGGAGAAGCATTTTAATTGATTTTCACAAAATTCAAAATCGCGGAAAATATACCAGGCGGAATATGACGCTATAGGGTGCATTGGATTCGTTTTGACTGAAGTATTCCAGCGATCCTAAGATATTGACAATCAGACATACGGTTCAAAAGTAACAAGCAGAAATGTACCTGCAAATTTGACCTGTTGGTGGCGCTAGAGAGTTTGAGGTGGTGAGTTGAAATTTGGTGACAAGAACCTTGAGGCAGCCTAGAATCAGTGTGCATAATTTGAAAACCTCTAGTCAGACGGTTCTATGGGTTGCCATAGAATTTCATTGATTTTAACAAAATTCAAAATGGCGGAAAATCCTCAAGGCAGAATATGACGTCATAGGGTGCGATGGATTCGTCTTGACCCAAGGATTCCAGACGCAGTGGAATTTTGTTTCTAGCCCAAACGGATCATGAGATATGAGCCAAAAGTCATTTTTCCTAGTTATAGCGCCCCCTAGCAGCCAATTTGTTCCAAATTTTTTGTGGGCCATTTTGGAGGGGTAGGGCATAAAGCCTCCAAGTTTCGTTAAGATACGCCAAAGGGCGGCAGAGATATGAGCACACTTCCTGTTTGGCGTCTGCGCCGTCAAGTTTGATTGGCTGCCACGGCCAAACGCTTATGAAATTCTAAAAACCGGGTAAGTTTCTTGTGCAGCTTAGTCCAAAGTTGCCATCTACCAAGTTTGGGAGAAATTGGTCAAAAATTGAGGGAGGAGAAGCATTTTAATTGATTTTCACAAAATTCAAAATGGCGGGAAAACTATATGGGCGGAAAATGACGTCATGGGGTGCTTTGGATTCGTCTTGACCCAAGGATTCCAGGGATACCAAGTTTTTGAAAATCGGACGTCCGGTTCAAAAGTTACAAGCAGAAATGTACCTGCAACTTTGACCTGCTGGTGGCGCTAGAGGGTTGGGGGTGGGGACCTAAAAATTGTTGTGGGGAATGCTGAGACTGTCTAAAATGTGTGTGCCAAATTTGAGCATTTTCCTATGTGTGGCTCTATGGGCTGCCATTGACTTCCCATAGGAGAAGAAAGTTGAAATATAGCTGCAAGCAGCAATGAGGGGGCCAAGCAGCCTATGAGCCTAGTCGTCAGGCTCGCAGAATGCATTTGGGCCAGACAGATGGTCACGAGCACACACAAGAAGTTTCATGTCGATATACCATCGTTTGACTGAGATACAAGGTCATTTGTTGTTCGGCGGCTTCATCATCAAATTCGATTGACTGTGATGGCTGAAATTACTTCAAGTGTACTTGGTGTGTATGTGTGTGTGTGTGTGTGTGCTAGAAGACTGCTGACATATGAGCTCAATGACATATGAGCCAAAATATATTTTGTATAGTTATAGCGCCCCCTAATGGCCAATGTGCACCAAATTTGGTAGGAGAGCTTGCGGAGGGGTGGGGCATAATCCCACCAAGGTTGGTTAAGAAATGTCAAAGGGCTGCCGAGATATGAGCTCACATCCTGTTTGACATCTTCGCAGCTGAGTTTCATTGGCTGCTGCGGCCAAACACTTTAAAAATTTCAAAAGACTGAGGATAAATTTTGTGCGGCTTGGTGCAATGATGCTATCAACCAAGGCTGGGCAAATTTGGTCAAAAATTGAGGGAGGAGTAGCAATTTACATGATTTTAACAAATTTCAAAATGGCGGAAAATCTACCAGGTGCAATATGACGAGATAGGATAGGTTGGATTCGGTTTGACCGATGGATTCCAGCAATACTAAGATTTTGACAATCAGCCGTACGGTTCAAAAGTAACAAGCAGAAATGTACTTCCAACTTTGTCCTGTTGGTGGCGCTAGAGAGTTTGAGGCGGTGAGTTGAAATTTGCTGACAAGAACCTTGAGCGAGCCTAGAATCAGTGTGCCAAATTTCTCAACCTCTCGTCTGACGGTTCTATGGGTTGCCATAGAATTTCATTGATTTTAACAAAATTCAAAATGGCGGAAAATCCTCAAGGCTGAATATGACGTGATAGGGTGCGATGGATTCGGCTTGAACCAAGGATTCCAGAGATCGTGGAATTTTGTTTTTAGCCCAAACGCATCATGAGATATGAGCCAAAATTCATTTTTGCTAGTTATAGCGCCCCCTAGCGGCCAAGTTGGTCCACGTTTTTTGGGGACCTTTCTGGTGGTGTCTGTCATAATGCCACCAAGTTTCGTTAAGATCTGCCAAAGGGCGGCCGAGATGTGAGCACACATCCTCTTTCGCGTCTGTGCAGCCAAATTTGATTGGCTGCCACAGCCAAACGCTTATGAAATTCGAAAATCCGTGTAAGATTCTTGTGCAGTTTCCTCCACCGTTGCTATGGACCAAATTTGGGAGAAAATGGTCAAAAACTGAGGGAGGAGTAGCATTTTAATTGATTTTCACATAATTCAAAATGGCGGAAAATCTACCAGGTGCAATATGACGAAACAGGGCGCGTTGGATTCATTTTGACCCAAGCATTCCAGAGATACTAAGCTTTTGACGATCAGACGTATGGTTCAAAAGTAACAACCAGAAATGTACCTGCGAATTTGACCTGTTGGTGGCGCTAGAGAGTTTGAGGTGGTGAGTTGAAATTTGGTCACAAGACCCTTGAGGGTGCCTAGAATCAGTCTGCCAAATTTGAAAACCTCTAGTCATACGGTTCTATGGGTTGCCATCGAATTTCTTTGATTTTAACAAAATTCAAAATGGCGGAAAATCCTCAAGTCAGAATATGACGGCATAGGGTGCGATGCATTCGTCTTGACCCATGGATTCCAGAGATAGTGGAATTTTGTTTCTACCCAAAACGCATCATGAGATATGAGCCAAAAGACATTTTTCCTAGTTATAGCGCCCCCTAGCAGCCAATTTGTTCCAAATTTTTTGTTGCCCTTTGGGGAGGGGTGCTGCATAAAGCCACCAAGTTTCGTTAAGATAGGCCAAAGGGTGGCCGAGAAATGAGCACACTTCCTGTTTTGCATCTGCAAGCCAAATTTGATTGGCTGCCACAGCCAAACGCTTAGGAAATTCTAATTACCGGGTAAGATTCTTGTGCAGATTAGTCCCCAGTTGCCATCTACCAAGCTTGGGAGAAATTGTTCAAAAATTGAGGGAGGAGAAGCATTTTAATTGATTTTCACATAATTCAAAATGGCGGAAAATCTACTGGGTGGAATATGACGAGACAGGGCGCGTTGGAGTCGCTGTGACACAAGCATTCCAGCGATACTAAGATTTTGATGATCAGACGTATGGTTCAAAAGTAACAAGCAGAAATGTACCTGCAACTTTGACCTGTTGGTGGCGCTAGAGAGTTTGAGGTGGTGAGTTGAAATTTGGTGACAAGATCCTTGAGGCAGCCTAGAATCAGTTTGCCAAGTTTAAAAACCTCTAGTCAGATGGTTCTATGCGTTGCCATAGAATTTCATTGATTTTAACAAAATTCAAAATGGCGGAAAATCCTCAAGGCAGAATATGACGTCATAGGGTGCGATGGATTCGTCTTGACCCATGGATTCCAGAGATAGTTGAATTTTCTTTCTAGCCAAAACGCATCATGAGATATGAGCCAAAAGGCATTTTTCCTAGTTATAGCGCCCCCTAGCGTCCAATTTGGTCCAAATTTGTTGTGGCCCTTTGGGAAGGGGTTTTGCATAATGCCACCAAGTTTCGTCAAGATTGGCCAAAGGGCCACCGAGATATGAGTGCACTTCCTGTTTTGCGTCTGCGCAGCCAAATTTGATTGGCTGCCACGGCCAAACGCTTGTGAAATTCAAATCACCGGGTATAACTTTTGTGCAGGTTAGTCCAATTATGCTATCTTCCAAGTTTGGGAGAAATTGGTAAAAAATTGAGGGAGTTGAAACATTTTAATTGATTTTCACAAAATTCAAAATGGCGGGAAAAGTATATGGCGGAAAATGACGTCATGGGGTGCCTTGGATTCGTCTTGGCCCAAGGATTCCAGGGATACCAAGTTTTTGAAAATCAGACCAACGGTTCAAAAGTTACAAGCAGAAATGTACCTGCGACTTTGAGCTGTTGGTGGCGCTAGAGGGTTTGAGGTAGAGGCCTGAAATTTGCTGAGAGGAATGTTGAGAGTGTCTAGAATCAGTGTGCCAAATTTCACAACTTTTTACCAGACGGTTCTATGGGCTGCCATAGACTTGCAGAGGCGGAAGTGGACTGAATAATAATAATAATAATAATAATAATAATAATAATAATAAGAAACAATAGAATCACTATGGGTGCCTTCGCAGCTTCGCTGCTTGGCCCCCAATTATAAAATATAGCTGCAAGCAGCAATCCGGGGCCAAGCAGGGTGACCCAGCCTAAGTTGCCATGGCAACAGAAAGAACTGACCAGGCAGACGGTCATAGGCACGCACAGGAAGTGTTTACAAGCAGGAATGTACCTCCAACCAGACGGTTAGAGGCATGCACGGCTTCACCGTCAAATTCGATTGACTGTGATGGCTGAAATTACTTCCAGTGTACTAGGTGTGTGTGTGTGTGTGTGTCTGTGTCTGTGCTAAAAGACTGCTGAGATATGAGCTCAATGATGTAAGAGCCAAAACACATTTTGGAAAGTTATAGCGCCCCCTAATGGCCAATGTGCACCAAATGTGGTATGGGCCATTTTGGAGGGGTGGTGCATAATCCCACCAAGTTTGGTTAAGAAAGGTCAAAGGGCTGCCGAGATATGAGCACACTTCCTGTTTCGCGTCTGCACAGCCAAATTTGATTGGCAGCCACGGCCAAACGCTTATGAAATTCGAAAAACCGGGTAAGTTTTTAGTGCAGCTTAGTCCAAAGTTGCCATGTACCAAGTTTGGAAGGAATTGGTCAAAAATTGAGGGAGGAGAAGCATTTTAATTGATTTTCACAAAATTCAAAATGGCGGAAAATATACCAGGCGGAATATGACGCCATAGGGTGCGTTGGATTCGGGTTGACCCAAGGATTCCAGCCATACTAAGATTTTGACGATCAGACATACGGTTCAAAAGTAACAAGCAGAAATGTACTTGCAACTTTGACCTGTTGTTGGCGCTAGAGAGTTTGAGATGCTGAGTTGAAATTTGCTGACAAGAACCGTGAGGCAGCCTAGAATCAGTGTGCCAAATTTGAAAACCTGTCGTCAGACGGTTCTATGGGTTTCCATAGAATTTCATTGATTTTAACAAAATTCAAAATGGCGGAAAATCCTCAAGGCAGAATATGACGTCATAGGGTGCGATAGATTCGACTTGACCCAAGGATTCCATAGGCAGTGGAATTTTGTTTCTAGCCAAAACGCATCATGAGATATGAGCCAAAAGACATTTTTCCTAGTTATAGCGCCCCCTAGCAGCCAATTTGTTCCAAATTTTTTGGGGTCCTTCAGCGAGGGGTATGGCATAAACTCACCAAGTTTCGTTAAGATACGCCAAAGGCCGGCCGAAATATGAGCACACTTCCTGTTTGGCGTCTGCGCCTCCAATTTTGATTGGCTGCCACGGCCAAACGCTTATGAAATTCTAAAAACCGGGTAAGTTTCTTGTGCAGCTTAGTCCAAAGTTGCCATCTACCAAGTTTGGGAGAAATTGGTCCAAAATTGAGGGAGGAGAAGCATTTTAAGTGATTTTCACAAAATTCAAAATGGCGGGAAAACTATATGGGCGGAAAATGACGTCATGGGGTGCTTTGGATTCGTCTTGACCCAAGGATTCCAGGGATACCAAGTTTTTGAAAATCGGACCAACGGTTCAAAAGTTACAAGCAGAAATGTACCTGCAACTTTGACCTGCTGGTGGCGCTAGAGGGTTGGGGCTGGGGACCTAAAAATTGTTGTGGGGAATGCTGAGACTGTCTCGAATGTGTGTGCCAAATTTGAGCATTTTCCTATGTGTGGTTCTATGGGCTGCCATTGACTTCCCATAGGAGAAGAAAGTTGAATAATAAATATAGCTGCAAGCAGCAATGCGGGGCCAAGCAGTGTGACCCAGCCTAAGTTGCCATGGCAACAGAAAGAACTGACCAGGCAGACGGTCATAGGCACGCACAGGAAGTGTTTACAAGCAGAAATGTACCTCCAACCAGATGGTTAGAGGCATGCACGGCTTCACCGTCAAATTCGATTGACTGTGATGGCTGAAATTACTTCAAGTGTACTAGGTGTGTGTGTGCGTGTGTGTGTGTGTGTGTGTGTGTGTGCTAAAAGACTGCTGAGATATGAGCTCAATTATATATGAGCCAAAACACATTTTGGAAAGTTATAGCGCCCCCTAATGGCCAAAGTGCACCAAATGTGGTATGGGCACTTATGGAGGGGTGGGGCATAATCCCACCAAGTTTGGTTAAGAAAGATCAAAGGGCTGCCGAGAAATGAGCACACGTCCTGTTTCGCGTCTGCACATCCAAGTTTGATTGGCAGCGACGGCCAAACGCTTAGGAAATTCTAAAAACCGGGTAAGTTTTTTGTGCAGCTTAGTGCAACGTTGCCATCTACCAAGTTTGGAAGGAATTGGTCAAAAATTGAGGGAGGAGAAGCATTTTAATTGATTTTCACATAATTCAAAATGGCGGAAAATATACAAGGCGGAATATGACGGCATAGGATGCATTGGATTCGTTTTGACCCAAGGATTCCAGCGATACACAGATTTTGACGATCAGACATACGTTTCAAAAGTAACAAGCAGAAATGTACATGCAACTTTGGCCTGTTGTTGGCGCTAGAGAGTTTGAGGTGGTGAGTTGAAATTTGCTGACAAGAACCTTGAGCCAGCCTAGAATCAGTGTGCCAAATTTGAAAACCTGTCGTCAGACGGTTCTATGGGTTTCCATAGAATTTCATTGATTTTAACAAAATTCAAAATGGCGGAAAATCCTCAAGGCAGAATATGACGTCATAGGGTCCGATAGATTCGTCTTGACCCAAGGATTCCATAGGCAGTGGAATTTTGTTTCTAGCCAAAACGCATCATGAGATATGAGCCAAAAGACATTTTTCCTAGTTATAGCGCCCCCTAGCAGCCAATATGTTCCAAATTCTTTGGGGTCCTTCATGGAGGGGTGGGGCATAAACCCACCAAGTTTCGTTAAGATACGCCAAAGGCCGGCCGAAATATGAGCACACTTCCTGTTTGGCGTCTGCGCCTCCAATTTTGATTGGCTGCCACGGCCAAACGCTTATGAAATTCTAAAAACCGGGTAAGTTTCTTGTGGAGCTTAGTCCAAAGTTGCCATCTACCAAGTTTGGGAGAAATTGGTCCAAAATTGAGGGAGGAGAAGCATTTTAATTGATTTTCACAAAATTCAAAATGGCGGGAAAACTATATGGGCGGAAAATGACGTCATGGGGTGCTTTGGATTCGTCTTGACCCAAGGATTCCAGGGATACCAAGTTTTTGAAAATCGGACCAACGGTTCAAAAGTTACAAGCAGAAATGTACCTGCAACTTTGACCTGCTGGTGGCGCTAGAGGGTTGGGGGTGGGGACCTAAAAATTGTTGTGGGGAATGCTGAGACTGTCTAGAATGTGTGTGCCAAATTTGAGCATTTTCCTATGTGTGGTTCTATGGGCTGCCATTGACATCCCATAGGAGAAGAAAGTTGAATAATAATAATAATAATAATAATAAGAAGAAAACCGACAAACTCATTAGGGGCCTTCGCCAGCTTCGCTGCTTGGCCCCTAATAATAATAATAATAATAATAAATATAGCTGCAAGCAGCAATCCGGGGCCAAGCAGGGTGACCCAGCCTAAGTTGCCATGGCAACAGAAAGAACTGACCAGGCAGACGGTCATAGGCACGCACAGGAAGTGTTTACAAGCAGGAATGTACCTCCAACCAGACGGTTAGAGGCATGCACGGCTTCACCGTCAAATTCGATTGACTGTGATGGCTGAAATTACTTCCAGTGTACTAGGTGTGTGTGTGTGTGTGTGTGTGTGTCTGTGCTAAAAGACTGCTGAGATATGAGCTCAATGATGTAAGAGCCAAAACACATTTTGGAAAGTTATAGCGCCCCCTAATGGCCAATGTGCACCAAATGTGGTATGGGCCATTTTGGAGGGGTTTTGCATAATCCCACCAAGTTTGGTTAAGAAAGGTCAAAGGGCTGCCGAGATATGAGCACACTTCCTGTTTCGCGTCTGCACAGCCAAATTTGATTGGCAGCCACGGCCAAACGCTTATGAAATTCGAAAAACCGGGTAAGTTTTTAGTGCAGCTTAGTCCAAAGTTGCCATCTACCAAGTTTGGAAGGAATTGGTCAAAAATTGAGGGAGGAGAAGCATTTTAATTGATTTTCACAAAATTCAAAATGGCGGAAAATATACCAGGCGGAATATGACGCGATAGGGTGCGTTGGATTCGGGTTGACCCAAGGATTCCAGCCATACTAAGATTTTGACGATCAGACATACGGTTCAAAAGTAACAAGCAGAAATGTACTTGCAACTTTGACCTGTTGTTGGCGCTAGAGAGTTTGAGATGCTGAGTTGAAATTTGCTGACAAGAACCGTGAGGCAGCCTAGAATCAGTGTGCCAAATTTGAAAACCTGTCGTCAGACGGTTCTATGGGTTTCCATAGAATTTCATTGATTTTAACAAAATTCAAAATGGCGGAAAATCCTCAAGGCAGAATATGACGTCATAGGGTGCGATAGATTCGACTTGACCCAAGGATTCCATAGGCAGTGGAATTTTGTTTCTAGCCAAAACGCATCATGAGATATGAGCCAAAAGACATTTTTCCTAGTTATAGCGCCCCCTAGCAGCCAATTTGTTCCAAATTTTTTGGGGTCCTTCAGCGAGGGGTATGGCATAAACTCACCAAGTTTCGTTAAGATACGCCAAAGGCCGGCCGAAATATGAGCACACTTCCTGTTTGGCGTCTGCGCCTCCAATTTTGATTGGCTGCCACGGCCAAACGCTTATGAAATTCTAAAAACCGGGTAAGTTTCTTGTGCAGCTTAGTCCAAAGTTGCCATCTACCAAGTTTGGGAGAAATTGGTCCAAAATTGAGGGAGGAGAAGCATTTTAAGTGATTTTCACAAAATTCAAAATGGCGGGAAAACTATATGGGCGGAAAATGACGTCATGGGGTGCTTTGGATTCGTCTTGACCCAAGGATTCCAGGGATACCAAGTTTTTGAAAATCGGACCAACGGTTCAAAAGTTACAAGCAGAAATGTACCTGCAAATTTGACCTGCTGGTGGCGCTAGAGGGTTGGGGCTGGGGACCTAAAAATTGTTGTGGGGAATGCTGAGACTGTCTCGAATGTGTGTGCCAAATTTGAGCATTTTCCTATGTGTGGTTCTATGGGCTGCCATTGACTTCCCATAGGAGAAGAAAGTTGAATAATAATAATAATAATAATAAATATAGCTGCAAGCAGCAATGCGGGGCCAAGCAGTGTGACCCAGCCTAAGTTGCCATGGCAACAGAAAGAACTGACCAGGCAGACGGTTAGTCTAAAGTTACTATGTACCAAGTTTGGGAGAAATTGGTCAAAAATTGAGGGAGGAGAAGGATTTTAATAGATTTTCACAAATTTCAAAATGGTGGAAAATATATCTGGTGGAATATGATGCCATAGGGGGTGTTGGATTCGTTTTGAGGGACGGATTCCAGAGGCAGTGGAGTTTTGTTTCTACCCAAAACGCATCATGAGATATGAGCCAAAAATCATTTTTCCTAGTTATAGCGCCCCCTAGCGGCCTATTTGGTCCAAATGTTTTGTCCTCCTTTGGGGTGGCGTGAGGCATAAAGCCACCAAGTTTCGTTCAGATACGCCAAAGGATGGCCGAGATATGAGCACACTTCCTGTTTGGCGTCTGCCCAGCCAATTTTGATTGGCTGCCATGGCCAAACGCTTAGGAAATTCTAAAAACCGGGTAAGTTTCTTGTGCAGCTTAGTCCATCCTTCCCATGTACCAAGTTTGGGAAAAATTGGTCAAAAATTGAGGGAGGAGAAGCATTTTAATTGATTTTCACAAAATTCAAAATGGCGGAAAATCTACCAGGTGGAATATGACGAGACAGGGAGCGTTGGATTCGGTCTGAAGGAAGGATTCCAGCGATACTAAGCTTTTGACGATCAGGCCTATGGTTCAAAAGTAACAAGCAGAAATGTACCTGCGATTTTGACCCGTTGGTGGCGCTAGAGAGTTTGATGTGGTGAGTTGAAATTTGGTGACAAGAACCTTGAGACAGCCTAGAATCAGTGTGCCAAATTTGAATACCTCTCGTCTGACGGTTCTATGGGTTGCCATAGAATTTCATTGATTTTAACAAAATTCAAAATGGCGGAAAATCCTCAAGGCAGAATATGACGTCATAGGTGGCGATGGATTCGTCTTGACCCAAGGATTCCACAGATAGTGGAATTTTGTTTCTAGCCCAAACGCATCATGAGATATGAGCCAAAAGACATTTTTCCTAGTTATAGCGCCCCCTAGCAGCCAATTTGTTCCAAATTTTTTGCCGTCCTTCATGGAGTGGTGCGGCATAATCCCACCAAGTTTAGTTAAGATAAGCCAAAGGGCGGCCGAAATATGAGCACACTTCCTGTTTGGCGTCTGAGCCTCCAATTTTGATTGGCTGCCATGGCCAAACGCTTATGAAATTCTAAAAACCGGGTAAGTTTCTTGTGCAGCTTAGTCCAACGTTGCCATTTACCAAGTTTCGGACAAATTGGTCTAAAATTGAGGGAGGAGAAGCATTTTAATTGATTTTCACAAAATTCAAAATGGCGGGAAAACTATATGGGCGGAAAATGACGTCATGGGGTGCTTTGGATTCGTCTTGACCCAAGGATTCCAGGGAGACCAAGTTTTTGAAAATCGGACGTACGGTTCAAAAGTTACAAGCAGAAATGTACCTGCAACGTTGACCTGCTGGTGGCGCTAGAGGGTTGGGGGTGGGGACCTAAAAATTGTTGTGGGGAATGCTGAGACTGTCTAAAATGTGTGTGCCAAATTTGAGCATTTTCCTATGTGTGGCTCTATGGGCTGCCATTGACTTCCCATAGGAGAAGAAAGTTGAAATATAGCTGCAAGCAGCAATGCGGGGCCAAGCAGTGTGACCCAGCCTAAGTTGCCATGGCAACAGAAAGAACTGACCAGGCAGACAGTTAGTCTAAAGTTACTATGTACCAAGTTTGGGAGAAATTGGTCAAAAATTGAGGGAGGAGAAGGATTTTAATAGATTTTCACAAATTTCAAAATTTTGGAAAATCTACCTGGTGGAATATGACGCCATAGGGCGTGTTGGATTCGTTTTGACGGAAGGATTCCAGAGATAGTGGAATTTTGTTTCTGCCCAAAACGCATCATGAGATATGAGCCAAAAATCATTTTTCCTAGTTATAGCGCCCCCTAGCGGCCTATTTGGTCCAAATGTTTTGTTTTCCTTTGGGGTGGCGTGGGGCATAAAGCCACCAAGTTTCGTTAAGATACGCCAAAGGACGGCCGAGATATGAGCACACTTCCTGATTGGCGTCTGCGCATCCAATTTTGATTGGATGCCACGGCCAAACGCATAAGAAATTCTAAAAACCGGGTAAGTTTCTTGTGCAGCTTCGTCCATCCTTGCCATGTACCAAGTTTGGGAAAAATTGGTCAAAAATTGAGGGAGGAGAAGCATTTTAATTGATTTTCACAAAATTCAAAATGGCGGAAAATCTACCAGGTGGAATATGACGAGACAGGGAGCGTTGGATTCGGACTGAAGGAAGGATTCCAGTGATACTAAGCTTTTGACGATCAGACCTATGGTTCAAAAGTAACAAGCAGAAATGTACCTGCGACTTTGACCCGTTGGTGGCGCTAGAGAGTTTGATGTGGTGAGTTGAAATTTGGTGACAAGAACCTTGAGACAGCCTAGAATCAGTGTGCCAAATTTGAATACCTCTCGTCTGACGGTTCTATGGGTTGCCATAGAATTTCATTGATTTTAACAAAATTCAAAATGGCGGAAAATCCTCAAGGCAGAATATGACGTCATAGGGTGCGATAGATTCGTCTTGACCCAAGGATTCCAGAGATAGTGGAATTTTGTTTCTGCCCCAAACGCATCATGAGATATGAGCCAAAAGACATTTTTCCTAGTTATAGCGCCCCCTAGCAGCCAATTTGTGCCAATTTTTTTGTGTTCCTTCCGGGAGGGGTGGGGCATAATCTCACCAAGTTTCGTTAAGATACGCCAAAGGGCGGCTGAAATATGAGCACACTTCCTGTTTGGCATCTGCGCAGCCAAATTTGATTGGCTGCCACGGCCAAACGCTTATGAAATTCTAAAATCCGGGTAAGTTTCTTGTGCAGCTTAGTCCACATTTGCCATCTACCAAGTTTGGGAGAAATTGCTCAAGAATTGAGGGAGGAGAAGCATTTTAAGTGATTTTCACAAAATTCAAAATGGCGGGAAAACTATATGGGCGGAAAATGACGTCATGGGGTGCTTTGGATTCGTCTTGACCCAAGGATTCCAGGGATACCAAGTTTTTGAAAATCGGACCAACGGTTCAAAAGTTACAAGCAGAAATGTACCTGCAACTTTGACCTGCTGGTGGCGCTAGAGGGTTGGGGGTGGGGACCTAAAAATTGTTGTGGGGAATGCTGAGACTGTCTAGAATGTGTGTGCCAAATTTGAGCATTTTCCTATGTGTGGCTCTATGGGCTGCCATTGACTTCCCATAGGAGAAGAAAGTTGAATAATAATAATAATAATAATAATAATAATAATAATAATAAGAAAACCGACAAACACATTAGGGGCCTTCGCCAGCTTCGCTGCTTGGCCCCTAATAATAAGAAAACCGACAAACTCATTAGGGGCCTTCGCCAGCTTCGCTGCTTGGCCCCTAATAATAATAAGAAAACCGACAAACTCATTAGGGGCCTTCGCCAGCTTCGCTGCTTGGCCCCTAATAATAATAATAATAAGAAAACCGACAAACTCATTAGGGGCCTTCGCCAGCTTCGCTGCTTGGCCCCTAATAAAAACGGAATGCAATAATTTACAAATCTCAAAAACTGATATTGTATTCACAATAGAACATAGACAACATATCAAATGTCGAAAGTGAGACATTTTGAAATTTGATGCCAAATATTGGCTCATTTGAAATTTCATGACAGCAACACATCTCAAAAAAGTTGGGACAGGGGCAATAAGAGGCTGGAAAAGTTAAAGGTACAAAAAAGGAACAGCTGGAGGACCAAATTGCAACTCATTAGGTCAATTGGCAATAGGTCATTAACATGACTGGGTATAAAAAGAGCATCTTGGAGTGGCAACGGCTCTCAGAAGTAAAGATGGGAAGAGGATCACCAATCCCCCTAATTCTGCGCTGACAAATAGTGGAGCAATATCAGAAAGGAGTTGGACAGTGTAAAATTGCAAAGAGTTTGAACATATCATCATCTACAGTGCATAATATCATCAAAAGATTCAGAGAATCTGGAAGAATCTCTGTGTGTAAGGGTCAAGGCCGGAAAACCATACTGGGTGCCCGTGATCTTCGGGCCCTTAGATGGCACTGCATCACATACAGGCATGCTTCTGTATTGGAAATCACAAAATGGACTCAGGAATATTTCCAGAGAACATTATCTGTGAACACAATTCACCGTGCCATCCGCCGTTGCCAGCTAAAACTCTATAGTTCAAAGAAGAAACCATATCTAAACATGATCCAGAAGCGCAGACGTCTTCTCTGGGCCAAGGCTCATTTAAAATGGACTGTGGCAAAGTGGAAAACTGTTCTGTGGTCAGACGAATCAAAATGTGAAGTTCTTTATGGAAATCAGGGACGCCGTGTCATTCGGACTAAAGAGGAGAAGGACGACCCAAGTTGTTATCAGCGCTCAGTTCAGAAGCCTGCATCTCTGATGGTATGGGGTTGTATTAGTGCGTGTGGCATGGGCAGCTTACACATCTGGAAAGACACCATCAATGCTGAAAGGTATATCCAGGTTCTAGAGCAACATATGCTCCCATCCAGACGACGTCTCTTTCAGGGAAGACCTTGCATTTTCCAACATGACAATACCAAACCACATACTGCATCAATTACAGCATCATGGCTGCGTAGAAGAAGGGTCCGGGTACTGAACTGGCCAGCCTGCAGTCCAGATCTTTCACCCATAGAAAACATTTGGTGCATCATAAAACGGAAGATACGACAAAAAAGACCTAAGACAGTTGAGCAACTAGAATCCTGCATTAGATAAGAATGGGTTAACATTCCTATCCCTAAACTTGAGCAACTTGTCTCCTCAGTCCCCAGACGTTTACAGACTGTTGTAAAGAGAAAAGGGGATGTCTCACAGTGGGAAACATGGCCTTGTCCCAACTTTTTTGAGATGTGTTGTTGTCATGAAATTTAAAATCACCTAATTTTTCTCTTTAAATGATACATTTTCTCAGTTTAAACATGTGATATGTCCTCTATGTTCTATTCTGAATAAAATATGGAATTTTGAAACTTCTACATCATTGCATTCCGTTTTTATTTACAATTTGTACTTTGTCCCAACTTTTTTGGAATCGGGGTTGTATAATTTTTTAAGGACATAATATTATTTGGCGATAGGTGAGTTTCTTGAAGACAGAAGACAAGCGGATTGAAAAGAGCAGCTAATTGCTGCAGTTCAGAGAAGTTTGCTTTAAAACCACAACAGTTCCATTGAATAATATGGCTAACTATTGTCATGTGGGTAGAACAGGAACAGGGCCCTTGCTCCTACTTTTGGGGGAGGAGCTTCGGCTACGAGGGGTTGAGGGTTCCTTCATTTCCACATCCTTATAGTTTCCATTCCTATGTTCTTGACTTGATTTAGACTGAGAAGTAGTATTTGTCGATTTCTTTTTCTCTTTTGATGGTTGGGAAGGTTCAATCATGACAGACGTTTGACTGGCAGAAGACTGGGAATTCATGTTTTTGTTTTTATTGGAAGTTGAAGATGTTTTGTTTCCACTAATCAATTGCGGCTTATCTTTGTTCAGCCAGGTAAAGTCTGTTTGACAATCAGTTGACTTCATAGGGGGTTTCGCAATAGAAGCAAAAGATTGCTGGAACTTGTACAAGGAAAACCCTTCCACCTGTTTCCTTGCCTGTGGATAGCTTATTTTCTTAGTGACCCTAATCCTTTGAATTTCTTTCTCTTTAATCCATACAGGGCAGTCCTTTGATGAGGCTGGATGGTTCCCTTGGCAGTTGCAGCATTTTTGTGGTCTTGTACAGATTAGTTCATGCCCATCTTCTCCACAGGTACAGCAAACTGATTTATTTTTGCAACTAGCAGAGCCATGGCCAAATTTTTGGCAATTGAAGCATCTCAAAGGGTTAGGGATGTATTTATCCGCCTGCACACTTAAGTATCCGATTAGGATTCTTTCAGGATGGTCATGTAGATTGAAGGTCAAAATGTAGGTACCAGTTTTTATCATTTTATCATCCCTTTTCAAGGTAATTCTCCTTACATGAGTCACGCCTTGCTCTTTCAATTCAGTAGCTATGTCAGCTTCTTCCATATCATGGAGGTCTCTAGTGCGGATTACTCCTTTGCAGCTATTCAGATGGGGGTGAGGGAAGGTCCGCATAGGTACTCCTGCTAAACTATTACAGTGTAATAAATTGTCTGCATGAGACTTTCTTGAACATTCAACTAAAATCTGACCAGATCGCAGTTTCTTAACATCTTTAACAGCCCCCACTATTCCTGAGATGTCCCCTTTTGCGATTCAGAAGGGAAACTTAGCGAGGGGCATGTCTGGTGTTGCAGATTCCAGAACTATACATTTGGGCCAATTATTTATTTTCGGAGGGTATATCAATGCCATTTCAGAGCTGTCATCCAAGTCTTGATCCATGAATCTTCTCTTATTGGGTTGATTAGTAGCCATATTTGTGGATAAAAATTCATCATCTCTGTTCCTCACCCACCTCGGAGCCCAACTAGGGGATGCACAGAACTGCGGTTCTCCTCCAGATATGCATCAAGGATACAGGGATGGTATACTCGAGCAATTTAAACAAAAATGTTCATATCACTCGATTGACCCTCAGCCAAAGTC
The DNA here is from genome assembly GCF_027579695.1 of Neoarius graeffei. Taxonomy (NCBI): domain Eukaryota; kingdom Metazoa; phylum Chordata; class Actinopteri; order Siluriformes; family Ariidae; genus Neoarius; species Neoarius graeffei. The sequence goes on from NC_083585.1 coordinate 9,426,303, forward strand.
TTTAAGGAAAAATAAAAGACTTTGACAAGCCGATTGATTGGATCGGGCCCTTCCAACCTCCCGTCTAAGTGAAGGAGGAGCCAAAGCACTGTGTTGGACTTGTGGGAGCCGCATCCAGCCACATTCCTCAAGAACCAGGCAATCGTCCTCCATTGACACGGGTAGCAACTTACGGCAAACAAGTCGCCCCATTTGTCGCCTCTTACGATCAGCAAGGGGGTGCTAGGGACCTATTCTACCCCGGGTCCCCAAGGGGTTCTTGAAATAAGCCTACGGTGGTGTAGTAGTTAGCACAGTCGCCTCACAGCAAGAAGGTTCCGGGTTCGAACCCAGTGGCTGGCGAGGGCCTTTCTGTGTGGAGTTTGCATGTTCTCCCCGTGTCTGCGTGGGTTTCCTCCGGGTGCTCTGGTTTCCCCCAAAGACATGCAGTTAGGTTAATGTGGGGTACCTGGGTGCTTGCTCTAGTGTGGCTGCCCACTGCTCTGAGTGTGCATGTGTTCACTGCTTCAGATGGGTTAAATGCAGAGGATGAATTTCAGTGTGCATGTGACAAATAGAGGTTTCTTCTTCTTATAAGTGAGTTTTCAACCGACTCTTAAAGGAAATCATAGATCTTGCTTACCTAATAGTTAGAAGGATCAAGTTCCACAATTTAGGTACCGCTACTGAAAACCTGCAATCCCCATACGTTTTCAACCTAGACTTAGGAACTTGCAACAACCTACTGGAGCAGGAACACAAAGAATAAGAACTGGTGCAAAAACGTAACATATTAGCTATATAACTCGGTGCCAGTCCATTCAGCCCCTTATATACTAATAATTCAACCTTATAAATAATACGATATTCAGTGTAGCTCCTCTAGTGAGGGTCTTTACAGAACTTTCTCTCAGTGCAGCCACTGCTGAAATCAACCGACCCTAAATTTTGGATTGTGCTGTCCACATTTGACCCATGATAATGCATACAGGTTTTCATTCATCTACCATTAAATCCGATGTATCAAAATGTCCATACAAGATGGCGAGTTGCCTTATGTTGCCTAAGGCAGCTGGGCCATAGAAGGTTCACGCTGCACGCTGCATGCTGCACGCTACACGTTCACGTGAAGAACCGGACCCTGGGCCATTAAACTTCATGCTTGGATGTTCACGTGTTGCGCCTGTTCTACTTTGACCGAGTAACCAACAATATGGACTCTTCGGATGACGATGATTGCCTCATTCTGCTTTTACTGAGACAGAGGAAGAGAAAAAGGAACAGAATTTGGAGCCGAGAACACTTCCTTCTGAGAGAAACCCGTGGTGAATTTCACCGAACATTCTATAATCTGCTTGACAATCCCGATGAAGAACTATTTTTCAATTATACCATTCAATTATATTTTTTCTGAAGTTTTCCCCTGAAAGCATAGAGTTATCTCCCTAGACCCGTTCTGATTGGCTGGCGCGGCGGTGACCGCATGCATTGACTGGAATTTCCATCTTCACGCCTAGAAAAAAGTGTGCATGTTCATTTCTCGCTTCACGCGTGAAGTGTGCAGCGTGCAGCGTGCAACGTGAACGCCGTTCTATGGCCCAGAGCAAGTCATGCTACGTTTGTCCACTTTTCTTTACACGCGTGTAGCATGCAGCGTGCAGCATGCAGCGTGCAGCATGCAGCGTGCAGCATGCAGCGTGCAGCGTGAACCTTCTATGGCCCAGCTGCCTAATGAAAACAAGTAATCTGTTATGGTGCCTCAAGACTGAGAATTCAGCAATCATATAGGTTTACTGCAAGCCACACTGTGTGACATAGAGCTAATAAATTTGGGTACCACATCAAGTTTGATCTATGTAGTAGTGTTGTAGGCAAGACCACCTAAACTGAAACCAAGTCGTGACCGAGACCAGAGTGTATCAAGACTGAGACAAGACCAAGACTTTGAGAGGTTGGGATCAAGCCAAGACCAAGACAAAGGCAGAGTGAGACAGAGTCAAGACCACGACCAGACAGGGGGTGAAGAGTGAAAGGGGGGGTAGGGAGGAGTGACAGCTGTTAACAGTAAATTAAATTAGCAGTGAGTCATGTTATTGGTTGCATTTGAGGCGGGAAATTTTACACCTAATCACAGTAACAATGTTAACAAATAAATCAGACAATACACAGGCAATTGAATGAAATCCCCACAGTTGTGTTCTTGACCGGTCTTGAAATAAAATCCTGAGTCCTCCATGTCTAAGACCAAGACAAGATCGAGTAAAAATGCGGTTGCTTCCAAGATGACCCCGAGACCTTCAAAAAGTGTTCTTGAGCCCAGTCTTGAGACCAAGTCCAGTCAGGTACTACAACACTAGTATGTAAACTGTACGATGATAACACATACTGAATCATAGGCTATGATGCAAGTCAATATACAAGAATAAAATGTCATTACTCATCTGCATCACAATAGTGATAAACAATGAAGCTAAGCAAGAATTGAGCCTTTGCTGGTTTGGCACCAATGTTGCGTTGATCAGTGTGTCATTTCATGCTGCATTACTGCTGGTTGGTTAGTAGACATAAGTCATAGCAGCAGTCACATTGCGAGATGGTCATCTAAAATTTCTGACACTGTCAGAATGTTTTCCCAGGCTATCTTTGGTTGCAAGACCATGACAATGACCATCTTTGAACCTCTCTCACAGTGTGACATAGGACCACCATTCTGGCACCATGACTAAATATATCACTACATTTCTTTTACATTTGTCATCTTTCAGCCCAAAATCTCAGTATACAGTGGTGCTTGAAAGTTTGTGAACCCTTTAGAATTTTCTATATTTCTGCATAAATATGACCTAAAACATCATCAGATTTTCACACAAGTCCTAAAAGTAGATGAAGAGAACCCAGTTAAACAAATGAGACAACAATATTCTACTTGGTTATTTATTTATTGAGGAAAATGATCCAATATTACATATCTGTGAGTGGCAGAAGTATGTGAACCTCGAGGATTAGCAGTTAATTTGAAGGTGAAATTAGAGTCAGGTGTTTTCAATCAATGGGATGACAATCAGGTATGAGTGGGCACCCTGTTTTATTTAAAGAACAGGGATCTATCAAAGTCTGATCTTCACAACACATGTGTGGAAGTGTATCATGGCACGAACAAAGGAGATATCTGAGGACCTCAGAAAAAGTGTTATTGATGCTCATCAGGCTGGAAAAGGTTTCAAAACCATCTCTAAAGAGTTTGGACTCCACCAATCCACAGTCAGACAGATTGTGTACAAATGGAGGAAATTCAAGACTATTGTTACCCTCCCCAGGAGTGGTCGACCAACAAAGATCACTCCAAGAGCAAGGCGTGTAATAGTCAGCGAGGTCACAAAGGACCCCAGGGTAACTTCTAAGCAACTGAAGGCCTCTCTCACATTGGCTAATGTTCATGTTCATGAGTCCACCATCAGGAGAACACTGAACAACAATGGTGTGCATGGCAGGGTTGCAAGGAGAAAGCCACTGCTCTCCAAAAAGAACATTGCTGCTCATCTGCAGTTTACTAAAGATCACGTGGACAAGCCAGAAGGCTATTGGAAAAATGTTTTGTGGACGGATGAGACCAGAATAGAACTTTTTGGTTTAAATGAGAAGCGTTATGTTTGGAGAAAGGAAAACACTGCATTCCAGCATAAGAACCTTTTCCCATCTGTGAAACATGGTGATGGTAGTATCATGGTTTGGGCCTGTTTTGCTGCATCTGGGCCAGGACAGCTTGCCATCATTGATGAAACAATGAATTCTGAATTATACCAGCGAATTCTAAAGGAAAATGTCAGGACATCTGTCCATGAACTGAATCTCAAGAGAAGGTGGGTCATGCAGCAAGACAACGACCCTAAGCACACAAGTCGTTCTACCAAAGAATGGTTAAAGAAGAATAAAGTTAATGTTTTGGAATAGCCAAGTCAAAGTCCTGACCTTAATCCAATCGAAATGTTGTGGAAGGACCTGAAGCGAGCAGTTCATGTGAGGAAACCCACCAACATCCAAGAGTTGAAGCTGTTCTGTACGGAGGAATGGGCTAAAATTCCTCCAAGCCGGTGTGCAGGACTGATCAAAAGTTACCGGAAACGTTTAGTTGCAGTTATTGCTGCACAAGGGGGTCACACCAGATACTGAAAGCAAAGGTTCACATACTTTTGCCATTCACAGATAGTAATATTGGATCATTTTCCTCAATAAATAAATGACCAAGTATAATATTTTTGTCTCCATTTGTTTAACTGGGTTCTCTTTATCTACTTTTAGGACTTGTGTGAAAATCTAATGATGTTTTAGGTCATATTTATGCAGAAATATAGAAAATTCTAAAGGGTTCACAAACTTTCAAGCACCACTGTATACCCACCATTAGTTACTGCATTGATTAAAGTGGATTAAAAGAAACTCTTCTGACCATGCAAACTTGCTAAAAATAAAGAGTTACCAGATAAATCACATAAATATTACTCATAATCATACAGGTCAATGGTGTAGTGTTGCAATGGGTTGTGTTCCTGTCTTACAGCTCTAGGGTTCCAAGGTTTGAGCCTGAACTCGGATTATACTGGAATCAGACTACACAATATTTCTGTCTTTTACAATGGTCACCATGTCAGTTTCAGCAATTATAATGCCATAAAGTCTTGCCATGTGTTGGTCAGGAGACTGGCAAAACTCAAAAAAAGTTTGACCCCAACCAAGCATTGTTCATGTCCTTGTATGTTGTTGGGAAGGAGTGTCAAGAAATTGTGAATCATGGCTTCAGAAGGAATGTCAAGGAACATGTCATAGGAGTTGTCAAACTAGGATAGAAAATACAAAAAAAAATCTGACATGCTAGAAATTTCATCAGGGTGTCATGGAGTGTCCTAGACTTTGATTATGACACACTCCAAGGCCTGTTGGTTGTTTCCACTGTTCATATTCAGGCCTGATGCTGGAAATTTCTCTACCATGACAAAATCTTGTCAAAATTGGGCTGATTTCATGTAGTTTGATCCCAGCATTACTGTCTGTACAGAGTTTCTGTGTATATTCTCTCCATGCCTGTTTGAGTTTCCTCTTCAGTTTTCTCCCACCACCAAAAAAACATGCCAGTAGAATTAAATTTGTGACTTTACAGTTGGAAAAACAAAAAGGAGGAATGGCATTGCCCAACCTCAAGGAGTATTTCCATGCAGCGCAAATCAAACACATAGTCTGCTGGTGTGATAAATCCTATGAAGCCAAATGGAAGAACCTAGAGCAGTTTGCGCAAAAGAGGGAAATCTCAAGTCTTATTGGCGATGCTGATGAAGCCAAAGACTTTTATAACCACATGGGCACCATCACCAAATTTACACTTAAAGTGTGGTATGACATCACACGTAAACATAAATTAGAGTCAGATACCAGGATGCTTAGATGGCCAGTATATGATAAATGTTTCATTCCAAATACCCAAGATCAGAGATTCAAACATTGGGCCTCATGTGGAATAACAGCTCTGTGTACTGTAATTAAAGAGGGGAGAATTTTGAGCTTTCAAGACTTGAAGGAAAGGTTCTCATTGGACAACCAAGATTATTTTAGATATTTACAGCTTAGAAACTATTACAATAAGGAGGTTAAACCAAACATAAATGTGGACAAAAATAGGGTAATCAAAACTGTAATAGGGGCATATAGCTTCAAGAGTAAAAGAATAATATCTGTGCTATATAAACAACTAATGGAGAGCAAAGGAAACACCGCATATGTGAAACATAAATGGGAAAAAGAGTTAAATGTGGATATTTCTGAGGAGGATTGGGTACAGATTTGGAGAACCCAGCACTCTACTGCGTCGTCTTGTACATGGAGAGAACATTGCTGGAAGAATGTAATACGATTTTTTATTACCCCTCAACTTAGAAGTAAGTACACATTTGTTTCCCAACCCTGTTGGAGAAAATGTGGTGAGATGAATGTGAATCATGCACATGTATTCTGGCTTTGCCCTAATATTGTTCAGTTTTGGGATGAAGTACATTCTGTTATTGTTTCGGTCTTGGGTTATCAAATACCCAAGACTTCCACAGTATTATATCTTGGTAACTTGGGAGGAAACATTGTGGTTAAGCCAGACAGATATATATTCAAAATCTTGATTGCAGCCAGCAAAAAGGCCATAACGAAAAAATGGTATAAGCCAGAACCACCAGACAGGGATGACTGGTTGAAACTTGTGAAAGAGATGTACATAATGGAGGACTTGACACATAGGATAAGACTGCAAGTTGACACATTCGTAGAAAAATGGATGAAATGGAATGTATACATATCAATGACAGAATGACTGAAATTATACTATATTGAATACTTCAGAAACATGCCCATCCAGATTGTACCGTGTATATATATATATATATATATATATATATATATATATATATATATATATTTTTTTTTTTTTTTTTTTTTTTAATTTTTTTTTTTTGTTGTTGGTTTGTTCGTTTTGTTTTGATGTGTTTTTGTAATGGTAACTGATGGCAATTATTGTTTTTTCTTTACCTAAGTGTACCACTAAAAATATAAAAATAAAGTGTTAAAAAAAAAAAAACATGCCAGTATTTGGACTGGCTGAGATAAATTGCCCCTAGCTGTGAATGACTGTATGAATGTATGTGCATGGTGTCCCATTCAGTGTATATTCCTACCTCATGCCTAGTGTTTCAAGAAAGGCTTTAGCACCATGACCCTGACAAGAGTAAAGTGACACAAGCCAAATGGCCATAGGTGCTGACTAGACCCAAAAGCAGACTCATATGCACGGGAGTGAAGTAGAAAAAGTCTTTAATCCTTGAAGCATGAAGCACTGGAAGAGGAGAGCAGCAGTCAGGGAAAAATCTGGAACGGAATATCAGGGAAATGGGAGCTAGCACCAAACAGGAAGAGCAGAAGTCCCAGACAAGCGCAGAAGCAGGATAAAAGTCCACGCAGAGGGAAAAAAGAGCTCGCAGTGCAAAACAAAAATAAAGAGCACTCCTGCAGTGGGAGAAATGCACTCGCAATCCCAAGAAACGGGGAAAAAAGTAATCCAAAATGGGGAGCAGAGTAATCCCAAAGTGCACAGCAAAGTAGCAAAGTAATAGAGTCTGAAGCAAAACTGGGGGAAGAAACAGGCAAAATAGCATAGCATGAGGCGAAGACAATCCTGTGCCGAGAGAATCTCCAAGCAGTATAATAGAGCTATAGATGAGCTGATGAAAGACAGGTATGCTGGCTGCTGCGCGAGGAAGGATCAGAGAAAACCAGGGAATGGAGTAAAAGATCGGATCAGGATCTAGATGTTCCCAGCTGGCTCATGCCACTACCCCCCCCATGGACGCCTCCACACATCCCATACAGGGCCTCTGGGTTCTTGCAGTGCAAGTCCCTGATGAGAGAGGGGTCCAGGATGAAGTGTTCACGAACCCAACACCTCTCCTCCAGGCCATATCCCTTCCAGTCAACCAGGTACTGCAACCCTCGACCTTGTCAATGGGCCTTTAGCAGCTTCTTGACAGTATAGGCCTCACTTCCATCAATGAATCTGGGAGGAGGAGGGGTCTTGGAGGGAGGACCATGGGTCTCAGTTGAGAGACATGGAAGGAAGGGTGAACACGATGCATGGATCTAGAATAGAATAGAATAGAATAGAATAGAATAGAATGCCTTTATTGTCACTATACACATGTACAATGAGATTAAAAGCAACTCCGATAACAGTGCAAACAGTGTGTAGAGAAGAAAAAAAAAAGAGGTTGTAAGGGGGGTAAGGTGCACAGTCCTAAGGTGTATGTGTTGTGTTTCACATTATAAATTATTGCACAGAGAGAGTCACATTATAAAGTATTGCACATTATAAATTATTGCACGAAGAGAGTCACATTATAAAATAAAATATTACACATTATGAAGTATTGCAAGGTAAGGTAAGGTGCACAGTCCTGAGGTGTATGTGTTGTGTGTAAGGTGCATAGTCCTGAGGTGTATGTGTTGTGTGTAGGGTGCACAGAGGTGTATGTGTTGCGTTTCACATTATGGAGTGAGGTATTGCACATTATAAAGTATTGCACAGAGAGAGTGCAATACTCTCCACAGGACTGTGTGCTGAGCCCCCTCCTGTACTGCCTCTACACCCATGACTGTAGTTCGACCCACAACAACAACAACAACCTCATCATCGAGTTTGCTGACGACACCACAGTGGTCAGACTCATCTCAAAGGGAGACGAGGCAGCCTACAGAGAGGAGGTCCTGAAGTTGGCAGCCTGGTGTTCAGAGAATAACCTCGCTCTGAACACCAAGAAAACCAAAGAGCTCATTGTTGACTTCAGGAAGCACAACACCGACCTAGCCCCCCTTTACATCAACAACGAGTACGTGGAGAGGGTCCACACCTTCCGGTTTCTCGGCGTCCTCATCTCCGCCGACATCTCCTGGTCAGAAAACATTACAGCAGTCATTAAGAAGGCTCAGCAGTGGCTACACTTCCTGAGAGTCCTCAGGAAGCACAACCTTTAGGTCCAACCTGCTGCTGACCTTCTACCACTCATCCATCGAGAGCCTGCTGATGTACTGTATCACAGTATGGTACGGCAGCTGCACTGCTGTAGACAGGGAGAGGCTCCAGAGAGTAGTAAAGGCAGCACAGAAGATCATTGGCTGCCCTCTCCCCTCCCTGATGGACATTTACACCTCCCGCTGCCTTAGCAGAGCTAAGAACGTTATCAAGGACAGCTCCCACCCTGGCTTTGATCTGTTTGACCTGTTGTCCTCAGGGAGGCGCTACAGGTGCATCAGGACAAAAACAAATAGATTCAAAAACAGCTTCTTTCCAAAAGCCATAACCACCCTGAACTCGGATATGCTCTGACTTTATAGTCTAACCCCCCTGTGCAATACTTCATAATGTGCAATATTTTATTTTACAATGTGACTCTCTTCGTGCAATAATTTATAATGTGCAATACTTTATAAGGTGACTCCCTCTGTGCAATACTTTATAATGTGCAATACTTCACTCCATAATGTGAAATGCAACACATACACCTCAGGACTGTGCACCCTACACACAACACATACACCTCCAGCTTTAAATGGCATACTCCAGTCTCCTGTTGACGCATCACAGTCTCTTTAGTTCATGATGTCTTGTATGCCCCGCCACACCTCCCATGTATTGTTGCTAGACAGGTGGGACTCTATACGCAGCCTATGGTCCGCCTTGGCTTTTTTAATTCCTCTTTTCAGGTCAGCTCAAGTGGCTCTGTACAGAGCTCTGTCACCTGACCTGAAGGCAGCGTCGCAAGCCCTGAGGAGTGAGCGGACCTGGCTGGTCATCCACGGTTTCTGATTTGGGAAAACCCGGATGTTTTTATCCACCGTCACATTCCCGATGCAGAACTTGATGTAGTCCAGTACCGTTCCTGTGAATGTCTCCAGCTCCTGGTGTTCAAATAAGTCCCAATCTATCCATTTAAAGCAGTCCTGTAGTTTGGAGAGTGCGTTGTCAGGCCAGGTTGTGATAGTCCTTGTGGTGGGCCTGGCTCTGCATCTGAGGGGGGTGTAGGCTGGGGAGAGCAGGAGGGAAAGATGGTCTGACTGGCCAAGGTGGGGGAGGGGTATGGCTCTGTACGCGTGCTTGATGTTGGAGTAAACATGATCTAGAGTGTTCTCCCCTATAGTAGAACACTTAACATGTTGGTAAAACTTTGGCAGTACAGTCTTCAAGTTGGCCTTATTAAAGTCTCCTGCGATTATGTGAACACCATCAGGGTGGGCCCGCTGCTGTTTGTTTACACTGTTCAGCAGGAGAGAGAGCGCTGTGTTAACACTGGTGTCGGGTGGAATATACACAGCTGTGACAATCACCACAGATAGCTCTCTCGGTAGAAAAAAAGGCCAGCATCTAACAGACATGTACTCGAGGTCTGGGGAACAGTGTCTGTCTATAATTGTTCCGCTGTTACACCAATTGTCATGCATGTAAATACAGAGCCCCCCTCCTCTGCTCTTACTGGAGTTCTCAGTCCTGTCCCAGCAGAGCAGAGTGCGACCTGCTAGCTGCAAGCTAGCATCAGGTATTTCCAGATGAAGCCAGGTTTTGGTGATAATTAAAACACAGCAGTCACGAACATAGCGATTTCCAGCAAGTTGTAATTCCAGATCATCCGTTTTATGCACCAGGGATCTGACATTGGAGAGATACAGGCTCGGTAGAGGTGGCTTCTGTGGTTGTTTTCTTAGTCTTAGCATAGCACTGGACCTGCGGCCCTGCTTCTGCTTCCTCTCCCTCCTCCGTCTGCGCCGCCTCCTAGACCCGACAACAATCCACGGAGAGCCCGGCGGTCTCGCTATGTCATTTGGGATGTTATGCATGTAGTGAAAGTTGCTTGAAACAGATATCTGGTGTTGGTCACTGATGGCCAAAAGTGTCTGGCGAGTGTACTGGATGTTCGCAGAACCGATGGTGCACAAACAAGCAAGAAAGAAATATAAAAAAAAAAAAGAGCACTGAAAAGGAGAGCCGTGAGCCACTGCAAGCATGCACGCCGCCATCTACATAACAGCCTGACAATAGTGGGGTTAATAACTTAGGAAATGGGAAAAGGACCAACAAACCTGGGTGCCAGCTTATGGGAGGGGGTTTGAAGGGGAAGGTTGGTGGTGGATAACATAACCCTCTGTCCAGGATGATAGACTGGGGTGTCTAGACCGCTGTGTGTGGTGTCGGTCTGCCTTCCTCTTATATAATTGGCTGGAATGTAGCAGATGATGCCTGGCACGTGCCCACACCCTGCGACAGTGTCGAATGAAGGCTTGGGCAGAAGGGAGAGATGCCTCCTCCACTTGCTCGGGAAAAAGAGATGGCTGGTACCCAAGACAACACTGAAATTGAGTCAATCCAGTAGAGGGTGAAGGGAGCCTATTGTGTGCATATTCAATCCAAGGCAGGGCCTGGCTCCAGGAAGATGCATTGCCAATGGTCAAGCACCATAGGGTGACCTCTAAGCTCTGATTAGTGCACTCTATCTGTCCATTAGTCTGAGGGTGTTAACCTGAGGAAAGACTAGGGGTAGCGCCAATGAGTTTACAGAATTCCTTCCAAAAGTGAGCAGAGAACTGAGGACCTCTGTCAGACACGATGTCCAGTGGCAGAGCGTGAATCCTGAAAACACTGTTAATAAGTAGTTCAGCAGTCTTTTTAGCAGATGGCAGCTTGGGGAGGGAGCAAAATGAGCCGCTTTAGAGAAACGATCAACAATAGTCAAGATACAGGTGTTACCCTTGGAACTGGGGAGGCTGGTGACAAAATTCATGGCCATGTGGGACCAGGGATGATGAGGTACAGGTAGTGGTCTTAATAGTCTGCTCATGGGCTGGTTACCAGTCTTGTTTCTGGAACAAACATCGTAGGCTGCTGCAAAAGTCTTGATGACCTGCCGCATAGTTGGCCACCAGAAACATTGCCTGAGGACAAAGAGGGTTCAGGCTACCCCAGGGTGACAGGTGAGAAGTGAACTGTGCCCCCACTGAAGCACCTGGGAATGTACACAATGGGGAACAAATAGAACATTAGTTGGTCTGTTATCTGGACCTGGCTCACTGGCCAGAGCCTCCTGAACAACCTTCTCAATGTTGAAATGGGCGGCGGCCACCAGGCAGTGGGCAGGAAGGATAGGTCCAGTGGCGTCTTGCTGAGAATCAGGTGAGAACTGTCTGGAGAGGGCATCTGGCTTGGCATTCTTGGAGCCTGGTCTGAAGGCGAGCACAAAGTTAAAGCATGAAAGGAATAAGGACCACCTGGCTTGGTGTGAGTTAAGTCGCTTAGCAGATTTGATGTATTCAAGATTCTTAAGGTCAGTCCATATGATAAAAGGGGTCTCAGTCCCCTCTAACTAATGTCTCCACTCCTCCAGGGCCAACTTGATGGCCAACAGTTCCTGATCACCTATGCTATAGTTGCACTCAGCTGGAGTCAAGCAGTACAAGAAGAATGTGCAGGGGTGCATATTGTCATCCTTAGATGATCTCTGGGACAGGACTGCCCCTACTCCCATGTCAGAGGCATCCACCTCAAGCACGAACTGAGCTGCAGGATCTGGGATGATAAGGATGGCTGCAGCGGAAAACTTGGTCTTGAGATATGTGAATGCATTCTCAGCCTGGTTGTTCCAGAGAAAGGGGTACTTGGGGGATGTGAGCTCTGTAAGAGGGGCAGCAATGGAGCTATAATTCCTGATAAACCTTCAATAAAAATTAGCAAACCCCAAGAAGCATTGCAGCTCCTTGCAAGAGGAGGGAATGGGCTAATTCAAGACTGCCTTCACCTTGTCCAGGTCCACTTGGACCTTATCTGGGGAGATGATGAAACCCAGAAATGAGATTGTGCACTTATGGAACTTGCATTTCTCAGCCTTAGCAAAAAGTTGGTTCTCTAGTAGCCACTGCAGAACCTGTCCGACATGGGACCAGTGAGTTTTGAGTGTGGGAGAAAAGATCAAGATGTCATCAAGGTATATGAAGATGAACTGGTCGATGAAATCTTGTAAGATGTCATTGACCAATGCTAGGAAGACAGCTGGTGCATTACTGAGCCCAAATGGTAAGACCAAGTTTTCGTTGTGCCCAGTGGGTGCATTGAAGGCTGTCTTCCACTCACCCCCCCCCCCCAAGTGTACTGGGTGATAGGTGCTGTGGAGATCCAGCTTGGAGAAAAATTGGGCCCCTTGCAGCAGCTCAAAGGCCATGGACATGAGAGGTAGCGGGTAGTGTTTCTTGATGGTGATCTCATTTAAGCCTTGATAGTTGATGCACAGCCTGAAAGACTTGTCCTTCTTGACCACAAAAAAGAAACCTGCTCATGCTGGAGATAATGAGGGATGAATGATGCCAGCCGCAAGAGACTGATATATACTTGTCCATGGCCTCTCTCGGGGGGGGGGGGGGGGGAGAGGAAATAAATGTGACCCCTAGGGGGAGTAATATCAGGAAGCAGATCAATAGTACAATCATAAGGTCGATGAGGAGGGAGAGAGGTGTCCCGGGCCTTAGTGCACACCTGACTAAGGTCCCGGTATTCCGCAGGGACACTGGAAAGGTCAATGGACTCATCAGGACTGAAGACCTGGAGGGTGAGAAGAGTCATGGCAGAGGACAGGCAGGTGGCCAATTAGCGGGTGCTCCAAAAGAGGACTGTCCCGTTACTCCACTTCAGATAGGGATTATGCAGGTGCAACCAAGGAAGACCAAGAACAATAGACTCATGAGAGTTATTCATGGCAAAGAAAGAGATAGATGGTTCCCTGAGACCTTGAGAGTCAGTGGCTCTGTGATGTGGGAGACAAGACTGAGTTTGGTGCTGTTGAGTGCCTTGGTGGCTAGAGGGTAGTCTGACTTTCATAGGCTGACCCCAAGCTCCTCTGCAAAGGAGGTCCTAATGAAGCTTTGGTCTGCCCTAGAGTCAAAGAGCGCTTTAACTGGGTGACACCTGTTTTGAAAGATGATCTTAGCAGAAAGCACCAGCCTCTTGGCAAGGGAAAACTGTGTCAGTACACCCACATGTATCCCTGCTGCTACTGGTGGGCAGGCCCTTTTAACAGGCAATGAGAGATGAAATGCCCAGGTTTGCCAGAGTAAAAGGAGGACCTGGTCTCACAGCAGCACCTTCTCTCCTCAGGGGTGACCCAGGTTCTGCCTAACTGCATGGGCTCCGGTTCAGGGAAAGCAGCGGCCTCGGACAAGGAAACAGTGACCTTAGGTTTAAACCTGAGGCTCCTTCTCAGGTTCCATTGGCGTAAGAAGAAGAATGTCTACACTCAGCAGAGGCACAAGAAATAGTCCCTTAAAGAGTTATGCTAGAACAGGAAATATGCGCTTAGCGCAGAGTTGCTATGAAGGGATGTCCATGGGGTCTTCATATTCAGTGAAGTCTTCAGATCAATTAATTGACTCAAAAATTCAGCTTTGTCTTTTAATTGATCTGAAGACTTTGCTGACTCCAGTGATCCCACGGACATCCCTTCAAAGCAGTTGTGCATTAAGGTAAGCGCATATTTCCTGTTCTAGCATAGCTCTTTAAGGGACTATTTCTTGTGCCTCTGCTGAGTGTAGTTTACCTCTACACAGAAAGGTTTATCTCGTACTACTAGACTTAAACCTAGGTAAATTACAACTGCCATTGCCGGTCCCAAGCCTAGATACGAAAGGAGGAGGGTGGTCAGCGGGCTAGCAACCCACCACCAAAACTGATGATGTGGGGAAAACTATAACCACTACAGAAACAGCAAGAAGAATTGCCAACAATATCCAATGTGAAGAGGAAGACTCGCCCCAAGTTATGATGGGAACAGGAGAAAGCCGAGAGGTTGCCCGGCCCCTGATGAAGAGTTTGAGTCTGAGTGCCAAACAAAAAACCCAAATTGTTGCCTGGAACGTTTGAACCCTATACCAGTTTGGAACATTGGCCCAGCTGCTTCGGGAATTTGATCACTACTGACTGAGTATTCTGGGAGTAAGCGAAATGCGCTGGACGGAAAGATCTGCAGAGAGACTAAGACAATATTGTATTCTGGCCATGAGGACCAACACATTCACGGTGTAGGGCTGATACTTGACGCTAAGGCTGCTAAAGCACCAATAGGTTGGAGAGCTGTGAGTGACCGAATTATAACAGCTCAGTTCATGACCCAATTCTCAAAGGCAACAATGGTCCAAGTGTATGCGCCAACTGAAGATGCAGAGGATGCTGACATGGATGCGTTTTATGAACAACTACAAGACGTGTATAGTGAAGTTTCCAGTCATGATGTCAAGCTGGTCATGGGGGATTGGAATGTACAACTGGATAGTAACAGAACTGGTTTCAAACATGTGAAAGGTCCCCATGCTACAGGGTGGAAGATAACAAACAATGGCGAGCGACTCCTGCTTTTTTGCAATATCAATGGTCTGACCATTGGTAACACCTTTGCTCACTGTAGCATCCACAAGAAGACCTGGCATTCACCAGATGGAAGTACTGAGAATGAAATTGACTACTTTATCTCTGCACACTGCAAAAAATTGAAAACTGAATTTGAGGATAAAATTACTTAATACTACTGAAATTATCTTGCTGCATAGACAGATATTTTTACTTGATAAGACATCTTAGAATAAATTGGTTGCAATCTAGAACTAGGTTTAATAATCTCAGAATTGGTGTCTTGTATTCTTCTAATAGGAAATGATAGTTTCAATGATATTCAAGATATTTTCACTTGCTAAGAGATCATTTTTTGCGGTGCATCAGCACAAGATGGTGCTCAGCATTGAGAGATGTCAAAGTGCGCAGAGGTGCAGACGTAGGATCAGACCATCATCTTCTTTGGGCAGTGCTGCAACTTAAGTTTAAAAAGCTGACAAAGAAAGAAGTAGATAAACCGTTTGCAGTGGAAAGACTCAAGGAGGCCCCAGTATTGAGGAGTTTTCAACTGGAAGTCACCAACAGGTTCCAAGCACTGCAGCAGGCAAAATATCTTGAGGAACAATGGAGCATATTTCAAAAAGCAGTAGTGGAGAGTGCCAAAATAACCATCGGAAGAAGAAGATGCACTAAAAGGGAAAGATAGATAAGACATGAAAGTTGGAAGCTGATAGATGAGAGGAAAGAGCAGAAATGGAGAATAGACCAGGCAAGAACTGAACAGAGTCACCAAATGGCCGCAAACAACCATCAAGCTGCTGACAGACTGGTGAAAAGAAGTTGTAGGAGAGATAAGAAGGGATGGGTTGAAGGGAAGATCAGTGAAGCCCAAGAAGCAGTAAGTAGAAATTACACCAGGACACTGTGTGGCATAGTGAGAAATTTGACTGGTTCCAAAGACAGTACAAGTATGCCTGTGAAAGATAAGAATGGGAAGAGCTTGCTGACAGAAAAAGAACAGAACACATGCTGGGTAGAACACTTCAAGGAGACTCTGAATCAACCTGAACCAACTGATATGATTGCAGTAGTTAACCAGACGGTAGAACAGCTTGGAGTTACAAAAGCACCCATTAATGAAGATGAAGTCATCCAGGCTCTCAAAAAATTTAAGAACAACAAAGCTCCAGGACTGGATCAGATCTTGGCTGAGCTACTGAAGAATGGCGGAAACATCATGGTGCAAGAGCTAGCCAAACTGTGTAGTACCTGTTCGGAAAACAGAGCAGTGGCAGAAGAGTAGACAAAAGGTGTCATAGTTAAGCTGCCAAAGAAAGGCAATCTCAGCGATTGCAGTACCTGAAGGGGCATCACCTTACTGTCAGTGCCAGGCAAGGTCTTCTGCTCAGTCGTGCTGCAACGTTTGAAAGAAGTGCTGGATGAAAAACTCACAGAAGAACAGGCAGGATTCCAGGTAGGAAGATCAAGCATCAAAACAGATCTTTGTACTACGAAACACTGTGGAGCAGTGCATAGAATTCCAGCAATCACTGGTCATCAACTTCATTGATTTCAAACAAGCCTTTGACAGTGTACATAAAGAAGCATTGTGGAGCATTGCCAAGGCATATGGCATCCCAGAAGACTACATCTCCATCTTTAAGAATCTGTATGCCAACTCAAGCTGCTGTGTACAAACCGAAAGTGGCAACACAGAATTCTTCAAAATCATCACAGGAGCGAGACAAAGCTGTCTCCTGTCACCCCTGTTGTTTCTTCTGGTCATCGGCTGTCATGGGGAAAGCCATGAGTGGACCAACAGCTGGAATACAGTGGACTGTAAGAAGACATCTAATGGACCTGGACTGTGCAGATGATATTGCGCTCTTGGCAGAGTCATGTCAAATGCTCCAACAAATAATGACCAGATTGGCTGAAGAAGCAGCAAAGGTAGGCCTAAGGATCAGCTCCAAAAAAACCAATGTGTTGCAGGTCAGTGGGCAAAGAGAGATGCAAATTCTTCTGAATCAAGAACTCATTGAAGATGTCACCAACTTCACCTACCTGGGCAGCATTATTGCTAAAGAGGGGGATACTGAGACAGATGTCAACTCCAGACTCGGGTGTGCAGCAGTAGTGTTTAGAAGAATGAACAAGCTCTGGGCCAGTACTTCGATTAGCAACTGTATGAAGATCCTGCTGTACCAGAGCATTGTCCTGCCAACAGCAGTCTACGCAGGAGAAACTTGGAAAATGACTGCTAAGATCATTCAGAAGTTGAATGTATTCCACCAACAGTGTCTGTGCAAAATACTCAAGATCACCTAAAAGGACAGAATCACAGACTCTGAAGTCCTGAAAAGAGCCAATTTACATAGCCTACAAGAGACTGTGGCGGAAAGAAGAGTGAGACTTGCAGGTCATGTTTTCTGACTGCCAGAAGAATGAATACTCAATACAGCTATACAATGGGTACCACCAAAGGGATGAAGGAAGAGAGGGAGACCCAAGAAGACATGGTGCGTCACCTTCAAAGAAGATCTGAAGCAACTCAACATCACTTGGGAAGATGCAGGCAACTATGCTCAAAACCGGAATGATTGGCAATGTCTTGCTACCCGATGTACAGGTTGACTGTACAAGAGGAACTAAGAGAGAGAGAGAAATTACAACAGAAATGAAGAACCGACATCTCTCTGGTCTTCATGTTGTTGTTGTTGTTTAATAAACAACAAATGCAGTCTTCAAAGGTGAAACCCAGGGCCCCAAACAAGAGCAGATATTCTGAGTTATTAATTGTAAAACAGTCAATCTAACAGGGTACACCTAGGCAACAAGAAATAGGCACCTGTTTCAATATTTTTGATCACTTGAAAATGGGTGAGTTCAAACAAAAAGTGCCATGTTCTAAGTTGTTGAACTCATCGAGATGTAAATATCAGGAAATAAAAACTGAAATTCTGACATATTGTCTCATATTCATCTTATGATCTCAAACTCAAATGTCTTCAGTGTACAGCAAAAAACAAACAAACAAGCAACAACAACTGCCCAAAAGAACTGGCCTTGCTGTTCCAATACTTTCAGAGGGCATCATGAAAACTTTTTTTTTATTCAGATTAGAATTTTTGATATTGATATTTAGGGCTCTTCTTCTTCCTTGTTGCTAGGTCAGGGTCCATGAGGACACTGTTGATCCGCATGTCATAGTAATTAGAGCATAGTTTTATGCCAGATGCCCTTCCTGTCACAACCCTTGGCTAGGGAAACAACCAATCACACCTACGGTCAATTTAGAGCCACCAATTACCCTAACCTGCATGTCTTTGGACTGTGGGGGAAACCAGAGGAAACCTGGAGGAAACCCACACAGACACAGGGAGAACATGCAAACTCCACACAGAAAGGCCCTCGCCGGCCGCTGGGCTTGAACTCAGAACCTGTGAGGCGACAGTGCTAACCACTACACCACCATCTCATCTCATCTCATTATCTCTAGCCGCTTTATCCTGTTCTACAGGGTCGCAGGCAAGCTGGAGCCTATCCCAGCTGACTACAGGCGAGAGGCGGGGTACACCCTGGACAAGTCGCCAGGTCATCACAGGGCTGACACATATGCCGCTTTTCCACTACAAACGCGGCTGAGTCGGGCTGAGCCGTGCCGTGCTGAGTCGAGCTGAGCGGGGCTGTTGGAGTTGCATTTCGACTACAACTGCGCTGAACCGTGCTGGCTGGAAGTGGGTGGACACATTGGGTGGAGTTAGCGAAAGTGGGTGGACGTCACGTGATGTCGTTAAGCGGCGCAAACAGTGACATCAGTGAGCTTTTAAGCGGTAGTCTCACGACCCGGATAGTAAACAATAAACATGGAGTCGTTAGTGTTGCTGGTCTTGGTTCTGTGGCTTGTTGTCACCAACAACGCGGACAGATACTGGCAAGAGCGTATAGATGAGGCGAGACGCATAAGGCTTCAGAAATTCTCGTAATTCGTAATTCTTCTCCTTCCGGGTTTGCGGTGTTTACAGATCCCAGCGCGCTCACGGGGCGTGTGTGGGCATGTGAGGACACTCCTCCTCACCAATCAGTGCACAGGGGAGTGTCTGCTCACGCCCCCAGCCTCACTCGGCTCGCTTTGGCTCGCTTCAGCCCCACTCCAAAACGGTGCGAGTTTTAGGGGCTAAGCAGGGCTGAAACGAGCTGAGTCGTGCTGGTTTTTGGTAGTCGAAACGCGAGCCGTGTCGGGCTGAAGCGAGCTGAAAAAGGGTAGTGGAAAAGGGCCAATAGACACAGACAACCATTCACACTCACATTCACACCTATGGTTAATTTAGAGTCACCAGTTAACCTAACCTGCATGTCTTTGGACTGTGGGGGAAACCGGAGCACCCGGAGGAAACCCACGCGGACACAGGGAGAACATGCAAACTCCACACAGAAAGGCCCTCGCCGGCCACGGGGCTCGAACCCAGAACCTTCTTGCTGTGAGGCGACAGCGCTAACCACTACACCACCATATTTAGCCCATATTTAGGGCTCTAATTTGTTAAAATTTCATTGTTTTAAATTATGTTTTAAGGCAAATATTTTAAAACAATGTAAAGATATATTAAATGTATTAAGTAGCCTATCATAAAACATTTAATTAAACGTGACGTATAATAATTAAAATATAGAAAATTCCTGTGGAACTCCAGAGTGTTGTCAGCAGCTCCCTGAGCGCAGAGCGGATAGTGAGGGGGAGGAGCTGGCCTCCCACAGCGCTTTGTGTGAGCGCGAGCGCGTCTCTCTCTCCCCTCCCCTCTTCACAGAAGATGCGTGGGAAAACTGTTCTGCGCATGCGTGTGGTGCGGCTCCAGTCAGCGACCAAACGACGCTTCGTTAGGGAGCTAAGAGCGCTGGACAAAGCCACAAAATGCAGTTTTGAGACTCGAACATCGCATATTGCACTGGAGAGTAAGTTCTCTCTTATTCGCAGTTCATTCTGAGTGTTTGAGATATATTGTGACTATAATACACGAGCAGTAAATCAACACAGGGTAGCACAAAGAAGACTGGGATAGCTGTTAGATTTCAGCGTTATTTTTCTCCTACCTGTTTTCTGACTGATCTAATTTCACGTAGCAGGATTAGCTAGTACGAGTATGCCCCCTGCTCTATGATTGGCTGACTGCCTGGAAGCTTAAACTGCTAGCCAATCGGAGCGCAGGAGGTGGGTTCTGGCGTAATATGTGTGGGGAAAATAATGCTAGCCAGGAATTTGGAGCTAACAAAGTCCTCGCCTTGAGCTAAACCACTTACTGTGGTTCACTGGAGACAAACCAGGAGGATGATATGAAGTTCAGGCGAGTAGAGAGGGTTCAGTTAGTTCCATGTAGTGCTGGATGAGGTGTCGAAGCCCGTCTGCTTGTTGAGCTAATTTTCCTGACCTAGCAAAGCCCAAGTTTGCTTTGCTAGCTCGCTCATCGGGTATCCAGTCCTGACTAAATGGCCTGCACAGATCAGCTGTACCGACCAACTAACATTAACTTTCCCTTAGTTCGCTGTCAGGTTTGTTCCATGCCTCCTACTACCCCTTATGTGTTTGTTTGCTTGGTGGATGCCTTAATATCAAGCTGGTTTCTTTGGCATGAGCTCAGTCACTGAACTGCCTAATTTTACTAATTTAACATCTGTTGCAGACACATCTGTAAATATCTAGCTTAGTCAATCAGTTATGTTTACCTCCATTTTCTAGATCTTGGGACGTCTTGTTAGTATCCATCTGACTTTCTAGTGATGTGTTCAAGTTAACAATGAGGATGCACCAGTCCCCAGTTTTCTATTTTCAGTACGATATCAGTGCTGAGGAATGACTGATACTGATCTTACAGTGACTGAGATGACTCAGAGGTGTGATGTACTTTAAGACAAGTCATGTCCTGCGTTCTGTCCACCATGAAACATATATGTATTGGTTCAGGGGAAGAAGTGTCAAATTTGATCCACTACCAGCCGAATATTATAGGCCCTGTGACATACTCAATATCAGACCAATGCCTTCCGAGTTAAAGAAGTGTTGCTTAACAGGTTGGTCTATATCTCACTGAACTCTAAATCTGTTTTAGATTACATTAATGCTATTGTGCAGATTTTCCGATTTCATCTGAAAGCATAAGGCAATGGTTTCACAGCCCACGGTGGTTTGAATAGGCCTGCCTATGTAACACTAATTGAGTTCTTGAAAGATTCATGTCTGTGGCTTAAAATGGAGGATAAGCTCAGGGTGGAGGAATCAGCTGGAGATCATGAGGCCTGTGTTCCCGCTGCAGTGTCTCCTGCCATGCTCACTGGAGAATGACGCACACTGCAGGGTGTGTACTGTGGGCCCTGACACCAGCTGTTTCACAGAACTATTTATAAAGGTCATGGGTAAATTCATGATATTTAAATAAAGAGCACGAGTAGTGAGGCAGTTGGAAGGCCACTTTTGTTCCTGATCTGGTTTGGTGTTTAGGTAAAACAGACTGGAAGCTGATAACCTGTGGAGGCTGTTAGAGACTGAATATAGTTTGGCCATCAGATTGTGCCATTTTGTCTTGTATCGCTCATAGTTTTCCAGGAGATGGTTACTGGGGATGTGTTGTTCTATGCCTTCTGAAGAGAGAGTTTGAATATAAAATGAGTGGATAAAAGTGGTGCTTTTTGAGCACTTCATGGTGGTGACATTCACATTAACACACTGGGGGTTGACGTGTCTTCTATTGAATCATTATATTGTGTGCGTCTATCTAATGCAGGACAGAACACCTGCTTCTGCATCTGTGGCTTTAAACAGTAAGTTATATTAACATTCTTTTTCTGCCTGCATGTTATCTTGTAGTGTAATAAGGAGTGTGTGACCATTGAATTAGCTCGTATGTGACATGCTGGCCTGTCTGCCGGTATCAGCCCCCTCTCTCCAGCTTCTCACCCACACGCAGATGAACACTGGACTTCAGAAATGTAAGTGCCTTTTTGACTCCCCATAATCCCCTTTCAGAACCTCAACAGCAGTTTCATCATAGTTCTAGTCTAGTTGCTTGTTGTACACCACATATGAACTACGGTGGTACTTGAAAGTTTGTGAACCCTTTAGGATTTTATAAATATGACACAAAACATACTGCACTTGGTCATTTACTGAGGAAAATGATCCAGTAGTACATCTGTGAGTGGCGAAAGTATGTGAACCTCTAGGATTAGCAGTTAATTTGAAAGTGAAATTAGTCAGGTGTTTGTCATCCCATTGATTGAAATCAGGTGTGAGTGGGTGTCCTCTTTTATGTAAAGAACAGGGATCTATCAAAGTCTGATCTTCACAACACACATTTGTGGAAGTGTATCATGGCACAAACAAAGGAGATTCCAGAGGACCTCAGAAAGAGAGTTGTTGATGCTCATCAGACTGGAAAAGATTAGAGTTTGGGCTCCACCAATCCACAGTCCGACAGATGGAGGAAATTCAAGATCACGGTTACCCACTCCAGGAGTGGTCAACCAGCAAGGATCACTCTAAGAGCAAGGCGGTTAATAGTCTGCAAGGTCACAAAGGAACTCAGGGTAACTTCTAAGCAGCTAAAGGTCTCTCTCACATTTGGGTAATACTATAGGGATCCTCTAGCAGATTTATTCTCAAACTTATTTTAATTAAAAGTAGTCGCAGATTTCAAAAATCAAACTTTCGTTTTCAGAGACCAAATAGTGTTCGAGAAAAATTAATTTTCTTCAAAATGTCAGATGGGCTTCCTGCCGTGGTGATGTATGTGATGACGTCAGGTCACGGTCGCTTGAAGCAACTCAGCTGTTTATATTCTCTGTTTACATCAGAGTTTTGCTAATTTTACAAGTATTTTATTGAATTTATCAGTTTTTAAATAAGTATGCCTTATTGTGTAGCACATAAATGCCACAATAATGCTAAAAAGAAAGCACAAGGTGGAACTAGACTGCATTTCCACAGAGGAAATGAAAAGTGTGCTTGATCAGCTGGAACAGAGGGTCACCAACAGAAACTGGATCAGACACGAGAGCTCGCGCTGCTAAATCTTTTTTTACACGATCTACATGGTGCTAGTTCTGGGTAGATTAATAGTGTGTGTATGTAGTGTGTGCTTGTGTGCTGTAAAATCTTGGTTTAAAATGGCTCAACTCACAGTGCAAAATGACGCTTTGCAATTTTAAAATCTTTTTTTTTTTTTTTACATGAACTACAGCTGGTGCTAGGTAGATTACCAGAGTGTGACATGATTTAAAACCGAGACTTCAGAGGGCAAAGCACGCAGCGTTATATGACACTAAACGCTATGCAGCTTACAGACAATTCACTTGGTGGACTCATGGCTGCTTCGGGGAAACAGTAAGGAGCTTTATTAATGTGCTTGCTCAGCACAAAGCAGCGTGAAGCACACTATTGTTCTTAAGTTTACATTATTGTTGTTGATTATTGTTATTTATTCACCTGTTTTTTTTTGGCACCGTTATTCCTCCTACAGCTTTTGCGATATCCACGCTGTTCTAACGCCGACATGTCTGAACTGAACCATGCCACTCTGTCCAGGAACACTGTTAATTTACCAGCACCAGCCTGTAGATCATGTTTAAAAAAAAAAAAAGACTTGAGTGTGACGGGTCGTGTCGCACTGCGAGTTGAGCCGTTTGAGTGTGCAGCTATACTCTCTCTCACACACACTATTAATCTACCCAGAGCTATCACCATGTAGATCATGTAAAAAAGATTTAGCAGCACAAGGTCTCATGTCTGATCCAGTTTCTGTCGGTGACCCTCTGTTCCAGCTGATCAAGCACACTTGATATTTCCACAGAGAAAATGCAGTCTAGTTCCAGCTTGTGCTTTCTTTTTAGCATTATTGTGGCATTTATGTGCTACACAATGAGGCATACTTATTTAAAAACTGATAAATTCAATAAAATACTTGTAAAACTAGCAAAACTATGATGTAAACAGAAACTATAAACAGCTGAGTTGCTCCAAGTGACTGTGGCTTGACATCACTTGCATCACCACGGCAGGAAGTCCATCTGACATTTTGAAGAAAATTTTTCTAAACACTATTTGGTCTCTGAAAATAAGTTTGATTTTTGAAATCTGCGACTACTTTTACGGCAGCACGGTGGTGTAGTGGTTAGCGCTGTCGCCTCACAGCAAGAAGGTCCTGGGTTCGAGCCCCGTGGCCGGTGAGGGCCTTTCTGTGTGGAGTTTGCATGTTCTCCCCGTGTCCGCGTGGGTTTCCTCCGGGTGCTCCGGTTTCCCCCACAGTCCAAAGACATGCAGGTTAGGTTAACTGGTGACTCTAAATTGACCGTAGGTGTGAATGGCTGTCTGTGTCAGCCCTGTGATGACCTGGCGACTTGTCCAGGGTGTACCCCGCCTTTCGCCCGTAGTCAGCTGGGATAGGCTCCAGCTTGCCTGTGACCCTGTAGAAGGATAAAGCGGCTAGAGATAATGAGATGAGATGAGACTACTTTTACTTCAAGTTTGAGAATAAATCCGCTGGAGGATCCCTTTAATGTTCAAGAGTCCGCCATCAGGAGAACACTGAAGAACAATGCTGTGCATGGCAGGGTTGCAAGGAGAAAGCTACTGCTCTCCAAAAAGAACATTGCTGCCTGAGTATAGTTTGTTAACAATCACTTGAACAAGCCAGAAGGCTATTGGAAAAAATGTTGTGGATGGATGACACCAAAAGAGCTTTTTTTTTTTTTTTTTTTTTTTTTAATTTGAATGAGAAGCATTGTTTGGAGAGAGGAAAACGCCACATTCCAGCATAAGAACCTTTTTCCCCATCTGTGAAACAAGGTGGTGGTAGTAGTGTCATGGTTTGAGCCTGTTTTGCTGCAACTTTGCTTGCCATCATTGATGGAACAATGAGTTCTGAATTATTCCAGCGAATTCTAATGGAAAAATTCAGGATATCAGTCTATGACCTGAATCTGAAGAGAAAGTGGATCATGCAGCAGTACAACGCCCCTAACAACACCAAGTTATTCTATGGTTGTAGAATGGTTAAAGAAGAATAAAGTTCATGTTTTGGAATGGCCAAGTCCTAGTCCTGACCTTAATCCAATCAAAATGTTGTGTGGGCAATTCATGTGAGGAAACCCAACATCATCTCAGAGTTGAAGTTGTTCTGTACGGAGGCATGGACTAAAGTTCCTCCAAGCTGATCTGCAGGAGTGATCAACAGTGACTGGAAACTTTGGCTGCAGTTACTGCTGCAAAAGGGGGTCACACCACATAGTGAAAGCAAAAGTACTTTTGCCACTTGCAGATATGTAATATTGGATAATTTTCCTCAATAAATAAATGACAAAATGTAGTAATATTGTCTCACTTGTTTTAGTTGGTTCTCTTTATCTACTTGTAGGATTTGTGTGAAAATCTGTTTTGTTGTTTTTGAGATCGTGTTTTTTTTTTTTTTTTTAATCTTCTGTTTTAGGTTGTATCTATGCAGTTAATCTATAAAATCCTCAAGGGTCATTTAGTTATTTTGGTAAAAAGGAAATAAACAAGACAAACATTTGATAGGAGTCTTTCCACAGTAAAGGACAAAATCAGTCCACATCTTTACATTTATAGGCCTATTATTTAATTACTGTAATTAAACTCAAAAGCTTACGTTTTTGATGTGACTTAAAATACAAACTTTTAAAGGCATATAATTTTATGGAGTTTATCTTTAGCTTAGTCACATTCAAATACTAAATGTTATTGTAATTCCCTTTTATTATGGTTTGATATCACAAACATTTCTATATGGTTCTTATATAAACATTGTTGTACAGAACTACATAATGTGGGTATTATTATTTTTTTAATTAATAGGAAAGCTGAACAAAAGCAGACTTGAAGAAATCCACAAAATAAAAATAAAGTTGAATGATGTTAGTTTTCCATTAGCTACTCTGCTACCTTTTCTACTTTTCTTAGGGGACACTACTCAGAAGATGCGATCTGCACAGTATCCCACGCCAGCAGAGTTGGATGCCTATGCTAAGAAAGTTGCAAACAACCCGCTGACTATAAAAATCTTTCCCAGTAACGTGAAAGTACCTCAGAGGAAGCACCTGCGCCGTACAGTGAACGGTCTCGACACCTCTAGCCAGCGCTACAGCCCCTACCCTACTCAGGTCAGCACCAGGACTGGCCTTCTGGCCATAGTCAAAGTTCCTGTTAAAAGAATCCTGGAGCGTCCTCAAGTCCGCTTCCTCCCAGAGATCACCATGAATCCACAGAATGGACCCTATGGCACTCCAAGCACTTTAAACCTGCCTCACACACTTCCATGCATGCAGGCTCTCTCCCAGCCACAGCTTTTGGCTCAGAAGAATGTCTCCCATTCTCAGAGCTTGCAGACTCAGAAGAACCTTTTTCATTCCCAGAGCATGCAAACCCAGAAGAACCATCAGTGTTCTCAGAGCTTGCAACCCCAGCAGGCCCTTCCACAGCCCCAGAGCATGCAGGAACAGAAGCCCATGCCTCACCCTCCCAGTTTACTACAGCAACAAAGCCTGGGCCATCAGCAAGCAGTCCATCTTGGCCTGCCAAGACAACAGACTGTGCAACAACATGCTCTCAACCATCAGCATGTTCTCATGCAACAGCAATCAGGTCCTCAGAACCTCCATCACCTGCCTGAAATGTCTCAGCCAGCTGGCTTGCAGCACTCCCAGAGTTTTCCCCATTCTCAGCACGTTCCTCAAACCCCTGGCCCAGGCCTTCCAGCCCCTAGCAATGCCATACCTGGTGCCAAGCTCCCTGATGCAGACGCCCCACCCAATGTAACAGTGTCTACCTCAACTATCCCTCTGTCCATGGCAGCCAGCTTGCACCAGAAGCAGCCCAGCGACCTGAACAGCATCGTTCATCAGATCAGTCGCTTCTGCCAGGCACGAGCGAGTGCCAGTGCCACATCAGTGTGTGAAGGCCAGATTGCCAACCCAAGCCCCATCAGCCGTAATCTGTTGATTGATGCCAGCTCTCGCGTGTGTGCTCACAACCCTCTGCCCTCCTGTGCCCTTGCCAGCACTGCTGACAAAGCTGTTCTGACGTTGCCCAATATGGCTCCCGTGAACATGAGAAATGCTTATTGTGATATGAAACAGCAGCCAGCTCAGCCCCATTTACCACAGCAGCACCCCTGGAATCAGCAGCTGTCTCACCTCCGGTCCCTTTCAGATGGCCCTCAGCAAGGGAAGAATCCATCCAGAGATGGCACAGCAGGGCCTGGTTTTCCCAGCAAGAATATGAGCTATACGCAGGATGTGTGTATGGGCCAGTCATTTAATCTGAAGCCTCCTATAGACAAGCCCACACCTTCGCCACCCGTCACTGCCATGTCCGGAGCTGTGAATTACAGCAACGGGCATTATGTGCAGCCACCATGGAATGGAATCTTGCCTACGCCCAATAGTGATGGCTCAGGGTCTCAAGAGCTGGGTGTTCCATTCCACACAGGGATGTCGGGGGCATCCATAGACAGCAGGACTCGAGCAGGCAACACGGGCCAGATGATCCTGATACCACACATGGAGTATGTGGGTGGAGATTATCAGGCACCGTGCTTTCGAGAGCAGAACACAGGCATGATGGTGAAGATGAGCAGGGCTCAAGATTCAAATGATAGTCGTAATGTGCACATTCATCACCCAGGGTACAGATGAGTAATGGTCTGCTCAGCAAGTCATCCTTCAGTGTTCGACTCAGTATAAGAAACACATGTCCGCTCCTCTTCCCTTTGTTTCCAGTCTTGCAAGTCATCTACTGTACGTTTTCCCCAATAAGTCATGGCCATCAGTTTACCCAATTTAACTGTGTGCAAGGTTTCAAATGGCTCTTTTGTGTAGATTAGATTATAAATCAGCCTGGGGGGGTCTATATAAAAATCTGTGTAAATTCAATATTTATTTGCTGTCACAACTTTTGAAAGCAACATCTGTCTCTGTTTTTCTCAGTTTATGTTCTCCAGCTTCAATTAGACCACCTCATTGATCAATGCAGTATATGTCTGACACTGCATTCCTTTCAGTTTATCTTGGTGTAGTTTTACTTGATTTTATTTGAAGTGCTAATACTGATGGGCCACACACCCAGCTTACTGAAGGAATTATAGAGGTGCCATGTTTCTAAAATGTGAGACTGTTTCTTCTGTGCCATGCTCGGTCATTTCTGGCACAGGGATCAGACGTTCCCTTTCAATGTTTACATGTTAATTTGCACTTAACTTTGAATCAGTAAAAAGTGCAAATCAATGCTGGGTTATGCACCTATGACAAGACTGTTTCTTGAGGCTGATGTTCATAAATTGGCCTCAAGACTTCGATTGGACTGTTACTATAAGGTTTTCTCAGTGTGAAATATTTCCTTTCTTATTGTGTCAGCCAACAGTGTTTCCCTGTGTGATTGGTGTTGGCTTTTTACTTTAAGTATGCCATAAGATTTGGTTATATTGTCCATCAGTCATGAAGTAGACCACCCTGGGATCCCTCGAATTTAATTTTAAACCTGTGCACATGGTGCATAGTTTGGTAGTTTTTCTGTTGTGTTGATTTGAAATACTTGCGTTTCCGAGATGTTGTTAGTTACACTTCACTACAGGACTTTAAAACTTTTCAGGGTACATGAACCTGATCAGGATCTGCTTCTCCACTTCAAAACTCCATTGAAGTATGTATGTGTGGAAAGAGCAAGGTGATCTGCCTGCCGTTTGGTACATGCCCACCCAGGCCAGCCCTTTTGAAACCTTTCCTTTTAATGGTCATTTTTCAGTCTTGTCCAGGGAAAAACCTTACTTGAGCATTAACGGATCACTTGCAAAATTTATGGCAATATAAAAGAAGACCACAGGCTAAATATGTTTGATGTGAACATGTGCCTCATTGCTGTACTACTGTAGTTGAGGGCTGTGCTAAGCCTTGTGTGAATGTGGTGATGGTGTGGACTGAACTGCGTTGCGTGTCTGCTCCATCAGTAACCTCATCTGTCGTGGTTTTTTTTTTTTTTGGTCAGCAGCTAATAATCCACAAATGTAACCAACTTTGGTATTTGTTGCTGATTCTGGAAAGGTCTCAACTCAGGTGCCATTTGGTTTTTAACCTTAATGATTTTCAGAGCAAGAAAAGTAAATTAATATTTGGGAGAAAAACTACAGCAGGTTGTAATTGCATAATCAATTGATTTATGTGGAACTTGCTTTACATGGAGTCTGCTGCTTTTGGGATTAGTCTTGTATGCTGAGTGCCTCCCTTTCTCAGGTCTACTGGTGCCTCCTTACACGTCATCTTCCCACTTCTTCATGCACATTACAGTGTCTGTTCATGTTTTTTTTTAAGTGACATTAGACTGTACGTATGTGAGCAGGCCATCTGGTAGCTGAGTGCAGGTATTTTTACACTGCACACCGGCTTTGGTGTAACTGATGGAGCAAACACTGAGCAGTTTGAAGGTGATATGAGTGACATGCAGTATGTTAGCCTTGCTGGTTACCCCTTAAGAGCCTTAAGTATTTATTCCTTGGACTGTCTTTGATAACGGGCATAGTGAAGATGACATTGTTTTTAGCAGTTTTAATGTAAATTGATTTAATGCAAATTTTTTTTTTTTAAAGAAAACTTCCTAAGATGAGGATTAACTTTTTGTATTTAGCAACTTAACTGTGTATTGCTGTAACAGCTGTCATTTTGCATTCAGACCAAAATTATGTACTTTCCACAGCTAGATCACTTTATTGTATTGGCTTTGTTATTGCAGCGCAACATTTCAAAGTCCTAGGTCTATCTCAGTCATTTGGCAACAGCAGCTTAAATGATGCAAGCTGACCTGAAGTGAGCTTTATGACTGCAGACATACAGATTGCAGTTACACAGCCCAGATTTGTGTTAGTTAATTGTGAACAGATTAACTAATTCTGGGTCGGTTTCTGCCACTTTCATTATGCATTTTTCCCCCCTCCCCAAGAAGCTGCTATTTTAATCCCATCCATATGTTAAGTTACAGTGACTTCAGAAGAAAGATGTAATTTATGCTTTTCTTTTTACAATGCAGCATTGTTGATGGATAAGTTCTAAAGTGAATTAATCCATTTGCTTGTCACCCGATTTATCATAAGACATTGTAAACTTGAAGATTAGACTTGACACAATCCTTATTTCTTGAGTTGTTACAGCTCCAGGGCACAAAGTCAGGTTGCTCTTTCTAAAAGTTCCTGTTTCTATGTGAAGTGCCTACACAGGGCGGATGTGGACTGTGTGTATATGTGACTACCTGGGGGTATAAATAGGAAAAGTGCTGGCACACGTGCACACTACAAAGACCTGGTGCACTGTTCATGAGTGGGGGACCAAACTGCATAAAACTACTGACGGGGAGAACGCTGCATGTGCCACCTCAGGCATAAAACTTATTTAAATTTGAATATTTGCTGCTGAATTTTTAGTCTAGGTGGATAAACCTACGCTGCTGAACTTCTAGTGCCCAAGAAACCTTCTAGGGTGCACTTTAGAAAGTTCTTTAGATCTTATAGAGCACATGTTCTCTCAATAGTACTTTTGGGTTTTTGGGTTTTTTTTGTTTTGTTTTTAAGTTTAGGACTCATGCCAAGGGTGTTTCATCTTGTTCTACCAAAGAACAAAATGTCGCATGAATGGTAGCAGTGTGCAACTGTAACGTAAATCTGTCATTCCAGATGCCCATGTTTTTCAGGAATAATGTGTTGCACAAACATTCCCCTGTAACCAAAATAAAGGTTGACTTGCATTTGAAGTGTGTGTTGTTCCATAGGTTTGTATCCTGGCATGATGAAGATTTGACAGAATGGGACTGGAGTGGTAAACATTTCAAAGTTTTAGCTGGGATACTTCTGACTGAAAATAGCCTGACCAAATGTACATGGACTGTTTAATATCCTTTTAGTAATTTGTTAAATAGGCTTTTAAAAAAAAAAAAGGGCGATCATGAAGCTTAATGCATGGACTAGACATGCTCAGTGTTGTCATGGTAACGTTAACAGTACCATGTGATGTGACACAAGCCTATTGAATAAGATTTGTCTACTGTGTTCATGTTGTCTGGTACCTGGCCACATCATTCCAATAGTAAGTTATGTTCATTATTATTCATCTATGGCTCACAGAACCTTCATATGTTTGTTCAAATACATTTGATACTTTTCATACTGCACATAATTTAAGCAAACCAAAAATCAAGTGTCTGAGGAATACAGAAGGTTGAAAATTCACTTTAGTTTCCAGAAATACTGTGGCAACAAACTTTAACCAAGTGTGCGTAGAACTCAAAAACTGAGAATGGGATTCAAACCCTGAATTCATCCAACTGCAGAAAGTGACTCAAATATGCTGCATATTTTGGGTTGCAGGCAGATTTTTTTTTTTTGGTAGAGCTGCTAAACTGATCTACAAGGTGACAACGATACCATCAGCATACTATGTGTTTATAGTACATATACACACCAACCAACCTATTAGGAACACTTGGACACCTGCTTATTCATGCAGTTATTTGATCAGCTAATCACGTGATGGCAGCATCAAGCAAAAAATAATTCAGATACAGTTCAAGAGCTTTAGTTAAGGTTCATATCCATCAGAAGGGGGTAAAAATGTGATATCTGTGGCAAGGTAGTTGGTGCCAGACAGGCTTGTTTGAGTACGTTTAGAAATAGCCAAGCCCCTGGGATTTTCATACACAACAGTCTCTAGAGTCTCTAGTGAGTGGAAGTTCTGCAGGCAGAAACACCTTGTTAGTGTGAGGAGACTGGTCAGACTAGTTTCAGCTGCCTGGAAGGTGATGGTAACTCAGGGAGACCAAAAAAAACCCTACTCTTTACAACTGTGGTGAGCAAAAAGTTATCTCAGAACACATATCAAACCTTGTGGCAGACACTGGGCTCTACAACAAAGCACTATATCTTGGTTTTATTTACAATGGACATGAACAAGAATTTCAGGCTACAGTGGGCACACAAACTGGTTAGTTGAAGATAAGAAAACTGTCATCTGTTCTAAAAAAAAAAAAAATCTTCATTGCTGTTGCCACAGAGAGATGGTAAGGTCTGAATCCATGCACCCAATCTGCTTCGTATCAATGTTTCAGGTTGGTGACGGTGTGTAGAATGTGTTCTTGGGAGACATTCCAGCGCTAAGGAACTCATGGAAATGGTGCTTTTATAAGTCTATCATCATCACTGGAACCCTGATTGCCAGTCAAGCAACACTTGAATGCCACAGCTTATGAGTATCATCACTGACCACATGGTATTTTACAATGGTTACATCTAGCATGATGTCATATATCCCAAAGCACAAGTTGTCTTCAACTGTTTCCATTAACATGAGTTCAGTGGCCTGCTCAGTCACCAGATCTGACTCCAGTAGGGTAACTGTGGGTTATTGGAGACCAGGAGATCCGCAGTGTGAATGTACAGCTGACCAATCTGCAGTAATTGTGGAATCCTTGCCATGAAGAATTGAGGTGGGACTTAAAAAATAGTCAGTGAGTGCATAGGACACTAAACAATGCATTTCATATGGATTAATTGGCTTGAGAATGTCTCGGGTTCTGCAGGAGGAGCTTGACTGACCTCAGCCTGTTACCATTGCAACCCATATCAGGAAGAGTGGGAGGAAAATGAAAGGGTTGCACAGGGTAATGCTTTTGGGCTTATTACGCTATTCCTCCTGGATGTACATATAGTGCCCTCCACAATTACTGGCACCCCTTGTAAACATTAGTAAAAAGGGTTAGAAAAATAAATCCACCTTTTGCTTTAGTAGCTTCATCTCACACTGAAAAATCCGACCTTTGAAATAAATTTATTAAGAGAAAAACAAATCCCTCATCAAGAAAAAATTATTTCAATAAAAACGTGTACCACAATTATTGGCAGCCCTGCCCTGCAGATTGTACAACCTCCCTTTGCCAGTTAAACAACCCCAAGTCCCTCCTATAACATTTTATAAGGTTGGAGATACAGAGCAGGGCATCTGAGCCCATTCCTCTTTACATAATCTCTCCAGATCATCCAGGGTCCTTGGCCCTGTCTTGTGCTCTCTCCTCTTCAGCTCATCCAACAAGTTTTAACTGGGGTTCAGCTCAGGGGACTGAGATGGCCAGGGCAGAAGCTCGATTCTGTGCTCAGCGAACCTTTAGTGTGTTGATTTGGCATATGATTCGGATCATTGTCCTGCTGGAAGAGCCAATGATGACCCAGTTTTAGTCTCCTGGCAGAGGAGCCAGATTCTGATGTAAAATGTCCTGGTGTTTCATGAAGTCCATGATGCCATGGACCCTAACAAGGTTTCCAGACCCTTTGGAGGAAAAACAGCCCCAGAACATCACAGAACCTCCACCATATTGTACAGTTTGGATTGGGTTCTTTTCATTATAGCCACCCTTCTTTTTACACCAAACCCACTGTGAGTGTTTATTGCCAAGAAGATCCATTTTTGTGACATTAGACCATAGAACACGGTTCCAGTCAAATTTATAGTAGTGTTTCTCAAATAGACAGAAAAGGCTTTTTCTGGAACCTTCCAAATGGCATCTGATGGTGGTTTTGGAGACGTGGAAACCCTAAGATTTTATAAACTTAAAATAAACTCAGCTCCTCTTCTGTGTAACAGTTCCAGTTGATGTCCACTTTTTTATTATTGCCCTAACAGTAGAAATGGACAATGTCAGGTGAGTAGCTAATTATTTATAACGGTTCCCTGACTTATGAAGGTCAACACACTTCTCCCTCATTTGGTTTGTGTGTTGTTTTATCTTTCCCATGTTGATGAGTGACTAAGGGAATTTGGCTTCTGTATCACCTCATATTTGTTCCCTAATTAATCAGGAAGTCATGGATTAGAGCTTGACAAACAAATTGGGGAGGGAAAAAAAGGACTCAATATTCACTCATGTTCATATGAATATAGTGATACATTTGGTAAATATATTTAATCACAGTGCATTTAAAAGTGTCAGTGCAGAAGTCATAAATAACAGTGATAATCATCTACAATAACTAGAATAAATGCCAAAGGTCAGTATTAAATTGCACATGAGGTGTTATTGCTTTCATCTTCAAGTAAATGCCTTATTGCATGGCTAATGACTTTGCATAGTGATCACAAAAGTCCTTCATGTGGCTCTAAAGACAGCTAGTTCCATGGAGCAGTGGTGGTCAGTGAAAGATTGCATTCTGTATGGAATAAAGTCAGGAGTTCATGGCTGTTATCCATTAAAGTCACAATTCATATACTGTATCTAATATTAGTCAGTCACATGACTTGTCCCTTTGTCCTTTGGGTATATCTGTTATTCCTGGTATGCGTTGATCAGATGTTGGTTCTGTGAGTTGCTCCAGCTCTGATGGCTTTCACAGCCTCCTCTGACATGTCTGTACTCTCTCTGTTGTTATTTCCATTCCTAGGAAAAGTGTAAAGCACACAGTGTAAATCAGTGCTTTTGCAGATAAGTTGAACATAAAATGGAATAACTGGCTAATCACAAAAAGTTAGGAATGAAATACTTTATGTGCTGTTATAACAAAATAATCCATGATGGGGTGGTGTATATTTTCTTATAAAATCATGCATTAAGTTTTTTTGTTATTCTTATACCACAACAACTTGCCATGAAACAATTTTTCAGACTACTGTACATGGGAAGCCAGGCCTCTATTAAAATGCAGCAATGTGCATTTTATCAAAGTCTCCATATTAATCATCACTCTTGGTCCATCCATCCATTATCTATACAGCTTATCCATTAGGGTCGCAAGGGGCAGATTGAATCCAGAACCTTCTTGCTGTGAGGCAACGGTCCTAACCACTATATCAACATGTTGCGCATCACTCTAGGTGAAATTCAGTATCTTTGCAAATCAAGTGGTCGGATATCTCACTACAATATTGCACTGTTTGTTCATTTAACACAAACGGTTTTCAGTGGACAGTGTAGCCAGTGTGAAAATCTCCGTTGAAGCTGGCAGATGCCCTGCTGGTAAAACACCATTGACACAAAGCATCACTGGGATTCTATAGCAGATTCAAGTGCACTGTGTTTTAATGGGAGCAAAGATTAGCACTCTGTAGCAGCAAGTCAAGTCAAGTTTATTTGTATAGCGCTTTTAACAATAAACATTGTCGCAAAGCAGCTTTACAGAATTTGAACGACTTAAAACATGAGCTAATTTTATCCCTAATCTATCCCCAATGAGCAAGCCTGTGGTGACGGTGGCAAGGAAAAACGCCTTCAGACGACATGAGGAAGAAACCTCGAGAGGAACCAGACTCAAAAGGGAACCCATCCTCATTTGGGCAACAACAGACAGCATGACTATAATATTAACAGTTTTAACATGAAATCAGCAGCAGGGGTGTGGTTGAGCATTGACTGTGAGCAGCGAGGAGTCAGGTTAAACCAGCGGATAACGTGATGTATAGACACCTGTATCTAATTACTGGTTGTATATTAACATGTCTCTGTGTGTCTTGCAGATAGCCAGTAATATGAGAGAGAGGTGAGTTCCCGTGTTGTGTGTGCGCGCATGCGCGTACTAGCATTCACAGAAAAGCGAGAGTGAAAATAAAGCACACGTTGTACACCTGTCTCCATGTTCCTCATTTGCTGCAACATAAAAACCCATTACATTGGTACCGAAATCCGGGATTGAGGAACAAAACACCCCCATGGAGTCTGAACTAGTCAGGGAGCTCCACCAGACACTCATCAATGACCTCCAGTGCCAGCACTGGGAACTTGTCGCACTGTCCATCGAGCAGGGGCAGCACTTCCAGGCTCTGTTCAAGGCCCAGGCGGAAGACTGGCAAGTGATCTGGAGCTTGGTCCAGTTAACGGGTGCTCCAGCAGTGGCTCTTGCGATCAATGTACCCGTCCAGCTGGTCAAAATAGGACTGCAGTAAAACCCTGAAGCCTTCGTTGAGCTGTTTGAAAGTGTCGCAGAGGTGAGCTCGTGGCCAACTTCACAGTGGGTGGCACACCTATTGTCACTCCTGTTGGGGGAAGCCCAGCTCACGGCTCAGCAGCTCCCAGCCACCAGCGTGCTGGAGTACCCCAACCTGAAGCGGGCTATACTGCAGCGGGTTGGCCACGGCCCAGAAGAGTATCCCCAGCGCTTCCGTGCATTGGCATATGGTGAAGTCGACCACCCGTTTGCATTTGCGCAACAGCTCCGGGATGCCTGCCGACAGTGGCTGCTGGCATGCGAGTGCAAGATGGCCAAGGCCATCATCGATTGAGTGATGCTAGAAAAGTTTGTTGCACAATTACCGCGCGGGACATCGACCCAACTGGCCGAGGACCACCTGATAGCATTTCCGGAAGTAGGCGCTCCTGCAGCTTCTTTTCCTCTCTCTCCCTCTCCTTGTCCCTCTCCTACCCCAGCCTCGCAGAGACAGGGGTCAACTCCCCCTGTACCCACTCCCTGCACTCGTGTCTGTCCTCGTGTCGCCTCATCCCTTTCTCTTTCCATGTCTGTGTTGCTGCTAATCGCGTCTTTCTCCACAGGTGAATCTGTCCGTGTTCGCTAAAATCAGAAGAAAGTCTGGGCAGGTCTGCTGGCACAGCAGGAAGGCTGGAATTTCTTGGGATCAGCATTTCCGCAAAGGGACAGCGATTCTGATTCGCATTCCTGACAGCCGCAGGCTTCCACTGATTGAGTAGGAACGTGCTGAGTCTCTGTGAGTATTCAAAGGGGTACACATCAGGCTTTGGTGGATTCTGGTTGTAATCAGACCTCCAAGCATCAAAGCCTGATTCAATGCAGGGCACTGGGAAATGCATGATTGGTGAAGGTGAGGTGCATACATGGGGATGTTCATAAATATCTGCTAATGCCCATCACTATTCATTTCCTGAGTGAAAAGCATTGTGTGGAGGTGGCAGTTAGTCCGAGCCTCACCCATCCACTTATCCTGGAAACAGATTGGCCAGGGTTTAAAACAATAATAAAGCAGGTAGTAGTGGATGGGTCCTGCATTAGCACATCACAGGGGAATCCCGCCATAACATTGACTGGGGAGGCGGTCTCTAGGCCATCTGCATCAGCTCGGTGTCATCATGATGTGGGGAGGGCCCCGCCCCTCCTCTCTCCTCGGGAAAACCCTCTGGGGATTTCCCACTGGAGCAGATGCGTGACAAGTCTCTGAGGCATGCTGTTGACCAAGAGAAAAAACTCCAACCTAATGTTGTACTTTCCTTTCTGTACTTTTCCATTATTAAGGATAGGCTATATCGAGTGATGACAGACACTCAGACTAAAGAAGAGATGACACAGTTGTTGGGCCATAGGGAACTTTTATTCCATACGGCACATCATAATCCCCTGGCTGACCATCTAGGTCAGG
Source organism: Neoarius graeffei (assembly GCF_027579695.1). Taxonomy (NCBI): domain Eukaryota; kingdom Metazoa; phylum Chordata; class Actinopteri; order Siluriformes; family Ariidae; genus Neoarius; species Neoarius graeffei. Next base: position 9,463,633 of record NC_083585.1, read on the forward strand.
ACAAAACACTAAATTGTCTCATGGCTCATTGCTATTGGCTAGAGATTCATGCCGATGTCTGCAGGTGCTGTGCGGCTTGTCACGAATGTCAGCTGGTAAATGTAGCAGCCATGCCAAAAGCACCATTGCGCCCATTACCATTAACTGAGATCCCCTTCAAAAGAATTGGCATGGATCTCATTGGGCCATTAGATTGATCTGCACATGGGTATTGCTTTGTGTTAGTCATAGTGTAATATGCAACGTGATACCTGGAAGCAATGCCTCTCAGCAATATCTCAGCATGTGTTCAGAGGCACTCTTCTGTATTATCTCCCAAGTCAGCATGCCGAAATAACTCCTTTTATGCACTACTTTTATGTCACGCACACTATATGAATTGTACAAATTATTGAGGATTACATCAATTCATACTAATGTCTACCATCCGCAAACCAAAGGCCTGGTCAATCGATTTAATCAAACACTTAAAACCACAATTCGTAAGTTCATTCACGGGGAAACTAGAAACTGGGACAAGTGGCTAGACCCTCTGTTGTTTGCAGTGTGCAAGGCCCCACAAGCCTCCATCGGGTTTTCCCTATTTGAATTACTGTATTGGCATGAGCCCTGTGGCGTCTCAGACATCGTTAAAGAAAATTGGGAAGAGAGACCTTCACAAAGCAAACATGAAATTCAGTCTGTTCTTGACCTGAGAGCAAAACTCCACACACTGAGTCACATAACCCAGGATAATTTGCTACAGGGGCAAGAATGTCCATCCCACCTGTACAACAGAAACAGGGCTAAGAGAATTTGCACCAGGAGGTAAAGTGCTCACTTTACTACCTATGTCAAGCTCAAAATTACTCACCAAGTGGCAAGGGCCCTGTGAGGTCGCACGGTGAATTGTGGAAGTCAACAATGAGGTCAAGCACACAGATAGAGGTGATGCCTTTCAAATTTACCACCTCAATCTCCTGAAATTGTGAAAAGAGGAGGTTCCTGTGGCTCTGGCAATGGTAGTTCCAGAGAGAGCGGAGCTGGGACTGGAGGCAAGTCTAAAAGCCCAATTCAATTCTGATTCAGAATTGAATCAGAATAACTTGTGCTCTCTGGGACAGTGAGAGGTGGTCTCCATAGTATGGAGACCACCTCTCACTGTCCCAGAGAGCACAAGTTATCAGGTTGCAGGAAGTATTCTGCGATGTGTTCTTGCCCCTCCCTGATCACATTGACCTCATAGAGCACCACATCAGGACTCGCCGGGACGTGGTGGTGCACAGCTGCCTGTATCGGCTCCCCGAGCACAAGAAAAATGTGGCTTGGGATTACCTCAATGCAATGTTTGACATGGGAGTAATGGAGGAGTCGCACAGCGATTGGAGCAATCTGGTGGTCTTGGTTCCCAAGACCGATGGGATGGTCTGGTTCTGTGTAGACAATAGAAAAAAGTCAACACTGTGTCTAAATTTGACGCATATTTGCGACGCCTCGCACTGATGAACTGCTCAATCGGTTAGGCATGGCTCACTTTTATTCAACACTGGATTTGACAAAAGGATGTTGGTAAATCCCCTTGACTCCATTATCCCATGAAAAAACAGCCTTTTCCAATCTGTTTGGTTTCCACCAATTTGTCACCCTTCCATTTGGGTTATCTGGGGCCCCAGTGACATTTCAGGGTCTTATGGACCGAATCCTCCATTCCCACAATGCATATGCTGCTGCCTATTTCGATTACATTATTATTGACAATAACGATTGACAGCAGCATTTACAACATCTAAGGGCTGTGCTAGGGTTGTTGAAGCATGTGCGACTCACTGCAAACCCGAAGAAATGTGCAGGATGGGTGGAAGTACAGTATCTGGGTTTCCACTTGGGTCATGGGCAGGTATGTCCCCATACTGATAAGACTGCAACAATTGCGGCTTGCCTAAGACCAAAAAGGGGGTGAGGCAGTTCCTGGGGCTGGCTGGCTATTATAGGCGTTTCATGCCTAATTTTTTGGATGTTACCAGTCTGTCTGTTTCTGTCTGTCTGTCTTTCTCTCTCAGTCTGTTCTGTGTTTGTCTGTCACTCTCAAAAAGAAATGCAGCCTGTCATTTTACCAAGAAACTGGGTAGCATAAACTCCTCGGTCCTGAAGACTTCTTGTGCTGGGAAACTTTACAAAGCATCAAGCAACTTTACATTACATCGCACTGACACGTGAGACACCATCTACAGTGGTGATTGAAAGTTTGTGAACCCTTTAGAATTGTCTATATTTCTGCATAAATATGACCTAAAACATCAGATTTTCACACAAGTCCGAAAAGTAGATAAGAGAACCCAGTTAAACAAATGAGACAAAAATATTATACTGAGTCATTTATTTATTGAGGAAAATGATCCAATATTACATATCTGTGAGTGGCAAAAGTATGTGAACCTCTAGGATTAGCAGTTAATTTGAAGGTGAAATGAGAGTCAGGTGTGAGTGGGCACCCTGTTTTATTAAAAGAACAGGGATCTATCAAAGTCTGGTCTTCACAACACGTTTGTGGAAGTGTTTCATGGCACGAACAAAGGAGATTTCTGAGGACCTCAGGAAAAGCGTTGTTGATGCTCATCAGGCTGGAAAAGGTTACAAAACCATCTCTAAAGAGTTTGGACTCCACCAATCCACAGTCAGACAGATTGTATACAAATGGAGGAAATTCAAGACCATTGTTACCCTCCCCAGAAGTGGTCAACCAAAGATCACTCCAAGAGCAAGGTGTGTAGTCAGCAAGCTCACAAAGGACCCCAGGGTAACTTCTAAGCAACTGAAGGCCTCTCTCACATTGGCTAAATGTTAATGTAGGTTGAATTGGGATTAATTAAATTATAAATTATGTAATAATTGATAATTAAATTAATCAATTTATAAATAAAGATCAGTCTCATAAAATCTTAAATTATTAATCTTAATACTCACCGTGAATGGTTACATTCAAGATTAATGGTAGCTCTGTATTAGATGGGAAACCCAGTTGTATACAAAAGCTAAATTCTGAAGGAAAAAGGAGTTCTAAATAGTTGACCTTGTGAATAAACAACAGGAACAAGTAAAATGCAATTCAATTTTATTAGCTTTTATTTGTCTACTACTCACTAATAATAATAATAATCTCAAAATACATTCAATGTCGGCAAAGGTAATAACAAGACAAAACAATGGAACAATTACACCTGGACTATAAATTTGAGGGAAAGAGAGAGAGAAAAGATAGAAAAAGAGAATCCCTTGTGTGTGCGTGTGTGTGGAGGTGTGTGTGTGTGTGACCTAGCTTGTCGTTAGCTAAAACAAAGGAATGTTAGCTAAATAGAACAAAGGATTAGCTCTGTGGCTAATGTGTGCTTTGTGTAGGTATCTGTGGGCAGATGCTAATGACTAGCCACTCTGGCAATGCTTGAACAAAATGGCGGTCAGTGCCTAGGTGTCGTATCACAGGTAACTCAATGAGGAAGGTATCAAAATGGCGTCGGAAAAATGGCGCCTGCAGGCCTAGTCGAGAACACAAGCCTACGAGCTAGCGTATCACCCTGAGGTAGCTAGCAATAAGTTGCTAAGGAGAATCTGACCACGTTACAGCTGGATCCAAACACTGCACTTAACAACAATTTCCAACAGACTATCTAGGCAAAGAACTCAACACGAGAGAGAGAGAGTGTGTGTGTATATGTGTGTGTAATAGGTGTTGGATGGAGAGAACTAGGCCTTGTAGCGGTCTAGCCTCGGAGCTTAAAATAACAAACTTGTCGCTGCGCTGCTAATCAGATAGGGAAGCTAGCAATGGAGTTAAGGAAAGATATCATGCAAGATACCCTGTCTAACAAGTTCAAAGAAAAAAAAAACAGAACCAAAACAAACAATAAAAACAAACAAACACCTTCCGTGTCTGAGCGGGTATGCTAAATAGCTCAAAGCTTAAACATGACCCTAACAACCATCTGAATAAGCTACAAATTAAAAATTTGCCCAAGTGCCTACTCAATGCGATGGAAGTTCTTTCTCCGATGTCCGCGCTGAGGGTCGCAGTCCGAGGAGAGGAGGTTAGCGGCGCGTTGCGTCCAACCGCGGCTAACGAAGCAGGGAGATGGAGGCCTAGCTGGCCCACGGTGCTTCAGGAGAAACCTCCGGTGATGCGTCGACGAGAAAAAGGCTGAGAGGAGCGAAGCTGTCCGCAAATGCCTCTTAGCGTGGAAAACTACTTAACTGTAGTTAAACTTTGCAAAGGTTTAGAATCAAAACCACTATATCGCTGAAACTTAGCGGGTCGTTCAAAAGTTCGGCCGAAACTAATTTGAACAGGCTGTTCTCAGACAATAGCGGTTAGTCTCAACACTGTAGGCGAGCGTGCCTACAGTCCGTCCGACCACTCCAGTAGCCAGAACACGAGAGGACGAATCGAGGCGCTCTCGATACAGTTAAAGCAGTTCCACTTCACGTCACATCCGGGTGGAGCGCGCAAGGAATTGTGGGATCGTTATAGGGGGCGCTGGCGAGTTACCAACATTAATGAGTCCACCATCAGGAGGACACTGAACAACAATGGTGTGCATGGCAGGGTTGCAAGGAGAAAGCCACTGCTTTGCAAAAAGAACATTGCTGCTCATCTGCAGTTTGCTAAAGATCACGTGGACAAGCCAGAAGGCTATTGGAAAAATGTTTTGTAGATGAATGAGACCAAAATAGAACTTTTTGGTTTAAATGAGAAGCGTTATGTTTGGAGAAAGGAAAACACTGCATTCCAGCATAAGAACCTTATCCCATCTGGCGAGTTACCAACATTCCCCCCTTGGCCATAGGCGCTGAAAGGAGTGATACCCTATGGGCACATGGTGTTTAGTCTGCGACCCACGGTCCCTAGTAATCCACAATGAGGTAGTTCCACAATGAGGTAGTTCCACAATGAGGTAGTTCCAAGGGTCCTTTCTGTGAAAAGTCTTTCAGACACAGTTCAACAGTTCAATTCATTTCATACAGTCCATAAGATGCATAGGCACTTGGGCATGAAAGCATAGGCACTTGGACATGAAAACAATTACACTATGGCTACTTAACTACCTTCTACATACAATATTTCACACAGCAAACGAAAAAAATCAAAACTCCATAAAGGAAAATGGAAAAGAGGGGTTAGTTAGCGTGTTAGCAAGCCTACTCTTCAAGAAAGTTAGTGGAGGCCTTAGGCCTGATGGAGAATCGGACAATGCCACGATCTAATTTCTCAGGTGCGTAGATCGTTTTGTCCAGTTTGCGGTGTAGTGTCAGTATGTACCTATGTAGAGTGATGGCTATGAAGACTGTGATAACCCAACCGCTAGCTAGAAATCCCAGCGCAATTCGGCTTATTAAAGATCCTTCATTGGACGAAGGGTTTGCGCGGTTATTCAAGAAAGTGGTAGCGATGCCAGTGGGCTTAAGATCGAATTGCACGGTTTTGGTCCCTTCCAGCAGTAGTTGTGCTTGGAGGGTGGAGTTTATCTCAAGTTCATGACCTGGGAAGGCATCGGGCATTTCTATCTCGGTCTCATACTGGTCAGCACTAAGGTGATGGAGGGTGAGGTCACCCACGTGAACAGTGGCTCCTAGTGGGACACTTAGGAGAGAGGTTTCGTTAGGGATCTTCATTCTAGTGGCAGTGTTATGTTGATCATATGATACCAGAATCTCAGTTTGGGGAGTGTTGATTAGCCACCGATTACCAGCTCTTTCTACTCTAGTTCCTATTCCTTCATCTTTAATAGACAATTTGCCTGCACACTTCTGCTCGGGGACTTTTGTCAATCCACAGAGGCGGTCTGTGGTGTCTCGGATAAAGGGATTGCTGGGGCAGACCCAGTGGATATCTTTGGTAGAGGTGCACATGTCTAAATTAGGGACGAGGTAGATAGAGGGGTTGTCATCGTGATAGGCTATGGTGGGAGGTGTCTGCAAACGTACGTGTACGTCGTTGTTCCAGAAACCTACATTAAGGACAGATTTGATTCTGTATATGTTTTGCCGTTCAATAACGGGGAGATTGAGGATGAAGCCTATTTCTAGGTTTTGAGGGTTCACAAAAATGGGGATAGCACTGCCAAGACTATAAGCCAGATGAATCTGTGATGAGTAAACGTTAGTCGTGGTAGTAGATCGGAGTATGCTGTCAACCATGCTGAGGGGTATCAAATATGGTGGGATTTTACCTCCACTCAGGGTGCTGAGAGAGCTACTTACTTCTCTCATCAGGTCCTGCATTAGGTCTCGGATTACTCGGACATACTTGACTTCGCTTCTCATGATTGCTGCTAGCCTGTCTACGGCATGTACTGTGTTCTTGATTAATGTAGAATGCATGTTAACGGTTAGTATGGTTCCCTGCAGGGTTTTGCCTAGGCCCTGCAGCTCCTCCTGTTGAGTTAGTAGTCTACCCTGGATTTCTGGCATTTCTTCCTTAAGAATGTTCATTTCTCGTTTGACCGCGGTCAGGCTAACGGTGTTAACGGCAGAGAGGCCCATTGAGAACAGAGAGCCAATGGCGGATGCAGCAGTAAGTAGTCCTCCGAGGAACCGTTTAGGGCGTGTTTTGCCGCTGAGTTCCTCCTCAGTGACTATGAACTTCTGTAACTGTTCGAGCATGTGAACTGTGGTACGCTTGGCGTGTTCGATGTTGGACCCAATCTCGGAGTCAGGCCCGGTTTCGAGGTTTGTTTGTGTGGGCGATCTAAAATGCTTACGGTACACGTCCCAAGGATCGAGGCGGGTGTACACGCGCTGGGTATGGACGCAGCAATTGGTGAGGAGCAGTCCTGGGGCATCTTGGAGAACGATGCCACTCGGCGGACCTGGTTCCACTATGTTACCGGCCAATGTGGTCTGCAGGACTAGGAAGATACCGAGGATCCAGAGAGGGGCCATTCTGCAACATACAGGAGTTTGTTATTCCGATTTGAGTGGTAACAAGGGTGGTTACTTATAGATGCACGCTTATGGATTGAGAGGCATGCAACTAAGTTGGGGAGGCTATAACTTATTGTTTGTCCACCCCCCTATGGAGTGTGGACTGCTCAAAAAGCTTTATTTGGTTGCTATGGACCCATCTATACGAAGGCGCCTGGCTGGGCTTCGAAATTTTGATGCGGTAGGCGACGGGGGACAGTTTACCGACGATTTCGAAAGGACCGGACCAACGGGGTAAGAATTTTCTGGCTACTCCTACCGGTTTGGTGAAATTGAAGTATAGGACTCTGTCGCCTACTTCGTACTCACGGTGTGTCGCCTTTCTGTCGTAGTAAGCTTTCTGTCCTTTCGCACTCTTTTCGAGGTGTTCCTGGGCCCACGCAAATGTGGCCTGCAAGTGGCGTTGCAAGTCGGTGACGTACTGGTGTGCGGTGTACGCAGTGGCAACGCTTAGGTCCTCTGGTCGGTAGAGGAGGTGTAAGGGAAGAACCATTTCACGGCCAGTCATCATTTCCGAACGGGGTGCGGTGAGGAGTGGACCGAATGGCCATCAGCACCAGAGGGAGTTTGATGTCCCAATCTTTGCCATGGTGACTCACATACTTGCGAAGCATGCTCACGATGGTTTGGTTGGCGCGTTCGACCTGACCAGAAGACTGAGGATGATACGCGATGTGGAATTTTGCCTCGACTCCGAGCATCTCCCACAACACTCTCATGACCTCTGCGGTGAAATGAGTACCTCGGTCGGAATCAATGGATAGGGGCAAGCCCCAATGGCTGAACACATGGTTCATAAGAAGGAGAGCGGTGGTCTCTGCAGTTTTGTTTGGGGCGGGCAAGCATTCCACCCACTTCGTGAACGCGCAAGTGACGGTCAGGAGGTACTTATTACCTCGAGCCGATTTCGGCACCGGTCCGACCCAGTCTATCTGGAGATTAGACCAGGGGAATGAGATGCCTTTGCTTTGCAGTGGGGCGCGGTTCAATGGTTGGGCTGGTCGGAATTGGCAGCAAATCAAGCACCCTTTGACATACTCGGTAACGTCCTGAATCATGAAGGGCCAATAGACAATCTGTTGGAGTGTCTGGTAGGTCGCCTGAGCGTTCCTATGGCCCCCGCACGGGCTGTCGTGAGCGTACTGCAACATGACCCCCCTATGATCTGTGGGCACGACCCACCGGGGAGGTCCCTGGTTGCGTGGTGTGTACACCAGGAGTCCTTTCTCGAGTTTTAAGCCGTTTTTGAGATTGTGAAGGTGATTTAAGTCTCGGGACTGTTGCAACTCTTGTGGGGAAATTGGGGACGCCACGGGGTCTGCAAGGAACTTACGGATTTGGTGGATCACGGGATCCCTTTCCTGCATAGACACCAGGTCGGCATCCTGGGGCAGTCGGCCGAGTTGCACTGTTCCTGCTTGGGGTACTGCGTCAGTTTGACCTGCTCTAGCCTGTCGGCGAGTAATCGCGGTTACGTTATGGCGTGGCGTCTCGGGAAGCCATGACGGCTGGAATTCCCAAAGGGGGCCGTCTACGGCTCCCGCTTTGGCGAGGCCATCTGCCTCATCGTTACCGACTTTGTCAGGTCCTGGGACTTGAGAATGTCCCTTCACCTTCTTCCAATAGACGCACATTCCCTGTTCGGTTACGAGTCGATCGCATGCTAGGAAGAGTTCGGAGTGTTTCACTTCCTTGCCCCTTGCGTTTTTCATGTCCTGCACCTTCCACGAGGGAAAGTGTGAGACGAAGCTATGCCTGGCATAATTTGAATCAGAGCAGAGGACTAACTGCTTGATGTTCTCACGGGCAGCTTGTTGCAGGACGATGAGCACGGCTGCTACCTCCGCATATTGGCTAGTCTTAGCCCCGAGTCGATGTTGGTATTTCCCTTGTATAGGGCCGTTCGCCCATACGATACCGACACCGGCTTGGACTTTGCGTTCATGATGGAATGAGCATCCATCTATGTAAGCGGTGGGGAGGTCTTTGCAGACGTTCTCGTCATAGTAGTGGTGGTCGGAGGGGAGAGCAGGTACGGTTGTTAGTTCGGTTTGATCCGGACTATTCTCGCAGTCGCAATGCTGGCATTCCGCCAGGCCTCGGCCAAGCGCCATCTTGTGGTTCTGGGCGTACTTCACCTCGACGTTGTAGCCCTGTAGTGCCATCATCCAAGCTGCGATGCGACTGTTCGAAACTCTTCCCTCTCTCAGCCTCTGGCTGTTCAAGAACGAGACCGGTTGATGATTGGTCTCTATCACCACCTTCTGGCCACCAATGTAACTGCGAAAGTGTTCAACGGCCCAGACCGTGGCCAGCAGGGCTTTTTCGCAGTCTGAAAATTTAAACTCCACAGCACTGAGGGGCCGACTGGCGTATGCTACGACACGGCGATCTTTGTCATGCTGCTGTGACAGTGCAGCGCTCAGGCAGTGGGTGGAGAAACTAGCCTCCAAGAAGAACGGTTTGTCTTTGTCGGGATACGCGAGGCAGGGAGCAGAGCAGAGCTTCTGCTTCATGCTCTTGAACGCGAGTTCTTGAGGCTCACTCCACTGGAAGGGTTTATCCTTTCGGAGGAGCTCGGTGAGCGGTCGTGCTATCTCCGCGTAGTCCTCGATGAACTGTCGGGAGTAGTTGCAGACCCCTAAGAAGCTCCTGAGTTCGGGTACGTTGGATGGGGCTTTGATGTCTTGGATAGCCCGCACCCTCCCCGACTGGGGTTCAATGCCATCTGGCCAACGCACAGCCCAACGTATTCGACTTTGGTGCGACACCACTGCCCTTTGGTGACAGAGAGCTTCGCTCCTGCTCTGGACAGCTGAGACAGAACATGGCGTATCTCTTCGAGGTGTGCATCAAAGGTCTGTGACCTAATGAGGATGTCATCGACATAGATCAAGTTGCCACGAGCTGCGGCATCGCTCATTGCCTTATGCAAGAAGATGTTGAATTCAGCGGGGGAGTTCGCGTAGCCGAACGGACATCGGTTGAAAGTTAGCTGGCGGTTCCCAAAGGAAAAGGCCAGCTTGTGTTGGTCAGCTGGATCCACGCGCATGTTCCAGAATCCACTCGCCACGTCGGCGGTGGAGAAGAACTTTGCACCCTTCACCTTGGCAAGTTCTTGATCCAGATGGATCATGGGCCATCTTGACAAGGGCACTTGCTTGTTCAGCTGCCTATAGTCAATGGTGAGACACCACTTGCCGTTCGGTTTCAGCACTGGCCATAAGGGGGAGTTGTAAGTCGAGTTACACTCACGAATGATCTGCTTTTCCAGCAGAGTGTCCAGTGTTTCTTGTATTGAGTCGTATGCGGCTAACGGGATTTTGTATTGCCGCACGAACGTCGGTGGAGCGTTCGGATCTGTTGGGATTCGGACGGTGTGGATGTCCGTGACTCCGCAGTCATTGGAATCTCGCGCCCAGATCGCCTTGAAGTCGTAGAACAGTTCATGGAGCTGTCGTCTATGGGCGTCCGTGGTCAGGCTGTCAGCTTTCACCAGCTGTTGTTGAACTTCTCGTTCGAAGCCTGGGTACGGTTCACCTAGAGCTGAATCGACGACCTCAGTTGCAGGGGTGTCGTTGCTCGATTGCGTGGCAAGAGCGTACACCAGCATATGTTTCGGGGTGTCAGTTTTGGTCATGACTATGCGCTCGTCGCGAAGCATGTCGTGAGGTTCGACGCGGATCATGTGGAAAGGAAGAGTGATCCAGGGAGGTTCCACTGGATCGGAATGAGTGTCCGGTGTTGGCAGCTCACCGATGACTGGAATGGTGAGTTCAAAGTCATGGAATGCCTGGTCTATCAGAAGGCCTAAAGGCCGATGGGCGGGGATCGTGATGGCATCCCGCGTGGAGTTTTGAACCAGGAGGTAAGCGGAACGATGACTCACTTCAAGCAGCGGAGTCCCACACACGGCTAAATCGAGCTCCATGAAGAATCTGAGAGGCTGGAAGAATGCCTGGGAGCTACGAAACTGTTGGTCTTTCATGATGACCAGCTTAAGAGGGGAACCAGCAGTCCTAGCGGGAATGACGATGTCAAATTCGCTAGCGACATGGCAGGCTTGGGGAATCGTTTGTCCTGACCGCATTTGTTCCGGGTCAGCTTGGAACGGGTGCTTAGCAGCGTCGGCTTGGGTCCAGATGACCCGGTTGACTAGGTCCAGTTGGGCTCCCAGTCTGACCAAGATGTCTGCCCCAATGACCAGTGGGTCAGGAAGTCCGGGGACGACACTCAAGAAATGAAGGAATTCTCTCTGACCGATAGCGAGCGACACGGCGCAGACGCCCGTGGCTTTGATGGGGCTCTGGGGTTGTTCGGCTGACAGTAGCCGGTGGCTCTTCTGCACAAAGACAGGGGACGGAGTGCTCTGACGCACTATGTCGAACCACGTTTGGCTGATGGCTGACTTCTCTGACCAAAGCGCTAACCTGACGCCAGGTGCCGTGACGCCGTTGACAGTAATGTTGCCAGATATCCAGGGGTAGTACCTGGTTGGGGCAGATTCGCCAAGAAAGCAAAGGAAAGATGGGTGGCCATCAAGCGCGTTGCGGTTGAGAAGAGTGTCGGTTGAGTTTGGTGCGTCTCGACTCGGCTCAGGGTGGGGCGGAGTGGTCTCGAGGTTCTCGGGGACCCGCCCTGACTCAGCTATCGGTGGAGTAGCATCCACGCTAACTTCATCGCAACGGGCTCGATCATGACGACGAGGATCTGGGGTTTGTGGGGACGCGACCTGGGCCCACAGTTGCCCACGACGACAGTCAATGAGGGGCGCTAGCCTATCTAGTAGGTCTTGGCCAATGAGGAACGGTTCTACCCCAACAGAGCAGATGTAAGTGGGGTGAGTGATGGACATGCCCTGGAAGGTGAGTTCTAACCATGCAATGGTTGTTACTGGGGCTTGATTCTGGGTGAAGCTAACCAAGTTGACGTCACAACGTTCGGTTCTGATGGGTCTACCTTGCGCGCGCCGCGCATCAGAAACCTCTGTGAAGACTTTGGAACACATCAGGGTGATTTCCGACCCGGTATCCAAGAGAGCTTGGAGGGAAACGTTGCCTTCTACCACAACTGGGGTATAGATACGCTTGGCGTTGCCTTTCCTAACCAAATCTCCAAGAAACTGCGTCAGGGGTGCATCCTGCGGGTCAGGCTTCACTAACGGAGGGGGTGGTTTCAACTCATCGCTGCCTATTGGGCAGGGGTCCTTTCCCCACCCCACGAGGTAGACACGCGGTGGTGGTGGGGATGGGTCCCGGCCTAGTCATGCTGACGGTTCGTCCCTGTCCTTGCTCGGCTTACCCTTCCTGTTCTTATTGCTCAGCAGTTGTTTAACTCGTGCTAATTCGGTCCTCAGTTCTGCCATCCCAAGCGGCTCTTGGTTGGCTTGTTTAGCGGTAGCTAGCTTAGGGCTCCGCTCCCTTCGAGAGGAGTTGCGATGGGGCCTTGACTGTCCGCTATTCTGAGATTTAGGGCCGTGACTGCCAGGTTTGCGGTTACCTTGCCCTTTGGCGTTGGGGCCCTGTTCCCCCTTGGCTCCAGCTTGTCGAACTTTCCAGTTACCTTTGGGTTGACTCGACGTCTGGTGGCCGGGGTTTGGGTTCGCCCAAGGGGGCCTGCGGTTTGGGGCTTCACCCCCTTCTAGGCCTAAGGACTGACCTTCCTGCTCATATAGGCTGAGGACTCTGGGATCGTCCTCGTGGCGGTCTGTGGGTCGGACGAACGTCTCCCACGTTAGTTGTGCGGTGCGACGCATTTCTCTCATAGTATGGGGGCGCTGGCAACACGCGAGTGTTACTTGGTTACGGATGCACGGGTGAAGGTTATGGAGGAAGAGGGACTTGAAGTTGCGATCTTCCTCTAGCCCGGGCTCGCTTCTGCCCTGAAAGTACGCTGCGCGGAGCCGACGGTAGTACTCGCGAGGGTGTTCGCTTCGTTTCTGTCTGATCAGAATAGCACCCATCGTCGCAGCAGTCTCGTCCTCGTACAACGAGTATTCCTCTTTCAAGTACTTACGTATTTTCTTGTAGTTGTCGAGGACTGACTGCGGTAAGGTCTCAACGAATGCTCGTACGCCACTACCTAAAGTTTTCCAGACTAGTCTGGCCTTTTCATGCGACGTAGCCTCTGGCAGGTCCAGGAGGCTACGCTCGATTTCCCGGAAATAATCATTAACGCTTCGGTGTCTATGATTTTCCGGCTCAAAACGCTCTATGTCTTTCGCAAGGACGTCGATTTGGCGGATCCTAGTTTTGCGTTCTGCGACGAGGCGTTTTGATTTTGACCCGTAGGGGTCCTCGCTGTCTTCGCTATTTGAGCTGCTCTCATATCGCCTATGTCTGCGTTTCGGCTTGTAGGCGGCCTCTCCGTCAGAGGAGTCTGAGGGTATGTAGCGCGGCGTTTTCTGCGGGCTAGAGGCTGCAGCGATATTGAAGCGCGAGGGGGTGTAGTGGGGAGTAAAGTAAAAACTCCCAGCACCACGAGGTGGCGATCGCGCGACTTTCACGCGAGTTGAGCTTGAGTGCGGTGTCTGATCTACCGTTCTAAGCTCAGGTTCTTCCTCCTCCAGAGCGGAACTCTGTTCTTGGGAGGGTTTGGCCGATCCCTCATCTGAGCGACGTGCTTGCGTCACTTCTTCTCTGAGGTATTCTATTTCGCGCTTTAGTTCATCTTGTGTGGCTCTCAGGCCCACGAGGCTACTCTCCGCGCTTTCTGCTCTCCTTTGAGCTTCGGCCAGTTGTCGTTTTAGTGTTCTTTTCTCTTGTTCGAGGGTCATACACACATGTTCCATTTCCTTATAGTAGATCATGAACAATTTGGGTAGCCCTTCTGGGAGAGTCATAGTACGCTCCTTAAGTTCCCTAATGGCTATGTGTATTTCATCAAAGCGAGCCTTTTGGTCCAGATCACAGAAGTAATTTCTCCTATCCTCCGGGACTTGGCCTAAATCGCCTACAACGTCGAAGAGCGAGAGGAGGGGCCCTTCTGACTCCCTTGATGGGGAACGCGACATTTTGTTCGAAATGTATTAATTAACTTAAAGGAAATTAATACTAGGGATTGATTAGGTTAGAATTTAATTCAATCCAAGTTGCTAAATAATTGATGTGGTTTCTTAGCTACTTTGTTTTCACTAATGTTTCACTTGTATTAATTAGCTCAATTAATAATTAGTTAATAATAATGATTATTATTAATAATATTAATTAAGTACTTGGATTAGATATTACTCTAATGTACTAATCAATTAAACCAGTTTATCAGCTAACTGTGGTGGGCAGCTGAATTTCAGTTCTGTGATTAACACACTGTTAATGATTCACCATTAAAGTCATCTGTGTTATACCTTGGCAGTTGATTTTGGGTATACAGCAGTTTACAAGTTATTGTTGAGAAATTCACAAGGTCATTAAACTATTCCTCACACGGGGCACCACTTTAATGTAGGTTGAATTGGGATTAATTAAATTATAAATTATGTAATAATTGATAATTAAATTAATCAATTTATAAATAAAGATCAGTCTCATAAAATCTTAAGTTATTAATCTTAATACTCACCGTGAATGGTTACATTCAAGATTAATGGTAGCTCTGTATTAGATGGGAAACCCAGTTGTATACAAAAGCTAAATTCTGAAGGAAAAAGGAGTTCTAAATAGTTGACCTTGTGAATAAACAACAGGAGCAAGTAAAATGCAATTCAATTTTATTAGCTTTTATTTGTCTACTACTCACTAATAATAATAATCTCAAAATACATTCAATGTCGGCAAAGGTAATAACAAGACAAAACAATGGAACAATTACACCTGGACTATAAATTTGAGGGAAAGAGAGAGAGAAAAGATAGAAAAAGAGAATCCCTTGTGTGTGCGTGTGTGTGGAGGTGTGTGTGTGTGTGTGACCTAGCTTGTCGTTAGCTAAAACAAAGGAATGTTAGCTAAATAGAACAAAGGATTAGCTCTGTGGCTAATGTGTGCTTTGTGTAGGTATCTGTGGGCAGATGCTAATGACTAGCCACTCTGGCAATGCTTGAACAAAATGGCGGTCAGTGCCTAGGTGTCGTATCACAGGTAACTCAATGAGGAAGGTATCAAAATGGCGTCGGAAAAATGGCGCCTGCAGGCCTAGTCGAGAACACAAGCCTACGAGCTAGCGTATCACCCTGAGGTAGCTAGCAATAAGTTGCTAAGGAGAATCTGACCACGTTACAGCTGGATCCAAACACTGCACTTAACAACAATTTCCAACAGACTATCTAGGCAAAGAACTCAACACGAGAGAGAGAGAGAGAGAGAGAGAGAGAGAGAGAGTGTGTGTATATGTGTGTGTAATAGGTGTTGGATGGAGAGAACTAGGCCTTGTAGCGGTCTAGCCTCGGAGCTTAAAATAACAAACTTGTCGCTGCGCTGCTAATCAGATAGGGAAGCTAGCAATGGAGTTAAGGAAAGATATCATGCAAGATACCCTGTCTAACAAGTTCAAAGAAAAAAAAAACAGAACCAAAACAAACAATAAAAACAAACAAACACCTTCCGTGTCTGAGCGGGTATGCTAAATAGCTCAAAGCTTAAACATGACCCTAACAACCATCTGAATAAGCTACAAATTAAAAATTTGCCCAAGTGCCTACTCAATGCGATGGAAGTTCTTTCTCCGATGTCCGCGCTGAGGGTCGCAGTCCGAGGAGAGGAGGTTAGCGGCGCGTTGCGTCCAACCGCGGCTAACGAAGCAGGGAGATGGAGGCCTAGCTGGCCCACGGTGCTTCAGGAGAAACCTCCGGTGATGCGTCGACGAGAAAAAGGCTGAGAGGAGCGAAGCTGTCCGCAAATGCCTCTTAGCGTGGAAAACTACTTAACTGTAGTTAAACTTTGCAAAGGTTTAGAATCAAAACCACTATATCGCTGAAACTTAGCGGGTCGTTCAAAAGTTCGGCCGAAACTAATTTGAACAGGCTGTTCTCAGACAATAGCGGTTAGTCTCAACACTGTAGGCGAGCGTGCCTACAGTCCGTCCGACCACTCCAGTAGCCAGAACACGAGAGGACGAATCGAGGCGCTCTCGATACAGTTAAAGCAGTTCCACTTCACGTCACATCCGGGTGGAGCGCGCAAGGAATTGTGGGATCGTTATAGGGGGCGCTGGCGAGTTACCAACATTAATGAGTCCACCATCAGGAGGACACTGAACAACAATGGTGTGCATGGCAGGGTTGCAAGGAGAAAGCCACTGCTTTGCAAAAAGAACATTGCTGCTCATCTGCAGTTTGCTAAAGATCACGTGGACAAGCCAGAAGGCTATTGGAAAAATGTTTTGTAGATGAATGAGACCAAAATAGAACTTTTTGGTTTAAATGAGAAGCGTTATGTTTGGAGAAAGGAAAACACTGCATTCCAGCATAAGAACCTTATCCCATCTGTGAAACATGGTGGTGGTAATATCATGGTTTGGGCCTGTTTTGCTGCGTCTGGGCCAGGACAGCTTGCCATCATTGATGGAACAATGAATTCTGAATTATACCAGTGAATTCTAAAGGAAAATGTCAGGATATCTGTCTATAAACTGAATCTCAAGAGAAGGTGGGTCATGCAGCAAGACAACGACCCTAAGCACACAAGTCATTCAACCAAAGAATGGTTAAAGAAGAATAAAGTTAATGTTTTGGAATGGCCAAGTCAAAGTCCTGACCTTAATCCAATTGAAATGTTGTGGAAGGACCTGAAGCCAGCGGTTCATGTGAGGAAACTCACCAACATCCCAGAGTTGAAGCTGTTCTGTACGGAGGAATGGGCTAAAATTCCTCCAAGCCAGTGTGCAGGACTGATCAACAGTTACCGGAAATGTTTAGTTGCAGTTATTGCTGCACAAGGGGGTCACACCAGATACTGAAAGCAAAGGTTCACACACTTTTGCCACTCACAGATATGTAATACTGGATCATTTTCCTCAATAAATAAATGACCAAGTATAATATTTTTGTCTCTTTTGTTTAACTGGGTTCTCTTTATCTACTTTTAGGACTTGTGTGAAAATCTGATGATGTTTTAGGTCATATTTATGCAGAAATATAGACAATTCTAAAGGGTTCACAAATGTTCAAGCACCACTGTATAAATGTTGAATAAATGTCTTAATAGAACCCAGTACCAAATTAATATTTAAACATTGTATTCTGTTAAACAACCATCCATCCATTATCCATAACTGCTTATCCTGTGCAGGGTCACAGGCAAGCTGGAGCCTATCCCAGCTGACTATGGGCAAGAGGCAGGGTACACCCTGGACAAGTCACTAGGTCATCACAGGGCTGACACAGAGACAACCATTCACACTCACACCTTTAGAGCCACCAATTAGCCTAACCTGCATGTCTTTGGACTGTGGGAGAAACCGGAGCCAGGGGGAGAACATGCAAACTCCACACAGAATGGCCCCTGTTGGCCACTGGGCTTGAACCCAGAACCTTCTTGCTGTGAGGCAGTAGTGCTAACTACTACACCACTGTGCCACCTTTGTTAAGCAACGCATTTTTAAAATTCATTTTGAGCATTCCCTGTGATTGAGCTGTTACTATAGAAAAAAAATGTGGTATTAGAAACAGCAAAAAAATAATGCACAACTGACCAATCAGATTTGAGAATTCAACCACACAAGGGCATTTCTTCTTCAGCATAAGGCAACGTGACCTCTTCCAGTATTTTGATATATTTAAACTGGTCTATGGTGCCTGGTATGCAATAAATGGGCCCAACTCCAAAGTATGAGAAACATCCCCAAACCATTATGCTTGCACCTCCATGTTTTACAGTCTTTACAGTGTACGGTGGCTTGAATTCACTGTTTATGGGTCATCTCACAAACGGTCTGTGGCCTTTAGACCCAATAAGAATAAATCTTGCTCTCATCTGTCCATAGAATGTTGCGGCACTTCTCTTTAGGCCAGTCAATGTGTTCTTTGGCAAACTGTAACCTTTTCAACACGTCTTTTTTTCAGCAATGGTACTTTATGAGGATTTCTTGCAATAGTTTGGCATCTTCGGATTGTTGCCGTACTCCCAGGTAACTGGCGATCTTCTTTGATTTCCCTGGAGCTGATCATTGGATGCTTCTTTGCCATTCTTGTTATTCTATGATCTACGTGGATGGTAGTATTTCTTTTCCTACCATGTGTTTTGGGTTTTGCTTGCCATTTTAAAGCATTTGAGATCATTTTAGCTGAGCAGCCAATTATTTTCTGCACTTCTTTATACGTTTTCCCCTCTCCAGTCAACTTCTTGATCAAAGTTCTCTCTCTTTCGGTCCAATGTCTGGGACGACCCATTTTACTCACTGAGCAAGGGCTAAAACCAGCAGGTACAACATTTGCTGCCCTCTTTCTTTAAATAAGGGCCATAATTGACACCTGTTTCTTCACAGAATGAATGACCTCACTAATTGAACTCCACACTGCTATTAATTTGAACATGCCCCTTTCATTAAATGAGACAATTACACCCAATTAGCAGAGTGCATGTCATGACTGTTGATTCTGTTGGTTGCCCATTACTTGGCTACACCTATTTTTTCCCATGTTGTATTATCTTTTCTGCCAAAATCAGTAAACAAACAGTGATGTTAGACTGCTATTATTTTGCACATAACTGTAAATCTAGTTTTAAAATAAAATTAAAAAATCCAAGTAGTATGGAAGTTATGGCTGTTCTTTGGTTTGTGCTGAGTTTTTAATTAAATCGTTTTCACTAATTAATTTGTTAGTTATTAATTAATAAAAGTCTGATGCTCTACTGACTAAACTATCCAGGTAATCTGAGGATCCAGGGTTGGGACAATGGACAAATTTAGTTTTTGCATGGGAAAATAAATGCTCCAGCCCTCCATGAGTCTCCCACTGTCTTGTGGGTTAGCGTTTGGTTACGCAAAGGCTAAGGGAGTAAACTGACAGGAAATCTGGAGTGGCGCCCCTAAGATGGCTGGAAGGCATATCTTGTCTCCTGTCAGCAACTCCTGCAGCCACACTGGGACCTGACATATTAATTTCCCTGAGGGAAGCCTCCCAAAGGGATCAATAAAGTTTTATCTAATCTAATATTGGTTCTGCGTTTCCTTTGGATCCTACCAGCAAGGCCGAGAGGGAACCTTGATACTTGGGCATCTCAGGGTTTCCATTTACATGTGCCCAGGCTGTAGTGCCCTGGAAAGGCACTACATCACAAGATGCCAGGAAAGCACAGGAAGTGGTAGTTACCAGTTATAAACCTATACCGATTAGCAAAGTTTTAAGGCACCAGAGGTCACTTCTGCTGTTAGGAAAGATCACCACATTTCAATGGAGAGCTCCCACCCACGTGAAGCTGGGCAGCCTCCAGCCAATAAGGTGCTTTCCTGCCTTGACCTGCCTGCTTTTACTGGGTGTGTAAAGCGCAGAGAGAAATCTTGACAAGCAGGTTGTAAAACCTCCATACCAGACAAGAAATGAAAATCAAAGAAGAAGATTTCAGCTCCCTGAATGACTATCTGGAAAGTTAAGAATATGTGCCCAGGGCTCACCAATGACATTCAACAGGTGGATAATGCCTGCAAGACTGCTGTGATTGACTGGGAGTTGCTCAGACTGAGGATTGATTTGGCCTGCCTTCAGGAGACCAGATTGGCTGACAGTGGTTCCATCAGGGAGGCCAACTATACCTTCTTTTGGCAAGGAAAGTCCTCAGATCAACCCAGGTTACATGGTGTTGGTTTTGCTATAAAGAACACTCTCCTCACTTCAGTGGAACCTCCTCGGATGGATTTCCCAAATGGCATGAAAAGATTGCTCCCAATGGCTACACTCTCTTTTTCCAGCCCAAATCTGTCGCGACAAGCAGCGTACCCAGTTCGCCCAGGACTTTCAGCTGGCTACAAATCTTTTTCACCTTCCAAAAGATACATGTCATCTCCAATCCTTTCACCCTCAAACCAAATGGAACATTTAGAAAGTCTTGTTTGATGTACTCTGGGTCCCTGCAAATGGGTGTAGTGTTGAAAATGTGCCTATGCCATCCAGCTCTATTCCTGTGTTGATAAGAAACAGAACACATGGAGCACATCTAACCCTGGGGGTGAACCAATCTAATCTCCTTCCTATTTTAAAACAACATCAGAGTGCAAAAGCAGATTCTAGACTTTCTGTAAAGCTAGCTCTTCTGAATGTTAGATCACTTTTAAACAAGTCATTTTTAATTAATGATCTTATTTGCAAATACAATCTTGATTTTTTGCTTCTAACTGAAACCTGGCTGGATCAAGCAAATAGTGCTTCCACCCTTATTGAAGTAGCTCCCCCAAATTTTAATTTTTTGAATGTTACTCGACAAGGGAAAGGTGGAGGGATCGCAAATATATTCAAAGTCTCTTTTCAATGTAAACAATCCTCACTTGGTGATTTTATGTCCTTTGAACACTTATGTGCACTTGTTACATGCTCTCCTAACATATTATTAACTATTTATAGGTCTCCGAGACATTCAGCCAAAGTCTTTCTTGAAGAGTTTGGTGAACTGTTATCAGTCATTTACTTAGAGTTTGATTGTCTTATATCTGGGGATTTTAACTTGCATGTAGATAATACTGATAACATTTATGCCAAAGAACTACTTGCAATTATTGACAACTTTAACCTAGTACAACATGTACAGGGGCCGACCCACTCTCGTGGTCATACTCTTGACCTCGTCATCACAAAGGGTCTTACTGTTTCTAATACTGTTGTTGACCTGGCCTTATCCGATCATTTCTGTGTTTTCTTTGATGTTTCTATGTCTCCTCACATTCAGAATAGCTCAACGACTATAGGTAGGAGAGTCATAAAAGACAACACATGTGCTCTCTTTGAGCAAGCTCTCTCGCAGAAATCAACCAAAATGTCAGACTCTGTAGATGATTTACTGGAATTTTTTTAATTTAAATATGACCCAAATTATGGATGATATTGCTCCATTCAAAATCAAAAGAGTCAATGATAAGCAGAAAGCACCATGGAAGCAGTACCCGGCTGTTAAACTGCTAAAGAGAGAATGTAGAAAGACTGAAAGAAAATGGCGCAAATCTAAACTTCACATTCATTATCAAATCCATAAGGAGATGCTTTGTAATTATAATTATGAAATTCGTAAAGCAAGACAGTCTTTCTTCTCCAACATCAGCAGGAATATGAACAATGCCCGTGTGCTATTTTCAACAGTAGAGAAGCTAACTAATCCCCCACCACAATTAGCACCTGAACTTCTCTCAGTTAATAAATGCAATGAGTTTGCATCCTTTTTCAAAGGTAAAATTGATAAAATACAGCAGAATATTCCTCATAATATATATCTCAGTTGCAAAAAATTGAAAAACTGCAATCACCAATGACACAGATAGATAACTTTAACACAATGTCAGAATTTTGTTTAATTGATTGAGACTCTTGAAAAAACTGTACAAAATCTCACTTCCTCAACATCTGAATTGGACATTCTGCCCACCAACTTTAAGTCTGTTCTTCATCTTATAATTACAGATGTGCTTCAAATTATAAATACATCCCTGGAGACTGGCGTTGTTCCTGTGTCCCTAAAAAAAGCTGTTGTAAAGCCCCTTCTTAAAAAAATAATCTAGATCCTTCAGTATTAAATAACTACAGGCCAATATCAAATTTACCATTCATCGGGAAAATCCTTGAAAAAATTGTCTTCAATCAATTAACTGCCTTCTTGATAGCAAACAGCCATTTTGATCATTTTCAGTCAGGATTTCGTGCCAATCATAGCACTGAAACAGCGCTGATTAAAGTTATAAATGACATACATCTTAATACTGATGCAGGCAAAACATCGGTCCTGGTATTACTGGACCTCAGTGCAGCTTTTGATACTATTGATCACAACATACTGCTATATCGACTTGAACACTGGGTTGGATTGACTGGTAGAGTTATAAATTGGTTAAATTCATACTTAAAAGATAGAAGCTTCTCTGTTACCCTGGGAAATTGTTCCTCAACGTCAATGTCCTTGACCTGTGGTGTCCCCCAGGGGTCGATTCTTGGACCATTACTTTTCAACCTTTATATGCTCCCACTTGGGCAAATTATCAATAAAAATTCAATTTTGTATCACTGCTATGCAGAGGACACCCAAATTTATTTCGCTCTATCACCTAATGATTATGCCCCCCTTGAATGTCTCTACCAGTGTATCGATCAAATCAATAGCTGGATGTCACAAAATTTTCTTCAGCTGAACACAGATAAAACAGAAGTAATTCTATTTGGAAAAAAAGACGAAAGACTCAAGATTACCACTATTCTTGACACAAAAGGGATGAAAACTAAAGAAATGGTTAAAAATCTTGGTGTTCTCATTGATGGCGAGCTAAACTTTGACAGTCACATGAAAGCAATCACTAAATCGTCATTTTATCACCTAAAAAACATTTCCAAACTAAGAGGACTTATGTCAAAAAATGATCTGGAAAAACTAATACATGCCTTCATCTCTAGTAGGGTTGATTACTGCAATGGCCTTTTCACAGGCCTGCCAAAAAAGACCATCAAACGACTTCAGCTGGTTCAAAATGCAGCGGCTAGGGTTCTCACACGAACTAAAAGAACAGAGCACATTACTCCAATTCTAAGGTCCCTTCACTGGCTTCCAGTAAGCTACAGAATTGACTTTAAAGTATTGCTGCTGGTGTACAAATCTCTAAATGGTACAGGGCCCAATTACCTCTCTGATATGTTGCAGCGGCCTAACCCAATCAGATCTACCAAATCAAAACAGAAAAATTTACTATTAAAACCAGTTGTTAAAACAAAAGTATGGTGAAGCAGCTTTTAGCTACTATGCAGTACAGCTATGGAACCAACTGCCAGAGGACATTAAAAATGCTCCTGCTGTTGGCAGTTTTAAATCTAGGTTAAAGACCAAGCTGTTTTCAGATGCTTTCTGTTAAATAATTAATATTGCCTTTTTAAAAAAATAATTTTTACTTTCTCTGCATGTTTTAAAGTTACCTCTATTCTATTTTATTTTTTATTCTATTCTGCTGGTTTCCTTTTTTTTTGTTCCTCCTCCTCCTATTTCTACTTTATTTTATTATTTTATTTCTACTATTGTTTAATTCTTATTATTTTCTTTTAATTATTTTAATTAATTGTTTTAGAATAAAAATAAAATTATTTTATGTAATTTTATTTCTCCATTGTATACTGTTTTTGTTTTTACTTCTGTAAAGCACATTGAACTGCCATTGTGTATGAAATGTGCTATATAAATAAACTTGCCTTGCCTTAGTGCCTACGCCGCAACACATTGCTCCTCACCAGCAGATAAAGACCAAATTTTATGAGGTGCTGAATGCTGCTGTTTCCAAAATCCAGATCGGAAGGCCTGTACCTATTGGATGACTTCAATGCCAAAGTTGGGAAAGACAGCGAAGCATGATCCTCCTGCTGAGGCCATCATGGTTTGGGCAACATGAAAGAGAATGGTCAGAGGCTGCTCAAACTATGTTGCTTTTATGATCTGCGTATCACCAACACATTCTTACCATCCAAGGAATTCCACAAAGTGTCCTAGAGACACCCATGCTCAAAGCACTGGCACCAGCTAGACCTAGTCAGTCATCGCCAGACATGCAGATCTCAAAAGTGTGCTCCACACTTGCAGTTACCACAGTGCTGACTGTGACACAGACCACTCTCTCATAGCTAGTAAGGTGAAGTACACTCCCAGACAACTGTATCACTCAAAGAAGGACCAAACCATGCATCAACACCTGTTGTGCATTCAGTGTTGACAGCTCACAATAGTTTGCTGACCATCTATGAACAGATTTGACTGCTAGCCACTCTGGTGATCACAGTGTGGAATCAAGGTGGTCCCACCTTCATCAAGCTATCTACAGATCAGCCAGTGGAGAACGCTGACTGGTATGAAGCAAACTGGGAGGAAATGAAACCAGTGACTGAAGCCAAAAGAAAAGCACTCCTCGCCTATAAGACAAACCCAACTTTCAGCAATAAAGAAGCTCTCAGGGCAGCAAGGGGAAGCGCCTAGCAGACTGCCCACTGTTGTGTAAACTACCACCAGATTAACTTGTCAAACACCATCCAGACTGCTGATGAAACTGGAAATGTAAGAGGGATGTACGTGGGCATCAAGAAGGCCACAGGTCCCACAGTCTCTAAGACAGCCCCACTGAAAACCAAGGCAGGAGTAGTCATCACTGACCACAGCAAGCAGATGGAGTGCTAGGTTGAGCACTACCTGGAATTGTATGCAACCCAGAACGTGGTTACAGCCACTGTTCTAGATGCTATTCCAGATCAGCCAGCCCTGGAGGAGCTAGATGTGCTGCCAGAAGTGCAGGAGCTTAGCAGAGCCGTTGATTGCCTTGTCTGTGGGAAAGCTCTGGGTAAGGATGGCATCCCAGCTGAAGTCTTGAAAAGTGGGAAGTAAGTCCTGTAACCACACCTGCATGACCTGCTCTGTCTATGCTGAGAGAAAGGCTACATCCCACAGGATATGCAAGATGCCAACATTATCGCTCTGTATAAGAACAAGGGTGATCAGAGTGACTGCAACAACTATTGTGGCATCACCCTTCTCAGCATTGTGGGCAAGGCCTTTGCTTGAGTTGTCCTGGCTCGTTTGCAGTCACTCGCTTCCCGTGTCTACCCAGAGTCCCAATGCGGCTTCAGAGCTGGTCGATCTACAGTAAACATGATGATCTCACAGCTACAGGAAAAGTGCAGAGAGCAACAGAAGCCAGTATATGTTGCGTTCATTGATCTGACAAAAGCCTTTGACCTTGTTAGCAGAAGTGTGCTGTTCAGCGTGCTGCATATGCTGTCCCCCCAAGCTGCTGAGCATTATCTCCTCCTTTCACAAGGACATGCATAGTACAGTCTGCTTCAATGGTGTAACATCTTAAGCTTTTCCTGTGAGCAGTGGTGTCAAGCAAGGTTGTATACTGGCACCATCATTTTTGGGATTTTCTTCTTGGTACTCTTTTGTTATGCATTCAGCGACTGTCCAGATGGCATATATCTGCACACAAGAGCTGATAAGTTCTTAAACATTGCCAGGCTGCAGGCCAAGACCAAGATCACCGAGGTTCTTATTCGTGAGCTGCTTTTTTCAGATGACACTGCTTTAGCTTCCAACATCAAGGCCCAGCTACAGTCTCTTATTGACTGACTGTCTCATACCTGCAAGGAGTTTGGGCCATCAGCTTGAAGAAAACAAACATCATAGCTCAGGATACAGTGGTGCTTGAAAGTTTGTGAACCCTTTAGAATTTTCTATATTTCTGCATAAAGATGACCTAAAACAACATCAGATTTGCACACAAGTCCTAAAAGTAGATAAAGAGAACCCAGTTAAACAAATGAGACAAAAATACTATACTTGGTCACTTATTTATTGACGAAAATGATCCAATATTATCTGTCAGTGGCAAAAGTATGTGAACCTCTAGGATTAGCAGTTAATTTTAAGGTGAAATTAGAGTCAGGTGTTTTCAATCAATGGGATGACAATCAGGTGTGAGTGGGCACCCTGTTTTATTTAAAGAACAGGGATCTATCAAAGTCTGAGCTTCACAACACGTTTGTGGAAGTGTATCATGGCACAAACAAAGGAGATTTCTGAGGACCTCAGAAAGTGTTGTTGATGCTCATCAGGCTGGAAAAGGTTACAAAACCATCTGTAAAGAGTTTAGACTCCACCAATCCACAGTCAGATTGTGTACAAATGGAGGAAATTCAAGACCATTGTTACCCTCCCCAGGAGTGGTCTGCCAACAAAGATCACTCCAAGAGCAAGGCGTGTAGTAGTCGGCGAGGTCACAAAGGACCCCTGGGTAACTTCTAAGCAACTGAAGGCCTCTCTCACATTGGCTAATGTTAATGTTCATGAGTCCACCATCAGGAGAACACTGAACAACAATGGTGTGCATGGCAGGGTTGCAAGGAGAAAGCCACTGCTCTCCAAAAAGAACATTGCTGCTCATCTGCAGTTTGCTAAAGATCACGTGGACAAGCCAGAAGGCTATTGGAAAAATGTTTTGTGGATGGATGAGACCAAAATAGAACTTTTTGGTTTAAATGAGAAGCGTTATGTTTGGAGAAAGGAAAACACTGCATTCCAGCATAAGAACCTTATCACAAGAACCTTGTCTTTATTTAATAAGTTGATGAATGTTGAGTTTTTCCTCACTGCATTGCTGATTGCTGTATTTACGGTGTTTTTCTATTAACTTGGCACAGCCAATAAATAAATAAAACAAACCTCAGTGGATTTCTTGCAGTGCACCATGTAATCTTTTTCTGTCAATTAAATGGTTATTCATCAACCTCGAAATTTAATTGTATATAATGAGTCAGTCCATGAAGGAGACATAAGGATGAATTTGAAAGTGTTTGTGACAGCAAGGCCAGTCTACACCAAGTTTATACTTATCTAATAGCTCCAGTCTGGGTAGGTCTCTAACTAAATACTGACACCTGATGGTGAAAAGTAATATCAGGGTATAAACAAGGGCTGTGTCTTCTGTGATCAATTCAGTAGTGTTGTTCAGGTCATTTTGACAAACTCAGACTTGAATTCATGTGTGTTTTTGTTAGAAAATTACACTAATAACATTTCCTCTGGATAAACTAAGGATCAGTTTTGGGGGTTTTTTGGTTTTGTTTTGTTTTTGTTTTTTTTGGGGGGGGGGATTATATTCTTTTATGGGGCCCAAAATTTCTAGCAGTGCCCCTGTTCCAACCCCTTCATCATGTCTGTGCAGCTCTTGTGGGAGACACTGCCACTCAAGAGTGGGCCTTCACAGCCACTGTAGCAGGTGTTACATTTGAAATTGACACCCAAGTGTGTGCTACTCCATCATCTTTTGAGATGCAGGATGCCAGAGAGAATTAATAAATTAGTTGGCATCGTGTTCATGGACTTTAAATCGCCTGGTACCTTTTTATTTTCTTGAGCTACGTTAAAAGATTTAGAAGTTATAGAGGATTTCCCCGCGGGCGAAGTGCACAGAGCAAAGCATCATACTGAAGAGACTATGGTAAGGCATCAACCTCATTTTTGATGACTTTTGTATGACATCCGTGTACCACTACAGGAAACCCAATCGTAAATGCAAGATGACATCTCATGAACACTTAACCACCAGACAACAAAATTTGTATCTTTATTTACACAAGATAGATGGGTTTTTATCCATTGCTTATTTTTAAATTTGCTTTTTCAAAAATAACAAGGGATTATTTACGGTCACATTTTATGGTAAATATTCATGACAGTTTCATATAAAACTAGTTAAAACAGTTTTATTAGTCCACTAATAAAGCTTGTTGGACAGTTGACAGCAGTAACAAGACAACTGTCTTCAGACATCAAGTCTGAAATATCAAGACTACAGCTCTAACCCTCGGAGCTCAGTTTGCATTCGGTTGAGGAGGATGTTTTCCAGTAGAGTTTTTTTGTTCTTAAGTTTTTTATTGTCACAATACAGCAATTTACTGATGTGAAATACATGGCACAACAATTCGATGGTTCATATGCTATAGTATCTGTTATATTCAGGTTAATTTTGTGCCCTTGCAAATATTTTGCTCATACACTTATCTTGAGCTCCACTTTTAGGTAGTGCCTAAATATCTATATTCACATTTAGAAGGGTACCTTTCTAGGAAAATGGTAACACTTTCTCTGATCATTTTCCTTTTGTTTTTAATGTAGCCAAAAAATGTATTGACCAAAATTAGCCTGATTTTTCAACATCCAAAGTGGCATAACTTTTTTTTTTTTAAAGGTTATGTCAAGCTATTTTAGTGGTATAATTTATTCACACACACACACACCCACCAAATAACATGCACTATGTTCTTTGTATAGAATAGGCTATACTGCAGTGGTTCTCAAAGTAAGGCACCCAGGGATCAGTTTGTTACGGTAATGGAAATCACAATGCACTAGCATTCAGCGTTGTAGTCGAGTCACTAAACCTATAAAAAAATCTCCTTCTCACCCCCGGCGGGGGGGTGGTATCCATGTCATCCTCAAGCTCGGGTCCTTTCTGTGCCTCACTCATGTATTGAGCCACATGCTTACTCATTTTTGCCGCAATGATGCCTGACAGGGCCTTCCATGTTGTGCAGAGACAGGTAATTGGCCGGTAGTTGGATGGGATGGGTCCCTTCTGGGGGTCCTTCATGATTAGAACTGTCCTGCCTTGGGTTAGCCATTCTGGGTGGGTCCCATCCCTCAGCAGCTGGTTCATCTGTGCTGCTAGGTGTTCATGGAGTGCAGTTAGCTTCTTCAGCCAGTACGTATGGATCATATCGGGGCCTGGTGCTGTCCAGCTCTTCATCTTTGACACTCTTTCTTGGACGTCTGCCATTGAGATGGTTACTGGTTCTTGTTCTGGGAGGTTGCTGTGGTCAGCTCTTAGGTCCACTAACCATTGGGCATCGGTGTTGTGTGATGCCTTTCTTTCCCATATGTCTTTCCAGTATTTTTCCACCTCAGCTCTTGGTGGGTCTGACCGGTTGTTGTTCCCCTGCCATTGAGAGTACCACCTTGGCTGGTTCAGTGGAGAACAGCTTGTTTATTCTCCTGGCCTCTCCTTCCTTGGTGTATCTCCTCAACCGGGTGGCCAGAGCTGTTAGTCGCTGTTTGGCAGTTTCGAGTGCCTCTGGTATGGAGAGTGAGTTGTACTTCCTGGGCGCCCCTTTATTCACCATGTTCCCTTTCTGTAGTTCAGTTAGCTGGCTAACTTCTCTCCTTGCTGCCTTTATCTTGGCCTCTAATCGTCTCTTCCATGGTGGATACTGTTTGTTATGTCCCGAGCCCACCTTGTGTCCAAGCATCTCCATGATTACTGTTGCTGTACTGTGTATCAGCTTGTTGGTCTCAGTGATGGTTCTTGTGGAGATTGTCTTCAGAGCAGCATTCACATCTACTAGTAGATCTTCTGAAGGTACTTGGCAACTCAGCTTCGGTATTCGTCGGGGGCTCCAGGTTTCCAGTTGGGTCACGATCTTCCTTCTCAGGTCAGCAGCTCTTGTGTTGAGGCTGTTAGCTGTTGGGGCTTGGTACCCAATCTCTGGTTGTGGGGATGATGACATCTCCCCGCTGACCTGTCTTCCTGGCTCCCCCTTGCCGTAGCATCGTTGTTGTATTTCATTAATCTCTAGTTGTGATATGGATGTTGGAACACTGGGCTAATAGCGGTTTCTTTGTTAGCCTTGATTGTGGGTTTCGAAGTATCCAATGGTCCCACATTCTCTGCATGTATCCCCTCTCTCTGGGATTGCTTGTATAGTAGCATTCCAGCAAATCCGTATTTTCTGTCCTCATCCATCGATGTCTTGTTCCAGTAGCCCATTTCTCATCAGTTTGCCCTGGTTCCCTAGCAACTGACGCAGACCTTGTTGACCCGGGCGACGTCTGAGCCGGTATGACTCTATCAATTATGTTTTCACTCATTCCTGAGGTAGGCTGATATATCATAAGGGGTTTTGCCTAAGGACCCTTACTGGATGATGTTTTGCCCCGACCGGGATTCGAAACCCGATCTCCTGCGTCGTAGTCAGTGAGCATTACCACTGTACTATCCAGCTGATTATATATATATATAATATATAGCCAGTACGTATGGATCATATCGGGGCCTGGTGCTGTACAGCTCTTCATCTTTGACACTCTTTCTTGGACGTCTGCCATTGAGATGGTTACTGGTTCTGGGAGGTTGCTGTGGTCAGCTCTTAGGTCCACTAACCATTGGGCATTGGTGTTGTGTGATGCCTTTCTTTCCCATATGTCTTTCCAGTATTTTTCTACCTCAGCTCTTGCTGGGTCTGACCGGTTGTTGTTCCCCTGCCCCTGAGTACACCTTGGCTGGTTCAGTGGAGAACAGCTTGTTTATTCTCCTGGCCTTTCCCTCCTTGGTGTATCTCTTCAACCGGGTGGCCAGAGCTCTGTGTGTGTATATATATATATATATATATATATATATATATATATATATATAGAGAGAGAGAGAGAGAGAGAGAGAGAGAGTCGAGTCCACTATTGAGCCGAGTCAAGTCCAAGAACAAGACTCCAACCGCACCATTTGACGGTGTCTGTTTCAGCGCCATTAACATTAGTTTGTTCCTGAACATGGCGTATGAACAGGTGAATGTGCTTCTCTATTAGGGACTGTGAAGTATTCTGTCAGAGATGGTTGGGAGATGGATGTAAGTGCAGAAGGTGTGTTTATTAATACAAGTGAAGACGGTAAACAATCCAGAATAGCAGGCAAAATCGTAAAACGGTGAAACAGGCAATAGGTCGAGCGAGGCACAAACAGGCCATCATAGACTCGGCAGAATCAAAGATGAGAAACAGGAAATCAGGGATCAGGAAACCAAACAAGGAAATAAAACTCTGTAATGTGTCAGCAACACAACTCAATACTTCACAAAGTAAGAGTGTTTTCAGTTTTTATACAGGCACACTGATTGCGCCTTAATCCTGTGCAGGTACGAGTCGTTTACAGTGCGTGCGAGAGAGTCTGCCTGGCATGCGCGCTGTCCGGAGCATGCTCAAGAGTCTATCTGATGCATGAGCCAAGGCGCGCAGGTGTGACACACTTACATGAAATTAGTACAAAAATTAATGTAGATAGAAATATCTTACACAAAATTATGGCATGTTACAAAAAAATAAATAAAAAAATTGGAGACGAGGACTCAGATTTATGAGTCCGAATGCAGTTAATGCACAAGTCCGAGTCCAAGTTCAAGTCGTCAGTGCTCAAGTTTGAGACGAGTCCTTAAAATTAGGGCACGAGTCGGACTCGAATACTACAAGCCTGCTAGCATTAAAAGTTATTATATTTGAGTTCTTAACAGTTTATTAGTTTCAATGGACACTCGAAAAGAAGGCATTAAATCCAAATGACTCAAAATGTTGACCCATGATTAATATCAGCTTGGCCCTAACGTGTCTGTGGAAGGTTCAGGAATAAGAGGCTCCATGACTCAAGAATTATCCAAAATATTAATAACACATTTAAATAACGTGCATAATATTCAAATAGCTGATTTATGTTAATAAAATAAATCTGTATTGAGCAGCTAAATGGAATTTATTTCACAAAGGGTTCGCTGGCGGCAAGTTTGAGAAGACCTCCTGTAATTACTATAAATGTACATTGAAGCAGAATGACTTTGGGGCTGGTGTTTGTGTGGCATACTTATGATCAGTTTCAAATTTCCTCTCCCTGTACAGAGTGCTTTTCTTCATCATGTACAGAAGGACCATGTCACAGAAAAACGCCCCCTGCAGGAGAAAAACAAGAAATCTTACATGACATTAACCAGGCAAAACACAATGCTGAGCAGCTGAGAGTAGTGTGGGATTTAAACAGTAGCTCGAGCACAGAACCTTTACTGCTAAGCTTTCCAGTTATACTTAAGCACTTGGAAACTTTATACGAATGCCTACGAGTTTGGAGCGTCCTTTAAAAATCACAACAATTCAAATACTAATACAAGAAATCTTGAAAATCTATGGATAAAATGACATCTCAGCAATAAGTGTTTTATTACTACAAAGAACATGCTAAACAACTTCTGGGACATTGTAGATCTGAATACTCACAGCACCCATTAACGCAAGACCCGAGCCTATGTTTATGATTGTAGGAATTATGTTGAACTTTCCAGCCTGAAAAAAGACCAAATGTGTTAAGTGAAAAGAAACTGAACAGCTTTAAGAACAAATACCCGAGACTGGCATGAATATAGGGTAGGTGCGGTAAGACTTTCTGCTGCATACCTTGCCATGGACCAAGATGTCAAAGCGAATCCCATACACCTTAAAAAGTGTCCTGTGGGTCTCACCATCAGCATTTTTGAAATAACGTGCATATCTAAAAAGAGACATTTGTTAACAGGAGGTGAATCTGTTCTAGGATGATTCTGGTTATGTTAGGGTCAGGTTTTGTAGTATAGCATTAAAAAAAATAAAAAATAATTACCTGAAGTTATACCCTGATGAGATTGCCTTAGCTGTAGCACTCACATCTAGTCGAGTGAAACTGTAGCTCGGGTGGCATGCTGAGTAGCCTTTATCCAGGTCACAACACCACTCTATTAGGATTCCTATTGCTCCTCCCTACATAAGGAGAATGTTGAACACGTATGCAATGTGTTCAAAAAAAAAAAAAAGCTGACCTAATTTACACACAGATAGTCAGATGTCCAGATATCTAGTAAGTAAAGTAATATTTATTTATAAAGCACATTTAAAAACAGTTTTAAACTGACCAAAGTGCTGTACAGAGTTAATAAAACAAGGAATAATCACAAAAAAGGATAACACACAATTATAAACAAAACCACAAATATAAGTACACAGGAATTTTGAGAAATAAAGCAGGAAAAGGGGGTTAAGATGAAGGAAAAACCAGAGTATAAAGGTAAGTTTTAAGTCAGGATTTGAAAATTAAAATGGAAGAGGCACTTTTAACGTTAGAAGGTAATTGGTTCCATAGACATGGAGCGGCAACAGAGAAAGCCCCGTTACCTTTCGTTTTCATGCGTGTTCTGGGCACAATTAATAAGTCTTTATTTGCAGATCTAAGGGATCTGGATGTGGATTGTGTGTGGATGAGGCTACTAATATAGGATGGAGCCTGGCCATGTAAAGCCTTAAAAACAAGCAGTAAAACCTTAAATTTTACCCTGAATTGAATGGGGAGCCAATGCAAGGAGGCAAGAGTTGGAGTAATATGCTCCCGCTTCCTAGTGCCCGTCAGTCTTGCAGCTGTATTTTGGACTAATTGAAGACGTGATAGAAAAGACTGAGGGAGGCCAAGGTATAAGGAATTGCAGTAGTCGAAGCATGATGTGATGAAGGCATGAAAGACTTTCTCCAAATCATGATAGGACAGAAAGGATTTGAGTTTGGCAATGATTCTTAACTGATAGTAATTGTTTTTGACGACAGAGCTGATTATCAAGGCGGAGCTCAGGGTCAAGGATTAGATTAGATAACTTTATTTGTACCCAAAGGTAGATTTGGTGTGCAGCCAAGTGATCTCCACTCATACAAAACATTTAAAACAAAAGGACACACTTAACATATAAAACATTTGAAATATTACAGAAATGTTTAAAAACAGTAAACATTAGACCGTACCAAAGTAACGCATCCTAGAGTGACACTGTCACATTGTTTAAAAAAAAAAAAAAAAGGATGACACCCAAGTTCCTGGCGTGGGACTTGACATATGGGGAGAGATCATCTAAGCTATTAGAGAAGTGGTTTAGAGATTTATGAGGGCCAAAAATGATAACTTCAGTTTTATCGCTGTTTAGTTGAAAATTATTTGACATCCAAGACTTAATGTCATGGAGGCGGTTAATGAGAGGTTGGATGGAAGCATTAGTTTTTAAAGGGAGATACAGCTGGGAGTCATCAGCATAAAGGTGGAAAGAGATGTTATGCTTCCTAATGATGTTGCCTAGAGGTAGCATATACAGGCAGAACAAAATTGGCTCCAGTATGGACCCCTGAGGGACCCCATAGAAGACAGGGGCAGAGGAGGAAAATAAATTTTCTAAAGAAACGGAAAAAGTCCTCTGGGTGATGTAAGAGATGAACCAGTCTAACGCTGTACCAGTAATGCCCACCCAATGTTCAAGGCGGGACAGTAGGATGTTGTGGTTGACTGTGTCAAAAGCTGCACTAAGGTCCAATAAAATCAGAATAGCATTTTCACCAGAGTCTAAAGTGAGTAAGAGATCATTTGTCACCTTTCACAGAGCAGTTTCAGTGCTATGGAGAGGTCTGAAACCTGACTGAAAGGGTTCCAGTAACTCATTTGAACTTAGGAAAGGTAACAGCTGTGACAGAACAACTTTTTGTAGCACTTTTGAGATAGAAGATAGCTTTGATATGGGACAGTAATTTTTTGGACACCTGGCATCAAGATTATGTTTCTTAAGCATGGGCTGGACAACTGCATGCTTAAAACATGCTGGGACAGTGCCGGTGGTTAGGCATGAATTAATGATAACTTGGATGCTAGGGCCAACTATATCAAAAGTATCTTTAATGAGTACATATGTATGTATGTATGCATGTGTAGATATACTATGTATATATGAATGCCTCATGGGATGGCAATGACTGTCATTATACCACCTAGTTAGTTATGGACATATATGGACCCATGCTTAAAATGAATATTGACACACGACTGTGAAAAAAAAATATATCTACATTTGGGAGATGGAGCTGTACACAGTAATGTATACTGTACATTGTTTTACTTTTTTATTTAATGGTTTTTTTTGTATTTGTATATATGTTGTATTTATTTTTGCTTCTATTACTATATTTGCTGCAAAAGGTGAATGGGGAGGGTGGGTGAGGGTTGTGTTCGTGTTTTGTCTGTTGTTTTAAAAAAAAAACCTGGAGGAAAAATATTTTCTGATATTACCTGTATTGTTTAAATCCTTCAATAAAAAAAAAAAAAAGTATGATATAAGAAGGAACAACATCCTGGGGTGAGGATGTAGGTTTCATATGCATTACTATATCCTTTAGCTCAGAGAAGGAAACCTGTTGGAATTGGTTAAAAACAGCTGTGGCACCTGGCCGGTCCAGAAGAGTATGGAGTGGAGAGGAGGAGAACTGAGATCTGATCTTTTCAATTTTATTGTTAAAAAAGTTAAGAAAATTCTCACAGATGTCTGTAGATGCTTCAACATCCTTAGAAAATCAGTGGGTTTATCACTGAGTTAATGGTGCTAAAAAGGATTTTAGGTCTATGAGAATGTTTACTAATGAGATCAGAAAAATATTTGGCTCTTGCCTTTTTAGCTGCCGTTTGATAATTTTCTAAGGAATATTTAAAAATATCCAGAGAGACAGTAAAACGATCCTTTTTCCATCTCTGCTCCGCTTTCCGACAGGCCTGCCTGAGAGAGCAGATGGATTCATCCAGCCACTGTTGATTTTAGTTTGGGGCGTTTATATTTGGGGGGGGGGCTACAGAGTCTAGTATCGCCAGACAAGAGGAGTTGAAGAGGCATAGTAAATCATGAGAGCTTGAAAGAAGAGTGCCAGCAGTAGAAATGGCAGTTGAGACAGCATTACGTTGAAAACATTCAGAAAACACACTAGCAGTATGAGAATTCATAAATCGAGAATGGTGGCCTGGGGATTTAGCGCTAAGCAGAGACTTTGAGAGGGTGACGTCAAACACAATAGGCATATGGTCAGAGGTGGTCACATTTTCAATTTTTGCATTGTGAACAGAAAGTCCATATGATAAAACCAGATCAAGAGTATGTCCATGAATACGAGTGGCAGTGTTAATGTGTTGAAGTCCAAAAGAGTCCAATACATGGCAGAATTCACCAACCATGGGTTTACCCGGACAACAGATGTGGATATTAAAGTCACCCAGTATTAACAGACGGTCATATAAATGTTATTGACCAAGACAGAAAGTCCGAGAACTGTGCTATAAAGTCTTTGTTAGGTTTAGGAGGTCTATAGATCAGTGCACAAACCAATGGTGCCGTAGCAGAATCTATTTTTACGCACTGCAGTTCGAAGGTGGAGTAACTTTCTACAGAGAGTCTAAGCACTTTAAAACGTTTTTTAAAAACTAAAGCCACACCACCAGCCCTGCCAGCAGGCCTCGGGGTGCTAATGAAGGAGCAGTTTGTAGGAAAAAGTTCTCTAAAGGCAGATAACTCACCAGCGCCAGCTCCAATCCATGTCTCGGTTAAAAACAGAAAGTCCAAGTCATGATCAGTGAAGGTCATTTAAAATGAAAGTCTTGTTTGACACCAACTGACAGTTTACCAGAGCCACTTTTGCCAAAGAATTAGCTGACTCTTGGCGACAACCAGTGTATTCCAGCTGACGAATGTTAAGGAGGTTCACTCCACCGCTTCGGACGCGCAGCCTCAGCCAGGCAGAGAGCGTCTGGCTCCGGTGTAGAACGATGGATGTGAAAGGAGTAGCTCGGATCCTGCGATCGCCAGGCGAGGTATAGGTCACTCCGTCCTGTACGGTCGATGGATAGCAGACAGGACCTTAGCGCAGGGGCGACACTCGCCCTTTTCCTGACCCATACCCGGGCACCGCCACGGGTTCCCCTCTTCCTGCGCAGTTTTCTCCGAGGAGTGATACAGCAGGGCAGCCGGTGGACGCAATCTGCGAGAGGGTGTGTAAACGTTGGGTGGCACCTGAATGGAGCCAGACAGTCACTAAATTGGCTCTCTAGTGAATTTTGAATGTTCAGCAGTAATTGACGGTCGTAAATCCAAGTAGATGCATCTGAGTAGCCCCAGAACAACAGCAGGAGGAACGCAAACACAGACAAGACACCGGACGAACAGGTAGGAGCTGACGGCAAGCCGACAAACACACTGGCGCAATCTAGCTCCAAGGAGAGACTTGAGCAAGATACTTTGACCTATATCTAGTAGTAAGTTATAGGTAGCGCAGAGGAAGTGTCTCATAAGTTGCAAACTCTGTTTTTGAGCATTGCTGAACACAACATCATGTCCCAAACATGAACATCTTTGTTTGAGGTTTTTATTTTGAAAGATAGTTGTGAGCTGCCCAGCTAACTTTGGCAATCTAAAAAGCTAAAAGAGAGATGTAGAAAAGAAAACATGCACACCTGGTCGTTAACAACATGTGTATTTTGCTATTAAATCAGATAGCTGGCTAGTTTGCTACTAAATACTGTGGCTACGTTGACAATATGTTTGGGTATAAATACGCAGGTGATAAGAAATCGCACATGCTAATTATTGAGAAATAGTATGAATTTCTCAACCAATCACCTCGAGTGACTCGGCGAAATGGCGGCCAATCACTTAGTCACGTTAAGTGAGGAAGAATTACAAATGATGAAAGAAAATGCTGTTCCTAAAAGCACTAAAGATGCTATGAAGTTTGGTCTAAAACTATTCAAAGGTGGAACTGTGATTTATTTTATAAATTTCAAAACAAAAAGTATTTTATGTGACAGCGTAGAGAAGTGACAAGTCTGCATGTGCCGTTATTACATTTACATGCCACTTTTGAAGTTTGAAATACATTAATTTTTTTAAATATGATTTAAAAAAAATAATCTGTGTATTTATATGAAAACAATTATCCAGCTCAGGCTCAGTGAATATTGGTGAATAGGGCAATTCCATGTAAATGTCAACCTCACCATGCAAAAATAAAGCAACATGTAATACATCAAAACCACTCCCAGAGATATTACCTAGGCCTGTATTTTACAGATGTGAACAAGCTGAACCAATTTGTAACCAACCTAATGTGTCACGGTCAGTCTTTCTTTCTTATAATGTAAAACCCAAGCTAAAATCAACTTTGATCATGTACAATTCTATATTATTGCCACAAGCCACAGAAATGTATGCTAAAATCCACAAAACAGCAAAACAATAGCCATCCTAAATATTATTTAAGAACTTTGATCGTTTTAGCTGATATTTAGAGAGTTTTTCAAAGGGTTATGGTGGTTAAATTGCTGATTTTCTAAACATATGCCATGTCTATTTCAGACGCGTCACATCCATAACGGAATTTCGTCACATCCATAACGCTGACTTTTCCTTCCGAAACTCTGCATGAAATACAAAATATTTTAAACAAAGATTTTTTTAATATTCACCTTGGACCCCTCTATCAAATGGATATCTCCATTTCGACATTAGGTTTACAATTTCACAGAGTTTGATAAAAATGTACAGTCACCCAAGAAAAGTGATACTTTTTCTGTCACATCCATAACGCATCTTTTATTGGCATTTTCTGGCATGCCCTAGATGTACTATGGGAATTGTTCTTGTTCTATCACTTCTCCAGTATGGTACAGCCTTAAAATATGCAACACCTGTTTAAATACTGGGAGACAATAAAACATGCACTGGGTCATTTGTTGCCATTTTGAGTTCAAGTGTCACGTCCATAACGCTGGAATTGCTCAATAATAACCTCGACTGTCTCGGTTATTATTTACCAATATTCACTTTGTCTCTGGCAAATAATTGTTAATTAGTTTTAAAACTCATCACTTTTGCTACATTTACGCCTGGCATTGTCAGAATGCAGGCACTTGCGGATGTATGTGCAGAAGACGACGAGAAACAAACTGTAAGCAAAGCCAAAACGAGAGACAGAAATCGTGGTCGGAGACTAGCAAGGGTCGGGCGATCTGCAAACAACTTGGTAGAGACGAGACAAAGGGTGAAAACAAGAAATGGCAAGAAAAGAGTCAGAGACCGATAGGCAGTCAGAAAAACAAGGCTTGGTATGTACTGGAATGAGCAGAACAATACTTCGCACTGAAGTGGCATGCGTGAGAGGCTTAAAGTGCATATTCTGGACCAATTTTTTTTTTTTTTTTTAATATGAAAGTATGTCCCTTTACACACTCATCCAGAAGGGTAATTTTGCACAAGACCATCTGTCTACAGAAGAAAAAAATAAAATAAAACGCATCTGGAAAAATCCCAAGGGAGTCTGGAGCCAGATTCGTGACGTCACCTGCGGAAGCGTCAGCAGGCTGCGCGAGCTTTGCACGGTTTCAGTGCACAGCCTGTGTAGACCAAGCGCTCCCATTTCTCTCTCATTGTCTGGTCTTTTGGAAAACGGTGAGTACTAATCCCATCAAGATTGGTGTTGCTACACGCTCCTACGATACATCTGTTAACCATTTTAATAATTACGCGATAACGTTGAAGAAATTTGCAGAAAACCACCAGGTTGTTTTCTCATAAACAAACCAGTGCTGACGTAGGATTCAGAGGGAGGCGTCCCGCACGCGACATCACGAAAATCAACTTTTGCCGGGAAATTCAAATGCGAAGTTTTTTCAGAGGCGGACCAATTCACCTCAAATGGCTTGATTTCAACTGAATTTTTCTGGTATTGCACAAGGTAAAAAAAATAATAAATTGTGCAAAATGTGACAGATATTTGACCAAAGTTTAATATAAAATAGGAGAATTACATTGATCTTGCTCCTGAATTATTATTATTCTTCTTTTGGTTTTATGGCGGTTGGCAACTAGCTTCGATGGTGCATTACCGCCACCAGCTGGACTGGGGTGTGATACTTGAGTTTAAAAACAAACAAACCTAAATTCTTTTAATTAGACCTGTGTTCCTTAAGAAGCTAAATACATATTTGAAGCAGATTTCACCTGTACTTCTTTGCAGAATGTCCTCCAAGTTTAACACTAATTGTTTCCCTTGCAACTGTAAAATTAATCTTTGTCTTTCTTCCTGGTATTTAGCACATTGCAAAATAACATGCTCTATAGACTCTGGGCTGCCACAGAAATCACAGTTTCCATCTGCATGCTTTTTTATCATCACCAAAGAACTATTTAATCTTGTGTGTCCAAACCTCATTCTCGAAAAAGCATCCTCCTCTTCCTTACTTCTGTTGGTGTTTCTGCTCTTTCCCACTTTGTTCTGGATATTATAAAAACTGTCTCCCAGTCTGGCCATTTTCCCTTAACTATGTTTTTAACCATACTTTTAATTTCTGCCTTGCTGTAAGTAACTTCAATATCCATGCTGGAATTTCCAGCTGCTTGTTTAGTGCATTTATCTGCCATCTCATTCCCTACAACTCCTAGATGAGCTGGTACCCATACAAGAGTTATCTTAACTCCTGTCTTTAACAGATTATTTGCAACTTGTAATATTTCAAACAAAATGTCCTGCCTTGATTTTGACTGGGACGTTCTGATGCTGATCAAAGCTGAACTGGAGTCTGAAGCAATTACTGCCTTCCTTGGCCTATTAACTTCCACCCATAGCAGAGCTAGCCACACAGCAACCAACTCCGCTGTATAAACTGCTAGATCATTGATTCTTTTTCCTACTTTGACTTTTAACTTTGAGATAACAAAAGCAACCCCAACTCTTTTACCAGCCATTTTAGAGGCATCTGTATATAGAGTTATATCCTCTCTATACGTCTCCATTAGATAGCTCTGAACCCTTAATTTGTCCATGTTACTCTCTTGCGTCTCCTCTAATAACCCCAAGTCAATGGGCACCTCTTTAAAAACCCATGGTGGAACAGCTGGGATAGGCACAGTAGGACTTATCTTTAATTCACTTAACCCCATCTCATTAACTTTATCATTAATCACCCAACCAAAACTTCTGACTTGGGCATTTCCACGCTCTTGACATTGCCTCAGGACTGGCTGACTCGTATGATTTTCATTATGACCCTTCAAATTTGCCCAATACACAGTGGCTAACTGTTCTCTTCTAAGATGAAGAGGCATTTCTCCCATCTCCACCTGGATAGCTGATACTGGAGTAGTTTTAACAGCACCACAGCATAACCTTAATGCTTGCTTTTGGATCACATCCAACTTATTCTGCAGTGTTTTGGCTGCAGACCCATATATTATGCTTCCATAGTCAAGCACAGACCTAATCAAAGCATGTCTGCTTGCTCCCCACTCCACTCCGCATAGACATCTCATTACATTTATTACTTTCTTGCATTTATCAATCATTTTTTGTATATGCACTGCCCACGTTAATCTTTGGTCAAACCATATGCCCAGATATTTAAAAGGAGTCAACCCTTTCTGATTCATTAGCAGAGAGATTCACTTTTATATCCTTAGCCATTTTCTTTCTTGAGAAAACCATTATTTTAGTTGTCAGTAGAGATCCTAAAACCCCCATCTATTGGACCATTTATTCACTACATCAACCGCTTGCTGTATCTTACTCACCACAAATTCAACATTTCTCCCTCTTTTCCATAAAGCACCATCATCTGCAAACAATGCTACATCCACAAAATTCTCCACTTCCTTAAAAATGTCATTTGTCATAATGGAGAACAATAAAGGACTGATAATGCTCCCTTGTGGGATACCATTTTCTACCTGATACCACTCACTTGTCACTCTGTTAATCCTCACCATTATTGTTCTATCTGATAAGAATTCCTTAACCCATGTAAAAACTCTTCCCTTGACTCCCATATGATTTAACTTAATCAAAAGGCCCTCCTTCCACATCATGTCATACGCCTTCTCAATATCAAAAAAGACAGCCACAACTGATTCCTTATTCACATGGGCTCTTCTTATGGTATCCTCTAAATATACTAAATGATCCACGGTGCCTCTGCCTCTTCTAAAACCACTCTGATAATTTATCAGTCCTTTAGCCTCAACTGTATATATTAGCCTGTCATTTATTATTCTTTCCATTGTTTTCCCCATCCGAGATGTTAGTGCTATTGGTCTGTAGTTGCTAGGGATCTTTGGGTCTTTCCCAGGCTTTTTAATAGGGATAATTATAGATTATTTCCATACTTTTGGTATTATTCCCTCTGTCCAGACCCTATTGTAAAGACCCAATAGAACTTCCTTTCCTTTATCAGTTAGGTTCTCTAACATAGAATAACAAATCCCATCCCCCCCTGGAGAAGACTTGCCTAACTTTCTTAGTGCATTATTAAGTTCAGTTATTGCGAGTAGTTCATTCAACACCTCATCTATCACCTCTTCACTCTCAAAGTCATGCTGATAAGTTTTAACTGTTTCTGCCCTTGCTCTCTTTTCCTGATGGCTAAGATTTTCAGTGCTGTGTACCTTACTAAATGTCTTTACCATTATCTCTGCTTTGTCAATACTACTAATGGCTATATTTTGACCGTCAATCAACACAGGATATCCATATTCTTTCCCACTTCCTTTCATTTTCTTTATCATGCCCCAGACTCTCTCCACTGGAGCAGTTCTTCCTATAGAATCACAAAACTTTCTCCAGTAACCATTCTTAGTCTCCCTTCTGGTTTTCCTTACAACCGCTTGAGACGTCTTAAAAATTCAATTAAATTTTGGAAATTGTGCGTTCTTTTTAAGACTCTAAATGCTTTGTTCCTATCTTTTATTGCTTTTTTGCATTCATTAGACCACCATGGAACTATCTTACTTAACTGCTTAGGTTTGGACTTAGGAATGGCTAAACTTGCTGCACTAATTATGCCGACACTAATATCTTTACATAAGCTTTCAATATCTTTATATCTATTACTGACAGCATTTCATCACTTATCTCTCTAAATTTGTCCCAATCCGCTTTCTCTAAAATCCATCTCTCATTTTTAACTTCGCATTCAAATGCAACTTCCATACCCGCTTGAATTTTAATAGGGAAGTGATCACTACCTACAGCATTATCATTCAATACCTCCCACTCACACTTATTTGCTAATGATATTGTAGCTAATGTGAGGTCTATTACTGACTCTGTGCCCCTAACAACATCCAATCTAGTACCTGACCCATCATTCAAACAAACTAATTCTTCTTCATCCATAAATTCTAAAA
Source organism: Neoarius graeffei (assembly GCF_027579695.1). NCBI lineage: Eukaryota > Metazoa > Chordata > Actinopteri > Siluriformes > Ariidae > Neoarius > Neoarius graeffei. Next base: position 9,506,036 of record NC_083585.1, read on the forward strand.
TCACATCCCCATTAACATCATTCTTATCCCCCCACAATGTACTATATGCATTAAAGTCACCACACCATACCGCTCTCCCCTTTGTATCTTTCCAAATTTCTGCCAGTTGACTTAATTCTAATTGCCTATATGCGTTATAGTAACTTATTTCTATATTGCCTTCATTTGACCAGACCTCTATTATAGTGTATTCTAGATCTTTCCCTCTTGTAATTTCCCTATATTGAATACCTTTTTGTAGGAATGTTATGACCCCTCCACCTTTTCCAGATTCTCTATCCCTCCTTATTAAAGTATATACTTTAATAATAAAATCCAGTTTGGGGATCAACCAAGTTTCCTGTATGCATATAACATTAGGTTTAACACTTAAATTATCTATATATCTTTTAAATTCCTGCCCGTTCGCTATTAAGCTCCTCGCATTCCATTGCAATATAAACAAGACCATTATCCTGAGCCAACCCATACTTGAGATTGTTGTTGTATCAGGGGCGCAGATAGGATTTTTGAACTGGGGGGGACTGAGCTGTCAGCAAATGATTCCATTATGTGTGTGTGTGTATATATATATTATACACACACACACAACCATTCAAAAGTTTGGGGTCACTTTGAAATGTCCTTATTTTTGAAAGAAAAGCACTGTTCTTTTCAATGAAGATCACTTTAAACTAATCAGAAATCCACTCTATACATTGCTAATGTGGTAAATGACTATTCTAGCTGCAAATGTCTGGTTTTTGGTGCAATATCTCCATAGGTGTATAGAGGCCCATTTCCAGCAACTCTCACTCCAGTGTTCTAATGGTACAATGTGTTTGCTCATTGCCTCAGAAGGCTAATGGATGATTAGAAAACCCTTGTACAATCATGTTAGCACAGCTGAAAACAGTTGAGCTCTTTAGAGAAGCTATAAAACTGACCTTCCTTTCAGCAGATTGAGTTTCTGGAGCATCACATTTGTGGGGTCGATTAAATGCTCAAAATGGCCAGAAAAATGCCTTGACTATATTTTCTATTTATTTTACAACTTATGGTGGGAAATAAAAGTGTGACTTTTCATGGAAAACACAAAATTGTCTGGGTGACCCCAAACTTTTGAACGGTAGTGTGTAAACATGTTATTTCACCTCCCTCACTGCCATCACCAGGAACTACCTGCAGGCCAGGACAATGATAACATTTTAACATAGCCTATGGAAATCCAAAGTTTACACATTATCATCACGCACAGAAATTGCAAAACTGCAAAACTAGTTTTAAAACCGCCAAGTTCCAACTGTTAAACATAGCGAGAGGCTGGGCTACGTGTGTGTGTGTAAACCAGTGCATCCTGACTTTCTAACTATGCCTGTGTGTTGCGTGAGCGGCAGTCAGTCAACAACTCTTCGCAAAGTTTCCTTATGAAACAATATGCTCGCTGAAATTATGGCAGGGAACGCCAGATTAAACATTAAAACTGCCTTCTGAGCACTGTATCTACAGGCTGCCACCGAAAGAAGGAGGCTACCAGAAAGGCATCTCTACTCCGTACGATTTTACTTTCACTACGACATTACTTTGAACAGACTATCAAAAAATTGCAAGGTGATATGATAAAGTAAGGCACAGTTTACTTAGTCTTTTTTTTTTTTAAACAATGCAATCGTTTTCTGCCTTTTGGCACCCTTCATCATGCCGTGTTGGGGTCCTGAACTAGGAGGAGCTGTCCCCGATATGCCTGTCAAAGTCGTTGTGGGTAACCATAGCAACCAAGCTCGAGCTCGCAACCTGTGCAGTCTGCGCAGTTGCAACTATACTGCTGTGCACCTCAATAAACCGAATGGTAATTAGTCTTTTGATTTTTCCGTGAGGTTTGCCTTATGCAAAGAAAGACAGCATAGACATTTTTTCCTCCCTATAAGTGGGGGGGACCAAACGAGGTGAATTTAAATCTGGGTGGGACGAATCCCCCCCGTCCCCCCCTCTATCTGCGCCCGTGTGTTGTACCTCTTCATTTAAAGTATCCCTGACTGATTCCCACAGCAGTTCTTTCACATCCAAGAATTTCTCAGCAGATTTGACTATAATTTTAATTTTCTCTGTTTGGCTTGTAGTCTGTGCTGAACAATTGATGACCTCAGCCATGAACAATATAAAATTACTTTTAGACACAGTGTTTCCTCTTTAATTGTGTCACACTTTACACATGGCCTCCCCTCTTTCACAACTGGGGCTGGACCTGCTACTACCCTTTTAACAGTCTTTACTGCTTCTGAATATGATAACCCTTGAGTTACTTTGAGCCGCTGTACCTCTTGCACTCTCTTGCTCACTTCACATCCTCTGTAGGCAGAGCTGTGTCCCCCCCCCACAATTACTCCATTTTAACTTTGCATCCTTGTCGCACTGCCCATATTCATGCTCTCCACTGCACTTACTACACCTTTGTTTTCCCTTACATACTGCAGCTACATGTCCAAACTTTTGGCACTTAAAGCATCTTAGTGGTGGTGGGATATACATCTTTACTTCATAACTCATATCCTATGAATACCCTCTCAGGAAGTTTTTCTTCAAATGTTAGCACAATTGAAAGGCTAATCAGTTATAATTCCACCTCATCTTGTTTTCAGCCGCTTTGCTTCCTTTACCTTGGCATTAGTTATATTTTCTTTGACATCATCCACTGATTCCCTTAACAGGATCCCTGAGATTACACCCCTTACAAGATTCTTGTCAAACACCACCGAACACTTGACTTTGTTACCATTTATTTTATTAACTTTGATTGCATTTCTTTGCTGCTCTTCATCCTTACATGTAATCAGTAGACAACCATTTCTTAACGCTTCTTGCCTCACCAAACTCCCTATGCAGTGCTTTGGTTAGTTTTATTGGACTCCACTCATCAAATGTAGATCCCTCATTAATCAAACACTTTGTACTCCACTCTACTCCTTTCCGCTGCATTAGGCAGGAGGCACCTTTCCTCCTCATTACTGTTATTTGTTTTCTCTTTTTTTTCACTTTTTACCCTTAGTTACCATCCATGGTTCATAACTCCCGCTTTCTTCCATTTCCTCACACTCGCTTCCTGAAACATCACTTCCCTTTGCAAACTCCTGACCATTCCCAGTCCAGTTGTCACCAACCACCTTTACGACACTTCCTCCACTCATCTCAGCAATCCAGCCAAAAAACACCACCTCTCCTCACTGGTTCTGCCTGGAGTTGGAGTTTTTCTTTAGCTTTCCAACAACAACAACAACAAAATCTGCTCCTGAATTTACCAGTGATATGCACTTTAAATGGGGAAAGCAGTGATTAGGGAAATGAGTATCAGCTGAGTTCAATAATCGGGAGACAGAGGGTGCTGTGAGACTTGGAAGTTGTAGTTTGAGGTGTCCAAGTTTGTAGTCAAGGCATTCTCAGCCGATTTACTGACAGGCGTCCACACTACTCCAGAGTTTTTGAGTCCCAAAACACTTTTGGAAATGCTGCTGGCCCTGTTTTAATTTGAAAACCCTGGGGTAGTGTTTTAGTGTAGACGGGTGAAAACGATTAATCAGACACCCGCGTTCACTTCCTGATTGGGTCTTATCAGTCATGACATATCCTTCTCTGATTCATCATGCACCCATCACATGACCTTTTCCAGAAGAAAATAAACAGCACCAGCCCAGTGGTGTATGCGAAAGAATTACACTTTCCCTTCACTGCAACGAACGGGCCAAACATGTTCCAACATCACAATGCTTCTGTGCACAAAGTGAGCTCCATGAAGACATGGTTTGAGAAGGTTAGAGTGGAAGAACATGAGTCTTGAGCCCTGACCTCAACCCCACTGAACACCTTTGGGATGATCTGGCATGCTGACTGAGCCCAATACAGTATCAGTGCCTGATCTCACTAATGCTCTTGTGGCTGAATGAAGACAAATCCTCACAGCTACACTCCAAAATCTAGTGAAAAACCTTCCTGGAAGAGTGAAGGTTATGAAAATGGCAAAGGGAGACTAAATATGGGATGGGATGTGAAATAAGCACAAACGGGTGTGATGGTCAAGTATCCACATACTTTTGGCCATATAGTATATATTCTAAAGGTACAAAAGGTGTACGCTTGAGGGTACGACTGGAGCAACTAGGAAAGTTACAGAGTTACAAAGTCACCCATGAGAATGTGACATACCTGTAATAATAATAATAATCTAGCCATCCATTATCCATAACTATTTATCCTGTGCAGGGTCGCAGGCAAGCTGGAGCCTATCCCAGCTGACTATGAACGAGAGGCGGGGTACACCCTGGACAAGTCTCTAGGTCCCTTAAATTATGTTCTTCATTTTTTGCTTCTTTAAAAAAAATGTCAGAACTTAAACTCTACTTAAAGCTGCAGTTCACCTAATGATCAATGATTAGCATCTTTCAGAGTTTTGTGTCTAATAATCAGTTATAATACTCACCAGCAGGGCCATGTTTTGAAAATCATGTCCGGTTCTCTGTACTATATCCCTGAACTGGAATATGGGGCAGTAAGGATGAGTGAGCTCATCATATGAACATTTCTTCAGATATGAGTCATCTGCTATCTCCAGAACATTTGATCTGAGGACAGAGTTAGTCATTTTAAACTAAAGCATGCTCGTCTTAATGTGGTTAGAATAAGATAATGCACTGTAATGTTTCCCAACACATTTTAATCTATTGGAGGAGAAAATATTTTATAAAACTGGATAATCATATAATAATTAGTGCTAGATGTCATCATCAGATGATGAGCGGTTGCATAATCAAGGCAAGAAAGTAACATTTCACTTCCAGTATACAGTTAGGTCCATAAATATTTGGACAGAGACAACATTTTTCTAATTTTGGTTCTGTACATTACCACAATGAATTTTGAACAAAACAATTCAGATGCAGTTGAAGTTCAGACTTTCAGCTTTAATTCAGTGGGTTGAACAAAATGATTGCATACAAATGTGAGGAACTAAAGCATTTTTAAAACATAATCCCTTCATTTCAGGGGTTCAAACGTAATTGGACAAATTAAATAATTGTAAATAAAATGTTCATTTCTAATACTTGGTTGAAAACCCTTTGTTGGCAATGACTGCCTGAAGTCTTGAACTCATGGACATCACCAGACGCTGTGTTTCCTCCTTTTTAATGCTCTGCCAGGCCTTTACTGCAGCGGTTTTCAGTTGCTGTTTGTTTGTGGGCCTTTCTGTCTGAAGTTTAGCCTTTAACAAGTGAAATGCATGCTCAATTGGGTTGAGATCAGGTGACTGACTTGGCCATTCAAGAATATTCCACTTCTTTGCTTTAATAAACTCTTGGGTTGCTTTGGCTTTATGTTCTGGGTCATTGTCCATCTGTATTATGAAACGCCAACCAATCAGTTTGGCTGGATTTGAGCACACAGTATGTCTCTGAATACCTCAGAATTCATCCGGCTGCTTCTGTCCTGTGTCACATCATCAATAAACACTAGTGACCCAGTGCCACTGGCAGCCATGCATGACCAAGCCATCACACTGCCTCCGCCGTGTTTTACAGATGATGTGGTATGCTTTGGATCATGAGCTGTACCACGCCTTCGCCATACTTTTTTCTTTCCATCATTCTGGTAGAGGTTGATCTTGGTTTCATCTGTCCAAAGAATGTTCTTCCAGAACTGTGCTGGCTTGTTTAGTTGTTTTTTAGCAAAGTCCAATCTAGCCTTTTTATTCTTGAGGCATATGAGTGGCTTGCACCATGCAGTGAACCCTCTGTATTTACTTTCATGCAGTCTTCTCTTAATGGTAGATTTGGATATCGATAGGCCTACCTCCCGGAGAGTGTTGTTCACTTGGTTGGCTGTTGTGAAGGGGTTTCTCTTCACCATGGAAATTATTCTGTGATCATCCAGCACTGTTGACTTCTGTTGGTGTCCAGGTCTTTTTGCATTGATGAATTCACCAGTGCTTTCTTTCTTTCTCAGGATGTACTAAACTGTAGATTTTGCCACTCCTAATACTGTAGCAATTTCTCGGATGGGTTTTTTCTGTTTTCGCAGCTTAAGGATGGCTTGTTTCACCTGCATGGAGAGCTCCTTTGACTGCATGTTTTCTTCACAGCAAAATCTTCCAAATGCAAGCACCACACCTCAAATCAACTCCAGGCCTTTTATCTGCTTAATTGAGAATGACATAATGAAGGAATTGCCGACACCTGCCCATGAAATAGCCTTTGAGTCAATTGTCCAATTACTTTTGGTCCCTTTAAAAACAGGGTGGCACATATTGAGGAGCTGAAACTTCTAAACCCTTCATCCAATTTTAATGTGGATACCCTCAAATGAAAGCTGAAAGTCTGGACTTTATGTCCATGTCCATTATATAACTATAACTTGAATATGTTTCAGTAAACAGGTAAAAAAACAAAATTTGTGTCAGTGTCCAAATATATATGGACCTAACTGTATGTTTAGAACAATGTGCAACACTGTTTGATGATGAGTTATGGTTATGGAGTTTTAGTATAAATACACAGGTAATTATAGAAAATCCCGCGCTGATTGGTCGAGAGATTCAGACTATTTCTCGATAATCACCTCGAACGACTCGGCAAAATGGCAGCCAATTGCTTCGTCACTGTAAATGAGGAAGAATTATAAATGATGAAAGAAAATGCTGTTCCTAAAAGCACTAAAGCTGCCACAAACTTTGGTCTAAAACTATTCAAAGGTGGAACTGTGATTTATTTTATCGATTTCAAAACAAAGGATTTTATGTGACTCTACGTAGATAAGAGACACAAGCCTGCATCACGCTGTTATTACATTTGCATGCTGCTTTTGATATAAATGATTTTTTAAATATGACTTTTTAAAAATAATCACCTGTGTATTTATACTACAACGATTATCTGCCTCAGGCTCAGTGAAAATCAGTGAATAATAACCTCGACTTCGTCTCAGTTATTCTCATCTCATTATCTGTAGCCGCTTTATCCTGTTCTACAGGGTCGCAGGCAAGCTGGAGCCTATCCCAGCTGACTATGGGCGAAAGGCGGGGTACACCCTGGACAAGTCACCACGTCATCACAGGGCTGACACATAGACACAGACAACCATTCACACCTACGGTCAATTTAGAGTCACCAGTTAACCTAACCTGCATGTCTTTGCGGGAAACCGGAGCACCCGGAGGAAACCCACGTGGACACGGGGAGAACATGCAAACTCCGCACAGAAAGGCCCTCGCCGGCGATGGGGCTCGAACCCAGACCTTCTTGCTGTGAGGCGACAGCGCTAACCACTACACCACTGTGCCACCTATCGTCTCAGTTATTATTCATCAATATTCACTTCACTCTCTGTGAATAATTGTTAAATAGTTCACACAATTAAAAAATAGCTCCATCTAAGCTTTAAGCTGTTCTGTGGTTTGTCTCAGTGAAGAAATTCTTAAAACTTCTCGACAGAACAAACGGGTTCCTTTTCAGAAAAGGCTACTTTCTGTTTTGTACACACAGTTTCAAGCAGCAGTTTTGTTTTGTACATGTTCCTTGCAATGTATTTTAGTATTTCATCACATTCATACAATTACTAATTTTTTTTTAAAGGAAATGACCTACTTTGAGAAGTCAAACTTGGGGAATCTGATGAAGTTCTTTATGTATATGGTGAAATTTTCAGCTTTTCCTAACAAAGGCACACTAAAAGACAAAAAAGTACCTTCTTAAATACAGCAAAATGCAAACAACAAACAACTGATCATGAAAATCATAGCCTCGATGTACTATCATGATTCAAGAAGATGAATGTTAGCCACTTATCAGAAATAACCAAACCGCCAGGCTTCATTAGATATCAGGAATATTTTCTGCTTGAAAAATATGAATGTCCTTAACTGGACTGGACTCCTGCTTTGCCTCGTTTATCAGGCACGAAGAGATACGCCACTTTTAATGAGCACAAGTCTTCATTTTGTCATAATCAGTTTAAACACCTTGTTCTCTGTTCCTGTGAAACATGTTCCAGTGTTATTGTTATTTGTTCTTACTCTGGTCGGCTGCTTCGCTCAACGGGGCACCAGCCGTATATTTCACAGGTACCTGTTGAGTTCCTGTCTTTCTTTAAGCAGCGTCCTGTCTTAATTCCTGATTGGAGCAAATAAAACCAGAATGCTGAATGCTTAATATTAATGACCAGATTCGTTTGAAACTCTGAGGTAGTACATACCATGACCAGCTATTACACTGTCTCCTTTTGTGCAGTCTTCATTCCCATGGCAACGAGCATCAAGCACCTTAAAACTCTACAAAAGAAAAAGTGCACTTGATTCATTCAAAATATCCATTCCCTGATGTAGAGCTACCAACTGTGAGACACCGAGCCTGACTGTGACCATATAAAGCAATGTGAAAGGGTTCCATCAAAGCAGCTACTACTGTCTAGCTTCTTGGGTTGTGTGTGAGTAAAAACATAGCATGGTGTCACTTAAGATTGTTTTCCACATACAAGGCCATGTTTCTTTCAGTGTGTGTCTGAGTGGCATGAGGTAGATTAATGGTAGGAGTGTTTGCGGCAACGAAAAAAGCAATGTATGCTTTATGGAAAGCAACTGTTACTAAACGTTAAACCTGACACCAGGAACACCACTCTCAGGTTCTCGACTCACAATGACGATTCAATCAGTTGATAAAGAAAATGCCTTAATGTCATGGTCACCACATTAACCACTGTGTTAAAAACATCATACTGACCACAAAGACTCTTCAGTATTTATAGTACCAGTCAAAAATTTGGACACATCTTCAAGTTCAGTGGTTCTGTATTTTTATTAAGTAAAAGACACGTCACATCTTAAAGTAATGATGGATGTCATTTCTCTTTACTTAGTTGCTCGGTTCTTGACATAATATGGATTACTACAGTTGTGGAATAGGGCTATTTACTGTACTTTTATTTATTATTATTTATGGTTTGATCTCAAACGCATTAAGGCGGCAAGAAATTCCACTAATTACCTTTTGACGAGGCACATCTGTTAATTAAAAAGCATTCCAGGTGACTACCTCACGAAGCTGGTTAAGATAATGCCAATAGTGTGTAAAGTGTCATCAAGCTAAACGCTGGCTACCACATAATTCCATATACAGCTCTGGAAAAACAAAATTAAGAGACCACTGCACAATTATCAGTTTCTTTGGTTTTACAATTTATAGGTATGTGTTTGAAGAGCATGAACATTTTTTGTTTTATTCCATAAACTACTTACAACATTTCTCCCAAATTCCACATAAAAATATTGTCACTTTTTTACACATAAAATATTGTCACATTTAATTGCAGAAAATGATAGCTAGTCAAAATAACAAAAAAGATGAGGTGTTTTCAGACCCTGATTAACGCATAGAAATCAAGATCATATTCAATTTTAAACAACAGAATACTAATGTTTGAACTTTGGATGAGTTCAGAAATCAATATTTGACATTTAATCACAGCTTTCATGCGTCTTGGCATGCTCTCCACCAGTCTTTCACGTTGCTCTTGGGTGACTTTATGCCACTCCTGGTGCAAAATTTCAATCATCTCAGCTTTGTTTGATGTCTTATGACCACCCATCTTCTTCTTGATCACATTCCAGAGGTTTTCACTGGGGTTCAGATCTGGTGATTGGGCTGGCCATGACAGGGTCTTGATCTTGTGATCCTCCATCCACACCCTGATTGACCTGGCTGTGTGGCATGGAGTATTGTCCTACTGGAAAACCCAATCCTCAGAGTTAAGGAACATTGTCAGAGCAGAAGGAAGCAAGTTTTCTTCCAGGATATCCTTGTACATGGCTTGATCCATGTGTCCTTCACAAACAAAAATCTGCCCCATTCCACCAAATTTCACAATGGGTGTGAGACACTCTGACTTGTAGGCCTCTCCAGATCTCCGTCTAACCATTAGATGTCCAGGTAATGGGAAAAGCTGAAAACTGGACTCATCAGAGAAGATGCCTTTACTCCAGTCCTCTATGGTCCAATCCTTATGGTCTTTATCAAACCTCAGCCTGGCTCATCTTTGCTTCTCATTGATGAAGGGCTTTTTCGAGCTTTGCAGGACTTCAACCCCACCCAAAGGAGCCTGTTTTGAACCGTCCTTGTCATGCACTTAACCTCAACTGCCATTTGCCATTCTCTTTGTAGGTCATTTCATGTCATCCTACAGTTGACGAGTGACATTCGAAGGAGTTGACGATCATCCTGATCAGTGGAGAGTCGTTGTCGCCATCTGCCAGTCTGTAACTTTGTTGTCCCCAGTGTCTGCTGCTTGACCTTGTACTTATGAACTGCCGTCTTTGAAATTTTAAGGATGGAAACAACCTGACACTCACTGTATCCCTAAAGGCAGAAACCCTTCTTTTTCTCATTCAAAACTTTTCTTTTTAACTCTTTTGGCATGATGAATAGATATTTTTGTATTGCGGTTAAATTTAAGGTACTAAGCACTGTTTTTGCCATACAAACTGTTCCTATTGCAAGAGGATAGTGATGACCATAGCAGTGTTTTTTATACTTTTCCTCATTATTAACTAAGATTTAGTTCAGGTGATCACCTAATCAGTACCTCCTTAAGTAAAATGCAGTGTGCTTGTGTTGGAATTCCAGCACAGACACTGGAATGAAATGGCTGCCTGTCGTGCTCTGCCCCGGACATCCACTCTGGAGATTACGGATCTCCCACGCCAGTGCCGATCCGGATCCAGGACAGGAATTCCATCCCACCTGAACTCACTTCCTGGTTTTCACTGCTGCTTATTTAAAGGCCGTTCTCAGACTCTGACTTTGTCAGAACGTCTCGTTTGTTTTCTCTAGCTGTTTCTGTGCCATTCATGCTCTTCCTCCTCTAGCTATTTTTCTAGTTCATGTTTTTGCACCAAGGGTTTTTTCTTGTTCATGATTTTTTGCTTTAGTGTTTTTGTCCTTACCTGTCTTGTGTTTTTGTCAGGTTTTTGTCTTGTTACCTGGACTATTTTTGCCATTTGTGTTTTTGTCCTGTTTTGCTACCTTTTTGCCACACCCTTTTTTTTCCCTGGATTAAATCACCTTATTTATTGGATTACTGTCTGTTGTGTGTTTTTCTGCTTCTGGATCCAAACTTCACCTCCACCACCCATAACGATATGTTCTGGCCAACATGAATCCAGCGGAACTCGCCCATCTGAGAACAGCCATCCAGCAACAAGGGATTCTCCTCAGGACCCACCAACAAGACCAACAGCAAATTACCCAGAATCTCGCCATCCTGTCCGACTCACTCAACCTCGTCACCATGCAGATTCAGCGCTTCCAAGCTGTGCCTACCCCTGCCCAGCCGCCTCCTACTTCAGCCACCACCTTTTTCCACGAACCGAGACTTCCAGCGCCTCAGCCCTACGATAGAGAACCAGGTACTTGCAGATCGTTTCTGTCTCAATGCTCTTTGATCTTAGAGCTGCAACCTCTGGCCTTCCCCACAGAATGTTCCTGGGTAGCATATGCCATCACGCTCCTCACCGGCAAGGCCAGAGAGTGGGGAACAGCAGTCTGGGATGCCGATGCGCCCTTTTGTTCCAGTCTCAAGGATTTCTTTGAAGAGATGAGGTGAACTTTCTCTCTGTCTGGCCAGGAGGAGGCTAGAGGGCTCATGGAGCTGCGGCAGGGGTCCCGGTCTACCTTGGACTATGCCATCGAGTTCCGGACATTGGCAACATCATGCAGTTGAAACGAGTGCACCCAGATCGACATGTTCTTGCATGGCCTGTCTGATGCCATTAAGGACGAATTGGTATCACGGGAACTGCCGTCGAACCTCTCCTGCCTCATGGACCTCACCAACCACATTGATGCCTGGGTCCAGCAACAGAGGGGAGAGAAGAACCGCCCCAGCTTCACCTCCTCTCCACCTCCCGCCGCATCCGTTGAAGCCATGCAGGTAGACCGGGTTCGGGTGTCAGTGGAGGAACGACATTGCCGGCGGAGGGCGGGGGCCTGCTTCTATTGCTGTCAGCTGGGACACATCTGCCAAGCCTGCCCACTAAAAAGACAAGCCCACCAGTTGAATCGAGGGGCCCGGGTGGGCAATGCTCGGAACCAGTTCCCCGCTAATCATCCGTTACTCCCTGTCATCATTATCCATGACAACCAGCATCACCACCTCCAGACCCTCGTCGACTCGGAGCAGACAGGAACCTGATCTGCTCCACCACTGCCAAGCATCTGGGAATCCCGCTACTCGCTCTTGACGTCCCTCTTACTGTCCTGACACTCAATGGCACCGGTTTGACCACCATCACCCACCTTACTGCCCTGTTCACCCTGAGGATTTCCAGTAACCACTCAGAAACCATCCAGCTTCACGTCATGAATGACCCCCATGTACCCATCATCCTAGGATTACCATGGTTAATGCAGCACAACCCCCACCTAAACTGGGCTGACAACACCATCCTAGGCTGGAGCCAGTCCTGCTTAGCTTCCTGTCTGAATTCCGCTCTTCCTCCTGCCAAACCACTGCAGCCTTCAGCCAGTGAGTTCCCCGACCTCTCTCATGTGCCTCCGGAATATCTGGACCTTAAACTCGTCTTCAGCAAGACCCGAGCAGTGTCCCTCCCTCCTCACAGCCCCTATGACTGTGGACTTGACCTCCTACCCGGGACAGTGCCACTCAAGGGACAACTCTACTCTCTCTCTCCCGTCGAAAGGCAAGCCATGGAGAAATACATCTCCGAATCTTTGGCAGCTGGGATCATCCGCCCTTCCTCCTCCCCAGCAGGGGCAGGATTCTTCATGGAAAAGGACAAGTTGCTCCACCCCTGCATTGACTATTGGGGTCTCAATGCCATCACAGTCAAGAACCGCTACCCACTACCACTCATGACTACGGCCTTCGAACTACTCCAGGGAGCCAAGGTATTTACCAAGTTAGATCTACGCAATGCATACCATCTCATCAGTATCAGGGAGGGGGATGAGTGGAAGATGGCCTTTAACACCACCACTGGTCACTATGAGTACCTCGTGGTCCCTTTCAGCCTGACCAACGCGCCCGCAGTCTTCCAGGCACTCATTAACGACATCTTAAGGGACTTCCTAAACATCTTTGTTTTCATGTACCTGGATGACATCCTGATCTTCTCCCGCTCCCTGGAGGAACATCAGGGTCATGTCTGGCAGGTCCTCCAGCGCCTGCTAGAGAACAAACTATTCGTCAAGGCGGAGAAAAGAGAATTTCACCAGAACTCTGTCTCATTTCTGGGATTTCTCATCTCCCCAGCAAGGATCCAGATGGACCCCCTCAAGCTCGAGGCAGTCACTGATTGGCCCACCCCATCCTCACGACAAGAGCTCCAGCGTTTCCTGGGGTTTGCCAATTTCTACAGGTGTTTCATCCGCGACTTCAGCACGGTGGACAGACCTCTCATGGTGTTGACCTTGATCAGGAGCCTGTTTAAGTGGGAGGAGGAAGCAGAGAAAGCCTTCTCCATGCTCAAGTTTACCACAGCACCCATTCTCACCATACCCAATCTGGCCAAACAGTTCATTGTGGAAGTCGACACTTTCGAGTCAGGGGTCGGAGCCATCCTCTCCCAGAGGGCCAGTGATGACAAGGTCCACCCCTGCTCCTTCTCTCACTGGCTGTCCCCTGTTGAACAAAACTACAACATCGGCGACAGAGCTGTTGGCCGTCAAGCTCACCTTGGAGTGGAGGCACTGGCTCAAGGGGTTGGATCTCCCCTTCCTTGTCTGGACTGACCACAAGAATTTAGAATACCTCAAGTCCACCAAAAGTCTCAATTCACGGCAAGCCCAATGGTCTCTCTTCTCCCATTTCTGTTTCACACTCTCCTACCACCCAGGCTCCAAAAACAGCAAACTCGACGCCCTGTCCAGGATATTCTCTTCCCACCAGGAGGAGTCTAGAATGCCCGAAACCATCCTCCCTCCATGTTGTCTGGTGGGAGCCGCCCTACTTGAGGTAGAGACATTAGTGCAGAAGGCCCTGGAGCAGGACCCCAGAGAAGGTAACTCGAGTAACACACCACTTAACCATCTGTTTGTTCCCTGTTCTGTGCAAACCCAGGCGCTGCAGTGGGATCATGGCTCCAAGTTGGCCTGTCAGCCGGGAGCTGCGTGAACCCTGGCACTTATCCAACAACACTTCTGGTGGCCATTCATCAAGGAAGATGTCCAGGAGTTCATGGCAGCCTGCGACACATGTTCCTGGAACAAGACAGCCAATCGACACCCCCCCCCCCCCCCCCCCCCCCCGCCGGCTTGCTAAGACCCCTCCCGACTCCTCATTGACCCTGGTCTCACATCACCCTGGACTTCGTCACAGGACTCCCCAACTCAGGCGGCAACACATGCATCCTCACAGTTATCAACCGGTTCTCCAAGTCGGTCAATTTCATCCCTCTGCCCAAGCTTCCCACAGCTAAAGAAACCGCCAAATTACTCATCCTCCATATTTTCCACATACATGGACTCCCCACTGACATCGTCTCTGACCAGGGTCCTCAGTTCACTCCACAGTTCTGGAGGGCCTTCTGTAAACTCATTGGGGCCTCTTGTTGTCTTTCCTCAGGTTTCCATCCCCAAACCAATGGCCAGGCAGAACAGGTCAATCAAGATTTGGAGGTGGCACTCAGGTGTATGGCGTCCAGGGATGCCAGTTCTTGGAGTAAGTACTTGCCTTGGGTTGAATACGCTCATAACACTCTTCCTTCATCTGCCACAGGTCTCTCACCCTTCCAGTGCTCCCTAGGTTATCAACCACCACTCTTCCCCAACCAAGAGGAGGAGGTCGCCGTACCCTCAGCCCAGATCTTCATACACTGCTGCAGGAGGATGTGGGCATTGGCCCAGAGAAGACTCATTTGCTCTGCCCTAGCATCCAAGAGGCAGTCCGACAAATGTCACTCTAAGGAGCCCACCTATCGGGTGGGGCAATGAGTCACGCTCCCTACACACCACCTGCCACTCAGAACCGTCTCCCACAAGCTGGCTCCCAGGTCCCTAGGACCTTTCCTCATCAGTAAGGTAATCAATCCATGTTCCGTCAGACTGGCACTACCACTCACCATGCAACGCATCCATCCCACATTCCACATGTCACAGCTTAAACCTCTGGTCTCTGGCTCTTTTGTGAAGCCTACACAGTCAAAGCTGCTGAAGGTGCGACGGCGAGGCAGAGGACTCCAGTACCTGGTGGACTGGGAAGTTTATGGTCCCAAGGAGAGAAGTTGGGTCCCCACCAGGTTCATCTTGGACCCAACCCTCATCTCTGACTTCCACCGGCAACACCACGATGCTGTTCCTAAAGCACCTGGAGGCGCTTGTTGAAGGGGGAGTACTGTCATGCTCCGCCCTGGACATCCACTCTGGAGATTACGGATCTCCCACGCCAGTGCCGATCTGGATCCAGGATGGGAATTCCATCCCACCTGAACTCACTTCCTGGTTTTCACCACTGCTTATTTAAAGGCCGTTCTCAGATTCTGACTTTGCCAGAATGTCTCGTTTGTTTTCTCTAGCAGTTTCTGTGCCATTCATGGTTTTTCCCTCTAGCTATTTTTCTAGTTCATGTTTTTGCACCAAGGGTTTCTTCTTGATGTTTTTTTTTTTTGCTTTAGTGTTTTTGTCCTTACCTGTCGTGTTTTTGTATCTTGTTACCCAGACTATTTTTGCCATTTATGTTTGTCCTGTTTTGCTACCTTTTTGCCACACCCTTTTTCCCCCCTAGATTAAATCACCTTATTTATTGGATTACTGTCGATTTGTGCATTTTTTTTTTTTTTTTTTTTTTTTTCCTGCTTCTGGATCCAAACTTCACCTCCACCACCCATAACACTGCCATACATAGAGATGCTGATTAAAGAAAAAATTGAAGTGGTCTCTTTTAATCTTTTCCAGAGCTGTATGTTCCATATATTTCAGTTTTGATGTCTTTATCATTGTTCAACAATGTAGAAAATAGTGAAAATACAGAAAAACCTATGAATGAGTAGGGGTGTCCAAACTTTTGACTGGTACTATCGATATGAAGCTGTTCCAATTTGTAAATAGAAATGTGGTGACTGTCACTTTGTCAGTCGAGTTTTGCTTGTGTCTTACCTCAGCACAGTATCCTAATTTCTGGTTTGGGGTTGTGATAAAATTTGTGGTTATGAAGAGTACAGCTTCACCCTGGAAGAATAAAGGTAGCAGTGGGGAGACACTGGTTATTATACAGGAGTTATTATATTAGTGATTATACTATAGAGCAAACCCCTTGGGTGTGTTAGAGCAGGAAAAGCATTACAATACACAGGACAGGGGGTACTCCCGAACACACACACCCAGGTCTCACCTGCTGTGGGATGACATAGTCTTCAGGACCCCAAAGCAAGGGTCCAGAGCCAGTGATGTTGGTGAAGGTGACCCCTTTCACTTTAGTTATGACTGAACTCTGCAGAGATTCTTCAGTGTCCTGATAGCCTTTCTTAATCACAAACACCCACCTGGAGAGTAATCACGTGACTACCTTAATAACCATATTCACACAACCTCATTTGCATTTTCATGCCTTATTTACCAAATAAGGAAATGCCCCACTAAAGCACGGTGTTTGGAAAGCCTTGGCATGCAGACATTGAGACGTTCTGAGCTGTAAAAGAAAGCAGTGAGCGCGCGGAGAGCTCTTACCCGATGATGTAACCGATTACTGACAGCTGGATGAGTCGATAGAGGACGCCGACTTTCTTATTTTTGGCGATGACGTATTTTTCTGTCTTGTAATCAAACGCGGAGAGGAAAAAACCTTTCAAGGCGAGCGGTGCCATTTCTGTGCCTGAGTGTCTCTAAAGGCTCATAATGCTGTGGATTCTCTCTCTCTCACTCACTCACTCACACTCTCTCACACACACTCTCTCACTCACCCACTCTCACTCTCTCACACACTCTCACTCACTCACTCACTCTGTCTCTCACACTCTCACTCACACCCTGATCTGATGATGAAGATGCAACACTTCTCTCTATTTGACCCAGCCCAGGATCTACAGGATTCAACCGCATTAAAGGTGCAGTGACCTTTACCAAGCTGAAGATAGTTTTAGGTTGGATATTCAACACGATTTGTTTTCCTTCTCAGTATCACCGATTGTCGGCACTGAGAGAGCGGAGAGCTCACCTCTGACCCCTCACTCTGAAACGCACCCATTTCACTTAGGGACTGTCAATAAATTACTGTATCATAGATAGATAAATAGATACAGTGGTGCTTGAAAGTTTGTGAACCCTTTAGAATTTTCTATATTTCTGCATAAATATGACCTAAAACATCATCAGATTTTCACACAAGTCCTAAAAGTAGATAAAGGGAACCCAGTTAAACAACACTCTCTCTCTCACTCTCTCACACACTCTCTCTTTCACTCTCTCTCTCACTCACTCTCACTCACTCTCTCTTTCACTCTCTCTCTCTCTCTCACTCTCTCTCTCACTCACACCCTGATCTGATGATGAAGATGCAACACGTCTCTCTATTTGACCCAGCCCAGGATCTACAGGACACTATTCAACCGCATTAAAGGTGCAGTGACCTTTACCAAGCTGAAGATAGTTTTAGGTTGGATATTCGACACGATCCGTTTTCCTTCTCAGTATCACCGATTGTCGGCACTGAGAGAGCGGAGAGCTCACCTCTGACCCCTCACTCTGAAACGCACCCATTTCACTTAGGGACTGTCAATAAATTACTGTATCATAGATAGATAGATGCAGTGGTGCTTGAAAGTTTGTGAACCCTTTAGAATTTTCTATATTTCTGCATAAATATGACCTAAAACATCATCAGATTTTCACACAAGTCCTAAAAGTAGATAAAGGGAACCTAGTTAAACAACACTCTCTCTCACTCTCTCTCTCTCTCTCTCACTCTCTCTCTCACTCACACCTTGATCTGATGATGAAGATGCAACACGTCTCTCTATTTGACCCAGCCCAGGATCTACAGGACACTATTCAACCGCATTAAAGGTGCAGTGACCTTTACCAAGCTGAAGATAGTTTTAGGTTGGATATTCAACACGATTTGTTTTCCTTCTCAGTATCACCAATTGTCGGCACTGAAAGAGCGGAGAGCTCACCTCTGACCCCTCACTCTGAAACGCACCCATTTCACTTAGGGACTGTCAATAAATTACTGTATCATAGATAGATAGATAGATAGATAGATAGATAGATAGATAGATAGATAGATAGATAGATAGATAGATAGATAGATAGATAGATAGATAGATAGAGTGGTGCTTGAAAGTTTGTGAACCCTTTAGAATTTTCTATATTTCTGCATAAATATGACCTAAAACATCATCAGATTTTCACACAAGTCCTAAAAGTAGATAAAGAGAACCCAGTTAAACAAATGAGACAAAAACATTATACTTGGTCATTTATTTATTGAGGAAAATGATCCAATATTACATATCTGTGAGTGGCAAAAGTATGTGAACTTTTGCTTTCAGTATCTGGTGTGAGCCCTTGTGCAGCAATAACTGCAACTAAATGTTTCCGGTAACTGTTGATCAGTCCTGCACACCGGCTTGGAGGAATTTTAGCCCATTCCTCTGTACAGAACAGCTTCAACTCTGGGATGTTGGTGGGTTTCCTCACATGAACTGCTCACTTCAGGTCCTTCCACAACATTTCCATTGGATTAAGGTCAGGACTTTGACTTGGCCATTCCAAAACATTATTCTTTCTTTACCCATGCCTTGGTAGAACGACTTGTGTGGTTAGGGTCATTGTCTTGCTGCATGACCCACCTTCTCTTGAGATTCAGTTCATGGACAGATGTCCTGACATTTTCCTTTAGAATTCACTGATATAATTCAGAATTCATTGTTCCATCAATGGTGGCAAGTCGTCCTGGCCCAGATGCAGCAAAACAGGCCCAAACCATGATACTACCACCACCATGTTTCACAGATGGAATAAGGTTCTTATACTAGAATGCAGTGTTTTCCTTTCTCCAAACATAATGCTTCTCATTTAAACCAAAAAGTTCTATATCGGTCTCATCCATCCACAAAACATTTTCCAATAGCCTTCTGGCTTGTCCATGTGATCTTTAGCAAACTGCTTTTGCAAATTTTTTTTTAACTTGTCTTATATTCCTTGCCCGTCTTATGCTGTAGCCTGTGTCCTGCTCTGATTTTTAAATGTCTTTTTACTGCCTTTATCTGTGAAGCACTTTGGGTCAACTGCTGTTGTTTTTAAATGTGCTATACAAATAAACTGACTTGACTTGACTTTAGCAAACTGCAGACGAGCAGCAATGTTCTTTTTGGAGAGCAGTGGCTCTCTCCTTGCAACCCTGCCATGCACACCATTGTTCAGTTTTCTCCTGATGGTGGACTCAGGAACATTAACATTAGCCAATGTGAGAGAGGCCTTCAGTTGCTTAGAAGTTACCCATGGGTCCTTTGTGACCTTGCCAACTATTACACGCCTTGCTCTTGGAGTGATCTTTGTTGGTCGACCACTCCTGGGGAGGGTAACGATGGTCTTGAATTTCCTCCATTTGTGCACAATCTGTCTAACTGTGGATTGGTGGAGTCCAAACTCTTTAGAGATGGTTTTGTAACCTTTTCCAGCCTGATGAGCATCAACAACACTTTTTCTGAGGTCCTCAGAAATCTCATTTGTTTATGCCATGATACACTTCCACAAAAATGTGTTGTGAAGATCAGACTTTGATAGATCCCTGTTCTTTAAATAAAACAGGGTGCCCACTCACACCTGATTGTCATCCTACTGATTGAAAACACCTGACTCTAATTTCACCTTCAAATTAACTGCTAATCCTAGAGGTTCACATACTTTTGCCATTCACAGATATGTAATATTGGATCATTTTCCTCAATAAATATATGACCAAGTATGATATTTTGTCTCATTTGTTTAACTGCCTTCTCTTTTTCTACTTTTAGGACTTGTGTGAAAATCTGATGATGTTTTAGGTCATATTTATGCAGAAATATAGAAAATTCTAAAGGGTTCACAAACTTTCAAGCTTTTTCTATAGATAGATAGATAGATAGATAGATAGATAGATAGATAGATAGATAGATAGATAGATAGATAGATAGATAGATAGATAGATAGATAGATAACTTTATTGTCATTCACCTGTACATCACAGGCGATTGCTCTAAGACAACGAGGGAGGCTCAGCCTCCTCTAAAAATTCTGGATCTGAAATAGCAATGTTATAAGGTATAATGTATAATGTGTGCGTGAGTTTTTCCCCCTCGTGACAGCGCGATGCAGCGCAGCCTCAGTGCACTTCAATGGCTTTTGGGAGCTATGCGCTTTTCAATCTCAAAATGCAAGACGATTATTGGACAAATACTGTGAAAATGCCCGCCTACGGACTCTGAGCCTCACAGTGGGAGGGACATGGCAAAGCTTTCCGCGAGGAGACTGGTGATTGGTGAAAGCGGCCGGATATTTTCTTTGACTGACAGCTCGTTTCAACTATAGACAGGCAGCGGTGAATTTCAGTTCAGTCCCATGCGGATTCGCAAGTGGTGTGGTGTATTGTAAGAGATCAGCTTACATTTCGATTTCATTCATTACATACGGTTTCTACCAGCTTTTTTAGTTTGTATATATTTTCATTGTAAATAAAGTGTAAATATAGTGTTGTCAAGTTTGCTATCTTAGTTCCAGAAATGTCGTTTATTTGAGTGACTGAACTTGAAATTGAGGGGGCTAGTCAGCTAGCAAGAAAGCTGCACATGGATGCCAAGCATTGCTGATTTAATTTTGGTGAAGCCATTTGCCAGTCTTCCTTTCGAGGAAAAAATTAAAATTAAAGAGCAGGGTAGACCAACGCCTCAAATTGACTTGGTGAAAAAGGTAGGGAATAATACTCGTTCCTTTCAGCTCTCCTGGTACGAGAAAGTGAATTGGCTAACAGCAAGTGACCCACATCAACAACGGTAAATAGGCTACTTTAGTAATATGTCATGGATGGACCAAAAATATAGAATCTATTTAAAATGTTTATGCTGAGCATATTATATTGGAATATATATTTCTCTGGATATGAATTAAACACAGCTACAATTTGGAAAATATTTTTAAACAAAAACACAGCCGAGAACATTTCACACTACAGACCTGGATTAAAAGTGAAGGGTTATCAAAATTGTCAAGAAAACATTTCTCAGTCAAAATAAGTAAAATATAAAGTGTCATTGAATGAAATGTGTGGCACCCATCTCTATGTTTGGCTCCCCAAGGTCAGTGCTTGTGCCTATTCCAGAACACTCTGCTGTTACTGCTGAGGTTCCTGACAAAGAGCTGCTTTCAATAATGATCAATTTTTAAACAACATGCCACAATTTTAAAATATAAAATGTTAAAATATACCCCCCCCAACACCACCATCATGTATATTGGACAGTAGGCTCCAGTTGGACCAATATAAACACTCTGGGTGTTAATTCAACACTGGGGAATTTGCTGTGCAGTGGGAGGGGCCCTGTATCTAGGGGCCAAGACTGGGCAAATGAGTTGAATCTCTTTTTCAACAGATTTGACTGTGCCACCCCACCCTCCCCCACTCACCATAGTCCTGACCGGTCTGTGATATCACTCCACCACCACCCCTCCCCTCATAATACCTCTGACACCAATAGCTCCCTCCTCACACCACATCACCCCCCTCCGATCCCTGCCAGACCAATCCACACACTCCACCCCCGACCTCACTCTACAGGACTCACACCTCGGCTACACCCCTTGCCTCTCCATAACAGCTGATCAGGTGTTGAAGGAGCTGAGGAGGCTCAAGACAAGGAAAGCTGCTGGCCCTGATGGTATCAACTCCAGACTGCTTAAGGACTGTGCAGATCAGCTCTGTGGGATTCTTCTGTACATTTTCAACCTGAGCCTCAGTCTGGAGAAAGTTCCACTTCTGTGGAAAACATCATGTGTGATTCCAGTTCCCAGGACTGCGCACCCCAGGGAGCTCAACCACTTTCGGCCAGTAGCTTTAACGTCTCACCTAATGAAGATCATGGAGAGGATTGTTCTCTCCCACCTCCAACACCTGGTGAACAGCGAGATGGACCCCCTGCAGTTTGCATATTGACCAGGCATTGGTGTGGATGACGCTGTCATTTACCTGCTACACCAGTCACTTTTGCACCTGGAGGGCACTGGGAGCACTGTAAGAATCATGTTCTTTGACTTCTCCAGTGCATTCAACACAATCCAGCCATCACTGCTTAGGGGAAGCTGGAGGGAGCTGGTGTCGACTGCCACCTGGCTGCATGGATCATCGACTACCTCATTAACAGACCGCAGTATGTGAGGCTCCGTGACTGTGTGTCTGATGTGGTAGTCTGCAGCACAGGGGCTCCACAGGGAACAGTGCTCTCTCCTTTCCTCTTTATACTTTATACATCTGACTGCAGCTACAACACGGACAGCTGCCACCTCCAGAAGTTCTCTGATGATACAGCCATCGTTGGACATGTGTCAGAGGGGGACGATCTGGAGTACAGAGAGGTCATCACCAACTTTGTCGCCTGGTGCGAACTGAACCACCTGTGCATCAGCGCCAGCAAGACAAAGGAGATGGTGATCGATTTCAGAAGGACGGTTCCTCAAATTGCACTAGTGAGCATCCAGGGTTTGGACATTGAGATCGTGGAGGAGTACAAATACCTGGGTGTTCACCTCAACAACAAACTGGACTGGACTAACAACACAGATATCCTGTACAAGAAGGGCCAAAGTTGTCTCCACCTCTTGAGAAGACTGAGGTCTTTTGGTGTGTGCAGGACACTTTTTAGGACTTTTTATGACTCTGTGGTAGCATCAGATATTATATATATATATATATATATATATATATATATATATATATATATATATATATAAAATTTATGTATATATGTGTGTATATATACAGAGTCTACCTGTAATGTGCAATTTTTCCAAGCCTCTCAATAAGGCAATTTTTCTTTACTTTTTCACAGTAGATAATGCAAATAGCCCTCTGTATTTAATCCTTCGTTTGTCTAATTTTTATTTCAGTTTTATTTGTTATCTGTTTGACATTTTCTTGCTACTGTAACACGTGAATTTCCCCGATGTGGGATGAATAAAGTGAATCTAATCTAATCTAATATTTTCCAAAATGTGATAAAAACAAAAATCCGTGATTTATTAATTCACATGAACCTTTATTTAACTGACAGAAGTGCAAAGAAAAGATTTTCAATAATTTTATTGGCCAACTTAATTGTATTTTGGAAATATAAATGAAGTTAGAATGTGATGCCTGCAACACACTCAAAAAAGTTGGGACAGAGGCATTATTACCATTGTATTACATCACCTTTCCTTTTAATAACACTTTTTAATCACATGGGAACTGAGGATACTAATTGTTACAGTTTCGCAATTGGAATTTTTGTCCATTCTTGCTTGATACAACACTTCAGCTGCTCAACAGTCCGTGGTCGCTGTTGTCTGATTCTCCTCTTCATGATGCCACATACATTCTCAGTAGGCGACAGATCTGGACTGGCAGCAGGCCAGTCAAACACATGTACTCTGTGTCTACGCTGTTGTAGCCTGTGCAGAATGAGGCCTGGGATTGTCCTGCTCAAATAATCCTGGACTTCCTGGGGAGAGATGTTGCCTTGATGAATATGTCACTCTAAAATCCCAATATGTGCCCCAATATAATAATGATACCTTCACACACATACAGCTCACCCATGTGGGCACTGATGCCCCCCATACCATCACAGATGCTGGCTTTCGCACCTTCCTCTGATAACAAACTCTGGGCTGCCAACTCTCACGCATTGAGCATGAGACACACGCATTTGATTGTCTTCACACGCTCACACACCATACCTCCAATTTTTCACGCTAGAAAAAAATCTAGTTTATCTATCTAATCTAGGCTACCCATTGCGTCGCGCCAACCACTTGCGATTGATCAATTACGCCTTACGCACGGCTAAACAGGCAGAGAGGTGTTCCCTTCTGTACACACTCCCCTATGGTAGGTGGTGCATCTAATGATGCTGCACTCGCCAGAAGTTGGATAATTGCCTACCGTCAATTTAGAGGAAGAGGAGAGAGAAGAAGGTATCCGAGTTGAAGACGGGTGTCTCAGACAGGTTTGTACATATGCACGCCAATGTGTGGTGTTACTGGCGTAATTATGAACTTATATAAAGTTTCTTAATCATTTTAGCCTATAAGTGTTGTGAGAATATTTAATGCCATATCGAGAGCTGTGTAGTAGGCATGCTAAATCATTATAGGCCTACTGCCGTGCCACAGCCTCTATCTTCCCCAACAAGCAGCACGGGAGAGCACCTCCTTAGCACACCTTTATTAAGGTGCATTTTTAGTTTGTTTACTGTATGTTATCATACTTTATGACTTTATTTGAAGCCATACTGGAAATTTTGTAAAATAAAGCAAGTAAGAGATAATATTTCAAATGCAAGAAGAGCCATTAGCCACCATACCTATTGTTTATTTACAGGGTATTTATTTTTAATTATTTATGATGTATGTAATTGCTCAGTTAAAGTAAATAAAGCATGGTCACCTGTAATATCAAAGAACTTGAACTTGTGAATAGTTAAAAAAAAAGACAGAGAACAATATACTGAGGAGACAGGGTTTCAAAGAGGGCAAGACAGGTAGAGAATATTTGTCAGATAACAGGCCCTGACGAATGCTCTATTACTAATAAGAAACATTGATAAGAAATAAATTAATCAGAAATATATTAATATAGCTTATTTAAGTATGACCAACATTTTTAAGTCCAACTTTGTGTGCACATTCCCACCTATGGCCAAGGTTCAGCTTTTTGTGTTTCAATACTGTTCAAACTTAATCATTTTAATGTTTCTTGTAGCACATGCACATTTTGCTTACTGTTTAAGCATTTTATTTGTTCTTTTGCTGTTGATATTTTTCCCCGTGCCAATCTTCTGCTGAACCCAGTGGTGGGGAAAGCCCTTAAATGCATAATGAATAGTCAGTGAGGGACAATCTTATTTTTTGCAACAGTTATTAAAAATTTAACATTTAGTTTCAATTCAGAAGGTGTTTAGGCTCAGCTAATGAAATATTTTCAAACATGAACTTGCCTTTAAATCTGAAACACAGGTCTATAGGGCTACAGGAACATTGGCAGTCATCTGTAGTTTTCTAGTGTGGGGGCTTTTAAGCCAAAACTTGGTGCTTTTGTTGGCCACAAGCTGAAGGACTGGCAAGTCAAGGTGCGTAAGAATGTAGGTATGCCACAGCAGGCCACTCCAAAAATCCACCAGAATGCAGGAACATCTACTAAATCCAAAATCTCAACCCCCCCCCCCCCATTGTCCATCTCCAGCTGGACGACCCACAAACAAAACACCAGAATGGGGGGCGTCGTGGCTCAGGTGGCTAAGGCGCCATACCATAAATCCGGGGACCCGGGTTCGATTCCGACCCGAGGTCATTTCCCGATCCCTCCCCGTCTCTCTCTCCCACTCATTTCCTGTCCTGTCTCTACACTGTCCTATCCAATAAAGGTGAAAAAAAGCCCAAAAAATATCTTTAAAAAAAAAAAAACACCAGAATGCAGGGGGACAAGTGAATATCAAACTGAATACAAAATTCCCACTTACTGCATGGTGTGCGGAAAAATTTTGCCGTCGACCCCCCCCCCCCCCCCCAAAAAAAATCTCACTCCAAGGAATTTCGAAAAGTTGGCAGCCCTGACAAACTGAATGGTTGGTTTCAGCTTTGAGAACTCGACGTCTGGTTTTCCTGAAAACAAGCTGAAATGTGGACTCATCTGATGACAGCACAGAATTGATGAATGGCTTCCTCCTTGTACAGTATAATACAGTTTCAGGTTGCATTTCTGGATGCAGCAGCAGACTCTGTTAAGTGACAACGGTTTTCTGAAGTACTCTTGAGCCCACGTGACTATATTTGTCATGTTAGCATGATGGTTTCTCAGGCAGTGCCGCCTGAGGGCTTAAAGGTCACACACATTCAACAGTGGTTTCTGACCTTACCCTTTACACACTGATATGTCTCCGAATCCCCAGAATCTTTTCACAATTTTTTTGTACTGTAGATTCTGAAAGACCTAAAATCTTTCACTGAGAAATGTTCTTTTTGACTAACAATTCTCTTATGAATTTTGGCACAAAGCAGTGAGCCCTGACCCATCCTTGCTTGCAGTGACTGAGCTTTTGGTGCTGCTCCTTTTATACCCAGTCATGTTACCAATTAACCTGCTTATTGTGGAATCTTACAAAATGGTGTTACTTGAATATCCTATGAACTTTTCAGTCTTATTTTACCTCTTGTTGTGTTTATGTGAGAATTGGGAACTATTTTTAATTATATTGAAGGAACTACTTTTTGTTGCATGTTCCATAAGAGATGTAGTATGTAGTAGTGCATTGATATGATGAAGTTACAGAGTGTAGAACGAGC
This sequence comes from Neoarius graeffei, assembly GCF_027579695.1. Taxonomy (NCBI): domain Eukaryota; kingdom Metazoa; phylum Chordata; class Actinopteri; order Siluriformes; family Ariidae; genus Neoarius; species Neoarius graeffei. The sequence goes on from NC_083585.1 coordinate 9,532,576, forward strand.
AGTTAAGACAAATGTAATGGAATGTGAATGATTGCTGAAGACAGCTAAAGTAAACATCATCCCTGTGCCATGTTAAATATGTACATTGGGAAAGTGTAGAACACAACACCTCTGTCCCAATTTTATTTGAGTGTGTTGCAGGCATCAAATCATAACTTTCTTTATATTTACAAAATACAATTAAGTTGGTCAGTAAAATGATTTAAAATCTTTTCTTTGCACTTTTATCAGTTAAATAAAGGTTAATGTGAATTAACACATCACTGATTTTTGTTTTTATTGCATTTTGGAAAATATCCTAACTTTTCTGGAAAGGGGGTTAGTATATGAAACAATTGTAATGAAACAATTCTAATATTGTGGCAGCGAGGGCGTGGCCAAGCAGCAGTTTGTGAATGGAGGTCGGGGAAGGTAAGTGGCTAAGTCATTCCACCTGCTGTCAATTAACGCGTGTGTGTTTGTTACAGGGATGGAGCATAAAAGGAGGGGGAAAGCAGAGAAAAGGAGGCCCCTGACCTGAATGCATGTGTGTGTGCATGTGTGTGGGAGTGAGTCAGCTGGAAAGCTTGACGTATAAAACAAAATAAAAGTTTGTAAGAACTATGGTTCCTGCCGGGGCGGCACGGTGGTGTAGTGGTTAGCGCTGTCGCCTCACAGCAAGAAGGTCCAGGTTCGAGCCCCGTGGCCGGCGAGGGCCTTTCTGTGCGGAGTTTGCATGTTCTCCCCGTGTCCGCGTGGGTTTCCTCCGGGTGCTCCGGTTTCCCCCACAGTCCAAAGACATGCAGGTTAGGTTAACTGGTGACTCTAAATTGAGCGTAGGTGTGAATGTGAGTGTGAATGGTTGTCTGTGTCTATGTGTCAGCCCTGTGATGACCTGGCGACTTGTCCAGGGTGTACCCCGCCTTTCGCCCGTAGTCAGCTGGGATAGGCTCCAGCTTGCCTGCGACCCTGTAGAAGGATAAAGCGGCTACAGATAATGAGATGAGATGGTTCCTGCCTGCCGTGCTTCTGTACTCCACCCACATCAGGGATTTGCTACAGTAGCACCGAAACCCAGGATCGAGTACAGACTCGATCCTGGGTTTCGGCACTACTGTAGCAAATCCCTGTAATGACACCCCATGGAGTCCTCTCCAATTATGGCACTCGTCCATGCCCTCACTGCTGCCCAGCAGAAACAGCATCAAATGCTGACCGCCCTCCGGAAGGACCAGGAGCAACGCTTTGAAGCCTTGATGCTGGCCCAGTGGGAAGATCGCCAGGTGTTCTGGCATCTGCTGGCATCGGCAGGGGCATCCACCCTTACCACTGTGGACTTCTCTCATGTCACCCTCACAAAGATGAGCCCGCATGACGAGCCTGAAGCTTTCATTGCTCTCTTTGAGCAAGCACCCCAAGCGTGGGAGTGGCCAATCAAGCAGCAATTGCCTCCTCCTGCTCCTGACAGGTGAGGCGCAGCTCGCGGCGCAGCAGCTCCCTGCTGACACCTGGCTCCACTACGCCGACCTCAAGAGGGCCATTTTGCAGCGGGTCGGCTCCTCCCCAGAACAACATTGCCAGCGATTCCAGAAGCTGATGCTGGAGGAGGTTGGCTGACCATTCACATTTGGCCAACAACTCCGGGACGCCTGGCGGCGGTGGCTGAGGGCAGAAGACTGTGACGCCGACCAGATCATCGACTTGGTAGCACTGGAACAGTTCATCTCTCGGCTTCCAGAAGGAACGGCAGAATGGGTCCAGTGTCACCGCCCAGCGTCGCTCCAGAGAGCCATCAAGTTGGCGGAGGACCATCTGGTGGCGGTTCCAACGACAGGTGGACGAGGCAAAGGCACCTCTCCTCGTTTCTCTTCTCTCCCCCCATCTCTCCTTCCCTCTCACCCCATTCACCCCCTGCAGAGGCGGGGGCTGACTCCCCCCCCAGCCGGCCCATCCCACCCGTAGTGTCCTCCTGTCTACCTCTTCCATGTCTGTGTCTTTCCCCCCTCAGGTGAGTGACGCCCTTAACACCGGTGCAGAGGAAAGGCCTGGACCAGTATGCTGGTATGGCGGGGAGCCGGGGCATCTCCAGAATCAGGGCTCCGCAAGGGAGGTGGAAACCGTGATCTGGATCCCTGACGCGCCAGAGACCACCCCCGATCGGGCCGGAATGTATTGCATACTGGTAAGTGTTCAAGGGGATACATATCATGCTTTGGTGGATTCCGGTTGTAATCAGACCTCAATTAACCAATGCCTGGTGCAAGGTCAGGCATTGGGGAGAGCACAAGTGGTGAAAATGTTGTGTGTGCACGGGGATGTTCACAATTATCCCTTAGTGTCCGTCTGTGTTCTATCCCGGGGCCAAATGCATAGAGTAAAGGCTGCGGTTCACCCTCGTCTCACCCACTCGTTGATTTTGGATACCGATTGGCCAGGGTTCAAGAAACTAATGGAATATTTAACACGTAGTGGGTCCTGCACTAATGGGTCACGGGAAGAGCCCGGTGTGACGTTGAGTGGAGAAGCTGTCACAGAGCCATCTATGTCAGCACCGCGTCAGAGTGAGGAGCAGCCCGCTCCTCCTCCCTCTTTCAGGGATTCTGTTGGGGATTTCCCGTTAGAGCAGTCTCGAGATGAGACTCTGTGGCATGCGTTTGACCAAGTGAGAGTAATCGATGGTCAAACTCTTCAGCCAAGCACGGCACCGACCTTCCCTTATTTTGCTATTATTAAAGATAGATTGTACCGAGTGACATAGGACACTCAAACTGGTGAATAACCCAATTGTTAATCCCAAAGAGCCATAGGGAACTCATATTCCATGCGGCTCACTTTAATCCCATGGCTGGACATTTCGGGCAAGATAAAACACTAGTCCGAATAATGGCCCGGTTCTATTGGCCAGGGATTCACGGGGATGTCTGTCAGTGGTGTGCAGCATGCCGTGAATGGCAATTAGTAAATCCCGCGGCCACTCCAAAAGCGCCATTGCGCCCTCTTCCTCTAATCGAGACCCCATTTGAGTGAATTGGGATGGATCTCGTAGGGCCATTAGATCGGTCAGCATGGGGATATCACTTTATTTTAGTTCTGGTGGACTATGCAACATGATATCCAGAAGCAGTGCCTCTCCGCAATATCTCAGCACGCAGTATTGCGGAAGCACTCTTCCGCTTTATCTCCCGGGTTGGGATTCCGAAAGAAATCCTGACAAACCAAGGAACTTCGTTTATGTCATGCACACTGCGCGAGCTATATGGGTTACTGGGGATTAAGTCAATCCGCACCAGTGTCTATCACCCACAATCAGATGGCTTAGTAGACCAATTTAACCAAACACTCAAGAACATAATCCGTAAATTTGTAAGTGAAGATGCATGTAATCAGGATAAGTGGCTCGAGCCCCTGTTATTCGCAGTGTGAGAGGTCCCATAAGCCTCCATGGGGTTTTCTCCATTTGAATTATGGGCATAAGCCGCATGGCATTCTGAACATGCTATGCGAAAATTGGGGGGAGGGACCTTCCCCTAGCAAAAACGAAATTCAGTACATTCTTGACCTATGCACAAAACTCCACACCCTCACGCACCTAACCCAGGAGAATTTGTGGCAGGCACAAGAACGTCAAATCCAGCTGTATGACAGGGGCACGCACCTTAGAGAGTTCATGCCGGGAGACAAAATGCTCGTATTATTGCCCACGTTGAGCTCCAAATGAGTTGCCAAGTGGCAAGGGCCCTCCAAGGTCACACGGCGAGTCGGGGATGTCGACTATGAGGTGAGGCGAACAGATGGGGTGGAGCATTGCAAATTTACCACCTCAACCTTTTAAAACACTGGAATGAGGGGGTCCCTGTTGCATTGGCGTCGGTAGTCCCAGAGAAGGCAGAGCTGGGACCGGAAGTGAAAAAGATAACATCTCGAACCCCTCCGGTCCCTTGTGGAGACAACCTCTCACCGGCCCAACTCACGGAGGAGGCCAAGTTGCAAAAGGAATTTTCCGACGTGTTCTCGCCCCTTCCCGGTCATACCCACCTCAGAACACCACATAGAAATGCCCCCAGGGGTGGTAGTGCGTAGCCGCCCTTACCACTTGCCCAAACACAAGAAAAAAGTGGTTCGGAATGAACTCAAGCCATGTTCGAAATGGGTATAATCAAGGAGTCCCACAGGGACTGGAGCAGCCCAGTGGTCCTGGTTCCCAAGACCTATGGGTTGATCCAGTTGTGTGTGGACTATAGAAAGGTCAACGCGGTGTCTAAATTTGATGCATACCCAATGCCTTGCATTGATGAGTTGTTTGTTTGGTTAGGCATTGCTCGCTTTTATTCGACACTGGCTCTAACAAATGTATATTGGCAGATCCCCTTGACTCCTCTATCCCGAGAGAAAATGGCCTTTTCCACACCATTTGGATTACATCAATTTGTCACGCTCCCTTTTGGGTTGTTTGGGGCGCCCGCTACATTCCAGAGGTCTATGTACAGGGTCCTCCACCCTCACGCTGCCTACGTGGCCGCCTATCTGGACGATATAATAATCTACAGCCATGATTGGCCACGGCACTTGGAACACCTGAGGGCCGTTCTAAAGTTGCTGAGGTGAGCGGGCCTCACAGCTAACCTGAAAAAGTGTGCGATTGGGCAGGTGGAAGTATGGTATCTGGGGTTCCACTTGGGTCATGGGCAGGTGCGTCCCCAAATTAACAAGACTGCAGTGACTGTGGCCTGCCCTAGGCCCAAGACCTATAAGGAGGTGAGACAGTTCCTGGGGCTGGCTGGCTATTATCGTAGGTTTATACCTAAGTATTTGGACATCACCAGCCCGCTAACCGATCTCACTAAAAAGGGGGCTCTAGATCTGGTCCAATGGACGGAGCAGTGTCAACAGGCCTTCTCTGAGGTAAAAGTTGCACTGTGTGGGGGGCCACTTTTGCACTCCCCTGACTTCTCTCTCCCCTTTATTTTACAGACTGATGCATTGGACAGAGGGCTGGGGGGCTGTTTTGTCCTAGGAGGTGGAGGGTGAGGAGCGGCCCGTGCTGTACATCAGCTGGAAACTCTCGATGCGGGAAAGCAAGTACAGCACCATAGAGAAAGAGTGTCTTGCTATCAAGTGGGCGGTCCTCGCTCTCCGATATTACCTGCTTGGGTGCCCTTTCACTCTCTGTTCGGACCACGCGCCCCTCCAGTGGCTCCAGCACATGAAGGATGCCAATGCTCGGATCACCCGTTGGTGTCTCGCCCTCCAGCCATTTAAGTTCGAGGTGATCCACAGGCCGGGGACACAGATGGTGGTGGCGGACTTCCTGTCCCGTCGGGGGGGGAGTCAGCTTCAGGCCAGATGGCTCCCCGGCCTGAGTCAGGCAGCGGGGGTATGTGGCAGCGAGGACGTGGCCAAGCAGCAGTTTGTGGATGGAGGGCGGGGTCAGGGGAGGTAAGTGGCTAAGTCATTCCACCTGCTGTCAATTAACGCGTGTGTGTGTTTGTTACAGGGACAGAGCATAAAAGGAGGGGGCGAGCAGAGAAAAGGAGGCTCCCGACCTGAATGCATGTGTGTGTGTGTGCGTGCGTGCATGTGTGTGTGTGGGAGTGAGTCAGCTGGAAAGCTTGACATATAAAACAAAATAAAAGTTTCTAAGAACTACAGTTCCCACCTGCCGTGCTTCTGTACTCCACCCACATCAGGGATTTGCTACAAATATAATTTTTAAAAAATACAATAAAATGAACACTGTGCTAAGCAGCTGTAGGGTAACAATGCAGCCCCCACAAAAAGGTTTTGTTGGATCAAATCCTTGGGAATTTGGAGGCAAAGTACACACCTTGAACTCTTTGTCATGTTAATCAAACCATTCCTGAACAGTTTTGACAGTGTGGCAGGTAGCATCATCCTGCTGAAAGAGGGCAGTTTTTATGCAGTTCCTTCTCAAATATTTCCTGAAATAAAAAAAACCAGTGCAACAAGCGATACCTGAATAAACCTCAACTCCCTGCCTGCCTTCATTCGTTTGAAAGATTTACAATTTTTAATTTAAATGGCAGTGCGCACAATATTTGGTAACTCGCAGTGACAATTTTTATTTATGTATTTGTTTGTATTTAGTGTAGGTACAGTCCGTCTAAGAACTACAACACAGTCCCTTTAAGGACTACAACTCCCATCAGCCAACTTCCGAGTTGACCTACATCACGTGTGGGCGGGATCATCTACGTCACATCCTCCAGGAAAGCATAAGTGACCCGGAAACTCCTAGCTCCTCCTCTTTTGGTGCCATGATTTCAACACGGACACAAGGAGGAATCGCTCGCTCCACCGAGCAAATCCAAGAACAGACGTCTTTCTTGCAAGATCGACGATTCAGCGCGATTTTCTTTCACCTTTGGCCACGGTAGACTCTAAGATCACGTGATTTTTAAACTCAGCTTGAGTTACAACTGGTTTTTATTTCTATTATCAAGTATGTACAAACTGCCGCCAAGCAGTTAATTTAAAAGTTAGGAGCGACCGAAATTCCTCCTAATTAAAGCGCTGTGCACGTTATTCTGATCAGAGACTTTCCATCACGAATGACCATCAGACCAAGAAATTCTCTGCACTTTCTATGGAAGCAACTCACGTGCTTCACAACGGAAACTCCAAAGTCTCGGAACATCTCTTCATAATTTTGCTAAAGGCAAGATACTGAGTAAGACTTGGCATTTGGGCAAAAACCTAGTCTTAGGAATTAACTTTTATGAAGAAGTGTGAATTTAAACTCAGGAACTGTTTAAGTGTGCACACTGATTTTTGTGTTCCATAATTGTTCTATGATCTCTCAATTGTTTAATAGGTTTTTCATGCTCTCTCTTTCTTTCTAATACTTTAATTTCATTATTTACACACATCTTGACCTCATCAATATTTCAGTGGATTCAGTACTGTTATAAGCTAGTGAAATTAGCCTACGGCTAATTCTTTTGTCCCATTAGCATCCAGGGCTAATTGTATTGTCTCAAAGGAGAACACGTGGCGGCCCTCCTCCACAGGCCTCACAAACACACCTTAGCTAGCATTCCTTTGTCTTAGCTAGCAACACAAGGCTAATCTGTGTCTCCACGTGGTCAAACACACCTCAGTTAGCATCCCACTCTAGCCTTTCTTTTGCTAGGCCATAGGCCTTACCACATGGTCACCAGGCCTTTCACACACAAACACATGCTAGCTAGCATCCCTTTGTCTTAGCTAGTGACACAAGGCTAATCTGTGTCTCCATGTGGTCAAACACACCTCAGTTAGCATCCCACTCTAGCCTTTCTTTTGCTAGGCCATAGGCCTTACCACGTGGTCACCAGGCCTTTCACACACAAACACATGCTAGCTAGCATCCCTTTGTCTTAGCTAGTGACACAAGGCTAATCTGTGTCTCCACACATGGCCAACACATCTTAGCTAACAACCAGAGCTAAATCCTTTGTTCTCAAACCCCACGTGGTGACACACCCTCCTTAGCTAGCAACACAAAGCTAATTCTTTTGTCTTAGCAACCAAAGCTAACTCCCTTGTTTTCACTTAGAAACACGTGGTCAACTCCCACACACACACACACACACACTACATGTTTCATGTTTAATGTTTTTTTTTTCCTCACACACAAACACACACACGCTCACACACACACACGCTCATCAAGTATATATCATATTTGTATATATTTCAACTGCTATTACATTTTTATCATTGTTATAATAAATTCATTTATTATTGAAACTGTGTATTTATTTGTGTTCCGATATTTCTGAAGTCATCCAATCTCAAAAGAATTCAAAGGTGCATATGATTTATGTAATATGGTAAGTGATCATAATTTGGAATATACCATAATTTAGCTGTTTGGTAATTTATTATTAAGCACCAAAATTAATGGTATTAATTAATGAGACTGATCCAATGAGACTGATTCAATGGTATGATTCAATGAAAACGATTCAATGAGACGATTCAATGGTATGATTCAAATGAGACTGATTCAATTTAATGATTTATTAACCTTCAGATTTAATGAGATTGATCACTCAATTACCCAATTGCACCTACATTAGAAAAGAACATCAAGCTAGCTGTTTTTAATTAACCTGCTGTGGAACAGCAGCAGTCTAGTTTGCATGAGTATTACAGTAGCCAGTAACATGTAACCCTAGCTATGAAATAGGCGAGAGGCCGAGGGCTACAGAAACGGAGATCGGCACCACCCTATGCGCCACACGGGGTGGGAAAGACTTGACTGTCACATCACAGCAAGAACATTCTGGATTTGAACCTGCTGGTCAACTGGGGTCTTTCTGTGTGGAGTTTGCATGTTCTCCTCAGGCCTGCGTGTGTTTCCTCTAGGTGCTCTGGTTTCCTCCCACAGTCCAAAAACATGTAGATTAGGTCAACTGGCTATTCTAAATTGTCCATAGGTGTGAATGTGAATAGCTGTATGTCTTTCTATTTTAGCCCCATGATAGACTGTCCAGGGTGAACAATTCTCACCTAGTGTCAGCTGGGATTAATTCCAGCTCCCTGTGATCCTTAATGGGTAAGTGGTATAGATAATGAGTGAATGAATAATTATGCTAAATTGTTGTGGTTTAAGAGGTATAAAACACTTCAGGATATGTTGTTACAGGAAAATAATAAAGCCTGTTGTTGATCATTTTCCTATCACAGCATGCCCCATTGCATTTTATCTCTTACTAGTGCACTTCAAATTGTTAAAGTGTTACTAAATGGAACTCCTAATGAATAATACTGAGAAAGAAATGGGTCTGAAAGATCTTAAAATAATTGAGTTATCTTCTTTTTCTGCTCCTGTCTTCAAGTTCTGTCAGAAATATCAAATTAACAATGTAAGTGTACTTAGATGTCATCACAATGTCATATTTACAGGTTGGGAGCTCGAAGCATTCCCCAGCTTTCTGAGTGATGGTGTGCCAATGTCGCCACCAAAAATGAATATAACGCCAACAACAGATGGTAAGATTTAAGTGGCAATTTTGAATGTTAACCGGTCAGTTCTTTATTTTCTTTCAGGAGGGAAAAGTAAACTTCTCTGTCACTGATTATTAAAAAACATTAAACATAAATAGGTTTTCTCACATTGACTAACTGATCATTCTGTCATTGTTTTACTGACACAGTTGATCAATGTATTTACTCGAAAGGTTTTTGGATTCAGTTTTTAAATTTTATATATATTTTTAAAAAATCAAACAAAAAATCCTACTTTCCCTTTTATTAACCTTAAAAAGTGTTTACTTTGGGGTTACGAAAGACCTTGATATTACTATTGCCCCTTTTTGACCAACAGGGAACACTATTGAGTCGACAAAGAAGAGAAGAGTAAACGACTTTTATTATGAAAATAAACGGATTTCCTGAATTTACACCGTGTTTTCTCACTGACTTCACACCTAAATAACGCTCTGCTCCCTTTCGAAGTGCACTACATATGTCTGAAGGTTACTGTGTGCTCTACATAGTGCACTATATAGGCAATAAGCGGGTATTCGGGATCGAGCCTGGTTTCTTGCCTTGTGTTTGTCACATGTTGATGAGTGTGTAGAATTACAGGGAGACTCAAGCTTCACCCCTGCTGGAGGTTCAGTGAACGTTGCCCTGCTGTCTGGTGAAAACATGGCGAAATATGAGGAAGTCAGTGTCCACGGTTATGGAGAGTTTTGTAAAGCTGTGGATGAGAGGAAAGGGAAAGACGTGTTTGTGTATTTCAGTGGAGATAAAGATGAACAGGGGAAAAGCTGGTGTCCAGACTGTGTGAAAGGTAAGAGACTGAAAGGTGTGTGGAGGGTGAGAGACTGAAAGGTGTGTGGAGGGTGAGAGACTGAAAGGTGTGAGGAGGGTGAGAGACTGAAAGGTGTGCGGAGGGTGAGAGACTGAAAGGTGTGTAGAGGGTGAGAGACTGAAAGGTGTGTGGAGGGTGAGAGACTGAAAGGTGTGTGAAAGGTGAGAGACTGAAATGTGTGAGGAGGGTGAGAGACTGAAAGGTGTGTGGAGGGTGAGAGACTGAAAGGTGTGTGGAGGGTGAGAGACTGAAAGGTGTGTGGAGGGTGAGAGACTGAAAGGTGTGTGGAGGGTGAGAGACTGAAAGGTGTGAGGAGGGTGAGAGACTGAAAGGTGTGCGGAGGGTGAGAGACTGAAAGGTGTGAGGAGGGTGAGAGACTGAAAGGTGTGTGAAAGGTGAGAGACTGAAAGGTGTGAGGAGGGTGAGAGACTGAAAGGTGTGAGGAGGGTGAGAGACTGAAAGGTGTGTGGAGGGTGAGAGACTGAAAGGTGTGTGGAGGGTGAGAGACTGAAAGGTGTGTGAAAGGTGAGAGACTGAAAGGTGTGTGAAAGGTGAGAGACTGAAAGGTGTGAGGAGGGTGAGAGACTGAAAGGTGTGTGGAGGGTGAGAGACTGAAAGGTGTGTGAAAGGTGAGAGACTGAAATGTGTGAGGAGGGTGAGAGACTGAAAGGTGTGTGGAGGGTGAGAGACTGAAAGGTGTGTGGAGGGTGAGAGACTGAAAGGTGTGTGGAGGGTGAGAGACTGAAAGGTGTGTGGAGGGTGAGAGACTGAAAGGTGTGAGGAGGGTGAGAGACTGAAAGGTGTGCGGAGGGTGAGAGACTGAAAGGTGTGAGGAGGGTGAGAGACTGAAAGGTGTGTGAAAGGTGAGAGACTGAAAGGTGTGAGGAGGGTGAGAGACTGAAAGGTGTGAGGAGGGTGAGAGACTGAAAGGTGTGTGGAGGGTGAGAGACTGAAAGGTGTGTGGAGGGTGAGAGACTGAAAGGTGTGTGAAAGGTGAGAGACTGAAAGGTGTGTGAAAGGTGAGAGACTGAAAGGTGTGAGGAGGGTGAGAGACTGAAAGGTGTGTGGAGGGTGAGAGACTGAAAGGTGTGTGGAGGGTGAGAGACTGAAAGGTGTGTGGAGGGTGAGAGACTGAAAGGTGTGTGGAGGGTGAGAGACTGAAAGGTGTGTGGAGGGTGAGAGACTGAAAGGTGTGTGGAGGGTGAGAGACTGAAAGGTGAGAGACTGAAAGGTGTGCGGAGGGTGAGAGACTGAAAGGTGTGCGGAGGGTGAGAGACTGAAAGGTGTGCGGAGGGTGAGAGACTGAAAGGTGTGTGAAAGGTGAGAGACTGAAAGGTGTGAGGAGGGTGAGAGACTGAAAGGTGTGCGGAGGGTGAGAGACTGAAAGGTGTGCGGAGGGTGAGAGACTGAAAGGTGTGCGGAGGGTGAGAGACTGAAAGGTGTGCGGAGGGTGAGAGACTGAAAGGTGTGCGGAGGGTGAGAGACTGAAAGGTGTGCGGAGGGTGAGAGACTGAAAGGTGTGCGGAGGGTGAGAGACTGAAAGGTGTGCGGAGGGTGAGAGACTGAAAGGTGTGCGGAGGGTGAGAGACTGAAAGGTGTGCGGAGGGTGAGAGACTGAAAGGTGTGCGGAGGGTGAGAGACTGAAAGGTGTGCGGAGGGTGAGAGACTGAAAGGTGTGCGGAGGGTGAGAGACTGAAAGGTGTGCGGAGGGTGAGAGACTGAAAGGTGTGCGGAGGGTGAGAGACTGAAAGGTGTGCGGAGGGTGAGAGACTGAAAGGTGTGCGGAGGGTGAGAGACTGAAAGGTGTGCGGAGGGTGAGAGACTGAAAGGTGTGCGGAGGGTGAGAGACTGAAAGGTGTGCGGAGGGTGAGAGACTGAAAGGTGTGCGGAGGGTGAGAGACTGAAAGGTGTGCGGAGGGTGAGAGACTGAAAGGTGTGCGGAGGGTGAGAGACTGAAAGGTGTGCGGAGGGTGAGAGACTGAAAGGTGTGCGGAGGGTGAGAGACTGAAAGGTGTGCGGAGGGTGAGAGACTGAAAGGTGTGCGGAGGGTGAGAGACTGAAAGGTGTGCGGAGGGTGAGAGACTGAAAGGTGTGTGAGAGACTGAAAGGCGTGCGGAGGGCGAGAGACTGTGAAAGGCGTGCGGAGGGCGAGAGACTGTGAAAGGCGTGCGGAGGGCGAGAGACTGTGAAAGGCGTGCGGAGGGCGAGAGACTGTGAAAGGCGTGCGGAGGGCGAGAGACTGTGAAAGGCGTGCGGAGGGCGAGAGACTGAAAGGCGTGCGGAGGGCGAGAGACTGAAAGGCGTGCGGAGGGCGAGAGACTGAAAGGCGTGCGGAGGGCGAGAGACTGAAAGGCGTGCGGAGGGCGAGAGACTGAAAGGCGTGCGGAGGGCGAGAGACTTAAAGGCGTGCGAAGGGCGAGAGACTGAAAGGTGTGCGGAGGGTGAGAGACTGAAAGGTGTGAGGAGGGTGAGAGACTGAAAGGTGTGCGGAGGGTGAGAGACTGAAAGGTGTGCGGAGGGTGAGAGACTTAAAGGTGTGCGGAGGGTGAGAGACTGAAAGGTGTGCGAAGGGTGAGAGACTGAAAGGTGTGCGGAGGGTGAGAGACTGAAAGGTGTGAGGAGGGTGAGAGACTGAAAGGTGTGTGGAGGGTGAGAGACTGAAAGGTGTGTGAGAGACTGAAAGGCGTGCGGAGGGCGAGAGACTGTGAAAGGCGTGCGGAGGGCGAGAGACTGTGAAAGGCGTGCGGAGGGCGAGAGACTGTGAAAGGCGTGCGGAGGGCGAGAGACTGTGAAAGGCGTGCGGAGGGCGAGAGACTGTGAAAGGCGTGCGGAGGGCGAGAGACTGTGAAAGGCGTGCGGAGGGCGAGAGACTGTGAAAGGCGTGCGGAGGGCGAGAGACTGTGAAAGGCGTGCGGAGGGCGAGAGACTGTGAAAGGCGTGCGGAGGGCGAGAGACTGTGAAAGGCGTGCGGAGGGCGAGAGACTGTGAAAGGCGTGCGGAGGGCGAGAGACTGTGAAAGGCGTGCGGAGGGCGAGAGACTGTGAAAGGCGTGCGGAGGGCGAGAGACTGTGAAAGGCGTGCGGAGGGCGAGAGACTGTGAAAGGCGTGCGGAGGGCGAGAGACTGTGAAAGGCGTGCGGAGGGCGAGAGACTGAAAGGCGTGCGGAGGGCGAGAGACTGAAAGGCGTGCGGAGGGCGAGAGACTGAAAGGCGTGCGGAGGGCGAGAGACTGAAAGGCGTGCGGAGGGCGAGAGACTGAAAGGCGTGCGGAGGGCGAGAGACTTAAAGGTGTGCGAAGGGCGAGAGACTGAAAGGTGTGCGGAGGGTGAGAGACTGAAAGGTGTGAGGAGGGTGAGAGACTGAAAGGTGTGCGGAGGGTGAGAGACTGAAAGGTGTGCGGAGGGTGAGAGACTTAAAGGTGTGCGGAGGGTGAGAGACTTAAAGGTGTGCGGAGGGTGAGAGACTGAAAGGTGTGCGGAGGGTGAGAGACTGAAAGGTGTGCGGAGGGTGAGAGACTGAAAGGTGTGCGGAGGGTGAGAGACTGAAAGGTGTGTGGAGGGTGAGAGACTGAAAGGTGTGTGAGAGACTGAAAGGCGTGCGGAGGGCGAGAGACTGTGAAAGGCGTGCGGAGGGCGAGAGACTGTGAAAGGCGTGCGGAGGGCGAGAGACTGTGAAAGGCGTGCGGAGGGCGAGAGACTGTGAAAGGCGTGCGGAGGGCGAGAGACTGTGAAAGGCGTGCGGAGGGCGAGAGACTGTGAAAGGCGTGCGGAGGGCGAGAGACTGTGAAAGGCGTGCGGAGGGCGAGAGACTGTGAAAGGCGTGCGGAGGGCGAGAGACTGTGAAGGGCGTGCGGAGGGCGAGAGACTGTGAAGGGCGTGCGGAGGGCGAGAGACTGTGAAGGGCGTGCGGAGGGCGAGAGACTGTGAAGGGCGTGCGGAGGGCGAGAGACTGTGAAGGGCGTGCGGAGGGCGAGAGACTGTGAAGGGCGTGCGGAGGGCGAGAGACTGTGAAGGGCGTGCGGAGGGCGAGAGACTGTGAAGGGCGTGCGGAGGGCGAGAGACTGTGAAGGGCGTGCGGAGGGCGAGAGACTGTGAAGGGCGTGCGGAGGGCGAGAGACTGTGAAGGGCGTGCGGAGGGCGAGAGACTGTGAAGGGCGTGCGGAGGGCGAGAGACTGTGAAGGGCGTGCGGAGGGCGAGAGACTGTGAAGGGCGTGCGGAGGGCGAGAGACTGTGAAGGGCGTGCGGAGGGCGAGAGACTGTGAAGGGCGTGCGGAGGGCGAGAGACTGTGAAGGGCGTGCGGAGGGCGAGAGACTGTGAAGGGCGTGCGGAGGGCGAGAGACTGTGAAGGGCGTGCGGAGGGCGAGAGACTGTGAAGGGCGTGCGGAGGGCGAGAGACTGTGAAGGGCGTGCGGAGGGCGAGAGACTGTGAAGGGCGTGCGGAGGGCGAGAGTCTGTGAAGGGCGTGCGGAGGGCGAGGGACTGCGAGAAGGCGTGCGGAGGGCGAGGGACTCAGCTGACATTTCAGGATTCCTGCTGGAAATTGTGCTGATTTAGGGGACACATGGGAAAGTTGGACAGTATCAGTGACATGCTGAAATCTTGTTGCCTAGAAATGTTTTTGCTTACAACATGACATCACTTAACCAACTGCAATATAACCATTTCAGGGTTCTCACAGCTCCTTAAAAGGTCTTAAAATAAAATCAGTGAAATAAAGATCATAAATTGTCTTAAATTCACTGTAAATTTGTTGTAAGGGATTAAATTTGCAGATGCATGTAAGGCTTCATTGTGTGTTCAACACTGTCTCTTATTGGGATTATTGTAAAATTTCCATCCATCCATTTTCTGCTGCTTATCCGGGTCGCGGGGGTAGCAGCCTAAGCAGAGCAGTCCAGACTTCCATCTCCCCGGCCACCTCCACCAGCTCTTACCGAGCCGTTCCCAGGCTAGCTGAGAGATGTAATCTCTCCAGCGTGTCCTGGGTCTGCCCCGTGGTCTTCTCCCGGTGGGGCGTGCCTGGAGACCCTCCCCTGGGAGGCATTCAGGGGGCATCCTGACAAGGTGCCCGAACCACATCAACTGACTCCTTTCGATGTGGAGGAGCAGTGGTTCTACTCTGAGTCTCTCCCGAATGACCAAGCTTCTCACCCTGTCTCTAAGAGAGAGCCCAGCCACTCTACGGAGAAAACTCATTTCGACTGCAATCTCATTCTTTCGGTCACTACTCGCAGCTCGTGACTATAGGTGAGGGTGAGGACGTAGATGGAGCAGTAAATTGAGAGCTTTGCCTTTTGGCTCAACTCTCTCTTCATCACAACAGACCGGTTTAGCATCCGCATCACTGCTGACACTGCCCCGATCCGTCTGTCCAACTCCTGCTCCCCCCTACCCGTCTGTCCAACTCCTGCTCCCCCCTACCCTCACTCATGAACAAGACCCCGAGATACTTAAACTCCTCCACTTGAGGTAGCAACTCCCCCCGACCCGAACCAAACTGATTTCCCGGAGAAGGGTTGGACTCTATTGTTAAATTTATACTTCTTAATTATTGTCTCTGATATTTTTATTGTTGCCTGCTGTCGTCAAGAGGACCACATTGGAAATTAGTTGAAACTGTAAAAATAACTAAAAACTTCACCTACTACTTTAGCAGTGCTCTGTCACAGGCTTCCAGAAAGCGTAGTTTAAACACTTGTGAATGCTTTATTTACTGTTATTAGCCTATAAAATAAGGTTGATTTGGTATATAGATGGGACGGCACGGTGGTGTAGTGGTTAGCGCTGTCGCCTCACAGCAAGAAGGTCCTGGGTTCGAGCCCCGTGGCCGGCGAGGGCCTTTCTGTGCGGAGTTCTCCCCGTGTCTGCGTGGATTTCCTCCGGGTGCTCCGGTTTCCCCCACAGTCCAAAGACATGCAGGTTAGGTTAACTGGTGACTCTAAATTGACCGTAGGTGTGAATGTGAGTGTGAATGGTTGTCTGTGTCTGTGTGTCAGCCCTGTGATGACCTGGCGACTTGTCCAGGGTGTACCCCGCCTTTCGCCCGTAGTCAGCTGGGATAGGCTCCAGCTTGCCTGCGACCCTGTAGAACAGGATAAAGCGGCTAGAGATAATGAGATGATATATAGATGAAATTAAATGTTTTAGAGCAAAGATGCCGTCAGAAATAATGCAATTAAATGTTTCTTTAAACATAAGTACTATAAAGAGCAGTAAACAGCAGTAATAAATTAAACAGTGTCAATATTTGGTGTCCTTTGCTTAAAAAAAAAAAAACTAGTCTCGGGTCCAGTGAGTGCAGTTTTATGTAGGTTTTATTGAGCATTTTACAGAACCAGCCACAGTTCTTCTGGACACTTTTGTCACACTCGCTTCTTAACTCAGTAGCCTTCATTATAGTGGTTTTTTTTTGGAGGGGGGCTGAAAAGTGGTCTCTCAGTCCCTGCTCACACTGCAGCTCGTGATGGTTTGTGAATACTTGGCGATGAAAAATTAGTAGCATCACCACCAATCACGTGATGCATGGTGAATGTTCTCTGAACTTCATGAGTTGTTTTTTGGTGCGTCTCTGCCTCATGGGTGGCCAAAAATGTCACAAAAAACTTCAATGCATGTAGTGATGTTTTCGTTGGCAAACAAAGTGACAAATACTTGCAGATGGGTTTGGGAACACTTCCTGAAGCTCAGGGAACCTTTGTCAAGCCTCTGGAGATACAGTATGTTTGTCCTTGATGCTTGCAGGAGCCTCGTTAACACAGCGGTAAAGCATAGTCCAACCTTCACCAAGACTTGAAAAAGTGCATTTACATTCTGTGATCCTTCACCAAGATTTGTAATTGGTTGGGCAAAGGGTTCATGAATATTTGGCAAATGTTTGGTGACGGTTAGACAATGCATTTGTGATCCTCGCTGATTGGTTGGCGCTGATGTCACGTATTGGTGAAATCAAGGCCATTGCCAGGTCTCCTCAAAAGAAAAGGGCAAAGTGTTAGCCTGCCGTGTGACCACAACTTTTAGCTCACCTGTATGAAGTATAAATCACCATGCCTCACCACCAAAATGCCTCATTTACAACCTCGATTCCAAAAAAGTTGGGACAAAGTACACATTGTAAATAAAAACAGAATGCAATAATTTACAAATCTCAAAAACTGATATTGTATTCACAATAGAACATAGACAACATATCAAATGTCGAAAGTGAGACATTTTGAAATTTCATGACAGCAACACATCTCAAAAAAGTTGGGACAGGGGCAATAAGAGGCTGGAAAAGTTAAAGGTACAAAAAAGGAACAGCTGGAGGACCAAATTGCAACTCATTAGGTCAACTGGCAATCGGTCATTAACATGACTGGGTATAAAAAGAGCATCTTGGAGTGGCAGCGGCTCTCAGAAGTAAAGATGGGAAGAGGATCACCAGTCCCCCTAATTCTGCACCGACAAATAGTGGAGCAATATCAGAAAGGAGTTCGACAGTGTAAAATTGCAAAGAGTTTGAACATATCATCATCTACAGTGCATAATATCATCAAAAGATTCAGAGAATCTGGAAGAATCTCTGTGCGTAAGGGTCAAGGCCGGAAAACCATACTGGGTGCCCGTGATCTTCGGGCCCTTAGACGGCACTGCATCACATACAGGCATGCTTCTGTATTGGAAATCACAAAATGGGCTCAGGAATATTTCCAGAGAACATTATCTGTGAACACAATTCACCGTGCCATCCGCCGTTGCCAGCTAAAACTCTATAGTTCAAAGAAGAAGCCGTATCTAAACATGATCCAGAAGCGCAGACGTCTTCTCTGGGCCAAGGCTCATTTAAAATGGACTGTGGCAAAGTGGAAAACTAGATATGTTACGTTCATTATGTCGTCTTATTAAATTAAATCATTTAGTTTTCTTTTGTTTCAGACATGTAAAAGTTTTTTCCTTTACCTGACATGTTTCGACGGTGTAACTTCCGTCTTCATCAGAGGGTCATCCGGATGTTGGTGTGTGACGTGCCTTTATAATCAGCTGATGTTACAGAGGTGTGACCTCCCTGTCAATATTGACAAGTCGGTCACGCCATCCTGAGGGGGCAACATTGACAGCAGGAGGTGTGACTGACTTGTCAATATTGTCAAGATTATAAAGGCATGTCATACACCAACATCCGGGTGACCCTCTGATGAAGACGGAAGTTACACCGTCGAAACATGTCAGGTAAAGGAAAAAACTTTTACATGTCTGAAACAAAAGAAAACTAATGATTTAAAGTGGAAAACTGTTCTGTGGTCAGACGAATCAAAATTTGAAGATCTTTATGGAAATCAGGGACGCCGTGTCATTCGGACTAAAGAGGAGAAGGACGACCGGAGTTGTTATCAGCGCTCAGTTCAGAAGCCTGCATCTCTGATGGTATGGGGTTGCATTAGTGCATGTGGCATGGGCAGCTTACACATCTGGAAAGACACCATCAATGCTGAAAGGTATATCCAGGTTCTAGAGCAACATATGCTCCCATCCAGACGACGTCTCTTTCAGGGAAGACCTTGCATTTTCCAACATGACAATGCCAAACCACATACTGCATCAATTACAGCATCATGGCTGCGTAGAAGAAGGGTCCGGGTACTGAACTGGCCAGGCTGCAGTCTAGATCTTTCACCCACAGAAAACATTTGGCGCATCATAAAACGGAAGATACGACAAAAAAGACCTAAGACAGTTGAGCAGCTAGAATCCTACATTAGACAAGAATGGGTTAACATTCCTATCCCTAAACTTGAGCAACTTGTCTCCTCAGTCCTCAGACATTTACAGACTGTTGTAAAGAGAAAAGGGGATGTCTCACAGTGGGAAACAAGGCCTTGTCCCAACTTTTTTGAGATGTGTTGTTGTCATGAAATTTAAAATCACCTAATTTTTCTCTTTAAATGATACGTTTTCTCAGTTTAAACATTTGATATGTCATCTATGTTCTATTCTGATACTTTTTTATTTAGTTTTTCAATTTAAGAAGAAAAAAACAAAAGAAAAACAAGTTGACAACAGGCTGTCAAGAAAATAAAAAAAAAAAAAACATGGGGGCTCCTCGATCGATAAATCCTATATTAAATGTCCAGTGTCTTTACTAGTTAAAGTGAAGCGTCCTCAATTGTTTTGATAAAAGCAGTCCATTTCTCCCATTTCCTATGAAAGGTTGCTCCTCTAGATCTGAGAGAGAAAGTCATCTTTTCCATTAAACACATTTCCTCTACTTTGTCCATCCATTGCTTAATGCTTGGAGACTCGGCTTTATACCAGCGTTTTTGTTATAGCTTTTTTACAAGCCATCAGCAGTATTTTACATAGATACCAGTTTCTTTTAATAATCACATTTTCATTAAAGACACAAAAATAGAGGATCTTCACATTGTTAGGAATTGTGTATCCCAAGATTTTTCCCACTGTAATACATACCATACATTACCCCAGAAAGTTTGAATTTTTGGGCATATCCAAAATATATGGGAGTGGTCTGCGCTCATGTTTCCGCACTGCCTCCAGCACTGTTCTTGTGATTGAGAGAATTTGCTCTTTATAAGGGGTGTAATGAAAAAACGAATCAAATGTTTCCAGCCAAATATTCTCCACTTCCTTGAACTTGTAGATGAATGCTGTGCACACCACATAAAGCGCCACTCCTCCTCTGATATTTCTATGTTTAGTTCTTTCTCCCGTTTTGCTTTAATGTATCCTGTGTTGATCCCATTTTGTTTCTGAAGACCTTGGTAAATTTTTGAAATTATTTTTCTATTCCTCTTTTTATAGGCTTCAGTCAGAATCTCTATCACTGTATTGCCCTCTTTGGACAATGTTGGTCTGATTCTTTTATTGTAATAATCTCTTATTTGCAGGTATCGGAAAAAATCTTTGTTTTCTAGTCCAAATTCTTTTTGTAACTCTCTAAAACTTTTAAAGAGCCCTCTGTGGACTAATGTGCATATTGCTGTAATGCCCCTGTCCCACCATCGTCTGAATTCAGCATCTCTGATTCCTGGTTCGAATCTGGGATCTAGAGCAGGCCAAATTAATAATTTGATGTCACCCTCCATATTGTATTCTTTTACCATCTTGTTCCAGATAACCAGTGTTTGTTTGATAATTTCATTCTTGCTTTGCTGAGCCAATTTGTTTCCTACGTCCCGTAATATTGGCTGAATCCGGCAACTTTCCATCTTGGCCTCTATGTCTTTCCATCTTGCCTGATATAGCGGGCAGCATGTACAGACCAGGAACCTTACTTGAGCTGCGTAAAAATATTGCTTCAGGTTAGGCAAGGACCGTCCCCCCTCCTCTTTTGGTAATTGAAGTGTCTTATACTTGATCCTCGGTCTCTTTCTGGCCCAGATAAATCTAGCTATAAGTTTGTCCCAGTATCTGAATTGTGTTTCTGGAATCAACTGTGGGATGGATTGGAAAAGGTATAACAGTCTCGGTACCACATTCATTTTTATTACCTCAATTCTTGTCTCAAAGTCCATGTTAAAGGCTGACCACTGCCCGATATCGGTCTTGATATTATTGTTAATGTTATTATAATTTATTTCAAATGTTTTCATGTGGTCTTTTGCCAATACCACACCCAGGTATTTAATAACTTTTTGGAATTCCATTTGATTTTGTATTTTTCTCTAATTTCTCGACCTGGGGAATAATTCAGTGTAAGAATTTGTGGTTTTGCTATGTTTAATTTATAGCCTGAGTATTTACCATAGTCTTCTAATATCGACATAAGATTAGGAAATGTCCCGTCCGGGTCTTGGAGGGCCACAATAACATCATCAGCGAAGAGCCCGATCCGATGCTCTTGCTTTCCTATATGGATTCCTTCCAAGTTGTCGTTTTGCCTTATCATTTGTGCCAGCGGTTCAATAAATATAGCAAACAAGGTAGGGCTTAAACAGCATCCTTGGCGAGTTCCTTGCTGTAAAATAAATCTGTCCGTTAGGTGTCCATTAATTTTTATCCTCGCTGTTGGTTCATTGTAGAGGCTTTGGATACGTTGTATTATCTGTTTACGAATCCCTAGTTTTCCCAAAACCTGATACAGAAACCTCCAATTGACGCAGTCAAAGGCCTTTTCTGCATCAAGGCTCACTAGTACTGCTCTCGGGCCCTGTTTTTGAATCTGATCTATTACATGGAGGATGCGTCTAATGTTATCCTGAGTCTGCCTACCTGTAATAAAACCTGACCGATCCTCGTCTATCAAGTCGGACATAAAATTTTCAAATCTTTTGGAAATTATTGAAGTAAAGATCTTATAATCCACATTTAGAATTGAAATAGGTCTATAGGATTCACAAAGTTCTTTATTTTTGCCTTGCTTTGGAATAACTGAAATTATGGCCTCTCTCCAAGAGGGGGGCAGTTTGCCCTCTGTCAGAGTCAGATTGAAAGAACTCCGAAGTAGCGGGGTTAATTCCTCCCTAAATGTTCTATACCACTCGCCGGGGAATCCATCACTACCTGGTGTTTTGTTTGGTTTTAATCTGCTAATTGCGGCATCTAGTTCTTTTTTTTGTGATGCTGGAAATTAATTTTCTGTTTTGCTCTTCTCCAATAGCAGGCAAGTCCAAAGAGTCAAGGAAATCTTTCATTTCACACTCTCCCTTTGCTGTGGGTTGGGTGTACAAGTTTTCATAGTAATCTTTAAAAACCCTTTCTATTTCTTCAGGTTCGAATAGTAGTTTTTTCATTATGGAGTCTCTAATCTTGTGTATTGTGTGAGAAGCTTGCTGGACCTTAAGTCTTCTTGCCAAATATTTAGTTGCTTTAGAGCCAGATTCGTAATAGGTCTGGTTAATGAATCTTAGTTTTTTCTCAACCTCCTGACTTAAATTGTCATCTATCTGCCGTCTCACATTGATTATTTGTTGTAAAGCTGGTTTATCTTTATTATTTTTATGTTGCTGTTCCAGTGATATTAGTCGATTAAGGGCAATTCCATGTAAATGTCAACCTCACCATGCAAAATTAAAGCAACATGTAATACATCAAAACCACTCCCAGAGATCTCACCTAGGCCTGTATTTTACAGATGTGAATAAGTTGAACCAATTTGTAACCAACCTAATATATCACTGTCAGTCTTTCTTTCTTATAATGTAAACCCCAAGCTAAAATCAACTTTGATCATGTACAATTCTATATTATTGCCACAAGCCACAGAAATGTATGCTAAAATCCACAAAACAGCAAAACAATAGCCATCCTAAATATTATTTAAGAACTTTGATAGTTTTAGCTGATATTTAGAGAGTTTTTCAAAGGGTTATGGTGGTTAAATTGCTGATTTTCTAAACATATGCCATGTCTATTTCAGACGCGTCACATCCATAACGGAATTTCGTCACATCCATAACGCTGACTTTTCCTTCCGAAACTCTGCATGAAATACAAAATATTTTAAACGAAGATTTTTTAATATTCACCTTGGACCCCTCTATCAAATGGATATCTCCATTTCGACATTAGGTTTACAATTTCACAGAGTTTGATAAAAATGTACAGTCACCCAAGAAAAGTGATACTTTTTCTGTCACATCCATAACGCATCTTTTATTGGCGTTTTCTGGCATGCCCTAGATGTACTATGGGAATTGTTCTTGTTCTATCACTTCTCCAGTATGGTACAGCCTTAAAATATGCAACACCTGTTTAAATACTGGGAGACAATAAAACATGCACTGGGTTATTTGTTGCCATTTTGAGTTCAAGTGTCACGTCCATAACGCTGGAATTGCTCTTAACCAACTTCTTATAGTCTTCCTCTCTAGTCTTTTTTTTTGGTAAGCTGCCCTCGCTATAAACCTCCCTCTCGTTACAGCTTTAACCGTGTCCCACAGTATGGTAGAATCCACTGGGCTGTTCAAGTTGTCCTCCACGCAGTGTTTAATTTCTTTCTTAACCTCCTCCTGTGTTTTTTGGTTATTCAGCATACCCACATTTAATCTCCATAATGTATTTTTATTTCTCCTAGATAGTTGGATATTGAGGTAGATAATACTGTGATCGGACAAGTCAGTTACCCCTATTTTACATTCCTGTACTCTATCTGTCTATTATGTTCATAAAAAATAGTCTATTCTGGAGTACACTGAGTGTGGGGCAGAGTAATGTGTGTAATCCCTCTCTAGTGGATGGCGTTCTCTCCAGACATCGAACATCCCCAATTCAGCTAGAGAGGTGTTGACAAGTTTCGATAGACGAGTCTTAGATCTCTTGTTATTTGTTGTGTCCAGTTTAGCATTCAAAATCATGTTGAAATCCCCCGCACATATTAGAATTCCTTCATTTTCCTGGGCTATAATCTCAAACAATAATTTCAAAAACGTTTGATCAGAGTTAGGTGGCACATAGACATTGACCAAAGTAACTAGATTATTATCCAGTTTCCCTTTTACTATTGCATATCTCCCCTCTTTGTCGTTTATTTCTTTGATGACTTCAAAACTGACAGAGTTGGAAATTAATGTGGCAGCGACTCTCTTTGGACCTTTCTTAAATGAGCTAAAAAAAAAACATTTTTAAATCCAAATTTCCTCAATTTTTCGTGTTCTTGTTGAGTTAGATGCATTTCTTGTAAATATATCACCTGGAATTTTTCTTTCCTCAGTTTTGCCATTACTTTTCCTCTTTTAATTGTATTGTTTAAGCCATTCACATTTAAGGACGCTATTCTCATGTTGTTACACTGCATCACTTATAAGAATAAAGACAAGGGAAAACATTGATAGCCCCAGTAACAATGCCAAAACGTTGGCATGAAACAAACAGAGCAAATATAACAGATGAACTTCCAAACAATTGAGGAACTCTCCGTCCTCACACAGTCTGATCCCGTTGGTGGATCTAGGGAAAACCCTCTTAAGTAAAGAGGGGCCTAACTTAGTAATGACAGGTCCTACAGAGAGGGTTCTAGTCATTCTAAATGAGTCCAACGTTAGAACTTCGAAGAAAAACTTAAGTAACCCAGGCCTCCAATAGTCGCTTTTCTTTTAGCATATGAATAGCAGGGTAACCATTATTCTGACAACTAAAAACACAGGCTATCAGAACATTCCTACCGGTTATTGCTTCATTGTATAATCGCTTATCTTGGTCAAAGAATCTTCGGAACTCTTGCAGCTTTTCCTTGGCTCATGCAGCTGCTGTTGTGTAGCTCTTCCGGGGGGATCCCTCATTGGGCTGCCACTCCATTGCTGTGTGGAGCCGTGACTCCAGCCCGGCCGCCGCGGTCATCGGTGTCGGAGTCTTCTCTGCGAGTCCGCGTCTCTCTAGCTCCTGCTTCACCTCCTCCGCGCTGTTGTAGGTTCGGGGTCCCGTCTCCCAGTGGATCCTCATCCTGGTGAATGGTGTCTGGAACCGGATGCCCTTCTCCTTCAAGATTCTTTTAGCAGCGTTGTACTCCTTTCTCTTTTGCACAACCTGTGTCGCGTAGCCGTGGTCGAATGACAGGACTTTGTTTCCCAGCTGTATTTTCTTTTTCCATGCCTCTCTCTTTGGTAGAGAATTCCAGAAAGTTCACAATAATGGGTCTCGGCTGGGCTCTGTCTGCAGGTTTCTGTGCAAACAATCGAGGCGCTCTTTGAATTTTAAAATCTTCCGGCAGGTGGAGCTCACGTCCGAGCAGATCTTGAACAAACTTGGCCGTGGACTCACCCTCTTCTCCCTCTTTTACTCCGTGTATACGGGGATTATTTCTCCTCGATCTGGATTCCAAATCGGTTAACTTATCCTGAAGAGCTTTTTGTTCTCTCAGTGAGATGAGAAGAGCATTGTTAGCCTCCTGTGCCCAATGTTCCAGCTTTTCAATCCGCGACTCAGCCTCATTAATTCTGCCGCTCTGTAGCTGCTGTTCAGTGGCGACTTTAGCGAGTTGTCGGTTTATATCCTGTCTGAAATCATCCAAGTCTTTTTTTCACGTCGCTCCTCAACTTTTCACCAAATGAGCGAAGGGCATCTTTTATTTCTGTTTTTAAATCCTTTATCTCCTTGCTGATAATTTCTAGATCCAAGCCCATTTCTGCCTCACTTCCAGCGAGGTGTGTTGTTTCATGGCCGCCATCGTCTTCCATTACATGTTTAGCTAGCGGATCCTCCATTTCTTCTGTCGTCGTGTTTTTAGCCTGAGCAAGTCGAGTTTTCCTACCCATCACAACTTACCCCTGTCACATTACAGTCGGTATGATTTCTAGCTGTGGTTATTCAAGTTATCGGGTTTTTTTTTTTTTTTTTACACTTGACTATCAGAGCTCTGATGCCACGCAGCCTACCACGCCATGTCCAAACCGGAAGTCCCCTATGTTCTATTCTGAATAAAATATGGAATTTTGAAACTTCCACATCATTGCATTCCGTTTTTATTTACAATTTGTACTTCGTCCCAACTTTTTTGGAATCGGGGTTGTACATTTGATAACCCATCGCGAGCTATAGCGTGACCCGAGCCTTCCATAATGTACTGCTTTCTTTACTGATGTCCAAACATTCCAATGTAACGTTTAATTTTGGGATGGAAAACTAATGTTTGGAAATCTAACATGTTTTTGTAGTGACTCGAGAATGTAGAAGCCATACAATAAAAATCGAGCCCAAAGTTTGTACTTAAAAAAAAAAAAGTTACCAACAACTTCTGTACTGTACAGAAGCCGCGAGAGGCCCTTCATATAATCTTTTTTTTATTCACCTTGTTATCCCGAGATAACGACATAATTAATTCAGGATCTCGAGAAAACAACACAACTAATTCGAGATCTCGAGAAAACAAAACCGTTATCCCGAGATAACGACATTAATTAATTCAGGATAAATATTGCCTTATTAGGAGATCGATTATTCCAGACATTCTAATGACCAAAGTTGCGTCTATACAGAATGAGAAATAGCCCCAAAGTCAGTATATCACAAGTCTCTTGGCGCACCTGAATGAACCATTTCTCAGCTGTTTACTTGAGATCATGAAATAATTTTGTTTTCTCGAGATCTCAAATTAGTTGTGTTGTTTTCTTGAGATCCTGAATTAATTATGTCGTTATCTCGGGATAACAAGGTGAATAAAAAAAAAAAAAAAGATTATATGAAGGGCCTCTTTCGGCTTCCGTAGTACTGTACATCTGAATCTGATAAAAATTGTGCAGTTAGGATAGTTTTGGTGATGTGTTTAACAGTTAGTGTTAAACATATTCACTCTTTTTATTTAAATACAAATGTCATTTTATTTGTTTGTCTCTTCTTGCCTCCAGCTGAGCCTGTGGTCCGGGGGGAAATGGCTCATCTTCCTGAAGGCTCAGTCTTCATTTACTGCCAAGTGGGAGACCGGCCATAGTGAGTTACTCATTAATGGACAGCATGTTATTTCATGTATAGTAATATTCAACACACATGGTATTATTTATTGCTGGCTGCTCATGACCATAGATTTTGGTGGGTGATGATAACATTAATAAGGTTAATAATATGATCTTTTTAGAGTAACGTCACGATCAGCAGTTGTGAGAGAACAACATATAGTCTATCAGCTCATTTTGAGCAGTTTGAGATGCAAACAATTTGCCACTGGAAAAGGGAGACATTTACACACACACCCCCAGTCTTTGTAAAGGAAACGTGCATTTCTGATGTGTGTACATTATCCACCCCTTTCCTTCTCCCAATCTTTGCAACATAAAATAAAAATATACATCATGGACATATTATTTTCTATAAAAAACGATCTTGGCAGGTAATTTGGTGTAAACCCGTCACCATGGCAACCCTGTCATTAAAGTGCATATCACGGGTAAATTCAGGAGCAAGATCAATGTAATTCTCCTATTTTATATTAAACTTTGGTCAAATATCTGTCACATTTTGTGCAATTTTTTTACCTTGCGCAATACCAGAAAAATTCAGTTGAAATCAAGCCATTTGAGGCGAATTGGTCCGCCTCTGAAAAAACTTGCCATTTGGATTTCCCGGCAAACATTGATTTTCGTGACATCACGTGCGGGACGCCTCCCTCTGAATCCTACATCAGCGCTGGTTTGTTTATGAGAAAATGACCTGGTGGTTTTCTGCAAACTTCTTCAACGTTATCGCGTAATTATTAAAATGGTTAACAGATGTATCGTAGGAGGGTGTAGCAACACCAATCGTGATGGGATTAGTACTCATCATTTTCCAGAAGACCGGACAATGAGAGAGAAATGGGAGCGCTTGGTCTACACAGGCTGTGCACTGAAACCGTGCAAAGCTCGCGCAGCCTGCTGGCGCTTCCGCAGGTGACGTCACGAATCTGGCTCCAGACTCCCTTGGGATTTTTCCAGACGCGTTTTTTTTTTTTTTTTTCCTGCTGTAGACAGATGGCCTTGTGCAAAATTACCCTTCTGGATGAGTGTGTAAAGGGGCATACTTTCATAAAAAAAAACCACACACAAAATTGGTCCAGAATATGCCCTTTAACTGACCTGTGTGTTGCTCCTCAGTGAGCCTTTATTAGAGCTTGTTGCAGTTCCCATTTTTGACCACTAGCTGCAATAATGACTCTGTGGAAGAGCAAAATGTCATGTACCTGTCAAATAGCAACTTTTTTAGATTGTTGGTCACTCAAAAGAGGGAAATAGTATTTCAATGGAATTGTGAACGAGGACTTTTGTTGAACAGCTGATCGACTTTACCAGCCTGTGAGTGTTGTTCCACTAAGTGCAGTTATTATTTATTCAAACAAACTTCCCAAATTAATTGTGTATTTGTATCATAAATAACATTTTATGTTCAATAATGACGGTATTGAAAGAACATCTTGATTTGTTGTTTTCAGTCACCCACCCCTGACTCAACACCCATAGTCTTACTTCACCATAAAATTCTTCTGCATTTGCGTGCGTTTATCTTTCTCGATTTATTGCTAAATGTCTTTTTATGTTATGCATATATTTAAATGTAGAAATTGAAGTATTCTATCATTTGTTCTTGGTTTGTGTTGTACTAGCAGACATGTTAGATATCTGAAATACTCTTTCAATAAAAGTGATTATTTCTCAACCAGCTGGAAAGATCCGAACAACGACTTTAAGAAGAATCTAAAACTCACTGGAGTTCCTACTCTCCTACACTACGGCACTGTAAATATTAATTCCTTATCAGAGTTATGATATCAAAATTGCTGTTATTTCATTTTAATCTTATGTGTAATGTGGTGTGTGTAAATGACAGTGTTTTTTTTTTTTTTTTTTTTTTCTTCTCCTAGCCCCAGAAGCTGGTGGAGGAAGAGTGTTTCAAATCGGACCTGGTGCGCATGATGTTCACAGAAGAATAATGTCTTATCATGGCATTTTTATGCATATGTGAGATTATTTTCAAAACCTTTTGATTTAACGTTGTACTTTTTCAGTGCTTTGCTACCATATGACCAGGCACGTGCACTGTGTGTATGTCTTCACTGTAAGCTGAAGGGCAAAGTCTCATTTTCTGCCAACATTCTGTATCTGAAGTGTCCTTGATTGTTTTGAAAAAGGGGCAGTATGTGCTCACAAAATCAAATATGAAGCAAACCCCACTATCCTGTGCTTTCAGTAGTGAGAATTTCAGTTTTTGTGCAAACTAACAATAGAAGTAATGCAAAATCAGTAGTATCTTGGAATGTAATTTGTGCACAAAATAAAATGTTTATGAACTAGTTACAGTTGATGGTACAGATTTGTGAACACTTCTTCATTTTTATGAAAGTTGTTTTTATTTTCCAGGTACAGTATGTTAGACATATAATAATCTTGTGTTATACTTGAGTGAACATGTAACATAGTGAACAGGCAACACTGGATTATTTACAAATGTGCAGTAAGGTAAATAGTCCAGTGTTTTGGATGCTCCATGTTCAAATACCATGAAAACCGTTAAATGATTGGAGCATCCCAAAGGAAAGAACGCAATAAATATATGGACTAGTAATTGTTAGTGTTATATATTAGCGGAGCTCCCCATGCACAGAGCTGAGCGGAGTGGAGCCCCATACTTAAAGGAACAGTCCACCGTACTTCCATAATGAAATATGCTCTTATCTGAATTGAGACGAGCTGCTCCGTACCTATCCGAGCTTTGCGCGACCTCCCAGTCAGTCAGACGCAGTCAGACGCGCTGTCACTCCTGTTAGCAATGTAGCTAGGCTCAGTATGGCCAATGGTATTTTTTGGGGCTGTAGTTAGATGCGACCAAACTCTTCTGCGTTTTTCCTGTTTACATAGGTTTATATGACCAGTGATATGAAACAAGTTCAGTTACACAAATTGAAACGTAGCGATTTTCTCATCTCATTATCTCTAGCCGCTTTATCCTTCTACAGGGTCGCAGGCAAGCTGGAGCCTATCCCAGCTGACTACGGGCGAAAGGCGGGGTACACCCTGGACAAGTCGCCAGGTCATCACAGGGCTGACACATAGACACAGACAACCATTCACACTCACATTCACACCTACGGTCAATTTAGAGTCACCAGTTAACCTAACCTGCATGTCTTTGGACTGTGGGGGAAACCGGAGCACCCGGAGGAAACCCACGCGGACACGGGGAGAACATGCAAACTCCACACAGAAAGGCCCTCGCCGGCCCCGGGGCTCGAACCCAGGACCTTCTTGCTGTGAGGCGACAGCGCTAACCACTACACCACCGTGCCGCCGTAGCGATTTTCTATGCTATGGAAAGTCCGCACTATAATGACAGGCGTACTAACACCTTCTGCGCGCTTCGGCAGCGCATTGATACGGAGCTCAGGTATCAATGCGCTGCCGAAGCACGCAGAAGGTGTTAGTACGCCTGTCATTATAGTGCGGACTTTCCATAGCATAGAAAATCGCTACGTTTCAATTTGTGTAACTGAACTTGTTGCATATCACTGGTCATATAAACCTATGTAAACAGGAAAAACGTGGAAGAGTTTGGTCGCATCTAACTACAGCCCCAAAAAATACCATTGGCCATGCTGAGCCTAGCTACATTGCTAACAGGAGTGACAGCGCGTCTGACTGCGTCTGACTGACTGGGAGGTCGTGCAAAGCTCGGACAGGTACGGAGCAGCTCGTCTCAATTCAGATAAGAGCATATTTCATTATGGAAGTACGGTGGACTGTTCCTTTAAGAGAATGTTGTAACGCATCAACCTGATTTTTGATGGTTTTGACTGTATAACGTCTCAACGATGAACAATAAATGTGTACCACCACAGGGAACCCCACTGTAAGTGCAAGACAACATCTCAAACACTTGATCATCGGACAACGAAATGTATTTACATGAGATAGATGGGTTTTATCCAGCACTTATTTTTAATTTGCTTTTTTTTAAAAAAAGACATTTACTAACACATTTTACAGAAAATATTCACAACACTTTAATATAAAATGAGTTAAAACAGGTTTATAAGTGCACTAGTTTGTTGGACAGTTGACAGTTTGTCATTTAAAGGTGATTGATGTAAGTGCAAGAAGAGTTTTATTGAAAGTATGCAAGCAAACAGATCCAACACAGAGTCGAATAAAAGGCAGTGGTGGAGTGAGGCACAGACAGGATGTCAGAGGGAATACAATACTCTCAGTCCAAAAACACACACAAGGTCAAAACCAGAAAAGCGACACAAAATACAAGGCTTGGTAACTTCAGACACAGGGTACAGAGCGCATACTTCAAAGTCTGTGTTACTGAGAGTCCTTCTGTGTCTGTGCTGTGATAGCGCTCGAATCAGGAACAGGTGCATAGTCCTAATGGCACTGTGTGTGAGCGGACGTGACGGATGTACCCAGACAACTGTTTAACGTGTTTAAGTGTGATATTAGATGGTTACTCTACAGTAGTGATGTAAAGTGAAAGCGCTGGTTCACTGCTGAAAACCCAGTCGAGTCGCACCATAATAAATGTGGTGGTGTTGTTTCTGGCGCATGGCGTGTGGCATCAAAGAAAGGAATAAATATGTATCGTAACTGCGATGCATCTCTCATTATCGGCATCACTGTTACAAGACAATGCAGTGATTTATTGACATGAAATACATGGCATGACAATTCAGTGGTTCATATGCTATAATATTATTCTATTCAGGTTGATTGTGTGCCCTTGCAAATACTTTGCTCATAAACTCATCAGGAGCTCTGCTTTTAGACAGCGCTGAAATATCTATATTATGTATGCTGTAATACTTTTTAAAGAGCACTGGGGCTAAACCTATTACAAAAACAGATGTTCTGAGGGGAAAAAGTGAATGATGTTTAGCTCTGGATCAGCAACTAAATGTTTCAATACAGGCCAGCTAATCAAGAAACCTCTCTCAAATCCATGCCATCCATCCACTATTAATTATTTTTATGCATTTCCAAGCCATTAAAGGGCAGATTATAAATTAGGAGAAATTGTGAGATGTACTTTATTTATCTTGAGAGAAAATTTGAGTACTACAGTATGTGAAGACAGAATGCTAAACACAGAACACATTCACCGAATTATAATCATTAAATACAGTGTATATACAGTGCAAAGATATCAGTGAAGCAAGGTGAAGTGCAGAAACACTAATGTGAGAACAAGGAATGTTTATATGTACAGTGTCCTCCACAATTATTAGCACTCCTTGGAAAGATCAGTAAAGAGGGTTAGAAAAAAATACACCTTTTGGTGAAGTCGTGTCATCCCACACTGAAAAAACAAGGAAAATCCAACCTTTAATGAAATTAATTTATTCAGAGAAAAACAAATCCCTCAAAGGGAAATAATTTTCAACAAAAACACATGCCACCATTATTAGCACCCCTGGAAATTATAACGAACGCAATGTACCTGAAGCATGTCTCCCATTTAATTGTGCATGTTTGAGTTGATTGGAGTGTGTAGGAAGTTTCAAGCTCTAATCCATGACTTCCTGATTAACTGGGGAACAAATATGAGGTGACACAGAGGCCAAATTCCCTTGGTCACTCATCAACATGGGAAAGATAAAACACCACACAAACCAAATGAGGGAGAAGTGTGTTGATCTTCATAAGTCAGGGAACGGTTATAAATAATTAACTACTCACCTGAAAATGTCTATTTCTACTGTTAGGGCAATAATAAAAAAAAAAAATTGGACATCAACTGGAACTGTTACACACTTGCCTGGAAGAGGAGCGGAGTTTATTTTAAGTTTATAAAATCTTGGGGTTTCCGAGTCTCCAAAACCACCATCAGATGCCACCTCCATGCCCACAGGTTATTTGGAAGGTTCCAGAAAAAAAAGCCTTTTCTGTCTGTTTGAGAAACACTACTACAACTTTGACTGGAACCGTGTTCTATAGTTTGATGGAACAAAAATGGAGTTTTTTGGCAATAAACACTCGTGGTGGGTTTGGTGTAAAAAGAAGGGTGGCTATAATGAAAAGAACCCAATCCAAACTGTAAAATATGGTGGAGGTTCTGTGATGTTCTGGGGCTGTTTTTCCTCCAAAGGCCCTGGAAACCTTGTTAGGGTCCATGGCATCATGGACTCCATGAAACACTAGGACATTTTAAATCAGAATCTGGCTCCTCTGCCAGGAGACTAAAACTGGGCCGTCATTGGCTCTTCCAGCAGGACAATGATCCGAATCATATGCCAAATCAACACACTAAAGCTTCGCTGAGCACAGAATCGAGCTTCTGCCCTGGCCATCTCAGTCCCCTGAGCTGAACCCCAGTGAAACCCTGTTGGATGAGCTGAAGAGGAGGGGGCACAAGACAGGGCCGAGGACCCTGGATGATCTGGAGAGATTATGTAAAGAGGAATGGTCTCACATGCCCTGCTCTGGATCTCCAACCTTATAAAATGTTATAGGAGAGACTCAGTGCTGTTTTACTGGCAAAGGGAGGTTGTACAGAGTATTAAATGCAGGGGTGCCAATAATAGTGGCACGTTTTTGTTGAAATAATTATTTCTTGATGAGGGATTTGTTTTCCTCTGAATAAATTTATTTCACTTAGATATTAGATTATTTTTCATTTTTTTCAGTGTGAGATGAAGCTACTTCAGCAAAAGGTGGATTTTTTTTTTCTCTAATCCTTTTTTTTTTGGAATTTTACAATTTTAATTTCTGGCTTTGAGAGCATTTCACAGAATTGGTGTCAGAGATGTCACCATACTCAGTTACTACGCTCAAGACAATAGATTATTGTATCACTTTTCGCTGCCATTTCTGTCCCCCTGATATTATATAAACAAATACAGTATGTATATAAAGTGGCGTAAATGTAAATTACATTTTATACAAGTAACTTTTTTCCCCCATTATTTGCACAGGTTTCAGAGAAATAACCAAAATCATTCATAAAACTTAAACTACGGCAGTACAGCATTTTTGTCTGCCTCAGGCCATAACTACATTACCTTGATTTACAACCCCAGTTCCAAAAAAGTTGGTACGGTGTGTAAACTGAAATAAAAACAGAATAAGATCATTTGAAAATAGTACAAAGACAAATGTTGAAACTGAGAAATTTTATTGTTTTTTTGAAAAAATTATTTGCTCATTTTGAATTTGATGTCAGCAACCCATTTCAAAAAAGATGGGACAGGGCCATGTTTACCACTGTGTTGCATCACCGCTACTTTTAACAACATTCTGTAAACTTTTGGGAACTGAGGAGACCAATTGCTGTAGTTTTGAGAGAGAAATGTTGTCCCGTTCTTGCCCGATATACAATTTCAGCTGCTTCACAGTTCAGGGTCTACTTTGTCATATTTTGCGCTTCATAATGTGCCAAATAGTTTAAATGCGAGACAGGTCTGGACTGCAGGCAGGCCAGTTTAGCACCTGGACTCTTTTGTGACAGAGCCATGCGGATTTATTTATTTATTTATTTTTTCCAAAAAACTGTAGTGAGAAAAAACAAAACAGTTGAAACTGACAGAGAGCTAATAGACACAATTGCATGAATGCCATACATAGATCCCATCTCCAGTGTGCGTCATATATAATATACATACATACTTCATAGACAGTTTTTTTTTGCTTCAATTTGTTACATTTTCAATATTTAACCCATGTACAGATACATGTCAAAAAAAAAAGTCAACAAAAGAAAAGCCAAGGGGGGGGTAGAGACGTGGAGAGCTACTGATCTAAGGTGGTTGCATCAAATTCACTTGTAAAATATTTTAAAACGTCGCACCAAGTTTTTTTTTTTACCTTTTTACAGAGCCCTGAATTGTGCATCTGATTTTTTTTAGCTTAAGAAACACCATCACCTCACAGACCCAACATGAATGGGATGGAGATGTGGTCGATTTCCAACCAAAAAGGATAAGTCGGCGGGCTAGTAATGTTGAGAATGCTATGAAGTCTGAATGATGTTTTGATAGCCCGCTGTTGCTAGGGGTAACCCCGAATACTGAGATAACTGGATCTGGCTCGATTCTTTTTTTTACAAATATAAGAGAATGTATTGAAAATCTCTGACCAGAATGTGTGTAGTTTTGAGCATGTCCAAAACATGTGTCCCAGAGTGGCAGGGGCCTGATGGCATCTGATGCAGTTTGGATCTGAGCCGGGGTATATCTGGGCCAGTCTGACTCCACAGAGGTGCAGGCGGTTGAGAATCTTAAATTGAACCAATCCGTGCCTAACACAAACTGAGGATGTATGTACTCTTTTCATAGCTCTTTGCCAGGTTTCCTCAGAAAGCTCCATGCTCAAGTCTTCACCCCACCATTCTTTCAGGTGGTGGAGAGAGTTACCTTCCATGTCCTGTAAAATACTATATAACTGAGACACACAGCCTGGTATATGGGACTTAAGCTTCAGACATTCATCAAGTGGGCAGGCTGGAGGTTTGTGCAGGAATGATGGAAAATATGCACGAGTGAAATTGCGTATTTGAAGGTACCTGAAGAAGTGGGACTTTGGTAGGTTGTACTCTTTCACAAACTGGTCAAAAGAGCCAAACAGTCCATTAATGAATAGGTCCCCTACACCAGTGTTTCTTAACCTTTTTTCAGTCACGGCACCCTTCAGAAGTATACAAATTCTCAAGGCACCCCCATATAAAATATACAGTCACGCTGACCATACGCTGACCCCGGCAGTGACGTTGTGGCATGGGAAAGGGGGCTGTGAGACAAATTTTGATGATGCATTCGGCGGTGATGATCTGCATTAGTGTAACTATTGTTTTTTGGAATTTTAATTTATTTTATTTATTTCAATGTTAGAATATACAGTGGGGCAAAAAAGTATTTAGTCAGTCACCAATTGTGCAAGTTCTCCTACTTAAAAAGATGAGAGAGGCCTGTAATTTTCATCATAGGTATACCTCAACTATGAGAGACAAAATGAGAAGAAGAAAAAATCCAGAAAATCACATTGTCTGATTTTTAAAGAATT
The DNA here is from genome assembly GCF_027579695.1 of Neoarius graeffei. Classification (NCBI taxonomy): domain Eukaryota; kingdom Metazoa; phylum Chordata; class Actinopteri; order Siluriformes; family Ariidae; genus Neoarius; species Neoarius graeffei. The sequence goes on from NC_083585.1 coordinate 9,567,769, forward strand.
TATTTGCAAATTATGGTGGAAAATAAGTATTTGGTCAATAATAAAAGTTCATCTCAATACTTTGTTATATACCCTTTGTTGGCAATGACAGAGGTCAAACGTTTTCTGTAAGTCTTCACAAGGTTTTCACACACTGTTGCTGGTATTTTGGCCCATTGCTCCATGCAGATCTCCTCTAGAGCAGTGATGTTTTGGGGCTGTCGCTGGGCAACACGGACTTTCAACTCCCTCCAAAGATTTTCTATGGGGTTGAGATCTGGAGACTGGCTAGGCCACTCCAGGACCTTGAAATGCTTCTTACGAAGCCACTCCTTCGTTGCCCGGGCAGTGTGTTTGGGATCATTGTCATGCTGAAAGACCCAGCCACGTTTCATCTTCAATGCCCTTGCTGATGGAAGGAGGTTTTCACTCAAAATCTCACGATACATGGCCCCATTCATTCTTTCCTTTACACGGATCAGTCGTCCTGGTCCCTTTGCAGAAAAACAGCCCCAAAGCATGATGTTTCCACCCCCATGCTTCACAGTAGGTATGGTGTTCTTTGGATGCAACTCAGCATTCTTTCTCCTCCAAACATGACAAGTTGAGTTTTTACCAAAAAGTTCTATTTTGGTTTCATCTGACCATATGACATTCTCCCAATCCTCTTCTAGATCATCCAAATGCTCTCTAGCAAACTTCAGATGGGCCTGGACATGTACTGGCTTAAGCAGGGGGACACGTCTGGCACTGCAGGATTTGAGTCCCTGGTGGCGTAGTGTGTTACTGATGGTAACCTTTGTTACTTTGGTCCCAGCTCTCTGCAGGTCATTCACTAGGTCTCCCTGTGTGGTTCTGGGATTTTTGCTCACCGTTCTTGTGATCATTTTGACCCCACGGGGTGAGATCTTGCGTGGAGCCCCAGATCGAGGGAGATTATCAGTGGTCTTTTATGTCTTCCATTTTCTAATAATTGCTCCCACAGTTGATTTCTTCACACCAAGCTGCTTACCTATTGCAGATTCAGTCTTCCCAGCCTGGTGCAGGTCTACAATTTTGTTTCTGGTGTCCTTTGACAGCTCTTTGGTCTTGGCCATAGTGGAGTTTGGAGTGTGACTTAGAGGTCTGCGCGGGTCGGATTTTTCAGTCCCGCTCCCGCCCCCGTCCGCGCCCGCATTGTGCAGTCCCACTCCCGCCCGCGCCCGCAAAGAATTATGATTTTCAGTCCCGCTCCCGCCCGCAAATCCCGCATGATGCAGACGTTCGCGTTATTTCTCAGGAAAGTTCTTGTCTTGACACAGCGTGATGGTGCCCCGCCCCCTACTTTGAGTGGATTTCAGCATAAATATATACAGCTCATATTGTTATTATTTACCTTGTTTTGGAATTCAGCATGTACTGTCTCTAATAACAATAATAAGTGCTGTCAAACGATTAAATTATTTAATCGCGAATCACACATTTTTATCATATGAGAAACCATTATAATTCTCTGATCAGCATAAAAAAGTGAATGGGCTTGCTTTGTAGCAATGGTGGGTTTTGTTTTTTTTTATTGCAAAGCAGAGCTAGTAAGAGAAGTGAATTGATTTATTGCTTGAGTTAGTCTACAACTTTAATCAGACAGACATGTTACACAGTGACGGTAGGCTTGACTCAATGCTATCCCAGAAATCCTTCCTGTAATATGCAAATTTGGCCGCCTCTGATTGGACAGCCAAATTTGCATATTACAGGAAGGATTTCTGGGATAGCATTGAGTCAAGCCTACTGTCACTGTGTAACATGTCTCTCTGACTAAAGTTGTAGACTAACGCAAGCCGTAAATCACTTCACTCATGGTTCTCTTGCTAGCTGGATGTGAACTGCGAGTCATTAGAGTGATCAAAGGATTTCCCGTTAGGGTGATCAATGGCAAATTTAAGATGCTATTCCTCACTCAATCTGACTCTCTCTGCAAATTTAGGCATCTTAAAATGGTTTTATTAATGCCAAATAAGATATCCAGCACAAATTATATATGATAGACATAAATTAATAATTTATACATTTTATTTCAAACGCATTTTTAGTTAGCGGGACTGCAGCTTATCACCGCTCCCGCCCGCGCCACATATGTGCACTCCCGCTCCCGCCCGTGCCACATATGTGCACTCCCGCTCCCGTCCGCGCCACATATGTGCACTCCCGCTCCCGTCCGCGCCACATATGTGCACTCCCGCTCCTGCCCGCGCATGCATATGTGCACTTCCGGTCCCGCCCGCGCCTGCAATGAGCTTTCAAAATTTGTCCCGCGCCGCACTGCTTTGCGGCGGGTCCCGCGGGCTCTAGTGTGACTGTTTGAGGTTGTGGACAGGTGTCTTTTATACTGATAACGAGTTCAAACAGGTGCCATTAATACAGGTAACGAGTGGAGGACAGAGGAGCCTCTTAAAGAAGTTGTTACAGGTCTGTGAGAGCCAGAAATCTTGCTTGTTTGTAGGTGACCAAATACTTATTTTACAGAGGAATTTACCAATTAATTCATTAAAAATCCTACAATGTGATTTCCTGGATTCTTTCCCCCCATTCTGTCTCTCATAGTTGAAGTGTACCTATGATGAAAATTACAGGCCTCTCTCATCTTTTTAAGTGGGAGAACTTGCACAATTGGTGGCTGACTAAATACTTTTTTGCCCCACTGTATAATTTTTTGACGGCACCCCTAACGAAGCCAGACGGCACCCCGGTTGAGAGAGGCTGCCCTACACAATGAAATCCCTTTCCAAACCAGGTCTGAAAAGCTACATCTAACAAAGAGGGTCTAAAAAGGGGATTGGCAATAAAAGGCATTGACACCAAAGCTTGCGTAAGGCCAAAGTGTTTACGAAATTGGGTCCATATACGTAGAGTGCCTCTCACAATTGAATTGTCTGTACCGTATGAGCCCCCACCGCTAATGGTAACGAGCCACACAACATAGATGCTAAGGAGACTGGTGAACATGCCTGTTGTTCCATGAGAGACCAGTTTGGACCTTCCCCTTTCATAAATGTATTGTACCAGGCAGTCACTTTATGAATAACGGCTGCCCAATAATAATATAAAAAGTTTGGCAGCGCTAGACCACCATTTGTTTTGCGTTTCTCCAGGACATATTTACATACACGTGGTATAGTCTTATTCCAAATGAATGTGCTAATATATTTAGCTAGTTCTTTAAAATATGATTTTGGCAAGAAAATGGGAGCTGTCTGGAATAAGTATAGAAATTTTGGTAGAATAACCATCTTAACTGAGTTAATGCGACCGGCCAGAGATAATGGAAGCGTTGAACAGCGGTTGGTATCCTTCCTAGCTTGATCTATAAGTGGTCTAAAGTTAAGTTTGAGAAGGTCTTTATAGTGGCGTGTTACCTTGACTCCTGTTAGGGGGCCAGTTGTGACTCTGAATTCACATGAATCAAAGGACGTCGTCAATGCTTTTCTATTAATGGGGAATAATACACTCTTTGTTAAATTGATTTTATAACCTGAGGCGAAACTAAATTGTGAGATTGTGTCCAGGCACTTTGGAATAGAATTTTCAGGGTCTGATATAATAGCAAAAGGTCTTCCGCGTATAATGAGACTTTATGGACTTGCCCCCCCCATTAATTCCTAATATTTCATTGTTTTGTCACAGAGCTATAGCCAATGGCTCAATGGCGAGATTAAATAGAAGAGGGGACAGCGGACAGCCTTGCCTCGTTCCCCTATGGAGGATGAAATACTCAGAATCGATATTATTGGTCCTAACTGATGCCTGTGGCATAGAGTACAGTGTTTGAATCCAAGACGTAAAAGTCGGGCCAAATCCAAATTTGCTTAATGATTTAAAAAGGTGGCGGCACGGTGGTGTAGTGGTTAGCGCTGTTGCCTCACAGCAAGAAGGTCCGGGTTCGAGCCCCGTGGCCGGCGAGGGCCTTTCTGTGCGGAGTTTGCATGTTCTCCCCGTGTCCACGTGGGTTTCCTCCGGGTGCTCCGGTTTCCCCCACAGTCCAAAGACATGCAGGTTAGGTTAACTGGTGACTCTAAGGTGGGGTTTACATTAGACCGTATCAGCGGATCATCAGATTAACGTTTTTAAAACGATTAGTGTGCACACAGCAACACCAATACACGATTCGCGTGCACACAGCAACACCAATACACGGATACGCTCGGCTCCGCAGGCATCCTGCGCTCCAAATCACTCCGCCCTGAACAGCGAGTGCCCTCTGGAGGGTGCGCACTCCGGCCCTGCGCAGCTCACAGAGCGCGCGAGTGAAGTGCACGAGCCACGATTCGGGACTGAGCCGCTGTGTGTGTGATCCCAGTGCATATCACTTACCACTTGCAAGTGGAAGGATGGCAAGCCTAAAGACAATCATAACTACACAATGGGCAGTATTTGCATCAGTATTTGCAGTATTTTCATACTTTTATACTCTTTAATGAAAGGTGATACAAGGCGGAAGTCCGCGCCGTTTTTCAGCAGTTGCGTCACATGACCAACGCCAGCGAATCAGGAAGGTGGATGTCACAGTGACGTTGTCCAATGACGACGCCAGCTAGAGCTCAGCACAGCGTATCCGCGTATTCTGAATGTTTACACAGCACCGTGTAGGTATCATGCCGCCATCTTGTGTCAGAACTACAATTCCCAGGCAACTTGCGTGTGACCCACGTCACGCGTGGGCGGGATCATCTACGTCAGTCTGCCATGCACGCATAAATCCAAGCGGAAGCTCCGATATCTTTGTCTCTCACGTCTGGCTTCCGATGAATCTGGACGTATAAAGAGGCGCTCTCCACCCAAACAGACGTCTTCTTTCTTGCAAGATCCATCACTCAGCGCGATTTTGCTTCTTACCCTTGGCAAAGGTAAACTCTAGAGTCGCGCGATCTTTAAACTCAACCTGAGTTACAACCGGTTTACTTGCATTAGAAGTGACGTCACGACTGCAGCCCAGGCAGTTAAAAGTTAAGAAGCGATTGAATCCTTTTTAACTCAAAAGCGCTGTGCATCTTACGCTACGTTCACACTGCAAGGCTTAATGCTCAATTCCGATTTTTTTGTGAAATCCGATTTTTTTGTGAGGTCGTTCACATTAACAAATATATGCGACTTGTATGTGATCCTCAGTATGAACGAAAAGCGACCTAAAAGTGTTCCGCATGCGCACTGCAGGATACGACGACGTCACACGCAGTGAGCATGGCCAGTGTTTACGGAAGTAAAACCGCCCGGTTGCGGTATGACTCATCCAATCTAGCTTGAATAGCTGCATCCCCCCAAATGGAAATCAGCTCCCTAACCTCTGCGTCCTTCCGTTGAGAAGATTCAGAACCTTCACAGCCCGAAGCGTCCCTCGCATTGATGTCATGCGCAGGGGCGCAGATACGTTTTTTGAACTGGGGGGGGGGGGGGACAAAGCTGCCAGCAAACCAACCCCAACCCCGATATGCCTGTCAAACTTGTTGTTAGTAACCATAGCAACCAAGCTCGAGCTCGCAACCTGTGCAGTCTGCGCAGCTCAACCAACTGAATATCAGTCTTTGTTTTGTTTTATGTGAGTTGTTGCAACTATATGTATACACTGCCGTGCACCTCAATAAACCGAATGGTAATTAGTCTTTTGATTTTTCCGTGAGGTTTGCCTTATGCAAAGAAAGACAGCATAGACGTTTTTTCCTCCCTATAAGTAGGGGGGACCGAACGAGGTGAATTTAAATATGACTCGTCCCACCCTCTATCTGCGCCCGTGATTATGCGCCATGTTGTTGTAACTTTTTTGAGAGACCCGCCGCCTACTTCAGCGCAGAATAGTGACGTTTGTGGCTTGTTGATGACGTGTAAGTCGGATGAATGCGACCTGGTGGTTCAGACTGAAGTCGCATATGAAAAGAGCGGATAGGAATCGGAATTAGCACCACATATCCAAACGGCCTGGGTCGGATTTGAAAAAATCGGATCTGTGTCGTTCATATTGTCAATAAAAGATCGGATACAGGTCACATATGGGCGAAAAGATCGGATTTGAGTCACTTCAGCCTGCAGTGTGAACATAGCCTTATTCTGATCAGAGACTTTTCCTCACGAACGCTGAGGTTCGGACCAAGAATCCTCTGCTTTCCGCGGGAACCACCCAAGTGCTCCGCTGGACCCGAAAGTTTTCTCCGCCTCCATCACGAGCGGCTCACGTGCTCCCACGGCGAGGCCCGAGACTACACCGGCGAATAGTTCTTCATATCTTGCTAAAGGCAGGATTAAGTAAGATTTTGGCATTTGGGCATAATTAGGATAGTCTTAGGAATTTGCTTTTATTTGAAATAGTGTGAATTTAAACCCAGGTTTATGTTACACTGTTAGACACGCAGCGTGTTGATCTGTTTTTGGTTCTATGTTCTCTCAATTGTTTGATAGGTTGTGCATTTTCTCTCTCTCTCTCTCTCTCTCTCTCTCTCTCTCTCTTATTCTGACTAACAGCTTCATTTCCTTATCATACATTTTGGCCTTTATCAAGGTTTCAGTGAGTTTGGTAATGCTATGAGTGTGGAATCTTTTTGTTACTGAGAACACGTGCTCAACAGGCCTGACCAGGCCTGATACCCTTTAGATAGCTTCCCTTTTGTCTTTAGCCACACGTGCTCAGTAGGCCTCACCAGGCCTAACAAACACACTTTAGCTAGGCCATAGGGCCTTTCACAAACACGTACTAGCAACACAAGGCTAATCTAGGCCTCCACCACGTGTAGTTAGCTACACGAGGCTAAACACAGAGCTAATCCTTTGTTCTGTTTAGATAACATTCTTTTGTTTAGCTACCAACAAGCTAGGCCTCCACCACGTGTAGTTAGCTACACGAGGCTAAACACATGGTCAAGTCCTTCACACACACACACCTCACTGCTTGTATATATTGATTTATATTATCTTTTTATCTTTGTATAATAAAGTCATTTATTAAACAAACTGTTTATTTGTGAACAACAATATCTGAAGTCCCCAATCTTCTCAAAGAATTCAAAAAGGGTGCATATGTTCTGTAATATGGTAAGTGATTGTAATAATTTGGAAATATACCATAATTTAGCTGTTTGGTAATTTATTATTAAGCACCAGGATTAATGGTATGATTCACTAAATGATTCATTGAACGATTCACCAAATGATTCACTAAATGATTCATTGAACGATTCACTAAACGATTCACTGAATGACTCACTTCAAATGAGACTGATTCTATGGTATGATTCAATTCAAACGAGTCAAAGTAAATGATTCAATGGGATTGATTCATTTTAATTATTAACCTTCTAAATTTAATGAGACTGATTTAACGAGATTGATCACTTAATATCAATAATTAACTGATTGCACCCACAGTTAAATTGGTGCCCCGTGTGAGGCAGATTGGTTTGTTGACTTCTGGAATATTGTTCAACAACAAATAAACTCAGTTGATTCAGCAACTGCTAAGGTATATCCCCAGGTGTGTTAAAACGGTTAACAGTAGTGTGATAACCATATCACCAATACTCATAACCTATTTAACTTAGGATAAGAGAGCATTTCCAAATAAACCTTATTAATTACATAGTTAATTAATAATGATTAAATTAATAATTAACTTGATTAATTATCTAGTATCCAGCCTAAGTAAAATGGCATCCCCTCATGTCTCAAAAATGGAAGACAACGCTCAAGACGTGTCTCTCCTTGAGGTCATTGCAGACCTCATTCACTGCTCTGCTTCCAAAAAGGCAAAAATTAAGTACACGAGTGAGAGTGAATGCCAAAACAACTTAGATAACTCAAACAAACATATGAGAGATCCAAAAAGAACAACTATTAGTGTCCAAGCGGCACTAGGTAAGCTATTCCTATCATACTTCCAAAATGCTGATTCAGAAATCAGATGCCTCCGCGGAGAGGTTGAAAGGCTGACCACCAGCAATGCCAAGCTGACAGCCGATAATAATGATTTACATAGGGAGCTTGAGCTCTTGAAGACCTCCCTTGATGATTGCACCGAACGGCTAGAGAAAGCTGAAATGGTTGCTAAGAGGGCTGCCCAGGAGCAGACCCCCCAAGAGCAGCGCGAGGGGCGTGAAAGACCCCCAACAATGCGCCAAAGCTCAGAGCGGGAAGAGGCGTCCGAACCAGACACCGTAAATGATCTGGTCGAGGACCAGACACCCCGCCAAACTCCATCAACTCGCTACACGACTCCGTCGTCGTCTAGCCAGGATGGAGCCGCCCTGCGCTCATCCCGAGCCCAGGCCCGTAGCACACCTAGGTCAGTGCGCTTCAGTTTCACTGATCCATCTCCAGATGAATCAGACCACGCATCTCGTGCGAAGCAGGAGCGATTCCAGAGTAGCTCAGACAGTGAGTACTCAGGAGAGCAAAGGAAGTCGCGTAAGGACACGCACCAAGCCCTCCGCCTACGGCAAATTGACCTACTTGCCCAAGATATCGAACAATTCGATCCCGACAATCAAAGAACTAATGTAAATAACTATTTACGAGAAATTGATCGATGCCTGATGGACCTGCCGAACGCCACAACACGTGAAAAACTTAGACTAATCTGGAAGACCTCCAGTAGTAGCGTTCGTGCCTTTTTAGAGACACTACCCCCAAACATTCGCGATAGTTATTCGAAACTTCGCAATTACATGAGGGAAGAATATGCGCCATACACGGACGAAACCTCCGCGATATTGTGTGCATTACAAATCAAACAAAAACGGTCTGAGGCGCCTCGTGAATATTACAGACGGCTATGTACTGCCTATTTCCAAGGTAGTAGCGCACCAGGGTTGGAAGAAGATAGAGGTTTCATATCTCTCTTCTTACATAACCTCCACCCAAGCGTGCGGACCCATGTCACACTGACGTGTCGACAAGGTCACTATTCGATGAGGGAAATTAGGCGACTAGCCCAAATGACCTGGGAGACCATCGTCAAAACTGCAAACGGAAACGATGATGACCCCAGAGTCCTTAGGCTCCAGGATGCAAATGGGCCCCCGCTAACCTTAGGAGGCGACGCTCTGAAAGGGGGACCTACCTGGAAAAATTCCGGTCCAGCCCGATCCTTGCCGAGCCATCACAAGGGTGAGTGGAAAAATCGACAAGGTAAGGCCAGGAGGGACCGAGGGCGAGTCCACAGTGACTATTGCAATCGCCCATCACATGAAAAGGGTCGTAGGGAACAAAACGGTTGGCAGCAAAACCGTCATCCCCGCTCTGACCAGAAACGGCAGAAGCGTTCCGACCGTAGCTCTAAACGCAAGGGTAGAGACGACCAACACAGTGACTCAGACCAACCTGGTGAGTTCCACTCAGAGCTGGACTCTTTAAAAGCTCAGTTGGCTGAGATTAAAGAACTGTTACAGGAGACGTCAGACCCCTCAACAGATAAAACAAAAGAGCCCAAGAAAAATGACAAAAAGCTATTCGCTGGCATGACTAGGCCAGGAACCACGGGTATATCTTGTGAAAGGGGGAGGAGGTCCCTCTGAAACAGCAGGCGAGGGTCAGGATGTAGGGCCCCCCCTGGTGGCGAAGGCAAACACACAAAACGCGCTTCTCACGTGCGCTAAAGTCTTCACCACCATTTCTCAGACACACGGCTCTCACAAGGCAACCCAATCCCAACCAAGCCCTGCGACATAAACTTAGTCAACTTCACACAAAACAAAACCCCACAGTCGTTGGATCCCACAAAATATGCACAAAACCGTTGCGACGAGATTAGTGCGAACACCGATCAACCGAGCGCCACGCGAGATCAAATTTCGTATGAACCTCAGTTCATGTCTTTGCACACCGAGTTCGATGTCGAAACACCCGACATCGCGACTCCCCCTAGTGGCAAAAATCTCCCTCTATCCATCGACACAGACACCCATTTCACTGCTGGTGTAATGGCTGCGCTGTGGAACATGTTAGGCGTCGAGGTGAAATTCCATATCGTGTACCACCCTCAATTCTCTGGTCAGGCTGAACGAGCCATTCAAGCCATTGTGAACATGCTGCGAAAGTATATCACAAACCATGGTAAAATTTGGGACGTGAAACTTCCCTTGGTGCTAAGGGCCATTTGGTCCACCCCTCATTGCGCCACTGAAGTCACACTCTTTGGGATGATGACTGGGCGAGAGTCGGTTCTTCCCCCGCATCTCCTATACAAACCAGAGGCCATGAGCGTCGCGATTGCATACACCGCACATGTCGCCGACCTACGATGCCACCTACAGTCGACCTTTACAGGTGCCCAAAGGAATCTCAATTCGAGAGTAGAAGGACACAAAGCCTACTACGCCCGAATCTCAGAGAAGTTCCTACCACCCTGGTCGAGACCTTTCGATCGTGGGAAAACCGTTCCCCGTCGCGTATCACATTAGGACATCTAGGCCTAATCAAACGTTTTCATATCGATTTCCATGATAATCGAATCAAACCTTTTGAACAGTCCTCACTCCAAAAGGGGGTGGACGACAGCTAGGCCCATCATGTCCACCTAGCTTGTACGCATCACTCAACCATAGGCGTACACTAACATTCCCGGTCAGACTTCACCAACCCAATGAAGTAATAACCCTTCAGTATAACATGGTAGATAAAATACTAAAATCCGCTATTATTACTAGTGTGTATTCATCACAAATACACCTGGCATAGAGTCTTGGCAGTGCTATCCTCACTTTTGTGAATCCACAAAACTTAGAGATGTGCACCTTCACGAAAGACATCCACTGGGTCTGCCCAGGCAACCCATACATAACACTACACGCCTAGCTAGATAAGATGGTCTGTGTCCCCGACAGCTAGCCACAGTAGCGCACGCTTTCTAGCCAGACCCCCCACTGCTATCACCTTCCCAGAAGATTAGGTTTGCCAACCCAAACACTAATACTTCTTTCCTTCCTTCATTTCTTCTCTTTTCTTGTTTTTTTATGCATAAGAAATTAAACACTACATGTTTCATGTTCAATGTTTAATGTTTTTTTTGATGTGGTTTTGATCTAGTTAGTTAGTGATTATATGCCCAAAATGCCCATAGTGATTATATGCCCAAAATGCCTCTGTCTCCAACTGTCTTACTGGAACTCACAAGTTTACACAGTCTTCACAGAACACCATGGACTGTGCAGAGCAACTCTACCTCAAGGACTATGGACATGGCGATGATACGATACGGTGCTCTCAGTGCTACAACTCCGTCATACCCCTGAGACCAAAAGGGGGACTGTAGGTATCATGCCGCCATCTTGTGTCAGAACTACAATTCCCAGGCAACTTGCGTGTGACCCACGTCACGCGTGGGCGGGATCATCTACGTCAGTCTGCCATGCACGCATAAATCCAAGCGGAAGCTCCGATATCTTTGTCTCTCACGTCTGGCTTCCGATGAATCTGGACGTATAAAGAGGCGCTCTCCACCCAAACAGACGTCTTCTTTCTTGCAAGATCCATCACTCAGCGCGATTTTGCTTCTTACCCTTGGCAAAGGTAAACTCTAGAGTCGCGCAATCTTTAAACTCAACCTGAGTTACAACCGGTTTACTTGCATTAGAAGTGACGTCACGACTGCAGCCCAGGCAGTTAAAAGTTAAGAAGCGATTGAATCCTTTTTAACTCAAAAGCGCTGTGCATCTTATTCTGATCAGAGACTTTTCCTCAAGAACGCTGAGGTTCGGACCAAGAATCCTCTGCTTTCCGCGGGAACCACCCAAGTGCTCCGCTGGACCCGAAAGTTTTCTCCGCCTCCATCACGAGCGGCTCACGTGCTCCCACGGCGAGGCCCGAGACTACACTGGCGAATAGTTCTTCATATCTTGCTAAAGGCAGGATTAAGTAAGATTTTGGCATTTGGGCATAATTAGGATAGTCTTAGGAATTTGCTTTTATTTGAAATAGTGTGAATTTAAACCCAGGTTTATGTTACACTGTTAGACACGCAGCGTGTTGATCTATTTTTGGTTCTATGTTCTCTCAATTGTTTGATAGGTTGTGCATTTTCTCTCTCTCTCTCTCTCTCTCTCTCTTATTCTGACTAACAGCTTCATTTCCTTATCATACATTTTGGCCTTTATCAAGGTTTCAGTGAGTTTGGTAATGCTATGAGTGTGGAATCTTTTTGTTACTGAGAACACGTGCTGACCAGGCCTGATACCCTTTAGATAGCTTCCCTTTTGTCTTTAGCCACACGTGCTCAGTAGGCCTCACCAGGCCTAACAAACACACTTTAGCTAGGCCATAGGGCCTTTCACAAACACGTACTAGCAACACAAGGCTAATCTAGGCCTCCACCACGTGTAGTTAGCTACACGAGGCTAAACACAGAGCTAATCCTTTGTTCTGTTTAGATAACATTCTTTTGTTTAGCTACCAACAAGCTAGGCCTCCACCACGTGTAGTTAGCTACACGAGGCTAAACACATGGTCAAGTCCTTCACACACACACACCTCACTGCTTGTATATATTGATTTATATTATCTTTTTATCTTTGTATAATAGTCATTTATTAAACAAACTGTTTATTTGTGAACAACAATATCTGAAGTCCCCAATCTTCTCAAAGAATTCAAAAAGGGTGCATATGTTCTGTAATATGGTAAGTGATTGTAATAATTTGGAAATATACCATAATTTAGCTGTTTGGTAATTTATTATTAAGCACCAGGATTAATGGTATGATTCACTAAATGATTCATTGAACGATTCACCAAATGATTCACTAAATGATTCATTGAACGATTCACTAAATGATTCACTAAACGATTCACTGAATGACTCACTTCAAATGAGACTGATTCTATGGTATGATTCAATTCAAACGAGTCAAAGTAAATGATTCAATGGGATTGATTCATTTTAATTATTAACCTTCTAAATTTAATGAGACTGATTTAACGAGATTGATCACTTAATATCAATAATTAACTGATTGCACCCACAACCGGATCAGACACGATCTAGATTGAATACGTGGACCCTGGCAGATTCCCGTTTCCCGGCGTTTCCAGGCAGTTTAATGTAAATGGACAGTGCATCCGCGAAGAAAACGAGACAGATACGGTCTAATGTAAACTTGGCCTAAATTGAGCGTAGGTGTGAATGTGAGTGTGAATGGTTGTCTGTGTCTATGTGTCAGCCCTGTGATGATCTGGCGACTTGTCCAGGGTGTACCCCGCCTTTCGCCCGTAGTCAGCTGGGATAGGCTTCAGCTTGCCTGCGACCCTGTAGAACAGGATAAAGCGGCTAGAGATAATGAGATGAGATTTAAAAAGGTGTCCATATTTGATTCGGTCAAAAGCTTTGTGTGCGTCCAGTGAAATTACTATCTCTGGAAGAAACCAAGATGGCGGCAGCGGTTCCTCTCTGTCCCGACAGAACAGTGTTTTCGTGTTTGTGTTTTATAATAGTGTATCTGTTTGTCTTTGTCACGTCCATCAGTCTCAAGGCGCACATACTCTCGTGAGTTACTGCTCGACATCCACAGAACTATATTCACGGATATAAATCCAGCAGACGCGTAAGTGCTATGCGGCTACGGTTTGCTCCGGAGGCCTGTTCAATCACCGACCCCCACTCCTGCATCCAGCCCGCAGTGGAAGCGCCACAGGCGGAACATGCGGAAGCAGAAGAGAGGCAAGCGCGGAGGTATCCGAGCTAGGCTAGCGGCTAGCCCTCACCGGCCGGCTATCCCTACCATCACTCTGGCCAACGTATGCTCGCTGGACAACAAGCTGGATTATGTCCACCTGCTCCGCTCATCTTTTAAGTCTGTGAGTGAGTGCTGTGTCCTTGTGTTTGTGGAAACATGGCTTAATGACAGCGTCCCGGACTGCGCCATTCAGCTAGCCCGGCTAACATGCTACCGGTCAGACAGAGCGCTAGTCGAGGGGGGGAAGACTCGCGCCGGAGGACTCTGTGTTTACATCAGTGATGCCTGATGCCGTGATGCTGTTGTGGTCTGCAAACACTGCTCACCACTGGTGGAGTTTATAATTATTAAGTGCCGGCCATTCTACCTGCCGAGGGAATTTACAGTCATATTGCTGGTAGCATTATACATCCCTCCCGGCTCCAATAGCAACAGGAGTGAAGCACTGAATGAACTCTATCAGCACATCAGTGAGCAGCAGACAGCCCACCCAGATGCTTTCCTCATCCTGGCTGGGGATTTCAATCATGCAAACCCCAAGAGCGTGTTTCCAAAACTCTATGGACATATTAACTTTCCCACACGTGGAAACAATACTCTGGACAATGTTTACACCATGCATAAAGACGCCTACAAAGCCCTACTCCTCCCCCACCTTGGGGCCTCAGATCACTCCACTGTTATGCTAATGCCAGCATACAGGCTGCTGGTTAAAGTCACCAAACCAGCTATGTGTGTGGCCAGAGGGGTCCTCAGAGGCACTCCAGGACTGTTTTTCCACCACTGACTGGAGCATGTTCAGACAGGCGGCCACTTACAGCAACATCACAGATCTCCAGGAGTACACAGAGACCGTCACTGCCTACATGAGGGAGTGCATGGACGACGTTACGGTCACCAGAACCATCTCCATTCGGGCCAATCAGAAGCCATGGCTGACAGGGGAAGTCCATAGGCTCCTGTGGGCTCGGAACGCCGCCTTCAGAGCTGGGGACGAGGTGGGCCTGAGGACAGCTAGGGCCCATCTGTCACGAGGCATCAGGGTGGCCAAGAGACAGTATTCCAGGTACATGGCTGACCATTTCAACGACAGCAGAGACACTAGGAACCTGTGGCAGGGGATTCAGACCATCACAGACTACAAGCCCTCGCCGCAGACCTGTGACAACTCCACGTCTCTGCTGAATCAGTTGAACGACTTCTTCACTCGCTTTGAGGCAGACAACAGCACCACAGCACAGAAGACCCCATCACCTCCCGGCAACCAGGTGTTGACACTGTCCCCAGACAGCGTGAGGAGAGCTCTCAGGATGACAAATGCACGGAAAGCCCCGGGTCCTGATAACATTCCTGGTCGTGTCCTGAGAGACTGTGCCGAGGAGCTCACAGATGTCTTTACAGACATCTTCAACATCTCGTTGAGCCAGGCTGTTGTCCCCACGTGCCTCAAAACCACCACCATCATCCCGGTCCCGAAGAAGCCGTCTCCCTCCTGCTTCAATGACTACCGCCCTGTCGCACTCACTCCCATCCTCATGAAGTGCTTCGAGCGGCTAGTCATGCGGCATATCAAGTCTGCCCTCCCCCCGCCCTGGACCCTTTCCAGTTTGCATATCAGTCCAACCGTTCAACCAATAACGCCATCTCCACTGCCCTCCACTCAGCCCTCACCCACCTGGAGACAAAAGACTCGTATGTCAGAATGCTGTTCATAGACTTTAGCTCAGCATTCAACACAATCATTCCTCTGCAGCTCATTCATAAACTGGACCAGCTGGGACTCAACACCTCCCTGTGCAACTGGCTGCTGGACTTCCTGACAGGGAGACCACAGACTGTACGGGTCGGCAGCAACTCCTCCAGCACCATCACACTGAACACGGGGACCCCCCAAGGATGTGTGCTAAGCCCCCTCCTCTTCACTCTGCTGACCCACGACTGCACATCAACATCCAGCTCAAATCTCTTCATCAAGTTTGCGGATGACACGACTATGGTGGGTCTCATCAACAATGGCGATGAGACAATCTACAGGAGTGAGGTGAGCCACTTGGCCATGTGGTGCAAGGACAACAATCTCCGTCTGAACGTGGAGAAGACGAAGGAGATTGTTGTGGACTTCAGGAGAGAGCACACCCAGCATGCTCCACTATCTATCAACGGTGCTGCAGTGGAGAGGGTGAGCAGCACCAAGTTTCTGGGTGTGCACATCTCTGAAGACCTGTCCTGGAACAACAACACCGCATCACTGGCCAAAAAAGCCCAACAGCGTCTGTACTTCATCCGCAAACTGAGGAGAGCAAGAGCCCCGGCCCCCATCATGCACACTTTCTACAGAGGCACCATCGAGAACATTCTGACCAGCTGCATCACCGTGTGGTACGGCGCCTGCACCGTGTCCTGCTGCAAGACTCTGCAGCGCATCGTAAGAGCAGCTGAGAGGATCATTGGTGTCTCTCTCCCTTCTCTAATGGATATTTATAACTCCCGCCTCACCCACAAAGCCATCAGGATTGCAGGTGACCCCACCCACCCATCTCACAGCCTCTTCAGCCTGCTGCCATCGGGGAGGAGACTGCGGAGTCTCCGGGCCAAAACCAACAGGCTCAAGAACAGTTTCTTTCACCAGGCAGTCAGGAGGCTCAACTCCCTCCCTGTTCTGCCCCTCTTCCCCCTGCCACAGATTCTGCTCGCACACCCCCCTGCCCCCCCATCAGCATCTGACATGTCATCCTCACAGTTCCCCCCCCCAAACACACACACACACATCTCATCGTTCATTCACACACTGAACTCAGGGACCGCACATCTCACTTTACCTCGCTCATTTGCACTATTCCGCACTACCTCACCTTAGCAGCTGCTAGTTTGTTTATACTGCTTATTTCATGTTTACCTGCTATACCTCAAGTGCCCTTGACTGTTTATTTGAACCAATTTGTGTGTGTGTGTGTGTGTATATATATATATATATATATATATATATATATATATATATATATATATACACACACACACACAGTGGTGCTTGAAAGTTTGTGAACCCTTTCAAATTTTCTATATTTCTGCATAAATATGACCTTAAACATCATCAGATTTTCACACAAGTCCTAAAAGTAGATAAAAGAAAACCCAGTTAAATAAATGAAACAAAAATATTATCCTCGGTCATTTATTTATTGAGGAAAATGATCCAATATTACATATCTGTGAATGGCAAAAGTATGTGAACCTTTGCTTTCAGTATCTGGTGTGACCCCCTTGTGCAGCAATAACTGCAACTAAACGTTTCTGGTAACTGTTGATCAGTCCTGCACACCGGCTTGGAGGAATTTTAGCACATTCTCTGTACAGAACAGCTTCAACTCTGGGATGTTGGTGGGTCTCCTCACATGAACTGCTCGTTTCAGGTCCTTCCACAACATTTTGATTGGATTAAGGTCAGGACTTTGACTTGACTATTCCAGAACATTAATTTTATTCTTCTTTAATCATTCTTTGGTAGAACGACTTGTGTGCTTAGGGTCGTTATCTTGCTGCATGACCCACCTTCTCTTGAGATTCAGTTCATGGACAGATGTCCTGACATTTTCCTTTAGAATTCCCTGGTATAATTCAGAATTCATTGTTCCATCAATGATGGCAAGCCATCCTGGCCCAGATGCAGCAAAACAGACCCAAACCATGATGATACCACCACCATGTTTCATAGATGGGATAAGGTTCTTGTGCTGGGATGCAGTGTTTTCCTTTCTCCAAACGTAATGCTTCTCATTTAAAGCAAAAAGTTCTGTTTTGGTCTCATCTGTCCACAAAACATTTTTCCAATAGCCTTCTGGCTTGTCCATGTTATCTTTGGCAAACTGCAGACGAGCAGCAATGTTCTTTTTGGAGAGCAGTGGCTTTCTCCTTGAAATCCTACCATGCAACCATTGTTGTTCAGTGTTCTCCTGATGGTAGACTCACGAACATTAACATTAGCCAATGTGAGAGAGGCCTTCAGTTGCTTAGAAGTTACCCTGGGGTCCTTTGTGACCTCACTGACGATTACACGCCTTGCTCTTGGAGTGATCTTTGTTGGTCGACCACTCCTGGGGAGGGTAACAATGGTCTTGAATTTCCTCCATTTGTACACAATCTGTCTGACTGTGGATTGGTGGAGTCCAAACTCTTTAGAGATAGTTTTGTAACCTTTTCCAGCCTGATGAGCATCAACAATGTTTTTTCTGAGGTTCTCAGAAATCTCCTTTGTTCATGCCATGATACGCTTCCACAAACATGTGTTGTGAAGATCAGACTTTGATAGATCCCTATTCTTTAAATAAAACAGGGTGTCCACTCACACCTGATTGTCATCCCATTGATTGAAAACACCTGACTCTAATTTCACCTTCAAATTAACTGCTAATCCTAGAGGTTCACATACTTTTGCCACTGACAGATATGTAATATTGGATCCTTTTCCTCAATAAATAAATGGCCAAGTATAATATTTTTGTCTCATTTTGTTTAACTGGGTTCTCTTTATCTACTTTTAGGACTTGTGTGAAAATCTGATGATGTTTTCGGTCATATTTATGCAGAAATATAGAAAATTCTAAAGGGTTCACAAACTTTCAAGCACCACTGTATATGAGTGTTTAGTCTTTGTCTAGTTCTTATCTAGTGTTTACACTGTTTATATTGTCTGAGTGTTTAGTCTGTCTAGTTCTTCTTATCTAGTGTTTATACTGTTTATTTATACTGTTTATATTGTCTGTCTGAGCGTTTAGTCTACGTCTAGTTCCTATCTAGAGTGTTTATACTGTTTATTTTGTGTTTGGTTTTTTTCAATTATTCTATTTTATTTTTATTTATTGCATTGTCTGTTTGCACCGTGGGTCAGAGAGGATTGAAATTTAATCTGTGCTGTATGTCGAGCATGTATAGCATATTTGACAATAAAGTTGACTTGACTTAAAGTTGGGTCGAGTGTTCAGAATATACTATATTAAAGAGGCGGCGCAGGTTATGATATAACTGCCTGCCCTTTATGAAACCTGTTTGGTCAGGGTGCACAATAGTTGGTAAAACAGATTCTAATCGTAGGGCAAGGATTTTTGTAAGTATTTTGTTATCACATGTAAGTAGGCTGATTGGTCAGTATGATTCGCACTTGATTGGGTCTTTATCTTTTTTTGGTAGAACAGAAATTGAACCCTTGGTCATAGATGTAGGGAGCTTTTTTTGTTTAAGCAGTTCTGTGTAGACAGAGCGTAGGAGTGGTGTCAATTTACTGGCAAAAGTCTTATAAAACTCAATGGGGTAACCATCTGGGCCTGGTGCTTTTCTATTTTTCATTAGTTTAATTGCTTGGCCAATTTCAGCATCAGATATTGGCTCTTCTAGGCTGGACTTATCTTCATCACTTAGGGTGGGCAAGTCCAGATTTTCTACAAAATTGTTTCCATGACAATTATCCAAACTATATAGGGAGGAGTAAACATTTTTAAACTGATCATTGATGTCTTTTGGGTCTGATTTGATGGTGCCATCAGTGGCTTGTATTTCTGTAATATAATTGACAGCCGAAAATTGACGTAACTGATGAGAAAGCAGCCTACTCACATATTCTCCATGTTCGTAGTGGCTCTGTCTTGATTTTAAAAAATTCTCTTCAGCCTGTTTAGAAGCAAGAAGATCAAACTCTGTCTGCAATGCAATCCTTTTCTTGCGGAGGTCTGTGGATGGAGAATCAGAGAGTTGCTGATCAGTGTCATGCTGATCAATGTCATTAATTCTGTGAAGCGTTTCGACCTGCTTTTGTTCGATCGAGATGTGTATTCTATTATCTGACCCTTCAAGTATACTTTTATAGTGTTTCCCATAAGGTAAATATATTGGTATCTGGCAGCTGATTAGTTTCAAGGAAAAAGTCAATCTGAGCCGAAATGAAGTCCACAAAGTCCTTTTCTGCTAAAAGTGTAGGGTTGAGACGCCAGTTGCGCCTTGTGGCTACATTGTTCTGGAGCCAAAGCTCCATGATGACTGGTGAGTGGTCAGAGATGACTATCATATCTACACAATTTAATAAGTGGAAGCATTTTTTTTTTGTCTACAAGGAAAAAATCAATCCTTGAATACGTCTGATGTGCAGTAGAAAAAAAGAAAACTCCTTCAGTGTTGGATTTTTAAATCTCCAAAGATCTACCACACCACTGGACTGGCAAAACGTCTTAATAACATGAGCAGATTTGGAGAGAGGGCCTGCTGGGATTTTTGAGCGGTCAAGAGAGGGTTGCAGGACAGTATTGAAATCTCCTCCCAATATCAAGTGGTGTGTGCCTGACTCTGGGATGCAACTAAACATTTGCTTATAAAAATCAGGGCTGTCCAAATTAGGGGCATAGATATTGACTAAAACCACTGGAAAATTATGCAGCCTGCCCTTAACGATAACAAAGTGCCCATTTATATCAGCCACTACTTTTGAAGATACAAACTGCACATTTTTCCCTATCAAGATAGCTGTCCCTCAACACTTGGAGTTAAATTTGGAATGAAAGACTTGTGATACACAACCTCTTTGTAATCTGGAAATATCTGACGTGTGTAGATGTGTTTCCTGTAGGAATATTACCTCTGCCTTAAGTTTCATCAGGTGGGAAAATACTTTGCTTCGCTTTACGGGGTGATTGAGTCCCCTCACATTCCAGCTTACAAATTTTGTTGATGTTCTACTCAACCCATCTAGGAAGGCCATGGGAAAAGGAGACTGACGTCCAGAAAGATTCACCCGGCAATAGATCCACATCTCTAGCCCTGGGGAGAAGGGGGGGGTGGGAGAAAGAGAGAAAGACAGAGCACAGTGAGAGAAAAAAAACAATAACACAACGCACATAAAGAACCCCTAATGTGACATGTAACCCCAATTGCTGGCCTCTCCCCAACTGAGAGGCTGCACCCTCCCTCCCTCCTAAGCCACTATGAAGAAACCTGTTCAACATTTTACCTATCGGGGCTGAGGCCCCATAAGAACCTTATGTACCAACAATTTAGCTTAACAGCTGTAACATTTCAAGTCAAGGAGACCTGTTCAGTGTGTGTGCATTAGTGTCTGTATTCATATCTATGAATATGTGTGTGCGTGTGCGCGTGCCCGTATGTCTGTGAAGTCGATAATGTATAAATGTGCCCGAGTCTGTGCAACTGAAACAAAATAAAAATGTGCGTCTAGGTATTACAGTATGAAAGCTCACAAACTAGCCACTTATTAGCGGGTTGACCCCATGTCATATTACCCCGTAAAACAATCTCATCTCATTATCTCTAGCCGCTTTATCCTGTTCTACAGGGTCGCAGGCAAGCTGGAGCCTATCCCAGCTGACTACGGGCAAAAGGCGGTGTATACCCTGGACAAGTTGCCAGGTCATCACAGGGCTGACACATAGACACAGACAACCATTCACACTCACACCTACGGTCAATTTAGAGTCACCAGTTAACCTAACCTGCATGTCTTTGGACTGTGGGGGAAACCGGAGCACCCGGAGGAAACCCACACGGACACGGGGAGAACATGCAAACTCCACACAGAAAGGCCCTCGCCGGCCACGGGGCTCGAACCCGGACCTTCTTGCTGTGAGGCGACAGTGCTAACCACTACACCACCGTGCCGCCCCCCGTAAAACAATATTGTAAAGAATATTATCCATCCCTGGTGATCCCAAACAATCATTAATCAAGAAAACAATATCAGCAACTGTATTTATGAACCAATTCAGTGTCACTGTTATCAGCCTTGGCATTCACAAGGGGTAAAGCAAACTATACTGTATGACATTACATCCATATATATACCAGTTGGGGTCAATTATGTGGGATTTAAAAAAAAAAAACTAGCTAACAGCAACCATGTTTACTGAAAAAGTTAAACGTCTCTACTATCAGCATCAGGGGTTTATATGAGAAGAAATAAAACATGGCACTGTTTGTGCATTACCATCCACAACTTCACAAATAAAGTACTCTTTACTTAACGACCAGACCTTCACTTACTGTCCAATTAGAACACCACTGTAAAGGAAATTATCTTATTGAATAGTTTGATGACAGAAGAGGAATCGATAACAACAACGTTTCCTAAATAATTTCAATGACTTTCCTGTCAGCCATACCTGCTTTTTACCCCAGATCGCCATGGCAATCTCAGCATAGAGTGGCGAAAGTGTCCGATTTCTGTAGAAATTATGTGCCCGTTGAGAGTTCCTTTACAAACTCTTCAGCTTTGACTGGATCCGTGAAGCTTCTCTGCACTCCATCCTGCGTTGTAATCTTCAGCTTAGCTGTGTACCACATCCCGTATTTTACGCCCTCACAACGTTGCAGAAGTTGTCTCACCTGCTTGAATGCAGCCCGCTGCCGTGCCACTGATTGTGTATAATCAGGAAAAATCCGAATCCTGTCACCGTGTTCAGAGATGAGATTTTGTGCCGCAAGTGATTTACGCAGGATCGCTTCTTTTTTCTGGTAATAGTGACACTTGACCACAAAGGCTCTTTGTTGCTGCCCTTCATCCGGAGCTTGTTGGAGGGTGCGGTGTGCTCTGTCTAAGACGGGCGGTTTATCCAGCTTCAGTGCTTTCTGTAGTATTCCAGTGACAAATGTAGTTGGGCGGGTGCCCTCTTCATGTCTTTCTTTGATACCGAAAATGCGTAAATTGCATCTCCGTGATCTTGCCTCTAAGTCCTCGGTTTTTGCCGTGAGACTCACCACTTCTTTCCTTAGCTGGGACACCTGTTGCTCCAGTTCAGTGATGGTGTCAGAGTGATTGTTGGCCGCAACTTCCAAGCTAGCGGTGCGCTGCACCAGAGCGTTAGCCCTAGCGTTAGCACGCTCAATGGCCGTTTTCATTTCGTCTTTAACGGTGCTTATTTGCTTGCATATTTTGCCGTTCTGAATCTCCACTTTCTCGTCTACTTTTGCCAGCAGTTCAGCCTTCAAAGACGTAATAGCATCGAGTATAGCTGATTGACCAGGGTCCGTGCTCTCTGCATGCTCTGGGGCCTTAGCGCCGCTCCTCAGATCCGGCATCTTGTTTCGTCGACAAGTCGTAACAAAATTGAATAAAAACTCACGTTTTCACCGTCTTTCAATCTACACTCTGCTTATACGAAACTCAATCTGTCATAAACGTGTGGATTGGGCTCCTTGACATAAATAAAGGTTAATATGGGGGAGCTCAGAGACACACGTCTACCTCTCCAAGGCCCAACCGGAAATCCTTTTCTCTAATCTGTTTTAAGTCAAGTCAGTTTATTTGTATAGCACTTTTAACAACAGACATTGTCACAAAGCAGATTTACAGAAAAATAAAGACTTTAAACATATGAACTAATTTTATCCATAATAAACTTATTTATCCCTGATGAGCAAGCCTGTGGTGAAGGTGGCAAGGAAAAACTCCCTGAGACAACATGAGAAAGAAACTTCGAGAGGAACCAGACTCTAAAGGGAACCCATCCTCATCTGGGTGATAACAGATAGCATGATTATAAATAACTCACTTCTATAACTGTGTCCTATACAGTCACAAAGTACAACTGTGAAACCAGGAAATTCATTATAGTTTTAACATGTAGTCTGTTTTGTTGAAGTTATAAACTGTTCATTTATGGAAACTTTAGGACTGCAGTTGTCATGAACAGTTTTGCACTCAAGTTATCGTGTTAACTGTAGTCCTCAGCCATCATAGCAAGACTGTAAGTGTCCAGAGCCTTCTTCCAAGTGCAGCTTTCAACTGTCCATATGGGGCTGTCCTCCACAGGAGTGATGTGATAAGACTCCAGCCAGACACAGGGCATCAGGATGGATTAGGCAGGTCTGAACAGCAGGCGAGACCAGCATCACTGGTATCTCAGAAGTGACATATAACGAGAGAGAGAAAGAAAAAAAACCCACAGGTTGTAAGGTTTGCTCATTTTCATGTATTGGTTAAGAACAGTATACACTGTGCACGGAGTGCAAGGAGTGACTTCGGCCACACTAACTACAGTGGTGCTTGAAAATTTGTGAACCCTGTAGAATTTTCTATATTTCTGCATAAATATGACCTAAAACATCATCAGATTTTCACACAAGTCCTAAAAGTAGATAAAGAGAACCCAGTTAAACAAATGAGACAAAAATATTATACCTGGTAATTTATTTACTGAGGAAAATGATCCAATATTACATACCTGTCAGTGGCAAAAGTATGTGAACCTCTAGGATTAGCAGTTAATTTGAAGGTGAAATTAGAGTCAGGTGTTTTCAATCAATGGGATGATAATCAGGTGTGAGTAGGCACCCTGTTTTATTTAAAGAACAGGGATCTATCAATGTCTGATCTTCACAACACGTTTGTGGAAGTGTATCATGGCATGAACAAAGGAGATTTCTGAAGACCTCAGAAAAAGCGTTGTTGATGCTCATCAGGCTGGAAAAGGTTACAAAACCATCTCTAAAGAGTTTGGACTCCACCAATCCACAGTCAGACAGATTGTGTACAAATGGAGGAAATTCAAGACCATTGTTACCCTCCCCAGGAGTGGTCTACCAACAAAGATCACTCCAAGAGCAAGGCGTGTAATAGTCGGCGAGGTCACAAAGGACCCCAGGATAACTTCTAAGCAACTGAAGGCCTCTCTCACATTGGCTAATGTTAATGTTCATGAGTCCACCATCAGGAGAACACTGAACAACAATGGTGTGCATGGCAGGGTTGCAAGGAGAAAGCCACTGCTCTCCAAAAAGAACATTGCTGCTCGCCTGCAGTTTGCTAAAGATCACGTGGACAAGCCCAGAAGGCTACTGGAAAAATGTTTTGTGGACGGATGAGACCAAAATCGAACGTTTTGGTTTAAATGAGAAGCGTTATGTTTGGAGAAAGGAAAACGCTGCATTCCAGCATAAGAACCTTATCCCATCTGTGAAACATGGTGGTGGTAGTATCATGGCTTGGGCCTGTTTTGCTGCATGTGGGCCAGGATGGCTTGCCATCATTGATGGAACAATGAATTCTGAATTATACCAGTGAATTCTAAAGGAAAATGTCAGGACCTCTGTCCATGAACTGAATCTCAAGAGAAGGTGGGTCATGCAGCAAGACAACGACCCTAAGCACACAAGTTGTTCTGCCAAAGAATGGTTAAAGAAGAATAAAGTTAATGTTTTGGAATGGCCAAGTCAAAGTCCTGACCTTAATCCTATCAAAATGTTGTGGAAGGACCTGAAGCGAGCAGTTCATGTGAGGAAACCCACCAACATCCCAGAGTTGAAGCTGTTCTGTACGGAGGAACGGGCTAAAATTCCTCCAAGCCAGCGTG
Organism: Neoarius graeffei; assembly: GCF_027579695.1. Lineage (NCBI taxonomy): Eukaryota > Metazoa > Chordata > Actinopteri > Siluriformes > Ariidae > Neoarius > Neoarius graeffei. The sequence continues at coordinate 9,592,778 of NC_083585.1, forward strand.
CAGGACTGATCAACAGTTACCGGAAATGTTTAGTTGCAGTTATTGCTGCACAAGGGGGTCACACCAGATACTGAAAACAAATGTTCACATACTTTTGCCACTCACATATTGGCTCATTTTCTCAATAAATAAATGACCACGTATAATATTTTTTTGTCTCATTTGTTTAACCGGGTTCTCTTTATCTACTTTTAGGACTTGTGTAAAAATCTGATGATGTTTTAGGTCATATTCACACAGAAATATAGAAAATTCTAAAGGGTTCACAAACTTAAAAGTACAACTGTATGACAGCATAACTAAAAGGGGAGAGCCAGAAGGTATCACAGGCATGAGGGAGCCCCGGGACATAAAGCAGCCAGCCACTACACCATCAACAAACCCGAGTGAGCGAGGGGGGACGACAGCATCCATACATCCCAGGTTACCAAAATAATCTATGGCTGATAATCATCCAGATCTACTCCTTTACCTAATAAAAAACTTAATAACAAAAGACTTGACTAAACAGATATGTTTTCAGCCGAGACTTAAACACTGAGACTGTGTCTGAGTCCCGAACACTATTTGGAAGGTTGTTCCATAACTGTGGGGCTTTGTAAGAAAAGTCTCTGCCCCCTGATGTAGCCTTCACTATACGAGGTACCAGCAGATAGCCTGCACCTTTTGATCTAAGTAGGCGTGGCAGGTCATAAAGGACCAGAAGTTCACTCAGGTACTGTGGTGTGAGACCATTCAGTGATTTAAAGGTCAATAGTAGTATTTTATTTCTGTGAAATAGTAGTCAATAGTAGTATTTTTATCAATGCGAAATTTGTTTGGGAGCCACTGTGGTGTGGATAAGACAGGGGTGATGTGGTCATATCTTCTAGTTCTAGTAAGGACTCTGGAAGCCACATTCTGGACTAACTGGAGCTTGTTTATTCACTTACTGGAATATCCAGACAGTAAGGCATTATAATAATCCAACTAAAGGCATGAACTAGTTTTTCTGCATCATGTAGTGACATTTCTTATCTTAGGAATGTTTCTGAGATGAAAGGATGAGTTCAAATGAAAGACTGTCAATAATCACACCAGGGTCCTTTACTGCTGCAAATGATGAGGCCATAAAGAGTTATTACATCATCAGAAACCCTACTTCTAGCTGCATGTGGTCCTAGTACAAGTCTTGTCAGAGTTAAGCAGAAGGAAGTTAATAAGCATCCAGTGTCTAATGTCCTTTACACATTCCTCATTTTTATTAAGCTGGTGTGTCTCATCTGACTTTGTTGAAACATACGACTGTGTGTCATCAGCACAACAGTATAAACTAATACCATGCTTACGAATAATATCACCCAGAGGTAACATATATAAAGAAAAAGTAGTGGGCCAAAGACAGAACCTTGTGGAACACCAAACTTTACCTTAGTATGCATAGAGAAGTCACTATTTACATCTACAAACTGATAGCGGTTAGTTAAATAAGACCTGAACCAGGAGATATCCAACGATATTTTCTAGTCTATCCAGGAGAATGGTATGATTAATGGTGTCAAAGGCTGCACTAAGGTCAAGCAATACAAGCAGCGAGACACAGCCCTGACCAGAGGCCAGTAGTAGGTCATTTACTACTTTAACCAGAGCTGTCTCTGTGCTGTGATGAGGTCTAAATCCTGACTGATACATTTCATGGATGTTATTCCTATGTCGATATGAACATAACTGCTGTGCCACAGCTTTTTCTAGGATCTTGGCGATAAAGAGGAGGTTTGATATTGGCCTATAGTCAGACAACTGACAGGAATTGGTCAAGTTTTTTAATCAGGGGTTTGATAACTGCTAGTTTAAAGGATTTAGGTACAGATCCAGTGCTAAGGGAAGAAATTAATATTTTTAGAATAGGTTTGATTGTGGGCAGCACGGTGGTGGTTAGCACTGTTGCCAGTGGTTAGCACTGTTGCCTCACAGCAAGAAGGTCCTGGGTTTGAGCCCCGTGGCCGGCGAGGACCTTTCTGTGTGGAGTTTGCATGCTCTCCCCCTGTTTGCGTGGGTTTCCTTCGGGTGCTCTGGTTTCTCCCACAGTCCAAAGGCATGCAGGTTAGGCTAATTGGTGGCTCTAAATTGACCATAGATGTGAATGGTTGTCTATGTGTTAGCCCTGCGATGACCTGGCAACTTGTCCAGGGTGTACCCCGCCTCTCACCCATCGTCAGCTGGAATAGGCTCCAGCTTGCCTGCAACCCTGTTGGACAGGATAAGTGGCTACAGATAATGGATGGGTTTGATTGCTTCTGGTAGTATCCTTTTGAAGAATCATGTAGGTGAAGGATGCACACCTCTAATGCTGCAATCTTCTCAATCACAGAGCTAACTAATATACACATTACAAATAAAGCTACAATGTATATTAATAACAACAGATGAAGAATAACTAAACATCTTGCGCTTAACATACTGAAGAAGCTAAATGTTTTCCATGATAAGTAGTTTATGTGCCTTAGTTGAAGATTTGTTGACATGTAAAAAAGAAAAAAGGTTTAGTTTAAATGCTGACACCGATAAGAGACTCACGGCAAACAATTTGAAACCAGGAACTCCAAGTAGACTTGAGATCCACGGCTATCCTGAGCAGGATAAAGGATGAGTAAATGATAAATGTTGCTCCTACAGTTTCTCCTCAAGTGGTGCATATGGTAACTTGTCCAATAAAACTCTGTCCTGTATTTCTGAGCAACAGTGCAAGATAGCATGTTGGGAGGTGGTGTTGTGGAACCTGATAGCAGTGGGTACAAAAGATCCATACTTGCATGGATGATTGTTTTGGCTTTGCAGAGGTTCTGAGCTGTTCTGAATGTGAGGAGACATAGAAACATCAGAGAAAACACAGAAATGATCAGATAAGGCCAGGTCAACAACAGTAGTAGAAACAGTAAGACCCTTTGTGATGACGAGGTCAAGGGTATGACCACGAGAGTGGGTCGGCCCCTGTACATGTTGTACTAGGTTGAAGTTGTCAATAAGTGCAAGTAGTTCTCTGGCATAAGTGTTTTCAGGATTATCTACATGCAAGTTAAAATCCCCAGATATAATAAGACAGTCAAACTCTAAGCAAATGACTGACAACAGTTCACCAAACTCTTCTAGAAAAACTTTGGCTGAATGTCTCGGAGGCCTGTAAATAGTTAATAACAATATGTTAGGAGAGCATGTAACAAGTGCACATAAGTGTTCAAAAGATGTAAAATCACCAAGTGAGGATTGTTTACATTGAAAAGAGGCTTTGAATATATTTGCGATCCCTCCACCTTTCCCCTGTCGGGTAGCATTCATAAAATTAAAATTTGGGGGAGCTGCTTCAATAAGGGTGGTAGCACTCTTTGCTTGATCCAGCCAAGTTTCAGTTAGAAGCAAAACAAAATCAAGATTATGTTTGCAGATAAGATCATTAATTAAAAATGACTTGTTTGAAAGTGATCTAACGTTCAGAAGAGCTAGCTTTACAGAAAGTCTAGAAGTAATATCCGCTTGGGCACTCTGATGTTGTTTTGAAACAGGAAGGAGACTAGACTGGTTTACCCCCTGGGTTAAATATGCTCTATGTTTTCTATTTCTTATCAACACAGGAATAGAGAATGGCATAGGCATACTGGGTCCCAGCTTGTTTTCAAAACTACACCCAATGCAGGGACCCACAGCACATCATACAAGACTCTCTGTATGTTCCATGACGTTGGGGGGGGGAGGATTGGAGATGTCATGTATTTTTTAGATGGTGAAAAAGATTGGTAGCCAGCTGAAAGTCCTGGGCGAACACAATTCAGTCTGTTGGTTGATTTTTGATGAACTGGGTACACTGCTTGTCGCGAATGATTTGGGCTGGAAAAAGAGAGTGCAGCCATTGGCAGCAGTCTCTGCATACTTTTAGGGAAATCCATGCAGGGGGGAGATGGAGATGGAACAATAAAATCAGAAGAGCGAGACTGAGATTGGGACTTTGGTGAGGTCTTTGTGAGTGTCTTCATGACTGTCTCTGTGGTGACTGTCTCCCTGACAGTCTCTGTGATATTTGCATGGGGTCGAGATGTGGATGATGCAGCCTTGGCATGATTGTCTTTGGTCAGGTCCTCAATCTGGATGGAATCGCATGATGGAATCGCATGCTCACATTCTTCATGTGATTGTTGATGTCCTTGGCAGTCTGCCCCAGATGGCTGTGTGTCCTTGGTGAAGACTTGCATGGATGATTGTTTTGGCTTTGCAGAGGTATTGTTGATATTTGTAAATGGGTCAGTCTGCGATATCTTATCAACTGTTTTCCTCAATGTTGGCTGAGAGAAAATTGCATGTTGTAGAGCGAGGCTATAGTGATCGGCTAAAACTTTGGTCCCAATCCGGCTGAGTTCAGTGCTATTTGGCTTGAAGAATTCTCTGCGATTCCAGAAAAGGTTAAAATTGTCTATGAAGTTCATACCAAATAAAAAACAAAAGTTTTTCCAAGCCAGGTGTTAAGACTGAAGAGTCGAGTAAATGCAAAGCTTCCCCTTGCAGGGAGTGGGCCACTGATAAAAGATTGTATTCCAGTCTTATAGAGATCAGAAAAAAGTTTTCTGAAATCATCTTGGACAAACAGCTGTTCTCTGAAAACATCATTTGCTCCCACATGCACAACAATACGTTTGATAGTTTTCTGCTCAGACATGAGTTTCAAAATGCTGTCTTTGGTGTCAGAGATGGATGCATTTGGAAGGCAGCAAATAATCATCCCATGTCCTTTTAAATGTCTTACAGTGGAATCACCAAGAACAAGGGTTGTGGGATCAGGTGGTGTTACGAGCTGCTTTTTGCCTCTTCCCACAGCTCTTCGGTTGTGGTGCGATCTCTTTCTATGATGTGTTTGTCCGCCTGAAAATTCCACTTCCACATCCCTGAGGCATTCAAATTTGTTCTGAAGCCTTATGGGCTGTGGATTTTCCATAGGATTGTAAATCCTATTGTAGTTTGTAGACCTGGCTCTATTTCTAATAGCATGGCTGTGGAGCATGGGTTGCATAGCATCAGAACGAACTGGTGTTGAGGTAATTACTCTTCTGTTTTTATTTTTGGGCCTGCCACCCATCATGTGCCAGTTTTCTGTACTCACATTTTGCCCTGTTAGATTGATGAATTCATCCACTCGATCTGCAATGCCATCAGCCTGTCGGGGTGCAATCTCTGCATTCTCAGCCACTGTTTCTGTACTCCTTTCCTGAGATATTGCTCTTAATTCGTCCGTCTTTGGCAGGGCATCAATCTTTGATTCCAGGATAGAAATCCTCTGTTCTAGTTCTGTGCATTTTCTGCAAGATCTCCTGGATTTTTTGCCCCCTGGCATTTTGTTTTAAAAGCTAACTTATAAAGATGAAAAATAAAATGAAAAAATAGTGGAAATTAAATGAGAAAGTAAAGTAAAATAAAGATCAAGCAGGAGCAAAGCAAAGAAGCGTCCTACTCGCTTGAGTAGGTGGAGCAGAGACATTTGAGGCAGAACATTTGAGGCAGATGTGTTGATGGAATACAAGTACTTTGTATTAGATAAACAACAAACAAATTAAAGTGTAAATTTCTATATTACAACACTTGGTCGAAACTTTCCAACACATACATGAAAGTCATATCCCTGGCCTGAACAGCTCTACTTTTCAATAAAACTTTTCCACTCTGCCACAGCTTTTTTGTATGAAGTTGTGGTGTCTCTCTCATGGATATTGTCCTGTAACACTTCAGTCTGAATGACAGACAGAAGCATTGCCACACACTTTGGATAGGTGAGATGCAGGGTATAGTAGTATGCCATCAGATACAGCAAACCTTGACCAAGGTCTTCTTTGGCAAATGTGGTAATGGGAGTGGTTCCAATTGCCACAAGACAGCGGGACCCATCGAAGAGTAAAACAGGGCTGAAGAGAGATCTCCTCTGGAGGTAAATGGCTGGATCTTCTGCTGGCTAAAAAAAAGGACAAAAAAATCTTCAGAGTAAAACAGAGAAAATGAAAAACTACCAGAGCAGTCCAACTACTGAGACACCATTATTTATGACCATATATCCATGATCACAACCACAGAATACATGTGATACAGATTATCTTTATATCATTTTTTGTTTCTGTAGGTCAAAACACACCCTACAGAAGATGTTAAATATGATTACTAATGAAATAATTATGACAAGAGTAACTTGTGCCTCAGTCACTGTTAAGGGTGTGAGCCACTACACACCTTGGGAAATGACAGATACTGCACATGTAATAGTTAAATGTTCTTATTTCCAATGTGTATTTGTGAATTTTTATGATTTTGTGGAATATTTGTGAATTTGAGCTTAATGAGTTATTTAAATCAAGTTTTTTTAAAATCAATTTGTGTTTCGGTGCCATTTGTATTTCAGCAGGCCACCCTATGTCATGTGACCAACATAATGCTGCGAAGATTTCAGTATCAATTTCCCAGTGTATATTCTGATATTTTTAGTAGCCAAGATGCATTAAAAAGACCAGATGGCAAATAAACTGTTAAATTGTAAAACTACAAAGTTAAAGCATTTAGAGAGACACATTAACCGATAAAGTATTAACAAACTCTGACCTGAAGGACGTGAAGCAATGCCTCACTGGCATGTCCCAGCTTCTTGGGTGGTAGAACTGATGAGGGGAAAAGTGTGGGGAGTGCCCTGTACAGGGCTATGTTGTATTCCACTGGAACAGAATAAATCAACTTTTAGTTCATTGTTACCCTGCCTAAATTTGATTGACAGCTTCATCTTGAGGTAACAGAAAGTTTTGTGCCAGAATGAACAGTACTGTTATTTCAGTTTTATTTCATTAGCTTTGACAATATACACAATCATATTCATACTCATGCCTATGGAAACAGCTATATGGTGTATTAAAGACAGCACAATGACTAACCTCCATCCAGGATCATGGGAGGCTTCAACACCTTCTTCCAAACACCATAAAACTGCACCATGGAGCAGAAGTCTTCCCATCTCTTCTTTACTTCAGCTATGAATTTGTTGTTGCCCTTACCCAGGATCCGCTGCAGCTCATCTAACCTATGGTGCAAGTTAGTGTTAAAACCTGCAACAGGGCTTGCTTTATTGGGAAGCCACAGTAAAAAGTAAATCACTTACATTCTGAAAGTCCTTGAAACATGGATATGCATCCAGAATCTTTGTTGGCCTATCCTCTTCTTTCAGAACATTACTGTCAATTAAGGCTCTTCTTGACTGAAACTCGAGGTCAAGGATTTGGCAGACAGCGTCTTGGTTGGGTTTTGGCTTCTTATACAGTGGTGCTTGAAAGTTTGTGAACCCTTTAGAATTTTCTATATTTCTGCATAAATATGACCTAAAACTTCATCAGATTTTCACACAAGTCCTAAAAGTAAATAAAGAGAACCCAGTTAAACAAATGAGACAAAAATATTATACTTGGTCATTTATTAATTGAGGAAAATGATCCAATATTACATATCTGTGAGTGGCAAAAGTATGTGAACCTCTAGGATTAGCAGTTAATTTGAAGGTGAAATTAGAGTCAGGTGTTTTCAGTCAATGGGATGACAATCAGGTGTGAGTGGGCACCCTGTTTTATTTAAAGAACAGGGATCTATCAAAGTCTGATCTTCACAACACATGTTTGTGGAAGTGTATCATGGCACGAACAAAGGAGATTTCTGAGGACCTCAGAAAAAGTGTTGTTGATGCTCATCAGGCTGGAAAAGGTTACAAAACCATTTCTAAAGAGTTTGGATTCCACCAATCCACAGTCAGACAGATTTTGTACAAATGGAGGAAATTCAAGACCATTGTTACCCTCCCCAGGAGTGGTCGACCAACAAAGATCCCTCCAAGAGCAAGGCGTGTAATAGTCGGCAAGGTCACAAAGGACCCCAGGGTAACTTCTAAGCAACTGAAGGCCTCTCTCACATTGGCTAACTTCAATGTTCATGAGTCCACCATCAGGAGAACACTGAACAACAATGGGATGCATGGCAGGGTTGCAAGGAGAAAGCCACTGCTCTCCAAAAACAACATTGCTGCTCATCTGCAGTTTGCTAAAGATCACGTGGACAAGCCAGAAGGCTATTGGAAAAATGTTGTGGACAGATGAGACCAAAATAGAACTTTTTGGTTTAAATGAGAAGCGTTATGTTTGGAGAAAGGAAAACACTGCATTCCAGCATAAGAACCTTATCCCATCTGTGAAACATGGTGGTGGTAGTATCATGATTTGGGCCTGTTTTGCTGCATCTGGGCCAGGACAGCTTGCCATCATTGATAGAACAATGAATTCTGAATTACACCAGCAAATTCTAAAGGAAAATGTCAGGACATCTGTCCATGAATTGAATCTCAAGAGAAGGTGGGTCATGCAGCAAGAGAACGACCCTAAGCACACAAGTCATTCTACCAAAGAATGGTTAAAGAAGAATAAAGTGAATGTTTTGGAATGGCCAAGTCAAAGTCCTGACCTTAATCCAATGGAAATGTTGTGGAAGGACCTGAAGCGAGCAGTTCATGTGAGGAAACCCACCAACATCCCAGAGTTGAAGCTGTTCTGTATGGAGGAACGGGCTAAAATTCCTCCAAGCCGGTGTGCAGAACTGATCAACAGTTACCGCAAACGTTTAGTTGCAGTTATTGCTGCACAAGGGGGTCACACCAGATACTGAAAGCAAAGGTTCACATACTTTTGCCACTCACAGATATGTAATATTGGATCATTTTCCTCAATAAATAAATGACCAAGTATAATATTTTTGTCTCATTTGTTTAACTGGGTTCTCTTTATCTACTTTTAGGACTTGTGTGAAAATCTGATGATGTTTTCGGTCATATTTATGCAGAAATATAGAAAATTCTAAAGGGTTCACAAACTTTCAAGCACCACTGTACATCTCCTGCAGAGTCTTGTAATCCCTGGCCTGTGTTGCCAGACTATCCATGTTGATTAAAAGGAATAATACAAATCATTAAGTCCATGTCCGTCATCATTGCCAGAATTACAACTTTCCCACTTACATGAACCGTCGCCATCAGAACTGCTCCCTGGTGGTAAAAGAACTGTTGATCCACCACTCGAGTCTGCATCATAATCATCTCCCTGGTCACTTGGTGAGAACTCAGTGTGATGGCGTTTGTTTGAACAACCCCTCTCTGGTGTGGTCCCCTGCCTCTTTCGAGGGGACTTTACATTCAGCATCCTCTTCTGAAGATAACTGTACATGCTCGCCTATGGTGAATAAAATGTTGAAAGAAAAAATTTAAAAACTTTTAATATCAGATATAGAATTGTTAAAGAAAATATGCCAAAAAATGTAATCACATACATATTTGGTAGGCAAGTCTTTATCCCGTAGCATGGGATAATACTCCACTAGTTTCTTAGCCATGGCAGTAACTTCGTGCTTGGAAGGGTACCGAAAGTCCTCTCCTTGCTGACTTGCTCTTAAGATCGAAATCATGCTGGTGACAGTGTTCCAGGTTTGAACCTCACAACCGACAGGGCTGTTTCTGTATGGAGCTTGCATGTTCTCCCCATGTTTGCCTGGGTTTCCTCCGGGTACTCCAGTTTTCCCCACTGTCCGAAGACATACAGTTAAGTTAACTGGCTACTCTAAATTACCTTCTATAATAATCCAGTAGAAGACAATAAATAAATAAATAAAAGGTGGCGATGGGAAAGCACTACTGTAATTCTTCCCTAGAAACTGATGGCGAGAGTAGTCATGTCACTGCAGTGATATGCCAAATCCACAGATAGTTACAGATGGAAATTGTAGTGCTAGAATATACTAGACATCATAGACAATTATGCACTTCAGTTTGAGGAAGAAACACATGGGCGTGATGGTCAGGTGTCCACAAACCTTTAGCCATTTTGGAAACAACAGCTGTTAAAGCTGATGCTTGACCACAAGGCCACATAACAAAACACTCCAATCATGTGTGTGAGTTTGGAGGAAATGTTGAACATGTAGTTTTTGGAGGAAACACTGCACTGCAAAAATATCTTGTTAAGAGGAAATATTTTTAATATGAGTGAATTTATCTACCATTTCTGATTAGAGGATTATTACATTACTGGGATTTAGCAGACACTCTTATCCAGAGCAACATACAGCATACCCAGAGCAGCAGTCAGGTACCTTGTTTGACAGCACTTCAGTCAGATCCAGGGAATCAAACCAGCAACCTTTTGGTCCCAAAGCTGTGTCCCTAACCATTAGGCCATGGCTTCCCCAAATTATTATTTGCATTAGCTTTTCTCATTTCCTTTTAGCCATGTGAGCGCATTTTATTCTTATACTCTGAGAATATCGTAGTCAGCATTTCCTAATTTAATTTCATGGATTTACACTGATCCGATTTTTACATTTATATATTTCGTGTGTGTGTATATACACACACAAATAAATATATAAGAAAGAGGGCGGCACGGTGGTGTACACTGCAAAAAATGGCCTTTCAAAAATAAGAAATAAAAGATTAAAACAAAGCATATTTGCTTGAAATCAGGTGAAAAAAATCTGCCAATGGAACTAGTCAAATTTGACTTGGTAAGATTTCTTAAAGTAAGATGAAAAATCTAACCTGTTTTTAGATGAAATAATTCCAAAATAAGATTGGGGAACTTATTATGCGAGATCTGATTAACTCAAAATAATTCTTATAACAAGATCGTACTTCTTACATTTAGCCATTTCTTTTTTTTAAGATTTTTTTTGGGCCTTTTCCACCTTTATTGGATAGGACAGTGTAGAGACAGGGAGAGACTGGGAAATGACCTCAGGTCTGAATCAAACCCAGGTCCCCGGATTTATGGTATGGCACCTTATCCACCTGAGCCACGACAATGCATTTTGGGGGCACTAGATTCAAAGATTTCAGTAAAGTTCATTTATTCCCAAAACAAGCATACAGTACTTTTTTTTTTTCTTGAAACAAGATGAACCGCATTTGACAAATGTCCAAAATGTACTTACTTGTTTAAAAAAAAACTTGTTTTATTTTCAAAGGTGCTCCAAATAAGACTTTTTCAAGACATTTTGTCTATACAAGATTTTCAAGATGGACTGTCTAAAAACTAGCCTTTCTAGCTAAATGAGGTTTTGCTTGTTGGGCAATTATGTCTTATAATAAGGGTGGCAGGGTGGTGTAGTAGTTAGTGCTGTCACCTCACAGCAAGAAGGTCCAGGTTCGAGCCCCGTGGCCGGCGAGGGCCTTTCTGTGTGGAGTTTGCATGTTCTTCCCGTGTCCGCGTGGGTTTCCTCCGGGTGCTCCGGTTTCCCCCACAGTCCAAAGACATGCAGGTTAGGTTAACTGGTGACTCTAAATTGAGCGTAGGTGTGAATGTGAGTGTGAATGGTTGTCTGTGTCTATGTGTCAGCCCTGCGATGACCTGGCGACTTGTCCAGGGTGTACCCCGCCTTTCGCCCGTAGTCAGCTGGGATAGGCTCCAGCTTGCCTGCGACCCTGTAGAACAGGATAAAGCGGCTACAGATAATGAGATGAGATGAATAAAGGTGGCTAGATGCTTTGACTTGAAAATAGACAAATAAACTTCCTAAGATTTTTATTTTTTGCAGTGTAGTGGTTAGCGCTGTCGCCTCATACTGCAAAAAATTTTGCAAAAAATTTTAGACAAATAAACTTCTTAGGAAGTTTATTTGTCTATTTTCAAGTCAAAACATCTAGCCACCCTTATTATAAGACATAATTGCCCAACAAGCAAAACCTCATTTAGCTAGAAAGGCTAGTTTTTAGACCGTCCATCTTGAAAATCTTGTATAGACAAAATGTCTTGAAAAAGTCTTATTTGGAGCACCTTTGAAAATAAAACAAGTTTTTTTTAAAACAAGTAAGTACATTTTGGACATTTGTCAAATGCGGTTCATCTTCTCATCTCGTTATCTCGAGCCGCTTTATCCTTCTACAGGGTCGCAGGTGAGCTGGAACCTATCCCAGCTGACTACGGGCGAAAGGCGGGGTACACCCTGGACAAGTCGCCAGGTCATCACAGGGCTGACACATAGACAACCATTCACACTCACATTCACACCTACGGTCAATTTAGAGTCACCAGTTAACCTAACCTGCATGTCTTTGGGGGAAACCGGAGCACCCGAAGGAAACCCACGCGGACACAAGTCAAAGTCCTGACCTTAATCCTATCAAAATGTTGTGGAAGGACCTGAAGCGAGCAGTTCATGTGAGGAAACCCACCAACATCCCAGAGTTGAAGCTGTTCTGTACGGAGGAACGGGCTAAAATTCCTCCAAGCCAGCGTGCAGGACTGATCAACAGTTACCGGAAATGTTTAGTTGCAGTTATTGCTGCACAAGGGGGTCACACCAGATACTGAAAACAAATGTTCACATACTTTTGCCACTCACATATTGGCTCATTTTCTCAATAAATAAATGACCACGTATAATATTTTTTTGTCTCATTTGTTTAACCGGGTTCTCTTTATCTACTTTTAGGACTTGTGTAAAAATCTGATGATGTTTTAGGTCATATTCACACAGAAATATAGAAAATTCTAAAGGGTTCACAAACTTAAAAGTACAACTGTATGACAGCATAACTAAAAGGGGAGAGCCAGAAGGTATCACAGGCATGAGGGAGCCCCGGGACATAAAGCAGCCAGCCACTACACCATCAACAAACCCGAGTGAGCGAGGGGGGACGACAGCATCCATACATCCCAGGTTACCAAAATAATCTATGGCTGATAATCATCCAGATCTACTCCTTTACCTAATAAAAAACTTAATAACAAAAGACTTGACTAAACAGATATGTTTTCAGCCGAGACTTAAACACTGAGACTGTGTCTGAGTCCCGAACACTATTTGGAAGGTTGTTCCATAACTGTGGGGCTTTGTAAGAAAAGTCTCTGCCCCCTGATGTAGCCTTCACTATACGAGGTACCAGCAGATAGCCTGCACCTTTTGATCTAAGTAGGCGTGGCAGGTCATAAAGGACCAGAAGTTCACTCAGGTACTGTGGTGTGAGACCATTCAGTGATTTAAAGGTCAATAGTAGTATTTTATTTCTGTGAAATAGTAGTCAATAGTAGTATTTTTATCAATGCGAAATTTGTTTGGGAGCCACTGTGGTGTGGATAAGACAGGGGTGATGTGGTCATATCTTCTAGTTCTAGTAAGGACTCTGGAAGCCACATTCTGGACTAACTGGAGCTTGTTTATTCACTTACTGGAATATCCAGACAGTAAGGCATTATAATAATCCAACTAAAGGCATGAACTAGTTTTTCTGCATCATGTAGTGACATTTCTTATCTTAGGAATGTTTCTGAGATGAAAGGATGAGTTCAAATGAAAGACTGTCAATAATCACACCAGGGTCCTTTACTGCTGCAAATGATGAGGCCATAAAGAGTTATTACATCATCAGAAACCCTACTTCTAGCTGCATGTGGTCCTAGTACAAGTCTTGTCAGAGTTAAGCAGAAGGAAGTTAATAAGCATCCAGTGTCTAATGTCCTTTACACATTCCTCATTTTTATTAAGCTGGTGTGTCTCATCTGACTTTGTTGAAACATACGACTGTGTGTCATCAGCACAACAGTATAAACTAATACCATGCTTACGAATAATATCACCCAGAGGTAACATATATAAAGAAAAAGTAGTGGGCCAAAGACAGAACCTTGTGGAACACCAAACTTTACCTTAGTATGCATAGAGAAGTCACTATTTACATCTACAAACTGATAGCGGTTAGTTAAATAAGACCTGAACCAGGAGATATCCAACGATATTTTCTAGTCTATCCAGGAGAATGGTATGATTAATGGTGTCAAAGGCTGCACTAAGGTCAAGCAATACAAGCAGCGAGACACAGCCCTGACCAGAGGCCAGTAGTAGGTCATTTACTACTTTAACCAGAGCTGTCTCTGTGCTGTGATGAGGTCTAAATCCTGACTGATACATTTCATGGATGTTATTCCTATGTCGATATGAACATAACTGCTGTGCCACAGCTTTTTCTAGGATCTTGGCGATAAAGAGGAGGTTTGATATTGGCCTATAGTCAGACAACTGACAGGAATTGGTCAAGTTTTTTAATCAGGGGTTTGATAACTGCTAGTTTAAAGGATTTAGGTACAGATCCAGTGCTAAGGGAAGAAATTAATATTTTTAGAATAGGTTTGATTGTGGGCAGCACGGTGGTGGTTAGCACTGTTGCCAGTGGTTAGCACTGTTGCCTCACAGCAAGAAGGTCCTGGGTTTGAGCCCCGTGGCCGGCGAGGACCTTTCTGTGTGGAGTTTGCATGCTCTCCCCCTGTTTGCGTGGGTTTCCTTCGGGTGCTCTGGTTTCTCCCACAGTCCAAAGGCATGCAGGTTAGGCTAATTGGTGGCTCTAAATTGACCATAGATGTGAATGGTTGTCTATGTGTTAGCCCTGCGATGACCTGGCAACTTGTCCAGGGTGTACCCCGCCTCTCACCCATCGTCAGCTGGAATAGGCTCCAGCTTGCCTGCAACCCTGTTGGACAGGATAAGTGGCTACAGATAATGGATGGGTTTGATTGCTTCTGGTAGTATCCTTTTGAAGAATCATGTAGGTGAAGGATGCACACCTCTAATGCTGCAATCTTCTCAATCACAGAGCTAACTAATATACACATTACAAATAAAGCTACAATGTATATTAATAACAACAGATGAAGAATAACTAAACATCTTGCGCTTAACATACTGAAGAAGCTAAATGTTTTCCATGATAAGTAGTTTATGTGCCTTAGTTGAAGATTTGTTGACATGTAAAAAAGAAAAAAGGTTTAGTTTAAATGCTGACACCGATAAGAGACTCACGGCAAACAATTTGAAACCAGGAACTCCAAGTAGACTTGAGATCCACGGCTATCCTGAGCAGGATAAAGGATGAGTAAATGATAAATGTTGCTCCTACAGTTTCTCCTCAAGTGGTGCATATGGTAACTTGTCCAATAAAACTCTGTCCTGTATTTCTGAGCAACAGTGCAAGATAGCATGTTGGGAGGTGGTGTTGTGGAACCTGATAGCAGTGGGTACAAAAGATCCATACTTGCATGGATGATTGTTTTGGCTTTGCAGAGGTTCTGAGCTGTTCTGAATGTGAGGAGACATAGAAACATCAGAGAAAACACAGAAATGATCAGATAAGGCCAGGTCAACAACAGTAGTAGAAACAGTAAGACCCTTTGTGATGACGAGGTCAAGGGTATGACCACGAGAGTGGGTCGGCCCCTGTACATGTTGTACTAGGTTGAAGTTGTCAATAAGTGCAAGTAGTTCTCTGGCATAAGTGTTTTCAGGATTATCTACATGCAAGTTAAAATCCCCAGATATAATAAGACAGTCAAACTCTAAGCAAATGACTGACAACAGTTCACCAAACTCTTCTAGAAAAACTTTGGCTGAATGTCTCGGAGGCCTGTAAATAGTTAATAACAATATGTTAGGAGAGCATGTAACAAGTGCACATAAGTGTTCAAAAGATGTAAAATCACCAAGTGAGGATTGTTTACATTGAAAAGAGGCTTTGAATATATTTGCGATCCCTCCACCTTTCCCCTGTCGGGTAGCATTCATAAAATTAAAATTTGGGGGAGCTGCTTCAATAAGGGTGGTAGCACTCTTTGCTTGATCCAGCCAAGTTTCAGTTAGAAGCAAAACAAAATCAAGATTATGTTTGCAGATAAGATCATTAATTAAAAATGACTTGTTTGAAAGTGATCTAACGTTCAGAAGAGCTAGCTTTACAGAAAGTCTAGAAGTAATATCCGCTTGGGCACTCTGATGTTGTTTTGAAACAGGAAGGAGACTAGACTGGTTTACCCCCTGGGTTAAATATGCTCTATGTTTTCTATTTCTTATCAACACAGGAATAGAGAATGGCATAGGCATACTGGGTCCCAGCTTGTTTTCAAAACTACACCCAATGCAGGGACCCACAGCACATCATACAAGACTCTCTGTATGTTCCATGACGTTGGGGGGGGGAGGATTGGAGATGTCATGTATTTTTTAGATGGTGAAAAAGATTGGTAGCCAGCTGAAAGTCCTGGGCGAACACAATTCAGTCTGTTGGTTGATTTTTGATGAACTGGGTACACTGCTTGTCGCGAATGATTTGGGCTGGAAAAAGAGAGTGCAGCCATTGGCAGCAGTCTCTGCATACTTTTAGGGAAATCCATGCAGGGGGGAGATGGAGATGGAACAATAAAATCAGAAGAGCGAGACTGAGATTGGGACTTTGGTGAGGTCTTTGTGAGTGTCTTCATGACTGTCTCTGTGGTGACTGTCTCCCTGACAGTCTCTGTGATATTTGCATGGGGTCGAGATGTGGATGATGCAGCCTTGGCATGATTGTCTTTGGTCAGGTCCTCAATCTGGATGGAATCGCATGATGGAATCGCATGCTCACATTCTTCATGTGATTGTTGATGTCCTTGGCAGTCTGCCCCAGATGGCTGTGTGTCCTTGGTGAAGACTTGCATGGATGATTGTTTTGGCTTTGCAGAGGTATTGTTGATATTTGTAAATGGGTCAGTCTGCGATATCTTATCAACTGTTTTCCTCAATGTTGGCTGAGAGAAAATTGCATGTTGTAGAGCGAGGCTATAGTGATCGGCTAAAACTTTGGTCCCAATCCGGCTGAGTTCAGTGCTATTTGGCTTGAAGAATTCTCTGCGATTCCAGAAAAGGTTAAAATTGTCTATGAAGTTCATACCAAATAAAAAACAAAAGTTTTTCCAAGCCAGGTGTTAAGACTGAAGAGTCGAGTAAATGCAAAGCTTCCCCTTGCAGGGAGTGGGCCACTGATAAAAGATTGTATTCCAGTCTTATAGAGATCAGAAAAAAGTTTTCTGAAATCATCTTGGACAAACAGCTGTTCTCTGAAAACATCATTTGCTCCCACATGCACAACAATACGTTTGATAGTTTTCTGCTCAGACATGAGTTTCAAAATGCTGTCTTTGGTGTCAGAGATGGATGCATTTGGAAGGCAGCAAATAATCATCCCATGTCCTTTTAAATGTCTTACAGTGGAATCACCAAGAACAAGGGTTGTGGGATCAGGTGGTGTTACGAGCTGCTTTTTGCCTCTTCCCACAGCTCTTCGGTTGTGGTGCGATCTCTTTCTATGATGTGTTTGTCCGCCTGAAAATTCCACTTCCACATCCCTGAGGCATTCAAATTTGTTCTGAAGCCTTATGGGCTGTGGATTTTCCATAGGATTGTAAATCCTATTGTAGTTTGTAGACCTGGCTCTATTTCTAATAGCATGGCTGTGGAGCATGGGTTGCATAGCATCAGAACGAACTGGTGTTGAGGTAATTACTCTTCTGTTTTTATTTTTGGGCCTGCCACCCATCATGTGCCAGTTTTCTGTACTCACATTTTGCCCTGTTAGATTGATGAATTCATCCACTCGATCTGCAATGCCATCAGCCTGTCGGGGTGCAATCTCTGCATTCTCAGCCACTGTTTCTGTACTCCTTTCCTGAGATATTGCTCTTAATTCGTCCGTCTTTGGCAGGGCATCAATCTTTGATTCCAGGATAGAAATCCTCTGTTCTAGTTCTGTGCATTTTCTGCAAGATCTCCTGGATTTTTTGCCCCCTGGCATTTTGTTTTAAAAGCTAACTTATAAAGATGAAAAATAAAATGAAAAAATAGTGGAAATTAAATGAGAAAGTAAAGTAAAATAAAGATCAAGCAGGAGCAAAGCAAAGAAGCGTCCTACTCGCTTGAGTAGGTGGAGCAGAGACATTTGAGGCAGAACATTTGAGGCAGATGTGTTGATGGAATACAAGTACTTTGTATTAGATAAACAACAAACAAATTAAAGTGTAAATTTCTATATTACAACACTTGGTCGAAACTTTCCAACACATACATGAAAGTCATATCCCTGGCCTGAACAGCTCTACTTTTCAATAAAACTTTTCCACTCTGCCACAGCTTTTTTGTATGAAGTTGTGGTGTCTCTCTCATGGATATTGTCCTGTAACACTTCAGTCTGAATGACAGACAGAAGCATTGCCACACACTTTGGATAGGTGAGATGCAGGGTATAGTAGTATGCCATCAGATACAGCAAACCTTGACCAAGGTCTTCTTTGGCAAATGTGGTAATGGGAGTGGTTCCAATTGCCACAAGACAGCGGGACCCATCGAAGAGTAAAACAGGGCTGAAGAGAGATCTCCTCTGGAGGTAAATGGCTGGATCTTCTGCTGGCTAAAAAAAAGGACAAAAAAATCTTCAGAGTAAAACAGAGAAAATGAAAAACTACCAGAGCAGTCCAACTACTGAGACACCATTATTTATGACCATATATCCATGATCACAACCACAGAATACATGTGATACAGATTATCTTTATATCATTTTTTGTTTCTGTAGGTCAAAACACACCCTACAGAAGATGTTAAATATGATTACTAATGAAATAATTATGACAAGAGTAACTTGTGCCTCAGTCACTGTTAAGGGTGTGAGCCACTACACACCTTGGGAAATGACAGATACTGCACATGTAATAGTTAAATGTTCTTATTTCCAATGTGTATTTGTGAATTTTTATGATTTTGTGGAATATTTGTGAATTTGAGCTTAATGAGTTATTTAAATCAAGTTTTTTTAAAATCAATTTGTGTTTCGGTGCCATTTGTATTTCAGCAGGCCACCCTATGTCATGTGACCAACATAATGCTGCGAAGATTTCAGTATCAATTTCCCAGTGTATATTCTGATATTTTTAGTAGCCAAGATGCATTAAAAAGACCAGATGGCAAATAAACTGTTAAATTGTAAAACTACAAAGTTAAAGCATTTAGAGAGACACATTAACCGATAAAGTATTAACAAACTCTGACCTGAAGGACGTGAAGCAATGCCTCACTGGCATGTCCCAGCTTCTTGGGTGGTAGAACTGATGAGGGGAAAAGTGTGGGGAGTGCCCTGTACAGGGCTATGTTGTATTCCACTGGAACAGAATAAATCAACTTTTAGTTCATTGTTACCCTGCCTAAATTTGATTGACAGCTTCATCTTGAGGTAACAGAAAGTTTTGTGCCAGAATGAACAGTACTGTTATTTCAGTTTTATTTCATTAGCTTTGACAATATACACAATCATATTCATACTCATGCCTATGGAAACAGCTATATGGTGTATTAAAGACAGCACAATGACTAACCTCCATCCAGGATCATGGGAGGCTTCAACACCTTCTTCCAAACACCATAAAACTGCACCATGGAGCAGAAGTCTTCCCATCTCTTCTTTACTTCAGCTATGAATTTGTTGTTGCCCTTACCCAGGATCCGCTGCAGCTCATCTAACCTATGGTGCAAGTTAGTGTTAAAACCTGCAACAGGGCTTGCTTTATTGGGAAGCCACAGTAAAAAGTAAATCACTTACATTCTGAAAGTCCTTGAAACATGGATATGCATCCAGAATCTTTGTTGGCCTATCCTCTTCTTTCAGAACATTACTGTCAATTAAGGCTCTTCTTGACTGAAACTCGAGGTCAAGGATTTGGCAGACAGCGTCTTGGTTGGGTTTTGGCTTCTTATACAGTGGTGCTTGAAAGTTTGTGAACCCTTTAGAATTTTCTATATTTCTGCATAAATATGACCTAAAACTTCATCAGATTTTCACACAAGTCCTAAAAGTAAATAAAGAGAACCCAGTTAAACAAATGAGACAAAAATATTATACTTGGTCATTTATTAATTGAGGAAAATGATCCAATATTACATATCTGTGAGTGGCAAAAGTATGTGAACCTCTAGGATTAGCAGTTAATTTGAAGGTGAAATTAGAGTCAGGTGTTTTCAGTCAATGGGATGACAATCAGGTGTGAGTGGGCACCCTGTTTTATTTAAAGAACAGGGATCTATCAAAGTCTGATCTTCACAACACATGTTTGTGGAAGTGTATCATGGCACGAACAAAGGAGATTTCTGAGGACCTCAGAAAAAGTGTTGTTGATGCTCATCAGGCTGGAAAAGGTTACAAAACCATTTCTAAAGAGTTTGGATTCCACCAATCCACAGTCAGACAGATTTTGTACAAATGGAGGAAATTCAAGACCATTGTTACCCTCCCCAGGAGTGGTCGACCAACAAAGATCCCTCCAAGAGCAAGGCGTGTAATAGTCGGCAAGGTCACAAAGGACCCCAGGGTAACTTCTAAGCAACTGAAGGCCTCTCTCACATTGGCTAACTTCAATGTTCATGAGTCCACCATCAGGAGAACACTGAACAACAATGGGATGCATGGCAGGGTTGCAAGGAGAAAGCCACTGCTCTCCAAAAACAACATTGCTGCTCATCTGCAGTTTGCTAAAGATCACGTGGACAAGCCAGAAGGCTATTGGAAAAATGTTGTGGACAGATGAGACCAAAATAGAACTTTTTGGTTTAAATGAGAAGCGTTATGTTTGGAGAAAGGAAAACACTGCATTCCAGCATAAGAACCTTATCCCATCTGTGAAACATGGTGGTGGTAGTATCATGATTTGGGCCTGTTTTGCTGCATCTGGGCCAGGACAGCTTGCCATCATTGATAGAACAATGAATTCTGAATTACACCAGCAAATTCTAAAGGAAAATGTCAGGACATCTGTCCATGAATTGAATCTCAAGAGAAGGTGGGTCATGCAGCAAGAGAACGACCCTAAGCACACAAGTCATTCTACCAAAGAATGGTTAAAGAAGAATAAAGTGAATGTTTTGGAATGGCCAAGTCAAAGTCCTGACCTTAATCCAATGGAAATGTTGTGGAAGGACCTGAAGCGAGCAGTTCATGTGAGGAAACCCACCAACATCCCAGAGTTGAAGCTGTTCTGTACGGAGGAACGGGCTAAAATTCCTCCAAGCCGGTGTGCAGAACTGATCAACAGTTACCGCAAACGTTTAGTTGCAGTTATTGCTGCACAAGGGGGTCACACCAGATACTGAAAGCAAAGGTTCACATACTTTTGCCACTCACAGATATGTAATATTGGATCATTTTCCTCAATAAATAAATGACCAAGTATAATATTTTTGTCTCATTTGTTTAACTGGGTTCTCTTTATCTACTTTTAGGACTTGTGTGAAAATCTGATGATGTTTTCGGTCATATTTATGCAGAAATATAGAAAATTCTAAAGGGTTCACAAACTTTCAAGCACCACTGTACATCTCCTGCAGAGTCTTGTAATCCCTGGCCTGTGTTGCCAGACTATCCATGTTGATTAAAAGGAATAATACAAATCATTAAGTCCATGTCCGTCATCATTGCCAGAATTACAACTTTCCCACTTACATGAACCGTCGCCATCAGAACTGCTCCCTGGTGGTAAAAGAACTGTTGATCCACCACTCGAGTCTGCATCATAATCATCTCCCTGGTCACTTGGTGAGAACTCAGTGTGATGGCGTTTGTTTGAACAACCCCTCTCTGGTGTGGTCCCCTGCCTCTTTCGAGGGGACTTTACATTCAGCATCCTCTTCTGAAGATAACTGTACATGCTCGCCTATGGTGAATAAAATGTTGAAAGAAAAAATTTAAAAACTTTTAATATCAGATATAGAATTGTTAAAGAAAATATGCCAAAAAATGTAATCACATACATATTTGGTAGGCAAGTCTTTATCCCGTAGCATGGGATAATACTCCACTAGTTTCTTAGCCATGGCAGTAACTTCGTGCTTGGAAGGGTACCGAAAGTCCTCTCCTTGCTGACTTGCTCTTAAGATCGAAATCATGCTGGTGACAGTGTTCCAGGTTTGAACCTCACAACCGACAGGGCTGTTTCTGTATGGAGCTTGCATGTTCTCCCCATGTTTGCCTGGGTTTCCTCCGGGTACTCCAGTTTTCCCCACTGTCCGAAGACATACAGTTAAGTTAACTGGCTACTCTAAATTACCTTCTATAATAATCCAGTAGAAGACAATAAATAAATAAATAAAAGGTGGCGATGGGAAAGCACTACTGTAATTCTTCCCTAGAAACTGATGGCGAGAGTAGTCATGTCACTGCAGTGATATGCCAAATCCACAGATAGTTACAGATGGAAATTGTAGTGCTAGAATATACTAGACATCATAGACAATTATGCACTTCAGTTTGAGGAAGAAACACATGGGCGTGATGGTCAGGTGTCCACAAACCTTTAGCCATTTTGGAAACAACAGCTGTTAAAGCTGATGCTTGACCACAAGGCCACATAACAAAACACTCCAATCATGTGTGTGAGTTTGGAGGAAATGTTGAACATGTAGTTTTTGGAGGAAACACTGCACTGCAAAAATATCTTGTTAAGAGGAAATATTTTTAATATGAGTGAATTTATCTACCATTTCTGATTAGAGGATTATTACATTACTGGGATTTAGCAGACACTCTTATCCAGAGCAACATACAGCATACCCAGAGCAGCAGTCAGGTACCTTGTTTGACAGCACTTCAGTCAGATCCAGGGAATCAAACCAGCAACCTTTTGGTCCCAAAGCTGTGTCCCTAACCATTAGGCCATGGCTTCCCCAAATTATTATTTGCATTAGCTTTTCTCATTTCCTTTTAGCCATGTGAGCGCATTTTATTCTTATACTCTGAGAATATCGTAGTCAGCATTTCCTAATTTAATTTCATGGATTTACACTGATCCGATTTTTACATTTATATATTTCGTGTGTGTGTATATACACACACAAATAAATATATAAGAAAGAGGGCGGCACGGTGGTGTACACTGCAAAAAATGGCCTTTCAAAAATAAGAAATAAAAGATTAAAACAAAGCATATTTGCTTGAAATCAGGTGAAAAAAATCTG
Organism: Neoarius graeffei; assembly: GCF_027579695.1. Lineage (NCBI taxonomy): Eukaryota > Metazoa > Chordata > Actinopteri > Siluriformes > Ariidae > Neoarius > Neoarius graeffei. The sequence goes on from NC_083585.1 coordinate 9,615,650, forward strand.
CCAATGGAACTAGTCAAATTTGACTTGGTAAGATTTCTTAAAGTAAGATGAAAAATCTAACCTGTTTTTAGATGAAATAATTCCAAAATAAGATTGGGGAACTTATTATGCGAGATCTGATTAACTCAAAATAATTCTTATAACAAGATCGTACTTCTTACATTTAGCCATTTCTTTTTTTTAAGATTTTTTTTGGGCCTTTTCCACCTTTATTGGATAGGACAGTGTAGAGACAGGGAGAGACTGGGAAATGACCTCAGGTCTGAATCAAACCCAGGTCCCCGGATTTATGGTATGGCACCTTATCCACCTGAGCCACGACAATGCATTTTGGGGGCACTAGATTCAAAGATTTCAGTAAAGTTCATTTATTCCCAAAACAAGCATACAGTACTTTTTTTTTTTCTTGAAACAAGATGAACCGCATTTGACAAATGTCCAAAATGTACTTACTTGTTTAAAAAAAAACTTGTTTTATTTTCAAAGGTGCTCCAAATAAGACTTTTTCAAGACATTTTGTCTATACAAGATTTTCAAGATGGACTGTCTAAAAACTAGCCTTTCTAGCTAAATGAGGTTTTGCTTGTTGGGCAATTATGTCTTATAATAAGGGTGGCAGGGTGGTGTAGTAGTTAGTGCTGTCACCTCACAGCAAGAAGGTCCAGGTTCGAGCCCCGTGGCCGGCGAGGGCCTTTCTGTGTGGAGTTTGCATGTTCTTCCCGTGTCCGCGTGGGTTTCCTCCGGGTGCTCCGGTTTCCCCCACAGTCCAAAGACATGCAGGTTAGGTTAACTGGTGACTCTAAATTGAGCGTAGGTGTGAATGTGAGTGTGAATGGTTGTCTGTGTCTATGTGTCAGCCCTGCGATGACCTGGCGACTTGTCCAGGGTGTACCCCGCCTTTCGCCCGTAGTCAGCTGGGATAGGCTCCAGCTTGCCTGCGACCCTGTAGAACAGGATAAAGCGGCTACAGATAATGAGATGAGATGAATAAAGGTGGCTAGATGCTTTGACTTGAAAATAGACAAATAAACTTCCTAAGATTTTTATTTTTTGCAGTGTAGTGGTTAGCGCTGTCGCCTCATACTGCAAAAAATTTTGCAAAAAATTTTAGACAAATAAACTTCTTAGGAAGTTTATTTGTCTATTTTCAAGTCAAAACATCTAGCCACCCTTATTATAAGACATAATTGCCCAACAAGCAAAACCTCATTTAGCTAGAAAGGCTAGTTTTTAGACCGTCCATCTTGAAAATCTTGTATAGACAAAATGTCTTGAAAAAGTCTTATTTGGAGCACCTTTGAAAATAAAACAAGTTTTTTTTAAAACAAGTAAGTACATTTTGGACATTTGTCAAATGCGGTTCATCTTCTCATCTCGTTATCTCGAGCCGCTTTATCCTTCTACAGGGTCGCAGGCGAGCTGGAACCTATCCCAGCTGACTACGGGCGAAAGGCGGGGTACACCCTGGACAAGTCGCCAGGTCATCACAGGGCTGACACATAGACAACCATTCACACTCACATTCACACCTACGGTCAATTTAGAGTCACCAGTTAACCTAACCTGCATGTCTTTGGGGGAAACCGGAGCACCCGAAGGAAACCCACGCGGACACGGGGAGAACATGCAAACTCTGCACAGAAAGGCCCTCGCCGGCCACGGGGCTCGAACCCAGGACCTTCTTGCTGTGAGGCAACAGCGCTAACCACTACACCACCGTGCCGCCCGCGGTTCATCTTGTTTCAAGAAAAAAAAGCATGCTTGTTTTGGGAATAAATGAACTTTACTGAAATCTTTGAATCTTTCATTACAATTCATACATTTCAAAACATATACTCTAGACCAGACAAGTGCCTTCAAAAAGGTTATGAGTGAGTGGAGGGCGTTTTAATGAGGTCTTTTTGGAATGCTGTGAGTTAAGTTCAGTGGGTTTTTTTGTTGTTTGGTTGGTTTTTTTGTGCCTGATCTTGTAAACCCCTCGTACACATGAATAGTCAGTGCCCCCAAAATGCACTGTTGCTTTGGTGTTGTGTAAGCACTGTAAGTCAAAATGCGTAGACTTTTTTTTTTTTTTTGGTGCCTGAGGTCCTGGGGAAGTGGAATCTTAAGAGATGTTTTAATGTTTGAATGTTGAAATGGGAAAAAAATAAACTTGTTGCAATGCTACACGTGTCGTTAACTTGATTCAAGATAGTCTCTGGTCTCAAATCTCGAGTATTTTACTAATTACAGGTCACAAAAGGAGAATCTTTTAAGCTAGCAATGCTTAGTTGTAGAATTTAACAATCCTAATATTAGTATATTTATCTTCAATTCAGTTTTTACTGCTAAGACTTTGTCATGAATTGAAGTGAAATACCCTTAAAATGAAATAAATAAAAAAGACTTGAATGGCTAAATGTAAGAAGTACGATCTTGTTATATTTTTAAATATAACAAGATCAAAATAGATCTTGATCCATTTTGATTATTTTGAGTTAATCAGATCTCGCATAATAAGTTCCCCAATCTTATTTTGGAATTATTTCATCTAAAAACAGGTTCGATTTTTCATCTTACTTTAAGAAATCTTACCAAGTCAAATCTGACTAGTTCCATTGGCAGATTTTTTTCACCTGATTTCAAGCAAATATGCTTTGTTTTAATCTTTTATTTCTTATTTTTGAAAGGACATTTTTTGCAGTGCACAGCAAGAAGGTCCGGGTTCGAGCCCCGTGGCCGGCGAGGGCCTTTCTGTGCGGAGTTTGCGTGTTCTCCCCGTGTCTGCGTGGGTTTCCTCCGGGTGCTCCGGTTTCCCCCACAGTCCAAAGACATGCAGGTTAGGTTAACTGGTGACTCTAAATTGACCGTAGGTGTGAATGTGAGTGTGAATGGTTGTCTGTGTCTATGTGTCAGCCCTGTGATGACCTGGCGACTTGTCCAGGGTGTACCCCGCCTTTCGCCCGTAGTCAGCTGGGATAGGCTCCAGCTCGCCTGCGACCCTGTAGAACAGGATAAAGCGGCTAGAGATAATGAGATGAGATGAGATATATCAGAAAGGTGCGGAATACAACATACAGAAAAGTTTGTGCCCCCTCAAAATTCCATTCAGCAGTTTCTGTCTCTCTGTTTGAAATATAAGATTGTTTAGCTTACTTTTAGATGCTTTTACTCATTTCAAGCTTTAAATTTTCTTATTCTATTGGCAGATAATTTTGCTAATTTTAAGCATTTAATTTGAGAAAGAAGCAAAGTTATCTGCCAACAGAATAAGAAAATTTAAAGCTTGAAATGAGTAAAAGCTAAATAATCTTCTAATAAGAAACAGTAGCATGGTGGCTACAATTATCGACGCTTTAATGATCTTTTGGCTATTGCAAAAGTAGAAAAGACTTTCAGTACGTAAATCAGTACGTAAATTGTGCATGAATAATTACTCAAACTTCCACTGGAAAAAAAATGAGTTGATTCCCGATTACTTAGGTGATTGTATCAGATCACGTGACACCACGCCACAATTATCGACACCTTTGTCCACAATTATCAACACCCAGATGATTATTTATTTAAAAAATTGGTATGTGATATAAATTTAACAAAACAGTTTTTTATTTAAAATTTATTTCACATAGACTTATATTTAGTACAAAATCTCATCTCATCTCATTATCTGTAGCCGCTTTATCCTGTTCTACAGGGTCGCAGGCAAGCTGGAGCCTATCCCAGCTGACTACGGGTGAAAGGCGGGGTACACCCTGGACAAGTCATCAGGTCATCACAGGGCTGACACATAGACACAGACAACCATTCACACTCACATTCACACCTACGGTCAATTTAGAGTCACCAGTTAACCTAACCTGCATGTCTTTGGACTGTGGGGGAAACCAGAGCACCCGGAGGAAACCCACGCAGACACGGGGAGAACATGCAAACTCCGCACAGAAAGGCCCTCGCCAGCCCCGGGGCTCGAACCCAGGACCTTCTTGCTGTGAGGCGACAGCACTAACCACTACACCACCGTGCCACCCTTGGTACAAAATATTTTATATAAATATATGGATTTCAGTGTTTTATGTAAATGAGGACGTCATTCTAATATTTGTAAACAAACGAAGTGATAATGTTTAATATGTGTCAGAAAATCGTTTTGTTCCACTTTCTAAGTATGTTCATAGATCACATTTTGTTAATCATTCGTTGTTGTTGGTATTAATTTCTAGTTTTGTAGTTTACCAATAAATATCAACAGGCAATCGACACTGTAACCACATGAAAATCCAGGTCAAAGGTCGCATCGCATGCATTCCTCGAACCAAAATATAAAATGTCTACTGATATTGTAATATGTGGTAGATATTTACAACAAACTGCAAATATATATACACAACCCTGATTCCAAACTTGATTTGACAGTCAACGCACCACTCACTGCTCGACCGGCCACCCCCACACCTCTGGCTTGCTCAAAGAGCGCAAGGAAGGCCTCCAGATTGTCATGAGGCCCCATCTTTGTCAGTGTGATGTGGAGGAAGCCCGCTGACTCTGTGGCTGGCGTACTGGCTGACGCGAGCATGTCACGGAACGCCTGGCAATCCTCCTGCTGGATCTGCAGCAGCACTGCTCCTGTTCATTGTGCAGGGCAACCAATGCCTGGTGCTCATTCTGTTGGGCGGCAGTGAGGGCGTGGATGAGCTACTTAAATGGCGAAGACTCCATGTTGGTGGTTCACTTCAGTGTCCTGGGTTTTGGCACCAATGTAACACTATCACTGGGGGTGGTGAAACACTGGTATAGGCAGGTTATGTGCAGGGCAATTTTTATTTAAGTTTTTCAGCTTTAAATGCTGTTTTTCTCACTCACACGAACACGGTGCACAGGAAAGCTCTCTCCTCTCTGCTTCCTCCCTCCCTATGAGCCCTCAGCTGTCACTGCAAGGCATGCACACACACATATGCATCATTAATTTGACACAGGTGTGATCATTTTGCCACTCATCTGCCCCGGACTTGCCCTCCATTCACAAACTAGTGCTCGACCACGCCCCCACTGCCACATACTGTTTTACTCAAACTCAAAATTAAATATTGTAATAATTTGAGATACTGGATTTCTGATTTTCATGAGTTATAAGCCATAATCATAAAATTAAAACAAAAAAGGCTTGAAATATTTCACTTTACATGTAACAAATATAGAACATACAACCCCGATTTCAAAAAAGTTGGGACAAAGTACAAATTGTAAATAAAAACGGAATGCAATAATTTACAAATCTCAAAAACTGATATTGTATTCACAATAGAACATAGACAACATATCACATGTCGGAAGTGAGACATTTTGAAATTTCATGCCAAATATTGGCTCATTTGAAATTTCATGACAGCAACACATCTCAAAAAAGTTGGGACAGGGGCAATAAGAGGCTGGAAAAGTTAAAGGTACAAAAAAGGAACAGCTGGAGGACCAAATTGCAACTCATTAGGTCAATTGGCAATCGGTCATTAACATGACTGGGTATAAAAAGAGCATCTTGGAGTGGCAGCGGCTCTCAGAAGTAAAGATGGGAAGAGGATCACCAATCCCCCTAATTCTGCGCCGACAAATAGTGGAGCAATATCAGAAAGGAGTTCGACAGTGTAAAATTGCAAAGAGTTTGAACATATCATCATCTACAGTGCATAATATCATCAAAAGATTCAGAGAATCTGGAAGAATCTCTGTGCGTAAGGGTCAAGGCCGGAAAACCATACTGGGTGCCCGTGATCTTCGGGCCCTTAGACGGCACTGCATCACATACAGGCATGCTTCTGTATTGGAAATCACAAAATGGGCTCAGGAATATTTCCAGAGAACATTATCTGTGAACACAATTCACTGTGCCATCCGCCGTTGCCAGCTAAAACTCTTTAGTTCAAAGAAGAAGCCGTATCTAAACATGATCCAGAAGCGCAGACGTCTTCTCTGGGCCAAGGCTCATTTAAAATGGACTGTGGCAAAGTGGAAAACTGTTCTGTGGTCAGACGAATCAAAATTTGAAGTTCTTTATGGAAATCAGGGACGCCGTGTCATTCGGACTAAAGAGGAGAAGGACGACCCAAGTTGTTATCAGCGCTCAGTTCAGAAGCCTGCATCTCTGATGGTATGGGGTTGCATTAGTGTGTGTGGCATGGGCAGCTTACACATCTGGAAAGACACCATCAATGCTGAAAGGTATATCCAGGTTCTAGAGCAACATATGCTCCCATCCAGACGACGTCTCTTTCAGGGAAGACCTTGCATTTTCCAACATGACAATGCCAAACCACATACTGCATCAATTACAGCATCATGGCTGCGTAGAAGAAGGGTCCGGGTACTGAACTGGCCAGCCTGCAGTCCAGATCTTTCACCCATAGAAAACATTTGGCGCATCATAAAACGGAAGATACGACAAAAAAGACCTAAGACAGTTGAGCAACTAGAATCCTACATTAGACAAGAATGGGTTAACATTCCTATCCCTAAACTTGAGCAACTTGTCTCCTCAGTCCCCAGACGTTTACAGACTGTTGTAAAGAGAAAAGGGGATGTCTCACAGTGGGAAACATGCCCTTGTCCCAACTTTTTTGAGATGTGTTGTTGTCATGAAATTTAAAATCACCTAATTTTTCTATTTAAATGATACATTTTCTCAGTTTAAACATTTGATATGTCATCTATGTTCTATTCTGAATAAAATATGGAATTTTGAAACTTCCACATCATTGCATTCCGTTTTTATTTAAAATTTGTACTTTGTCCCAACTTTTTTGGAATCGGGGTTGTGTATATATATATATATATATATATATATATATATATATATATGGAATAAGTCAAGTTTGTTTGTATAGCGCTTTTAACAATAAACATTGCTGCAAAGCAACTTTACAGAATTTGAACGACTTAAAATATGAGCTAATTTTATCCCTAATCTATCCCCAATGAGCAAGCCTGTGGCGACAGCGGCAAGGAAAAACTCCCTCAGACGACATGAGGAAGAAACCTCGAGAGGAACCAGACTCTCAGAATAGAAAAATCTGAATATTTCAAGCATGTAATTTTTGATATGCTAGGAATTTAATTCTTGTCTAATTCTATTTATTGCAGTAGGATTCCAAATACTCTATAAGCATTCCATTCTGTTATGAATCAGAAAAAAAAAATTATTATAAATCCCAGCAATTTTATTTTTTAAAAGTACTTCATCTACTTCAACAATGTTACACAGAGATCGATCCATAACAGTTGTAAATGTCACTTAATTCCACAGGGTGTCGATAATGGTGGACACCAGTGAAAGTGATCACTATTATCAACACCTCATGTGACTTATCAAACGCACGTTTAGATACAAAATGGTGACTGTCAAATGAAAGTGTGAGAAATAAAGTAGGTTTCGACGAGGAAATCATGAAATATCAGTGAATTTGATCAGTAAAAACATGTCCATGATCTTTCCACCATGCTTACCTGTGATGATAACATCAGGGTTTTCCGAAAAATTGCTGATCGTGCTAAAAAAATTCCATCTCAGGTAACGAGCTGCGTCATCAGACAAGATCAAAGGGTGAGGCGGGTCTTCTGGTTGATTAATTAACCAATAATAACTGTTGTAACTGAAACTCAGCTTTGTAAAATTGTTTTTTATTGGTAAATCTGAAAAGGTGTCAATAATTATGAACCATCCATCCATCCAGCTTTATTTATTTTATAAAGCTCTTTACAACCGCAGTGGACCAAAGTGCTGTACAGTAAAATAAATAAAAGACATAATAAACAAAATTAATTAAAATTATGAATAATAATAAAATACATTATTATTGTCAATCTAATTAGTCCCCTGTTATTATATTGTCTTTCAGGCCTAGAAATTCATATTTTTTTCACCAGCCAGCCGGACTAGTTCCCTTCCAAAGTAACTCGCCAAACAGAAAATCAACTCGCCAAAATTTGTTCATGTATGAATTTTACTTCTGTCAAAAATAACACAAAAGAGAGTAGTTACCATTGTTCATGACTAATGTGCATTTATTTCAAGACCCGAGTATTTTGATACTGTTTATTTTTACACACTTTACAAATTGGCATTTGCTGTTCCACGCCCTCCTCGCGATATCCAAAAAAATGCCAGATGACTGACCCCGTACTAGTTCTTTTAGGAACCAATCTGTCTGCTTCCATTTTTAATTTGTCACTGAAATTGACAGAGCTTACACGGTAGCCTACGCAACACCAGCGATTGCACAAACTGAGTCAGCGCTGTAAACCGAAACTAGAAAATCTTCCCGCAAGTTCCTTTCAGCACCGAGATGTCGCCCGGGATTGGTTGGCGAGTGCGTGATGTTATTTTTTTTTACCCTTAGGCAGCCTCTCACGTTACTGCCTGAGGGACAGGGAGAAAACCACCGGAAAAGGTTTTAAACAAACGCAACAAACACGAAACAAACGCAAGTTGGCAGATGACCATAAAATACTCGATAGTTACGATATAATAATTTTATGTATCTCACACAGAATTTTCGGAGATATATTGAGTATATTCGATATATCGCACAACCCTAGTCTGAATCTTCGCTTCATATATATTTTTTATTTTCAACTAGCCAGCCGGGCTGCCTAGTGACAGGAATTACCCGCCAAATGACAAATTAAGTCACCTCGGGCGACCGGACCACCGCGAATTTCAAGCCCTGTCTTAGTCCTGTTCATTTTTACGCATGTATTTGTTTACTTGAATTTTGCTCGAAGTACTTTTGTACAGTATTACCTTTTCATACTTATATTATTATTATTTATACTACTCATGTTTATCAACGTGTACATACACCATATTTTCTTCATATTAATTTTACATTCTAGTCAAGTCAAGTTTATTTGTATAGCGCTTTTAACAATAAACATTGTCGCAAAGCAGCTTTACAGAATTTGAACGACTTAAAACATGAGCTAATTTTATCCCTAATCGATCCTGTGGCGACGGTGGCAAGGAAAAACTCCCTCAGACGACATGAGGAAGAAACCTCGAGAGGAACCAGACTCAAAAGGGAACCCATCCTCATTTGGGCAACAACAGACAACATGACTATAACATTAACAGTCCTAACATAAAGTCAGCTTCGTTGATGCTATAAACCCCCCACCGACGGAAACCCGAGTGAAAAACCGTTCATGACAACCGCAGTCCCAAAGTCAGCAAGTCAACTGCAGCCCTAAAGTCAGCAAGGCCACTGCAGCCCTAAAGTCAGCAAGGCCACTGCAGCCCTAAAGTCAGCAAGTCGACTGCAGTCCTAAAGTCAGCAAGTCGACTGCAGTCCCCAGCCACAAAAGCACCACTGCAAGAGTCCAGAGTGTCCTCCAGGCGTGACCCCCAACTGTCCACATGGGGCCACCCTCCAGAGGAGCGATGCGATGAGACTCCAACCAGACACAGGGCACCAGGATGGATCATCTCATCTCATCTTATTCTCATTATCTCTCGCCGCTGTATCCTGTTCTACAGGGTCGCAGGCAAGCTGGAGCCTATCCCAGTTGACTACAGGCGAAAGGTGGGGTACACCCTGGACAAGTCGCCAGGTCATCACAGGGCTGACACATAGACACAGACAACCATTCACACTCACATTCACACCTACGGTCAATTTAGAGTCACCAGTTAACCTAACCTGCATGTCTTTGGACTGTGGGGGAAACCGGAGGAAACCCACGCGGACACGGGGAGAACATGCAAACTCCACACAGAAAGGCCCTCGCCGGCCACGGGGCTCGAACCCAGGACCTTCTTGCTGTGAGGTGACAGCACTAACCACTACGTCTGAGTAATATATGCACCTCAGCACGCTGCTACATTCTATATTTCCCTTCATTTTGTCATTTGATTTAATGGACCACAATGTTTTCACTTTCATGTCTTCGCAATTGTTTGTATGTATTTACTAAATAAAATCAATCAAAGGGGGCGGCACGGTGGTGTAGCGGTTAGCGCTGTCGCCTCACAGCAAGAAGGTCTGGGTTCAAGCCCCGTGGCCAACGAAGGCCTTTCTGTGCAGAGTTTGCATGTTCTCCCCGTGTCCACGTGGGTTTCCTCCAGGTGCTCCGGTTTCCCCCACAGTCCAAAGACATGCAGGTTAGGTTAACTGGTGACTCTAAATTGAGCGTAGGTGTGAATGTGAGTGTGAATGGTTGTCTGTGTCTATGTGTCAGCCCAGTGATGACCTGGCGACTTGTCCAGGGTGTACCCCGCCTTTCGCCCGTAGTCAGCTGGGATAGGCTCCAGCTTGCCTGCGACCCTGTAGAACAGGATAAAGCGGCTACAGATAATGAGATGAGATGAGTTAACCTAACCTGCATGTCTTTGGACTGTGGGGGAAACCGGAGGAAACCCACGCGGACACGGGGAGAACATGCAAACTCCACACAGAAAGGCCCTCGCCGGCCACGGGACTCGAACCCGGACCTTCTTGCTGTGAGGTGACAGCACTAACCACTACGTCTGAGTAATATATGCACCTCAGCACGCTGCTACAGTCTATATTTCTCTTCATTTTGTCATTTGATTTAATGGACCACAATGTTTTCACTTTCATGTCTTCGCAATTGTTTGTATGTATTTACTAAATAAAATCAATCAAAGGGGGCTGCACGGTGGTGTAGCGGTTAGCGCTGTCGCCTCACACCAAGAAGGTCCGGGTTCGAGCCCTGTGGCCAACGAAGGCCTTTCTGTGCGGAGTTTGCATGTTCTCCCCGTGTCCGCGTGGGTTTCCTCCGGTTTCCCCCACAGTCCAAAGACATGCAGGTTAGCTTAACTGGTGACTCTAAATTGACCGTAGGTGTGAATGTGAGTGTGAATGGTTGTCTGTGTCAGCTGGGATAGGCTCCAGCTTGCCTGTGACCCTGTAGAACAGGATAAAGCAGCTAGAGATGATGAGAAGAGATGAGAGTGACGTGTGCGAGGGTCGAGAAAGCTGCAATACCAGCACGGGCCGGTAGGTGTCAGGAGTGCAGCGCGCAGTGCAGGGGGCGGTCGCGGCGCTGTGAGGGCAGCGCGCGCGCATTCCTCCACAGCGCTGAGTGCTGAGGCGGAGGTGAACCCGGGCCGCGCGCTGCCCAAACCCGCACATCCGGCGCTGCACAGCGGTTCGGCTTCCGGCAAGCACGCTGAGCTTTTGTGTGGAGCTCGTGGGTCGACCGACGGAGTGAAAGCCTGCCTGCCTCCCGCCGCAGTCCGGAGCGAGCATGTCGGAGTTCCTGGTCAGTCTGCTCGGAGAGCGGCTCGTCACCGCAGAGAAAGCCGAGGTGGACGTGCACGCGCTGGGCAGCGGGCTCGCGCTCGTCGGCCTCTACTTCGGCTGCAGCGTGAACGCGCCGAGCCGCCAGTTCAACAGCAGCCTGGCGGACTTCTACTGCCACTTCAAGAGCTCCTCCGAGCACAGGGACCGGCTGGAGATCGTCTTCATCTCCTCCGATCAGGACCAGAAACACTGGCAGGACTTCCTGCAGGAGATGCAGTGGCCGGCGCTGCCTTTTAAAGACCGACACAAGAAGGTGAGTGGGGTGAGAGGAGCACGCGCCGAGTGTTAGTCCTGCAACATCTGGGGCAGCATCTGGACTAGCATCAGGTTACAGTGCAGTGCTTTCGTCTTTAGTCAAGTTCTGGAGGTGTTTTTCCCCCCACTTCACTACAGATCACTCTGTGAACTTGGTTATTTGTACGAATTGAACATGATTATGGATTTCTGCAACCCTAGTGTAACTGTTTTCTCACTTTTACGAACCATCATCTCCTTATTAATACATAAGAAGTTAATTTATATTGCTGGATGCGTGACAGTCAGGAAGAACAGATTGGTTTGGCTTTGTAATCTCTCCCACGATCATCCTTAAAGCAGGACCAGAGCAGACAGTTTTTAACAAGGTTGTTGCCAGATCCACATGAAACGCACAGAACACACACTGCAGTTATTGTACTGTACACAGCCTGCACTCAGGGAGATGGAGGAAACCTAGAACGACAGAGTCTTCATTTTCTGCCCTTCATCTCTCAGTAAACCCGAAACCCTTCTGCTCTACTCAGTCAGGCCTCATGTGTGTGAAAGCGGTGTGCTGTTGTTAAGATCAGCTTCGACACCAGTTTAATAACAGCACGCTGTCCTCATTTATAGGCTGCGTTTACATTAGACCGTATCTGTCTCGATTTCTTCGCGGATGCACTGTCCGTTTACATTAAAACGCCTGGAAACGCCGGGAAATGGGAATCCGCCAGCGTCCATGTATTCAATCCAGATCGTGTCTGGTCCGGTGCTGTGTAAACATTCAGAATACGCGGATACGCTGTGCTGAGCTCTAGCTGGCGTCTCATTGGACAACGTCACTGTGACATCCACCTTCCTGATTCGCTGGCGTTGGTCATGTGACGCGACTGCTGAAAAACGGCACGGACTTCCGCCTTGTATCACCTTTCATTAAAAAGTATGAAAATACTGCAAATACTGATGCAAATACTGCCCATTGTGTAGTTATGATTGTCTTTAGGCTTGCCATCCTTCCACTTGCAAGTGGTAAGTGATATGCGCTGAGATCACACACACAGCGGCTCAGTCCCGAATCACTGCTCATGCGCTTCACTCGCGCGCTCTGTGAGCTGCGCAGGGCCGGAGTGCGCACCCTCCAGAGGGCACTCGCTGTTCAGGGCGGAGTGATTTGGAGCGCAGGATGCCTGCGGAGCCGAGCGTATCCGTGTATTGGTGTTGCTGTGTGCACACTAATCGTTTTAAAAACGTTAATCCGATGATCCGCTGATACGGTCTAATGTAAACATGGGCATAGATTCCATCAGTACAGTCGTGGTGTAAGTTAAAGCTCTAACACCAGGGTGGTATTGTCTAAAACATCTCCACTATAGTAAGGTTTATTCCTTCAGGATTTTTATTTAGAGATCTGAAATTTTCTAATTTCATTGTTAAAACAAAAAAGTGAGATTGTATTCTAGCCTAGAAATCATTTCGAAGGAACGTGTCGTAACTGCAGGACATTTGTTCTTCAGTCTGGTGTGAACACATTAGCTTTGCTCGTTCTCTAAAAATTTTGCATGATGCTGTGGGGAAAAAAAAAAATCTGCAGATCAAGAATAAATTGCCTAAAAAGCACGGACTTTGCTAATAAGCCAGATTGTGGGAAATATTATAATGGAAACGGGAAAATTTATTTCCACTATTTCCTTAGAGGTTGAAGCATAATATCACCTGATATGTGCAGTATGTTATGGTCCTCGTCATCATCATCATCATCATCATGGTGTCGTTTTCCAGTTTATAATGTTAAATCATTTTTACCGCAGACAAAAAAAAATCTGTGAATTCACCCAATTATTCACCTGTTCATCACAATACAGTATTACATTATATATAAAAATAATAATAATGCTCATATTTTTGGGCGTGTCACAACAAAATGTTTTATTTTATTGTAAATCTACAGTTAATTATCTTTAAGGCTGATTTTGTTCAGCAGCCAGACCAGAGAAATGAGCTGTTTAATCAGAATCACGTTTGAAGAAAATCAGCTGTAAGTGTGATTTGTGATGAGGTTTAAAATGAAATTAATGAATATTGCACATTTATTTGGCGTCCAAACTCGTGTTTATAGTATGTTTTGGTGACGTGTGTGTATGCATTTTACTAATTTTGCCATAAATGATATAAAGGATATACGTGGATCAGTTTCTTTGACATGTTCTCGTTTCAGGTAGCTGGATCTCAGAGTTCAAGTCGACTCATTCATTCATTTGGTTGATGCTGTACACCCGTACTGGTATACTGTCTCGTCCCTGGTAGTGATCACTGAGAACCGTGTCTAATTTAACCTCCATGTTATTTCACAATTGCACACATTGGCGCTTGCTTCCTGTGTGGTTTGTGATGTACGGTGGTGCTTGAAAGTTTGTGATCCCTTTAGAATTTTCGATATTTCTGTGTAAATATGACCTAAAACATCATCAGATTTTCACACAAGTCCTAAAAGTAGATAAAGAGAACCCAGTTAAACAAATGAGACACAAATATTATACTTGGCCATTTATTTATTGAGGAAAATGATCCAACATTACATATCTGTGAGTGGCAAAAGTGTGTGAACCTTTGCTTTCAGTATCTGGTGTGACCCCCTTGTGCAGCAATAACTGCAACTAAACGTTTGCGGTAACTGTTGATCAGTCCTGCACACCGGCTTGGAGGAATTTTAGCCCATTCCTCCGTACAGAACAGCTTCAACTCTGGGATGTTGGTGGGTTTCCTCACATGAACTGCTCACTTCAGGCCCTTCCACAACATTTCCATTGGATTAAGGTCAGGACTTTGACTTGGCCATTCCAAAACATTAACTTTCTTCTTCTTTAACCATTCTTTGGTAGAACGACTTGTGTGCTTAGGGTCGTTGTCTTGCTGCATGACCCACCTTCTCTTGAGATTCAGTTCACGGACAGATGTCCTGACATTTTCCTTTAGAATTCGCTGGTATAATTCAGAATTCATTGTTCCATCAATGATGGCGAGCCGTCCTGGCCCAGATGCAGCAAAACAGCCCCAAACCATGATACTACCACCACCATGTTTCACAGATGGGATAAGGTTCTTATGCTGGAATGCAGTGTTTTCCTTTCTCCAAACATAACGCTTCTCATTTAAACCAAAAAGTTCTATTTTGGTCTCATCCGTCCACAAAACATTTTTCCAATAGCCTTCTGGCTTGTCCACGTGATCTTTAGCAAACTGCAGACGAGCAGCAATGTTCTTTTTGGAGAGCAGTGGCTTTCTCCTTGCAACCCTGCCATGCACACCATTGTTGTTCAGTGTTCTCCTGATGGTGGACTCATGAACATTAACATTAGCCAATGTGAGAGAGGCCTTCAGTTGCTTAGAAGTTACCCTGGGGCCCTTTGTGACCTCGCCGACTATTACACACCTTGCTCTTGGAGTGATCTTTGTTGGTTGACCACTCCTGGGGAGAGTAACAATGGTCTTGAATTTCCTCCATTTGTACACAATCTGTCTGACTGTGGATTGGTGGAGTCCAAACTCTTTAGAGATGGTTTTGTAACCTTTTCCAGCCTGATCAGCATCAACAACGCTTTTTCTGAGGTCCTCAGAAATCTCCTTTGTTCGTGCCATGATACACTTCCACAAACATGTGTTGTGAAGATCAGACTTTGATAGATCCCTGTTCTTTAAATAAAACA
This sequence comes from Neoarius graeffei, assembly GCF_027579695.1. Classification (NCBI taxonomy): domain Eukaryota; kingdom Metazoa; phylum Chordata; class Actinopteri; order Siluriformes; family Ariidae; genus Neoarius; species Neoarius graeffei. The sequence goes on from NC_083585.1 coordinate 9,630,885, forward strand.
GGGTGCCCACTCACACCTCATTGTCGTCCCATTGATTGAAAACACCTGACTCTAATTTCACCTTCAAATTAACTGCTAATCCTAGAGGTTCACATACTTTTGCCACTCACAGATATGTAATATTGGATCATTTTCCTCAATAAATAAATGAGCAAGTATAATCTTTTTGTCTCATTTGTTTAACTGGGTTCTCTTTATCTACTTTTAGGACTTGTGTGAAAATCTGATGATGTTTTAGGTCATATTTATGCAGAAATATAGAAAATTCTAAAGGGCTCACAAACTTTCAAGCACCACTGTATGTGTGTGGATTTGTGTTCTGGTTTGCTGGTATCGGTTTTATTGTTGCATCAGCGCAGCCTCTTTCTGCATGTGTTATCTTTCTTTTCAGATACGCGTGCAGTTAGCTGTGCAGCTAATAAATCCCAGCGCTCTTCTGTTTGAGTGCGTCTCGGTGGAGGTATCTGGATAGGCTTCGGTGGAATGTAGAGTTCAGTGCAGTGTGTTTTTTTTTTTTTTGTGTGTGTGTGTGTTTGTGTACGCACATTATGAATGATCTGTTTTTACACAATGCAGATCGGATTAGTGCTGCGTTCCTTCCTGGCAGTTAATCAATCACAATGCTCTTTGGGAATCTGATCCCATGTGCGTTCTTTACGAGACCTCATCTAGGATCCGAAAACCTCTGATTGTTCTCCGATACTCTCCGGTCGCACCGTGATGACAAAACGTCTTCCAGAGGTTGGATTTATAAAGCAATTCTTTTGGCCTTGTGTAATGATTGCATTCACTCCTGCTCCTTTGGGTGAATTGAATTTCAAGGTCATGGCACTCGGTCAAAGGGGATGAGTTTATTTATTTTTTCCGCTTGTGACTAAATTTCATGAAAGGATTTTTTTTTTTAAGTTGTTGCTGTGTAGAACTGATGTTTGCAGCATGTAAATGTGTTTAGTTGTCTTTACTAAAAAAACAAAAGCAAGAGTCTGGCTGTATTGTCTTTGCGGGAGTTTTCCTGTCGGACGTTCTGCCTTTGTCTGAGCGAGACGCTCGTTCTGGATACAATGCTCTAAAAATGTCACGGGCCACAAAACCTCGTCTAAAATATGGATGTTTTCTGGGTCAGCTTGTAAATAAAGCATGTTCCATGCTGACGTCAGGGTGAAATAGGACACCAGTTCAGGAGTTATTTCCATATTCCATGTTCCTGTCTTTAGTTGTGTTCCAGTCCTGTAGAAAGCCGAGCTGATTTATGTGGACGTGAGCTGTGTGGCAGCTGTAGGTTTGTGTTACAGTATGAAAGGCCAGCAGAGCTCCTGAGAGCTTTATGGCACCATGATTGATGGAGCTCATGTTCTTATTTGCTCAGTCTTGCAGCCTCAAGCCAGCCTGTGTATGGGCTCTGGATGGTTAGGGGCAGAAGGGCGTGATTAACGTGTTAATGTATGTTCCTGGCTTTTCTGGGAAGCCGTATGGTTTCTGATTGACTGTGGGGATTGCTTACTGCCCACAACTTTCTCTCTCCTTATCACACTATCGCGAACGAATCATTACGCACTGCACAGAAAGGAAAACGAATACGGTTTTATTAATTCACTAAGAGACCGAGTCCTGCTCTTTCCGCCGCAGCCAGGAATCGTTAATATCCTCAGAGCCGTTAAATGCGTCTGCGGGATCGGTTTTGCTTTCTTTCCTGCACGGCTCAGAGTGAAGTGGTCAGGGATGACAGAGTTCTGTCCAACATCAGTGTCTGAGTTTTCCCCCAAAGTGTATGAAGGGAAGTCCACGCCTGGACGGTATTGGAGGAGGCTGGCATTGCCTTACAAGGAGATGCTGCAGGGAGAGCAGATCGTAAATCAACCATGGCCTCGAATCCCCCTGCAGCCTGGATCTGCCAGCAGCACAAAGCAAATGGCAGTTTGGCTGTGTGGAGGGGGAGGGGGGGTCCTCGAGTCTCTTTGAGGCGCTGTGCCCGTCTCTGCCACTCGGCTCTGTCGTGTGGGCACGGACACAGCTGCTGGGAGCTTTTGAGCAGGTTAAGAGGTGGCTGTCATCAGGGTGAAAACAGCTGTCATGTCCTCATCACATACCCCGGAGCTGTGCCACACTGGCCGCTTTGATTTCAGTGTCTGGGGCTTGAACATGATCAGGGCCTTCCCTACACGCCATAACGCGTCACTTATCAGCGATGGTGAGTTTGCTTTTTGGCAGCGAGTTCACGCTCTGTGGTGTCCGAGTGGGTGACGGCTCCAGCTGGCAGTATGACCGGAAAGGCAGCGATGTCTGAGGGGTTGGAGGTGGAGTCGTTGACCATGTGAAGTGTTTTTTGTTGTTGGTTTTTTTCTTCCCCCGTGTGATGGCCGAATTAGAAATGCTTTCATCTGCTATCTTGGTCTTATTTTGTATGCCTTGAGAGAAAAAAAAATATTCCAAAATCAAAAAGTCAGGAATTTATGAGAAGGGGAAAAAAACCCTTGGAAATTCTAGAATCTAAAAGACACAAATCCAGGCTTTCGTCTAAACGGGGGAACAGGGGTGCTGCGCCCTCTTACTCTCGGCGTGCGCCCCCTTACCGACTCCGTGAAAACATCCCAGCAACACTACGTGACAATGTGTCTGATCATCAAATACGTTATAATTGCTCCAAAAATATTCCAATCATAGTAGATACACCGCCAGACGGTGCAAAAACAATCCGAATTGGCGTTTTCCAGACTGAGGCGTTATGTTGTTTAGTTGTCGCGGCTGCTCTCGCGAGATTTGACATGGGTCACATACAAGGTCAGCTGACTTGTAGAGCGAGATTTCTCGAGACTGAATGACCTTTCACCCACCGGCGCGGGAGCTTTTGACAGAAGTAGTTCGCGAGTTGTTTTTGTTGACACTTGGGCATTTAAAGATGTCATCCCGCGGCACGAAGCGGAAGAAAGCCAAAGACTGTCCGGGGCAGAAGAAGATTACTTCTTTCTTTTTCAATGTTGACAGACAATTTGTTACAATTTCCCTCTCAGATACTCAGAATGTCCCATTGGAGCATTTTTCAAAGGCTTTGCGCGGCGGGGGGACAACCAGCACCATCCCCCCCCCGCTTTGCTCCCTCGCCATGGTGAGCGCCCTCATACTAAATTTTTCTAGAAAAAAACCTGCAAATCTGTAAGGGACAAAACTTGGAAAAAGTGGTGTTTTTTTTTTTTTTTTGGTAAAGGAACAAAATCACTTCACCTTAGCAGGTTGGATCAACATCACTGCTGCACAGACGCCAGGGCTGAGCTGAAAATTAGAGGAAATGCAGTCTTTCCTCCTCGTTAATACAATCTAAAAAAAATAAAGAGGTAAGAGATTATTTCCCAGAATGCACTGCAGCCAGGAAACGGTCTTTTTTTGGGTGGGTGTAAATTTCTGACCTTTTTTTTTCGTAAATGTACGAGACTTGATCTTGGAAATTCAATTTTTTTTTCCTCCTCAGACTGTTACTCCTCCCTCAGCTCTGCATTTTTTGTCTTTTTCTACCCACAGTGGCCCTAAAACGCCATCGTGCAGGAAAGAATTTAGAGAGCAAAATAGGAAGGAAAAAAAACACCCAGAAAAACTGAGTTTGAAATACGTAGATGGAAAGGGAAAAGAAATAATTAATGATTAATATTATTTTGGGGAAAATTGTTGTTGTGAAAAGCGAATAGAGAGCAGTGGAGAGCTGTGAGGGAAGGGACGGCTTACCCGTGCTGCGTGCGAGTGTAGAGCCCAGTGCTCATTGGTTGGTTGGAGAAGACGTGATCACATGGCAGGTTTCAGACGATCAGAAACCAAACTAAGAAGCACTGCAGCAATGTCATTTAATGGAAATGCAGGGTTACTAAATACAGTGCCTTGCAAAAGTATTCATACCCCTTGAACTTTTTCACATTTTTCCACCTTACAGCCACAAACTTAAGTTTTTTTTATTGAGATTTTATGTGATAGACCAACACAGAGTAGCACATAATTGTGAAGTGAAACGAAAATGATAAATGGTCTTCAAAATTTTAAACAAATAAAAATCTGAAAAATGTGGTGTGCATTAGTATTCAGCCCCCCTGCGTCAATACTTTGTAGAGCCACCTTTTGCTGCAATTACAGCTGCAAGTCTTTTGTGGTACAGTATGTCTCTACCAGCTTTGCACATCTAGACACTGAAATTTTTGCCCATTCTTCTTTGCAAAATAGCTCAAGCTCAGCCAGATTGGATGGAGAGCGTCTGTGAACAGCAATTTTCAAGTCTTGCCACAGATGCTCAATGGCATTTAGGTCTGGACTTTGACTGGGCCATTCTAACACATGAATATTCTTTGATCTAAACCATTCCATTGTAGCTCTGGCTGTATGTTTAGGGTCATTGTCTTGCTGGAAGGTGAATCTCCTTCCCAGTCTCAAGTCTTTTGCAGCCTCCAACAGGTTTTCTTCCAGGATTGCCCTGTATTTAGCTCCATCCATCTTCCCATCAACTCTGACCAGCTTCCCTGTCCCTGCTGAAGAAAAGCATCCCCATAGCATGATGCTGCCACCACCATGTTTCACAGTGGGGATGGTGTGTGCAGGGTGATGAGCAGTGTTAGTTTTCCGCCACACATAGCGCTTTGCATTTAGGCCAAAAAGTTCAACTTTGGTCTCATCTGACCAAAGCACCTTCTTCCACATGTTTGCTGTGTCCCCTACATGGCTTCTTATGCCTGTCTTTCAACAATGGCTTTCTTCTTGCCACTCTTCCAAAAAGGCCAGATTTGTGGAGTGTATGACTTATAGTTGTCCTGTGCACAGATTCTCCCACCTGAGCTGTGGATTTCTGCAGCTCCTCCAGAGTGATCATGGGCCTCTTGGCTGCTTCTCTGACCAGTGCTCTCCTTGCTCGCTCTGTCAGTTTAGGTGGACGGCCATGTCTTGGTAGGTTTGCAGCTGTGCCATACTTTTTCCATTTTTGAATGATGGATTGAACAGTGCTTCTTGAGATGTTCAGAGCTTGGGATATTTTTTTATAACCTAACCCTGCTTTAAACTTCTCCAGAACTTTATCCCTGACCTGTCTGGTGAGTTCTTTGGTCTTCATGATGCTGTTTGTTCTTCAGTGTTCTCTAACAAACCACTGAGGCCTTCACAGAGCAAGTGTATTTATGCTGAGAGTAAATTACACACAGTAGGACTCTATTAACTAATTAGATGACTTCTGAAGGCAATTGATTGCACTGGATTGTATTTAGAGGTATCAGAGTACAGGGGGCTGAATACTAATGCACACCACATTTTTCAGATTTTTACTTGTTTAAAATTTTGAAGACCATTTATCATTTTCGTTTCACTTCACAATTATGTGCTACTCTGTGTTGGTCTATCGCATAAAATCTCAATAAAAAAACTTTTAAGTTCGTGGCTGTAAGGTGGAAAAATGTGAAAAAGTTCAAGGGGTATGAATACTTTTGCAAGGCACTGTACATTAAACCTAATTTTTTTTTTTTTAAATCTCGTGTTTCTCAAGACCACAAACTCTCACTGGGCTGCGACAGCCCGTGACTAGTTGGAGACACAACAATTGCGATAAAATATGTGAATTAGCGACAATTTTCACTTGGAATCACACTGAATTGATATTCGCATATTTTACCACAATTGTTGTGTCTCCAACTAGTCGCAGGCTGTCACAGCCCGGCTTTCCCTCGGCAGGCCAGCGATGCATTTGCGGCTGTTTTGAGAGAAATTTTGTCGCACGATTTTTTTGAACATGTTCAAAATTTCAGCAACGAAGAAAAGACACTTTGCGAGGAAATTGTGAAGCCCCGCGCATGTTTCAAGACACTTTTGAAACTCTGTCGTGAATGACGTCCGCAATTTGTTGCAAGCTGTCACAGCCCAGTGAGATACTGGCTTTAATCCTCACCGATTCTCTCACATCTGTGAACAGAGTCCGTCTGAAGCTGTTCGGCTGAAATCACTGTGAAAGTGTTATTGCTCAGATTAATTCACCACCGCAGTGCTGCGCTCGCCTTCCGAGCACCAGGACTGGAACGATCGAACGATTTGGACTGAGGATCTTCATATGGATCGAGTTGTTGGTTGGAGCTCAGTGGGACCTTTTGCTGCCAGTTTCGATGCCAAATGGATCAGAAGTCATTTCCCTGGAGCCCGAGCAGATGCCTGCTGAAGAGAGCGTCCCAGATGAACCTGCCTGTCGTCCCCTGGCTGCACTTCATTCCCTTTCATTTCGAACGCGTGAGGTCCGGCCATCCTTAAAAAAAAAAAAAATCCGTTTCCTGTTCACCGGCTGAGCAAAAAAAATTTTCAGTCAGGAGGGAGGGATTTTTTTTTTATATATATGGATGGATAAGAAATCGCAATGCTGTGTTTGCTTTTTCTTTCAGTACTTTATTACAAAAGCAGACACATTTAATAAAATATGACGGTTCAATGAACTGAAACTTGTACAAAAACTTTAAGTTAGCATTTTAAATGCTGACTGCAACATTTGCAAAACTTTTACAAAGGTACTTAAAATGTCCGACACACGGACTTTTTGTAGTTCTAAATCGAGCGTTAGGCCGAGTTCGGATGAAATTACACTATTAAAATGATCACTGAATGATTTGTTTTTCTGAATTTTTACTATTTTGTTGTTCGCTAGAATACCATTTTGCGATTTCACACTTAAGCAAATGTTTGAAAACTCCGGATCTCCTTCCTTCATGGTGGCGGACATTTTTTTGTGCCGCACGGCGCATGCGCAGAACTGATTCGACAGGGCTTTCCACAAGCGCCGGCTGCAGCCACACAGCCGACTACACAATTAAGTCCAGCTGGCTACTTTATTATTTTTGTAGCCCACAGGCTCTAAATATTAATTTTCGATTTTAATAAAATTAAATGTTTATCTAACGGACTGACAATAATGTCAAACTGAACCGCACTCATTTAAGTTGCGATTCGCGCTGTTTGTACCGATAATAACCACAAATTCCCCGCAGACTTCGTTGATCAGGGGAGAGTAACTCATCCGCGGCCCCGACATGCGGTGTGTGCGTGCGCACTCGGCGGAGGCAGTAGTGTGTCGGGGAGGGAACAGGAGCAGAGATGACGCTTATTTTGTCTCTGGTAAACCAGTCTTCTCTCGTTCAATTACGTGCTGGTATCAAAAGACACCGTTGGTTGTAAATGAAACCAAACTGAGTCGTTGGAGTGTATTTTCATACACAAATGGAGAAATGTTCGCTGAGTGTGTAATTGTGTAGCCCCACTGCAGACCGTTGTTGTTGTTAATTCATAGCATGCTCAGCTGCGTGAATGTGTCATGCACCGAAAATAAGAGATTTACAAGCCAGGAACGCCTCATGATGCAATACGCAAGAAAAGAAAGAAGATTTACTGCCATTTTACTTTGTATTTGAGTAAAGTGAATAAATAAATGGTCTGTGGAAAATACATTTAATCCTGGGAACTGCGTGCACAGGAGTTTATTTTGTGTGTCCCCCCCCCCCCCCCCGGCTGGCTACTTATTTGTCATGGCTGGCTAGTATGAGCCTTAGTGGAAAGCCCTGGGAATGCGCAAATGTCAAGTTCGATTTTAGATTTACGAACCCGAAAAAAATGTCGAAAAACCTGGGGGCGTCGTGGCTCAGGTGGATAAGGCGCCACACCATAAATCCGGGGACCCGGGCTCGATTCCAACCCAAGGTCATTTCCCGATCCCTCCCCATCTCTCTCTCCTGCTCATTTCCTGTCTCTACACTGTCCTATCCAGTAAAGGTGAAAAAAGCCCAAAAAATATCTTAAAAAAAAAAAAAATGTCAAAAAACTGGCGTTAAAAAAAAAAATTTCAACCACACAAACGGCACTCACCCGGCCGGTGGACCGGAAACAGAACATTTTTTAATAATGGCCTCCCATCTGAATGAAACTGCTGGAACACTGTGAGCTGAGCCAGTTAGTGATCACTCATGCCATTTCTGGAAGGATGGAAGTTAACGTTGTCGTCCCCGTGGCTTCTTCAGAACGAGCAGGAGACAGTCCGCTGACGGTGGTGTTAAACAGTAGCTGTTGGGCTGTGACCTCGAGCAAGCTGGCCACCCAAGGACACATCGGATTGTTCTGGAGGTGGAAGAAGCTGCCGCTTTGCTTTCAATCGAGTATCTGCAGTGAGACTGATGAAAGTGTGTTCCTCTCAGCTCGGAGATGAACAGCCTTCAGAGGCTAACATCTGCTCTGAGAGTTCCTGAACACTCTGACTACAGGGACTTTAAAAGATAGCTTCAGTCACAGGTTTGAGTGGAGTGTAGGAGAAGAAATGTAGAGGAACCCGAGTACATTAAATTCCTTTTTAACCTCCTCCTGGTTTCCGGAGACGTTTGCACTCAATGTGCTTGAATGAATGATGCTTTGAGGATCGGCATATTTCAGTAGAAGTTGTGTTGAAATCAGCTTTGCCCAGCTGTACCCTTTGTGTGTGTGTGAGAACCCATTAACCTTTTCGAGCCTTGTTCGTCTGATTGCTGCCTGCTGCGGTTTTCCTGCTATTTCCTGCTTAATAACTCCGTAATAGCTTCCAACCCTAAATACCCACAGCCACGTACTCCTGCGTATTGCATCTTACTGGTTTCATTTATTTTAGCTCTCGATTAGATGTTTTGTTTTTTGTTCCATGTTCTGTGCATAAATACCCCTGTTCAGCCACGTGTTCTCAAAGATTTACGACTAAGCCGAAGTTAAATGTACGGAAAAATAAACGCTGGTTCGAAGGAGAGGGTCGAACAAATTCGTGCACGTACTTTGGGAGGTTGTTAAGTTGTGAGTGTGGTGTGTTTCGTGGAGTGGGTGTGTGTTTCGGAAATATGCGATATAAAGTAAAACGATCCATTTTGATGTTAAAGTGGAAAATGAGCCGTAAAGTGCTTGAGGGCAGCTCTGTGGAGTTTTGTAGATTAAATTTATGACGGTGTATTTGGGTCACTGTAACTAAAAAAATAAATAAATATGGAGCTGAGGGTGGGGCTAATAGTCTGAAGAAAATAATTCAGAATTTCCAAGATTTAAAGTCATAAACTTACAAGAAAAAAAAACTCTGAGACAGCAATCACATGCTTCCTTGCTGCAGTGCATTCTGAGAAATGTAGTTGAAAATCTCTTGGTGCTTTTATTATTTTGTTATATAGACACAAGTGTTTTACTGGGAAATGCACCACTGGTATTTTTCATACGAGTTCCATCCGGGACGTCACGTCACGTCGATAAATTTCAGGACTTTATTTGTGAATGTATCGATATAATAAAAAGAATCGCAGGCTGGCTTGAAGATATGAAGTTCATCTAATTATGTTGAAAAACTCGCATTTTTCATATGAAATGCGTCGCCGATCTGAGTGACATTTTAAATAATATTGGCTGGCGTTGAGTGGTCTGTCATATATTCCATTCAGCTAGCATCATACTGAACGAGTCGAAGACGAGTAGCTGAATGGAATATATGTGATAGACCATGAAAAAAACCGCCATTATTATTATTATTATTATTATTATTATTATAATACATACTCTCTTCATATCAGTATTCTCAAAAGCCAACATGAGCTTACCTGTGACTCGGTGCTGTTAGCACGGCAGTCCATTTAGCTTCTAGCCAGTGTAGTGTTACCAAAGGCCAATGCTAGCTCAGTCAAAGCGGATATTATTATTATTATTATTATTATTATTATTCCTGTGTAATTTACTGAGTTACTTTTAAAATCAACATCGACAGCTATACACAATGGCGTGACCTGGCAGCCAAATTCTCTCTAAATCTTCCATTTTTAATGAAGCAAACCTTGCGGTCATGTTTCTCTACAAACTGTCACAATCACTCGCTAGTGCAAAAGTTTTACATCTCCGACGTGTCTCTTTTCCAGTTTTTCGATGTCCGTTGGTCTGTTTTTCTCTTGTAAATATGCATGAAGAATATATAATGAAGTTTTGGTAGCCTTTTGGGTGTTCAGCGCATCTTCGGTTTCAGTTTTTAGTTTATTTATTTATTTATTTATTTATTTAGTGCTTAATTATAGCATCGCTAACCCTAGCAGTAGCACTGAATTAACCCCGTCTTCTCTCTCTTTCTCTCTCTCCTGGTGGACAAAGAAATGATTGTGTGCATGCGCAGCAGAAAAGTTTTGTCATTAGATATTCGCATCAGCTCTGACGTGTGACGTCGTGTTGTCTTGACAACATGCAATATTATAACAATATTGCACGCTCATTCTCCATTGGGGAGAGTGGCGTAATACACGGAGGATAAGCGATATGATAACAATATTGCATACTATCAATAAACCCACAAGAAGGGAATAGGACACGTTTTTATTCTATGGAAAAAGTGGCCTGTACTGTATGTATAATAATCACTGTTATTCACTTCACCTGTCAGTGGTGTTATGGCTGATCTGTGTGTGTGTGTGTGTGTGTGTGTGTGTGTGTATATGTCTCGATCCCTGTAAGACTCGGGTGCTTAAAGTGGAAAATATCATTGGACCACATTCTCTACTGGAATAATACTATAAAACTTGAAGTTAAAAAATATTTGAGTTCATCAAAGTTATTCATTCATTTTGTTCAAAATCTCACTAAAATATGGGATTTTCCGTGATGTTGACAGTCAGTGGGAGGGGCTATTTCTGTTTCTGTACTTAAATGGTGCGCTGTGATTGGTCGAGTGGAGATATCGCATTCTGCAGAAAATCAGTCATGGTGTTTGTCATGTTTTGGAAAGAAAGGGGATATACAGTGTCGTTTTTATTCCATGGAAAAAGTATCCTGTATGTATAATATTTCCTGATATTTCACTCCAATGATGTCACTCCCAGTGTTTCCCCGCTGACTAGATGCGCGTTGTCAAAATGGTGAACCGGTTCAAAATTAAAATTCTTTTGATTAACTCATTTCATCTCATTATCTCTAGCCGCTTTATCCTTCTACAGGGTCGCAGGCGAGCTGGAGCCTATCCCAGCTGACTACGGGCAAAAGGCGGGGTACACCCTGGACAAGTCGCCAGGTCATCACAGGGCTGACACATAGACACAGACAACCATTCACACTCACATTCACACCTACGCTCAATTTAGAGTCACCAGTTAACCTAACCTGCATGTCTTTGGACTGTGGGGGAAACCGGAGCACCCGGAGGAAACCCACGCGGACACGGGGAGAACATGCAAACTCCACACAGAAAGGCCCTCGCCGGCCCCGGGGCTCGAACCCAGGACCTTCTTGCTGTGATGCGACAGCGCTAACCACTACACCACTGTGCCGCCCTTTGATTAACTCGTGTTTATTATTATTATTATTATTATTGGATGAGTCCATTAATATAAAGAGCATTATATAATGGTGCAATTATATGAAGTTTATCTTTGTGTTGAAAATATTTTCACTCGTTTGCTTCGCTCACTTGTGAGGTATCCATTCACGACTGGAAGATAAACTTCATATCTTCACACCAGCCCTGCGATGACCTGGCGACTTGTCCAGGGTGTACCCCGCCTTTCGCCCGTAGTCAGCTGGGATAGGCTGCAGCTCGCCTGCGACCCTGAAGAACAGGATAAAGCGGCTACAGATAATGAGATGAGATGAGATCTTCACACCACTGTGTAATATCCTCTATATGTTGTGTGATTGAGAAGGAAAGCCTGCATTTCCTGTTACTCTCAGCTCACCCGTAGTGTTTGTGGTGTGATGACATTGATCTGACCTTACAAAGTGGTATTTTTCCAGGGTTTTTCCTTGTAAGCTTGTGATTTTTTTTTTTTTTTAATCTTGGAATTTAAAAAAAATATTTTTTTCCCTTCCCACAAATTTAGGAATTTATAATCTCACCAGGGCCGTGCAAAGACCTTTTGGAGGGGCAGGGGCTCAACATTCAAAAAAGGGCACTTGGAACAAATTTTTCACACAAGTTAACTTTATTCAAAACTAAATTTCAATTGCAACTGAACATTCTGTGTGTCTTGATAGTAGGGGTGGCACGGTTCACAAAAGTCGCGGTTCGGTACGTATTGCGGTTTGAGGTCTGCGGTTCGGTACGTATTGCGTTTTTTTTTTTTTTTTAAATCTTAAGTACTCTGTATTTGGGCATATAGCCTACTATTTACCTTAAGTAAACATAGTTTAGGATACAGCATTTAAGAGAGGTTAAAATTATAGTTACAATGAAATAATCATGCACAAACTGAGTTTGAGTTGACATAAGCACATTTTATGAACAATCTCTGATGAAAAGCCAGGTAGTATTTTGAAACAGCAAGAGGGAAGACATGGATGATTTCAACAGCTTTTTTATTTACTACAGTATTTATACAAAGTGTCAGGAGTGTTTGCTGCCATGTTGTGGCATCTAGAGGAACCAGGTGTCTTTTGTCACATACAGAGTTTTCATAATTGGAAGAAATAAAAATGAGTTCTTAAAGCTTACTTTTGAACAGATGTGTGTGTTAAAACTTTTATGTGGCGACCAACCAACCACCTATATACAAAAACCGAATCAAAAACTCTTCTAATCCCTGAGAGTGAGGATGTATTTTTTCACTTGAAATTAAAGTGCAGTGTTTTGAAACGTATGGCTCCGCTGTCGCGCGAAAGAGAACCACGTGGTTTCATACGGGCATTCGGCTTTTTTTTTTTTTTTGGCGAACGTCTTAAATAGGGGTACCGCGGTTTATACGCGTATTGCACCGCAACCGGCGTATCGTACGGTTCGGTTTTTTTCCCATAACCGTGCCAAGCCTACTTGATAGAATATGTTGTGGACGGCGTCATTCAGCCTTAAGTTTTCGAAGCTGCTAGAATATGTTATTAACGCCGTCGTTCAAACTAAGGTTTCCGAATCTGCCACGTTAATGAAATGGATGGAGCAAACGGTTTAAATATAGCCTAGGCGGCTTCATTAAATGATAAACAACCCTACGCATTTACTGTTGTGTTCTAAGCTGCACAATATTGCATGTTCAGATAAGAAATGAAAGGAGACTTTCAGTGTGACCTCACCATGCCGTTCCTCGCACCGTCTCCCACTGCCAACCGCCTGCATGCGCTTTCTGCACGGAGGCTCACTGAATGCATGACGTCACGGATTGATGCCCGCATTTACATAGAAAAACGTTATTTTATAAATCTATAATTTCATATATTATTGTCAAATTGTAGAGAATATTGATGTTGGAGCTAACTTATCTTTTACAAATATTAAAAAAAACAAAACAACAAAACTCCCTATGAAAAGGGCACTTTGGACAGCAAACAGAAAAGGGGCAGGGGCTAGAGCACCTGTAGCACCGGTTCACTGCACGTGGGTGAATCTCAGTGAATATCTGAGGCTTGTCTTGTAAATATACAACTTGACTCTCTCAGAATTTTTTTTCTTAGACTGTTAGCCCCTATTTATTTATTTATTTATTTATTTAAAATGCCTACAATGGCCCTAATCCACCGTCACGTTGTACTAAATCTCAATCCCGGTTTTGGGGGAAAACACATTAAAATATTACTCTTTTCTGAAAAGCAGAAAGGATCACATTGAATATGGCGATGCTGAACAGTGCTTTCATGATAAAGTAAAGAAAACTGTCTTAATTTTTAGAAGTGAAATAATTTTGTATAATTTTATATGGTGTCGGTTACTTAATGAGTTAATCTTGTGTGATTTGATCTCCTGTAGTCCGTGTGTGTGTGTGTGTGTGTGTGTGTGTGTAACTGTTCATCTGCAGAAACATTTGCGTATTAAATCCCATTACAACATTTAGGAACTTTTTTTTCCACACGTTCTTCCATTTACTTTACACGTTCCATATGGGTTCTGAGTTCACAACCCCACTGTCGAGGTTTGGAGAAATATTTTTTTTTTTTCCTCCTAGAAACCTTACACTTTTGTTTATTGTTAAAGCAGGTTCTCTGTGGTAGAACAGACATCCAGAGAGGAGTTAAGTCGGGGTCAGTGTGTCACAAAGTGCTGGCTGGCTCCTCTGTGGTGAAACACAGCACAAACACACCACTGTGTACGAGCGGCTAGACGCCTCTCAGGCTGGTGTGAGATCTGCGGTCCATCTCCTCCGTGCTCAGGCGGGTTAGACGCTAGATGTTTGCGTGTCTTGTTTCGGTGCCGTGCGGAATCTGGCCACGGGCGACGTCAGCTTGCTGTCGTTTGTTTTCAGTTTTGTTGCGAGACGCTGAGATGTTTACAGAGTTGGATTTCAGTTTCAGCCGAATCGGTTTACTGTCACCGCTGGGGATGTAGCACCACTGATGTGAAGAAGAGCAGGGGACGTGATGGAGAGGATGGAGGGAAAGAGCTGGACTGACTGGTGTAGGGAATTCTGTGGAGATGCTGTGTGAAGCTGTTGGGTAAGGATAAAGTGTTAATGAAGAATTATTGTGATGAATTTTCTGAAAGTAGTTCCGGCTGTCAGGAAAACACAGGTTTATATTAATGCACTTGCTCGAGTGCATTGTTTCCATAGCAACAGGTAATTGACCGGGACATGCATGATGGACACGCCACGTAATCAAAGACTCAGTACATGGATTAAGAGATGTGTTTAACAAAGTGTTTGTCTTTTTGTCCTGTTGGCTTCAAGAAAGGAAGGAAAGAAGAGAGTGGTGACAGATTGATGCGGTTTAAAGGCCAATTTATGCTGACAATCCAGTCCTCGCAGATAGCGTCGCAGATAGCGTCTGCGTAGCCCCCCCCCCACCTTCGCAGACGCTCTGCGCGCACCTCCCAAAAATTGTGACCACCGCAGAAGCCTCGCAGACAGCGTCGCAGACAAGAGGGCTCTGATTGGTCCACTCTACATCCGCTGTACACGCACTTCCGCTTCCCTACTTTCCCGGTTTGTTTTGTTTTCACGACCGCCATTTTTAAAAACACGAGCGAAGATGGAGCAGCACGAAGAGCGGTTGATCGAGGAAGTACGTACATCTATACGACTCCAGTTCTAGTCATTATAAGTAACTGGAGGATAAACACTCCACTAACCACACCCACCAACTACTCCTAGCGATTTCGCGACTTCGCGCCCCCTTGCGTTGTGGCGGTGAATAACATCGCGCACGCCTATTACTCCCGCTCAACGATAAATTACAACTGTCTGCGAAAAGCTGTCTGCGAAAGCCTTGTCGCAAGAGCATGCAGAGGCCTTAAGAGGAATAAAACACCTCTTACACATCACACAGTCTCTGCTTTTGGGGAAAAATGGCATCAAGTGACTTTATTTCCCATCATCTGCATGAGCTTATCATCAGTGTTGGGCACGTTACTTTCAAAAAGTAATTAGTTATAGTTACTAGTCACTTTTCCCAAAAAGTAACTGAGTTAGGGTGTTTTCACACTTGGTCCCTTTCAGCCATCTAACCGAACTCCGATCGATGACTCAGCATTTTTTGCGCATATGTGAACACTCCAACCGTACCCAGACCCCTTTAAAGCGAACCGAACGGAGACCACCTCAGGAGGTGCTCTCAGTACGGTTCGCTAAAAATCAGCGGTACGGTTCGCCTAATCTGCGCATTGTGAACAAAAAGCGCACCGGGTTCACTTCGCCTTTTTCACTGTAGTTTAACCTTCTTCGTTTGCCGTAGTTGGTCACGTGACTGTAGCAGGGAAACTCAACTTCCTTTTGGAACTTACCACAGCCGCTTTACAGTTCTCTGAACTTACTGACTGATGAGTCGGCCACAATAATATAACTATATCAGGGTTTTTTCTAGAAAAATTTAGTGTGAGGGCGCTCACCATGGCGAGGGAGCGAAGCGGGGGGGCGGGAGGGGGAGATGGTGCCGGTTGTGTCCCCCCCCCGCCGTGCAAAGCCTTTGAAAAATGCTCCAATGGGACATTCTGAGGTTATCGGAGAGGGAAATTGTAACAAATTGTCTGTCAACATTGAAAAAGAAAGAAGTAATCTTCTTCTGCCCCGGACAGTCTTTGGCTTTCTTCCGCTTCGTGCCGCGGGATGACATCTTTAAATGCCCAAGTGTCAACAAAAACAACTCGCGAACTACTTCTGTCAAAAGCTCCCGCGCCGGTGGCTGAAAGGTCATTCAGTCTCGAGAAATCTCGCTCTACAAGTCAGCTGACCTTGTATGTGACCCATGTCAAATCTCGCGAGAGCAGCCGCGACAAGTAAACAACTAAACAACATGGCGCCTCAGTCTGGAGAACGCCAATTCGGATTGTTTTTGCACCGTCTGGCGGTGTATCTACTATGATTGGAATATTTTTGGAGCAATTATAACGTATTTGATGATCAGACACATTGTCACGTAGTGTTGCTGGGATGTTTTCACGGAGTCGGTAAGGGGGCGCACGCCGAGAGTAAGAGGGCGCAGCACCCCTGTTCCCCCGTTTAGACGAAAGCCTGTATATTATAAATATATAATATAATACATTTATTTTCCTTAATCCGCACTATTTTGATCAAAGAATACAGCAGGGCAAGCATGGCAGCAGACATTTTGATTCAAGAGAAAATTACCCAGAATTCCGTGCACTGGGGGTCTGAGGGCTCTAGAGGACCTGGTGTGAACAGAAAGAGGACTGAGGCCCCATCAAAGCTTAACTGGACCAGAAAGAGAACCCAGTCCTCTTTGTAATAAATTCACAGTGTGAACACAAAAAGAACGGAGTTCTTTTTCTGTTGGTCCACTTTTTGGTCCACTTAAAGAGGACTGAGTCTGGTTCCTTTAAAGGGGACCAGGTGTGAAAACACCCTTAGTAACGGAGTTACTTTGTCATTAAAGTAACTAATTACCAGGGAAAGTAATTATTCCGTTACATTTTGTCCCCCCCCCAAAAAAAATAAATCAAATTAAATTAGTGTAATCATAATAAAAGTGAATGTTAAATGTGTTTAATGACTGAAATGGACACTTAACAGAACCAATTAGTAATGTTATCTACACTATATTAATATTTTTGTGGGACAATGTGAGAAGACATCTATCAAATTTAATATATTTTTGTAGTTATTGAAATTGTTACTAATTACTGGCCACTGACGAGGACAAACGCTTTGTTCCTCAACATAATGTGCATTACACGTACACATTTTTGCCTTTTATTTCAAGTAATGAAAAGTCCTGGCTGTATTTCCAATGTGAAAGCGCAGTGCTGGGCTGACCGCTCGCCATCGCTGTGTCTTCTGATTGAAAGAGTGCGCAGTGCAGTAGGCGTGGCCTACCTACGTATGTTGTCCAAATCTACTCTGATTGGCTTACTGTGCCGTTGTCTCGCGTCTCCCCGCCCCACACTAAAGCAGAGGAAAGAAAGGCTGAACGAGCAGCGTGCCAGATGAGAACAGCTTTAATAAAGTAACGCATAGTATTTTATTGTAAGTAACGGGAACGGCGTTATAACGATGTAAAAAGTAATTAGTTAGATTACTCGTTACTAAAAAAAAGTAACGCGTTAGTAACGCCGTTTATTTCTAACGCCGTTATTCCCATCGCTGCTTATCATAGGATTACATGTAAACTGTGCACAAAGTCTGAAAACTGTGGGATCTGATGATGGTTAATCTCACGATTTTACTGGATGATGATCTGCCCTGAGGTGTGCAGCTGTTACCGTTTGTGCTCAAGCTCTGTAAGTTTGCGCTGAGCGGGTGGTGGATGACCTGCTGATGTGTTTATGGACTCCGACTGCACATGTGAGTGATGCCGCAGCAGCACTGTTGGCCTGCAGAATGTTTAAAAAAAAGCTTTCTTCAGCAAATATGAATCTGAAGGAAAATGGCTCGGGATTGCCATCAGCAGCAACACGAACATTTAAATCAGCGCTCCAGGTGAAGTTTGTGCAAACGCTGAGGTTTTCACAGATTGGGCCTTTAATGAAAGCAGGAAGAAAGCCTGAGACTTTCTTCTGACGTTGACCCTCGGTGATTTTTCTGCTCGTTCATATGTGGATCGGCATAATTGACTTAAAGTGTTTTTCACATTGCGGTTGACCACGCTGTCAGCCACAAGAATATGGAGGTCTTTCCCCCCCGAGCTGGCAGTTCCAGCTGCATTGAGTGGGCAGCAAAGTTATTAGCCTGCGTTTTCAAGTGTGTCATATGATCTTCTTGGATTTGAGCGAACAATCTGATCCAGAACCACTGCCCTGGGTGCATACTTGGAAAAACTCTCTGAACCCTGCAAAAGCAAGGCGAATGCATCGTTTTAAAGTGAGACGGCCTTTCGGTTTCATAAAATGGGTGAAATTTAGTTCCCTCTGAAATGTGGTCATTGTGATATCTAACGACCTCCTGCTCTCAACTGATCCTGGTCATCCCTATGTCTTTGTTCTCTTGGACCTCACAGCTGCCTTTGACACCGTACATCATGTGATACTCATTTCCAGACTATCTTCTTTTGGTATTACTGGCTTAGCTTTATCCTGGTTTCAGTCATGTCTAGCAAACAGGCAACAGTTTATTTCTATTGGTGTTCATAAATCATCCACTGCTACTGTTGCTCAAGGTGTGCCTCAGGGTTCTGTCCTTGGTCCCCTTCTTTTTAGATTATATGTTTCTCCTATAGGCCAGATTATTCGTAACCATGGCCTTAACTTTCATTGTTATGCTGATGACATTCAAATCTACATCACTATCACCCCTTCCATAGCCTCTGTCCAGCTGCTAAGGACTTGCATCACTGACCTTAAGCAATGGCTGCATAAGAACTGCCTTAAACTTAATGCTGGCAAAACGGAGGTTCTATTATGCCGCTTTTCGACTACAAACGCGGCTGAGCCGTGCCGTGCTGAGTCGGGCTGAGCGGGGCTGTTGGAGTTGCATTTCGACTACAACCGCGCTGAACCGTGCTGGCTGGAAGTGGGTGGACACATTGGGTGGAGTTAGCGAAAGTGGGTGGACGTCAGGTGATGTCGTTAAGCAGCACAAACAGTGACATCAGTGAGCTTTTAAGCGGTAGTCTCACGACCCGGATAGTAAACAATAAACATGGAGGACATGGAGTCGTTAGTGTTGCTGGTCTTGGTGCTGTGGCTTGTTGTCACCGACAACGCGGACAGATACTGGCAAGAGCGTATAGATGAGGCGAAGGCGCATAA
The DNA here is from genome assembly GCF_027579695.1 of Neoarius graeffei. Taxonomy (NCBI): domain Eukaryota; kingdom Metazoa; phylum Chordata; class Actinopteri; order Siluriformes; family Ariidae; genus Neoarius; species Neoarius graeffei. The sequence goes on from NC_083585.1 coordinate 9,649,963, forward strand.
GGCTTCAGAAATTCTCGTAATTCTTCTCCTTCCGGGTTTGCGGTGTTTACAGATCCCAGCGCGCTCGCGGGGTGTGTGTGGGCATGTGAGGACACTCCTCCTCACCAATCAGTGCACAGGGGAGTGTCTGCTCACGCCCCCAGCCTCACTCGGCTCGCTTTGGCTCGCTTCAGCCCCACTCCAAAACCGTGCGAGTTTTAGGGGCTAAGCAGGGCTGAAGCGAGCTGAGTCATGCTGGTTTTTGGTAGTCGAAACGCGAGCCGTGTCGGGCTGAAGTGAGCTGAAAAAGGGTAGTGGAAAAGGGCCAATAGTGGGTACAAAAAAACAGGTTCTGAACGTCTCCAGTTTTACTATTGATGTTGACGGTGCGTCTATTAGTCCTTCCCAAGTTATAAAAAAACCTTGGCGTTCTCTTTGACTCCACGCTTACGTTTGAACCCCATCTTAAACTAATTACTAAGAATGCTTTCTTTCACCTCCGCAATATTGCTCGTCTCCGCCCTTTTCTCTTGGAAACTGATGCCAATATGTTGGTCAATGCGTTTATTTTTTCTCGTCTTGACTATTGCAGTTCTCTCTTTTATGGTCTCCGTGCCACATTGCTCAATCGCCTGCAGTCCATCCAAAACTCAGCAGCAAGAGTCCTCACACTCACCAAGCGCACTGCTCACATCACTCCTGTTTTACAGCAACTGCACTGGTTGCCAATTATTTTTCGGATCAAATACAAAATCTTGCTTTTAACCTATAAAGCTCTTCATGGTTTCGCCCCTTCCTATCTCTGTGAGCTAATTAATTTGTACTGCCCCTCCCTCCCGCTCCCTCAGATCTTCTGACTGTTCCACGTTTTAAACTGGCATCTATGGGTGGCAGATCATTCAGTGTTGCTGCTCCTGAACTCTGGAACTCGTTACCACAATCGCTTCGGGACTCTTCCACTCTCTCTTCCTTCAAAGCTAACTTGAAAACTTTTCTCTTTACCTCACACTACTCTTCCTAGTGCTTTTTTGTTTGTTTGTTGGTAACTCCTGTGTAAAGCGTCCTTGGGTTTGTGAAAGGCGCAATATAAATTGAACTTTATTATCTGTTTATTTCTGTAATATCTCGCAAAATATCAGGCCATTCTGTGGCTGGGAAGTTATTTAATTTGAGGGGATTAAAGCAAATGACGTGCATGAAATCGCTCGCTTGGCGCAGTCAAGCAGACAGAGGAAGTCCGTGTGCGCATGCGCAGGTTTACCTTCTTCTTTTGGGTTTTACGGCAGCTGGCATCCACAGTGTTGCATTACTGCCATCTACAGGTTTCCCTTTGAGCGTGCACTGACAGTTCCATCATTCTGTCGCTAAACGAACAGCTGATCACTCCGAGGTGCTCGCCGAGCGCCCATATTTATTAGTTTGGTCCTGCGTTTCCTTTCCTTCGTATATAACATAACGTCTTTTCTTCTCGCTTTCTGTGACTGTAGTCACTCTTTCACGTTTCATTCGCACACTCACATCCTCTATTTTTTTCCCTCTCCTGTTTTAAATTTATATCCCACAATGCCTTGCGTGAACAGGGAAAGCCCACCACGTGATGCATGATGTAGTATCTTGAATTGGGTCATGGTGAAGCCGGAAAAAATAGCGGAGAATTTAGGGCTACGTGGAGATAAATTCATTAATTGTTCTGTTTAAAAAAATAATAAAATTGAAAGTCTGTGATTCAAATTCAGTAGCTTTCGGTCACTAAAGAAAAATAATTGGATGTTGGGGAAAATTCTTTTTATGACCTACACTTGAAAAATCTGAAAGGCAGGCTACCTTTAATCTTACACTGTATCACTTTTTTACGTTTCACACCAGGGCACAACTCCGGCTGGATAATTCCCTACTTTCTCACTTTCAGTGTGCATCTTGTATTTCAGTTATTTTATTTACAGTGGTATGCAAAAGTTTGGGCACCCCTGGTCAAAATTGCTGTTACTGTGAACAGTGAAGCAAGTTGAAGATGAAATGATCTCCAAAAGGCATAAAGTTAAAGACGACTCATTCCCTTTATATTTTAAGCAAAAACAATGTTTTTTATTTTCATCTTTTACATTTTCAAAATTGCAAAAAAGGAAAAGGACCCAAAGAAAAAGTTTGGGCACCCTGCATGGTTAGTACCTAGTAACACCCCCTTTGGCAAGTATCACAGCTTGTAAACACTTTCTGTAGCCAGCGAATAATCTTTCAGTTCTTACCTGGGGGATTTTCACACATTCGTCCTTGCAAAACGCTTCCAGTTCTACAAGTTTCTTGGGCTGTCTTGCATGCGCTGGTCTTCTGAGATCTATCCACAGATTTCCAGTGGTGTTTAGGTCAGGGGACTGTGAGGGCCCGGGCAAAACCTTCAGCTTGTGCTTCTTGAGCTATTCCATTGTAGATTGTGAGGTGGTATTTATTGGATCATCGTCTTATTGTAGGACCCGTCCTCTTTTTAACTTCAGCTTTTTTACAGATGGTGTGATGTTTGCTTCCAGAGTTTGCTGGTATTTATTCGAATCCATGCTTCCCTCGATCAATGAAATGTGCCCTGTGCCACTGGCTGCAACACAACCCCAAAGCATGATTGATCCACACCCATGCTTCAGAGTTGGAGAGATGTTCTTTTCCTGGAACTTGGCACCCTTTTTTCTCCAAACATACCTTTGCACATTGTGGCCAAAAAGTTCTGTTTTGATTTCATCAGTCCACAGGACTTGTTTCCAAAATGCATCAGGCTTGTTTAGATGTTCATTTGCAAACTTCAGACGCTGAATTTTGTGGCTCGGACGCAGGAAAGCTTTTCTTCTGATGACTCTTCCATGAAGGTCATATTTGTTCAGGTGTCGCTGCATAGTAGAACAGTGCACCACCACTCCAGGGTCTGCGGAATCTTTCTGAAGGTCTTTTGCAGTCAAACAGGGTTTTTATTTGCCTTTCTAGCAATCCAGTGAGCAGTTCTTCCAGAAAGTTTTCTTCATCTTCCAGACCTCAGCTTGATCTCCACTGTTTCTGTTAACTGCCATTTCTTAATAACATTACGATCTGAGGAAACAGCTACCTGAAAACACTTTGCTATGTTCTTGTAGCCTTCTCCTGCTTTGTGAGCATCAATTATTTTATTATTCAGAATGCGAGGGAGTTGCTTAGAGGAGCCCATGGCTGTTGATTTTAGGTACAAGTTTGAGGAGTCAGAGAATTTATACAGTTTTGAAATCTGCATCATCTGACCTTTCCTAACGAAGAATTTGAACAAGCCTAGGGCTGTGCGATATATCGAATATACTCGATATATCGCCGAAAATTCTGTGTGCGATACATAAAATTATTATATCGTAACTATCGAGTATTTTATGGTCATCTTCCGACTTGCGTTCGTTTCGTGTTTGTTTAAAACATTTCCCGGTGGTTTTCTCCCTGTCCCTCAGGCAGTAACGTGAGAGGCTGCCTAAGGGTAAAGAAAACAATAACGTCACGCACTCGCCAACCAATCCCGGGCGACATCTCGGTGCTGAAAGGAACTTCCGGGAAGATTTTCTAGTTTCGGTTGTGTTGCCAGATTGGGCGGTTTTAAGTGCGTTTTGGCGGGTTTTGAACATATTTTGGGCTGGAAAACGTCAGCAGTATCTGGCAACACTGCGGCGGGAAGATTTCCTGGTTCCGGTTTACAGCGCTGACTCAGTTCGTGCAATCGCTGGTGTTGCGTAGGCTACCGTGTAAGCTCTGTCAATTTCAGCGACAAATAAAAAATGGAAGCGGGCGAATTGGTTCCTAAAAGAACTAGTAAGGGGTCAGTCATCTGGCATTTTTTTGGATATCGCAAGGAGGACGTGGAACAGCAAATGCCAAGTTTGTAAAGTGTGCAAAAAACACCTGTCATCACGAAAGGCAGCAGCCGGACTTGTACACATCTGAGAGGCAGAGCCAGAAAACATTCAGTTCAAAAGTGTGCAAAGAGAAAAATGATGTTTTGCAGATCTCTCTCTTCTCTCCCTCAATCTCTGTCTCTCTATTGTGAATGTTCCAGTGGTTCTCAGTAGTCAGGTTAATAGCTTGGAGATCTATTTTTTTAAATAATTTAATGAAAGAGCACTTTTTTCTTATTTAGGCTAAATGTCTTTCTCAGTGTTGAGCTTGCACTTTATTGATTTGAGCTCTGAGCAGCTCTGTATTGTGTTGCCCCTTTGTTGCAATTTTCAAGATTGTTTTTGCAGTTTGTGCCACATCTTTGTTGAATAAAAATAGTCTTATTTCAATTCAATTGTGATTAATCACCAACATGAAAATTTAAAATGTGTTGTTGAAAACCACCTGTAAAGTTAACCAAGAATGTTATTTAATCTGCAGGGATTATAGTGAAAAGAGTAAAAGTTAGATTTCATGGGGTCCTTTAGAGGAGATTTAAATATATTGAGATGTATATTGTGAAATGGAGAAAATGTATCGGGATATTCATTTTTTCCCATATCGCACAGCCCTAAACAAGCCACAGCTCAATAAGCTAATTAAGGTCTGGAACCTTGGTAAAAGTTACCTGAGAACTCAAATGTATTGGGGTGCCCAAACTTTCGCATGGTGTTCCTTTTCTTTTTTCACTCTCCAATTGTACAGAACAAAAATGATACATAGGTCTTGCAGAAAACGCTGAAAAGAAATGTCTCGTCTTTACCTTTATGCCTTTTGGTGATCAGTTCATGTTCCGCTCAATTAGCTATTCACAGTAACAGACATTTTCAGTAAGGGTGCCCAAACTTTTGCATGACACTTTATTTATTTATTTCCCCCTCAGTGTTTGAGTGAAAGCCCAGAGGGTGGAAACGAGGTCAGTGCTGTGTGACAGGCTGCTCGTTGATGTGTACAATTAGTGTCTTGTGACTAAATTGTAAGGAAGGATGTGAATGCGACAGAATGCACAAGCCTGCACAAGGAGCGCGATGCGAGTCAAGAAACAGAAGAACACCTCACTGGAATGTGTGTAGTGAAAACACACCGTTACCTGGAGTCAGCTGATACCGATGACCACGAGCTTCTGATTTCTTCACACGGTTTTGTCCCATTCCCTTAATCGTGCCTTCAGTGATGCGGGTGGTTTGTGAGCTTCGGTCGTATCTCTAACTAGCGTGACTGTACTAGCTGATATGAGCGAAAACAAAACCTGAAAAAGTGAGTGTTGCCTTAATAAACGTGTCAGGAACACGTGTTTACATGTTGGGATCTTGTAAGAAGCCTCGAGCTGCTGTGAACAGACGAATAAACAAGTTTCACAGACATCAAATTACAGTTTCACAATAGGAGACTTGTCTTCATTGATGTGATGTGGCCCAATAACGTTCCACAATAATGAGGGAATAATATCTATCGTTTATATAACACGCTTTATTTCTACAACCCCGATTCCAAAAAAGTTGGGACAAAGTACAAATTGTAAATAAAAACGGAATGCAATGATGTGGAAGTTTCAAAATTCCATATTTTATTCAGAATAGAACATAGATGACATATCAAATGTTTAAACTGAGAAAATGTATCATTTAAAGAGAAAAATTAGGTGATTTTAAATTTCATGACAACAACACATCTCAAAAAAGTTGTGACAAGGCCATGTTTCCCACTGTGAGACATCCCCTTTTCTCTTTACAACAGTCTGTAAACGTCTGGGGACTGAGGAGACAAGTTGCTCAAGTTTAGGGATAGGAATGTTAACCCATTCTTGTCTAACGTAGGATTCTAGTTGCTCAACTGTCTTAGGTCTTTTTTGTCGTATCTTCCGTTTTATGATGCGCCAAATGTTTTCTATGGGTGAAAGATCTGGACTGCAGGCTGGCCAGTTCAGTACCCGGACCCTTCTTCTACGCAGCCATGATGCTGTAATTGATGCAGTATGTGGTTTGGCATTGTCATGTTGGAAAATGCAAGGTCTTCCCTGAAAGAGACGTCATCTGGATGGGAGCATATGTTGCTCTAGAACCTGGATAAACCTTTCAGCATTGATGGTGTCTTTCCAGATGTGTAAGCTGCCTATGCCACACGCACTAATGCAACCCCATACCATCAGAGATGCAGGCTTCTGAACTGAGCGCTGATAACAACTTGGGTCGTCCTTCTCCTCTTTAGTCCGAATGACACGGCGTCCCTGACTTCCATAAAGAACTTCAAATTTTGATTCGTCTGACCACAGAACAGTTTTCCACTTTGCCACAGTCCATTTTAAATGAGCCTTGGCCCAGAGAAGACGTCTGCGCTTCTGGATCGTGTTTAGATACGGCTTCTTCTTTGAACTATAGAGTTTTAGCTGGCAACGGCGGATGGCACGGTGAATTGTGTTCACAGATAATGTTCTCTGGAAATATTCCTGAGCCCATTTTGTGATTTCCAATACAGAAGCATGCCTGTATGTGATGCAGTGCCGTCTTAGGGCCCGAAGATCACGGGCACCCAGTATGGTTTTCCGGCCCTGACCCTTACGCACAAAGATTCTTCCAGATTCTCTGAATCTTTTGATGATATTATGCACTGTAGATGATATGTTCAAACTCTTTGCAATTTTACACTGTCGAACTCCTTTCTGATATTGCTCCACTATTTGTCGGCGCAGAATTAGGGGGATTGGTGATCCTCTTCCCATCTTTACTTCTGAGAGCCGCTGCCACTCCAAGATGCTCTTTTTATACCCAGTCATGTTAATGACCTATTGCCAATTGACCTAATGAGTTGCAATTTGGTCCTCCAGCTGTTCCTTTTTTGTACCTTTAACTTTTCCAGCCTCTTATTGCCCCTGTCCCAACTTTTTTGAGATGTGTTGCTGTCATGAAATTTCAAATGAGCCAATATTTGGCATGAAATTTCAAAATGTCTCACTTTCGACATTTGATATGTTGTCTATGTTCTATTGTGAATACAATATCCGTTTTTGAGATTTGTAAATTATTGCATTCTGTTTTTATTTACAATTTGTAATTTGTCCCAACTTTTTTGGAATCGGGGTTGTAGCATCGCACTTTTAAAGTCTGGATTTTGAAATCACAGATTAATGTTCATGCCCTTGTTCTAATACATTATCATTTCTACAGGAACAGCTTGCACATGAACGTACACAGATTTTTAAAAGGCATGAAATCGTTGACATTTTGACGTCTTCTGTGGTTTTCAGTTGGAAGGAGTCTCCAGTGTTGGCGTTCTGTAACAGTCTGAGGTAAAGCTGTAACTAAGTTTTGCCAGGATGAAGGACATTAACATTACATGCTGGGTTTATTTTGTGTGAGGAGGGAAGTAAGAGAGGCTGGAGAGCGGCTCTGGCTGTTTATAGCTGCTGTAACGGAATTAAGAACAGGATCTGACTCGTGTTCCAGACATTCCAGTCGTTGATTATTTTCCTAGAATAGCATCCCCTGTTGTGCTTTATTTCATAACTAATCACGTCTTGGCTGTTTTAAGGAACACTTCTATTAACTGTAAAATGTTTTTAAAGCTCTTCAGACACTGAAGAGTATTGCATACATGCACAGGCCGCCCTGTCAGTCAGCAGCGTTTTCTGATCCATTTTTAACCTCGGGTGGGTGTGTTGGAAACCGGGGAAGATCCTGCCTCAGTCGGATGTCTAATGGTACGTTTATTCCAAATGCGACTCAATCGTTCAGAATGATTTGTCTTGCCGACTTCTTTTTTTCAGTTGCTCCTGTTCGAGGTCACCATATGGATCCGCATATATGATTTTGGCGTGGGTTTTACACCAATGCCCTTCCTGATGCAACCTTCCTAAACCTATCTGGGCTTAGGGACTGGCAGTAAGTATGCACTGTCTTGTGCAACCCCAGTGGCCGGGTATTGACCTAACCCGCATGTCTTTGGACTGTGGGGGAAACTGGAGGAAACCCACAGACACGCACAGGGAGAAGAAACGAACCCCACACCAAAAGGCTCCCATCAGCCGTGAAGTTCAAACCCGGAACCTTGTTGCTGTGAGGCGGCAGTGCTATAACCCCTACGCCACCGTGCAGCCCCATCTTTGTGCTGATGAACTTTATGAAGTCTTTAGAAATTGATTAATGAAATAAAATAATGAACAGTTACGATTCCATGTTTGGTAATAAACTAGCTGAGTAAAAGCCATTTGTGTGGTGTGTTTTGTGTTGATGCTAAGCGCCAAGTCAAATTTCAACACACAGTTTTTGTTTATATAATTATATGTCCTTATATGCGTTCATATCATAAATAATGGTGAAGCCCACCACCAAAATGATAAACGTCTCTTGTACTGTGCTCAGGAACGGTTTGAACAGAACCAAAGTTTACACCACTGTGTTCTCGGGGATTGTTTAAACAAAAAGCACTTCCTCTAAATTCCGATTGGTCGCCGCTGAACCCCGTCATAGCTCATTACCATAAATTTGTCTGGATTTCCACTTTATTCCAACACCCCCTATAGAGATCTTGCAGTCACGTGACCGGAAAGTTAACAGCTGCCATCTTGTCGGTAAAAAACACCGCTGAATACTGCTGCATTCGTGTACAGAATGGATCAATTTCAACCGACGGACTACACGGCTCATTTTTCTAATGAACAGATAACTAGATATATGTCTAAAATAAACGATCTACAGATTAGTGACCCTTATGGCTTACCGGATGTAGTTTTCACGACCGTGTCAGTGGATATGGAACTGCCAGAGGTGGAATACCCAGATGTGTATAATTACCTCATTAACTTTCCCTCGCTGTTCAGTGGTGAAGCACTGCGTGCTTATAAATCTCTGGACAGTTATCTTTACAGAAATTCAGGATTTGTCAGCCCCCCTCAGATGTGGCATCTTGTAAACAAGAAAATAACAATCCTCATTGGACGGGTAAGTCACTTAAGTATTGAGTATAGCACTGACCAGCCGATTATAGAATAGAATAAGGTAATTCCAGCTGTAATTCCAAATCGTCCGTCTTGTTTACCATGGATCTGGCGTTGGAGAGGTAGAGGCTTAGCAGTGGAGGTTTGAGTGGCTGTTTTCTGAGCTTAGTCAACAGGCCGGCTCTGCCTGCAGCCTCGCTTTTGCTTCCACTCCCGGCGCCGCCTCCTTCGCCTGCCAGACCCGATAACAATCCACGGAGACCCCGCTGGTCTCGCTATCTCGTCCGGAATGTTGTGCATGCGATGGAAATCGCCACAAACCGTCATTTTCTGCTGGAAACCAATGTCCAGTAAGTCCATACGGTTGTAGTGGATATTGAAGTCCGGTACAGACGAACAACACGCAAAAATACACACAAAAAACATAAACGTGCACAGGTAGGGAGAGCTTGTAGCCGCAGCCATTGTAGTAGAATTGTATATAGTAGGGCTTTCCAGAAGAAAAGGTAGAAGCAGAAGTAGAACTAGAAGTAGAAGGCGGAAATATGGCGTTTGACCGACAAGATGGCGTCTGTCACAATCTGGATCGGCTGTGACGTCACATGCAAGTGCTCCATACTCACCACCAACAATCATGCTGCTGGTCACCACCAAGAGGCGCTGGCTCTCATTGAAGATGAACCACATCCGGTTGTTTTGACCTGGTCGGCGTGTTTGGTGTGAATGTAGTGGGCAAGACATTGAGGACCAATCGAAATGGACCAAACTCTCATTTCCTGTTTTCAAACTGCCTCCAGTTGAAGGTAACATTGATGTATTCTTGATGCTGTCTATTACCCGGAAATCTGTGCTGCAGCTCCTGAAGATAGCAGACCAAACCCCATAGAAAAGCGGCTTCATAGAGAAATCTGAATTTTTAGGCTCCCCCCCCCCCACTTAGATTTTTATAATAATAAGTGTAACTTGCTATACATGGTGCCTTTCTTACACCAAAGGTCACTTTTTACAAAAAAAAAGGCAACAAAAGAGGGTCAGGATGTAATTCCAGTGGCGTAGCTGCCCACAATCCCACCAAAAGGCACATGAAGGTCTGTCTCACGCCAGCTGCACAGCCACCGCGATGTCACTGGGCAGCATCACTCGGAACACCACACCATGGACAGAAACGCCGCCACACAGAGCGCTGGGCAACCCCCATGTTAAAAAGAGCAGTGAACTCATTGCAGAACACAGTGAGGAGCACAGGCCTCACCCACGGCGGACCAAGACCTGAAGGGAACCGACGCCCAAAACTGGGTCCGGAGCTACACCACAACTGGCAAACAAAACATTAAAACAAACGGCAATAATAATTTGTACTATTGTGTATTAGCTAACTCCATGATTTAGTTACATGGCATCCTGATGTCACATGTTACCATAAATGTTCTCCTAAAAGGTTGTTTGAAATGAAGATGCCTTCAGTTGAAAGTCCTGCCCCATCAGACACCTGTCTGTTACAGCAGTGTTTCTCAACCACTGGGCTGTGACGCGCCATCTGGTGGGCTGTGAATTTTTTTTTGAAGTTGAAGCTAATTTTTAGTCGGGTACAAGTGCTGGGTTGCATCCGACGTCACAGCCGCCTCATTAGATATGTAAGAAATGAAGTGATGGTCAGCTGAACTCACTGTTTACAAAGCGTTACTATTACTGGGGCACCTTACTAGTCGTTAAAATGCCCTACGCATGCATTGGTTTGCGCTGTTCGAATCGATCGAACTGTGAAACTGATAAGTTTGTTCCAGGTTTCCTGTGAGGTGATGGTGATTAAAAAAAAAACAAAGAGTGAAGGGGCAAAGGATTTTACCAAAAGATGATGAGAAAGGTGGGTCTTGAACCTTTCACCGTGATGGAAGGGAGCCGAGTCGAAGAACGCTCGAGTTTGCAGCGGTCACTTTCGGAAAGGTTTGTAAATTCCTCCGATTTATTTAGTTTGGATTCGCAAATCACGTTTCTCGTCATTTTCCGTTATTTCATGATATTTTGAAGTCAAGGAGATGCTTCAGTTCTCAGATGTGTTTTTGTTTACTGTTTGGTTGTGTTTGCCATATTCTAAACGAACGTTATATAACGCGCGTAATCCCCAGGTCTTTAAATGGGTTTCTGTGGATCTTTAGGGGTGTTCACACGGCACATATTTGCATCGATGCTGCACCGATGTATTTTGTTGCGATATATCTTACACCGGTGTAAATTTTGTGGAGCGTTCACACGTCACAAACCTGCTTACTAGAGAGAAGCGTGTTCACACCGGTGCAGCCCTACTTGCGTTCACACGGCAGTTTTTGCGACCGTGCTGTACGATAGTAATAATGCGGAAATGAAATATGCGCATGCGTGAAAATGTACTTCCTTTTCCCGGTTGTCATGGCATCACCAAGCGCCGGGAAAACAACGTGGATGAAGACACCAGTGTTGCCAGATACTGCTGACGTTTTCCAGCCCAAAATATGTTCAAATCCGCCAAAATGCACTTAAAACCTCCCAATCTGGCAACACTGGAAGACACGCAGTTCTGTTGTTGTTGATATTCGCCATTTTGGAAGCGCAAAATACCAGGATGCAAATTATGCAATGCCCGTATGTAATCAACTCTCCTCACGCGTAGCGAGTCTACCCCTGTAGCGTTCAGACGTCCCATTTTATATCGGTGCTGCCCCACAAACTAGCATTTACTCCGGAGTAAATTTCTTAAACCACCTCCCGAGCAGGGTTAGATTTGCACCGGTTTAAGCGGCTTTCAGGGGCTACACCGGTATAACTTTGTACCGTGTGAACGCTCTACCAGGGCAGCCACGGTGCTACACCGGAGTAAAAGTTGCCGTGTGAACACCCCTTTTGTGAATGATTTACCCGGAAGAGAAGAGCAGGGAGGATTGGGAATCGAGCAGCTGTGGTTTGTTTACACCCGATACTCAAACTTAGTGTCTGAGCAAACATCGCAAAGACGCGTACAAAAAGCCCCAAAACGCCTCCTTACCCTGGCAAAATCAATACAGGATTTATGAAAGTGAGACATTTTGAAATTTCATGCCAAATATTGACTCATTTGAAATTTCATGACAGCAACACATATCTCAAAAAAGTTGGGACAGGGGCAATAAGAGGCTGGAAAAGTTAAAGGTACAAAAAAGGAACAGCTGGAGGACCAAATTGCAACTCATTAGGTCAATTGGCAATAGGTCATTAACATGACTGGGTATAAAAAGAGCATCTTGGAGTGGCAGCGGCTCTCAGAAGTAAAGATGGGAAGAGGATCACCAATCCCCCTAATTCTGCGCCGACAAATAGTGGAGCGATATCAGAAAGGAGTTCGACAGTGTAAAATTGCAAAGAGTTTGAACATATCATCATCTACAGTGCATAATATCATCAAAAGATTCAGAGAACCTGGAAGAATCTCTGTGCGTAAGGGTCAAGGCCGGAAAACCATACTGGGTGCCCGTGATCTTCGGGCCCTTAGACGGCACTGCATCACATACAGGCATGCTTCTGTATTGGAAATCACAAAATGGGCTCAGGAATATTTCCAGAGAACATTATCTGTGAACACAATTCACCGTGCCATCCGCCGTTGCCAGCTAAAACTCTATAGTTCAAAGAAGAAGCCGTATCTAAACATGATCCAGAAGCGCAGACGTCTTCTCTGGGCCAAGGCTCATTTAAAATGGACTGTGGCAAAGTGGAAAACTGTTCTGTGGTCAGACGAATCAAAATTTGAAGTTCTTTATGGAAATCAGGGACGCCGTGTCATTCGGACTAAAGAGGAGAAGGACGACCCAAGTTGTTATCAGCGCTCAGTTCAGAAGCCTGCATCTCTGATGGTATGGGGTTGCGTTAGTGCGTGTGGCATGGGCAGCTTACACATCTGGAAAGACACCATCAATGCTGAAAGGTATATCCAGGTTCTAGAGCAACATATGCTCCCATCCAGACGACGTCTCTTTCAGGGAAGACCTTGCATTTTCCAACATGACAATGCCAAACCACATACTGCATCAATTACAGCATCATGGCTGTGTAGAAGAAGGGTCCGGGTACTGAACTGGCCAGCCTGCAGTCCAGATCTTTCACCCATAGAAAACATTTGGCGCATCATAAAACGGAAGATACGACAAAAAAGACCTAAGACAGTTGAGCAACTAGAATCCTACGTTAGACAAGAATGGGTTAACATTCCTATCCCTAAACTTGAGCAACTTGTCTCCTCAGTCCCCAGACGTTTACAGACTGTTGTAAAGAGAAAAGGGGATGTCTCACAGTGGGAAACATGGCCTTGTCCCAACTTTTTTGAGATGTGTTGTTGTCATGAAATGTAAAATCACCTAATTTTTCTCTTTAAATGATACATTTTCTCAGTTTAAACATTTGATATGTCATCTATGTTCTATTCTGAATAAAATATGGAATTTTGAAACTTCCACATCATTGCATTCCGTTTTTATTTACAATTTGTACTTTGTCCCAACTTTTTTGGAATCGGGGTTGTACAATACCTACAATTAAAAACGGTTTGTTTTATTGCATTTATTTAATTCCTGGGCTCCCATCTGTAACAGGGAGTGATGTCACATCCCATTAACACACTTTACAATAGATTATTAGATTCTAATAGAATAGATGAGCCAAAATAATTGGGGCTCTTTTTTTAATGGGCCCCGACTCATTACAAGTATGAATAGGTGGGGTTTAAAGTAGAAAAGGTTGAGAACCCCTGTATTACAGCATCGAGACAACAAGACCCCAACCTTCTGTTTCGAATGTAGCCCTTGAGTCATGACGTGCTGTTCGCAGGTGTTGGAGACGACGGTGTTCTTTAAAGACGTTCTGAGAGAAGCGGAGTTGAGGAAACTGATTGTTTAAAATGCTCCTGTTCTTCAGTAGATGAGTCAAAGGGTGAAAGTATAACTTCAACACTGGGTTAGAAAACCCAACTGAAAATCCAATACTGTTTCAATCACCTGCATGAATTGTTGGGGGGGGGGGGAGTAAAACTGTAAAACTAGTTGATCCTTTTTTTCAAATTCCAGTCATGCGCTTCTCTTGGCATGTGTGTAATTGCATGTATTGAAAGCGAAGTGTAAAAATGAGCACGCCTTTGAAAGGCAGTGGGCCGCGGCTTCCCGCTGAGCACCGACAGCAGGGGGTCTGTGACCACATGGACACCATAATCGGCATTTTGATTAATCATTTTCAGCGCGGGTTTATAACTGATCTTGTCGCCGTGTAAAACGAAAGGACTTATCAGCTTAATCCGATTGTAAGAGCACACGAGGGCCCATCTTTTCAGTGCCGAGGGACAAGCCTTTAGGGTGAAGTGTCCAGACGATTAGAGACGCCCTGCTCTCTCTGGGAGATTAGCGATGTGGAAAAGCGTAGCCAGTCCTGTTCTCACTTATCGGGTTCAACTTTAGGCTTCGTGGGCCTGTCCTCTGTGTGTCAGGAATAAAGCTCAGAGAGATGTGAGCTGAGAGATGTGGTGGTTTATTTTTCCTCATATACAGGGTGCCATTGGAACAAATCAGTAACGGAGTAAATGCACAATGACTCTGGCTGTATTACTAAACTCTGTATGCTTTTAAAATTCATCAGGTAAACCAGAAGAATAATGTGACTGCTGACCGTCATGGTCACTTTGGTCACATGGTCATGTTAAATACAGATTACAGGAATTTATGTATTAACTAAGGATTACATGCCTCACTTTAAATAATACGCTGGAAAAACCTGACCACTTAGAGACGTGTGCTCTGGACGGGTCGCCATCCTGGGATCTTACAGAATCCCAGCGTTTTCCTCAGGATTTATATAAAAAAGAAACAGATGTAAATCTACATAAATCTAGCAAATAATATAATATTATTCACGGCGGCACGGTGGTGTAGTGGTTAGCGCTGTCGCCTCACAGCAAGAAGGTCCGGGTTCGAGCCCCGTGGCCGGCGAGGGCCTTTCTGTGCGGAGTTTGCGTGTTCTCCCCGTGTCCGCGTGGGTTTCCTCCGGGTGCTCCGGTTTCCTCCACAGTCCAAAGACATGCAGGTTAGGTTAACTGGTGACTCTAAATTGACCGTAGGTGTGAGTGTGAGTGTGAATGGTTGTCTGTGTCTATGTGTCAGCCCTGTGATGACCTGGCGACTTGTCCAGGGTGTACCCCGCCTTTCGCCCATAGTCAGCTGGGATAGGCTCCAGCTTGCCTGCGACCCTGAAGAAGGATAAAGCGGCTAGAGATAATGAGATGAGATGAGATTATTATTCACTTCCATTATGTCGAATAGTGTGTTTGTTTTTTTGTTTTTTTTAACAACTAAAACATGCCATGTCATGAGTCGGTATTAAACTATTTCTGGACCCTTTCTCAAACATGCATGTGTGACGACTGGACAATACAACCTATATATACACTACCGTTCAAAAGTTTGGGGTCACCCAGACAATTTTGTGTTTTCCATGACGGTAAACAAGGATGGAGTGGACTTCAGTGGCGACTATGATATTGAATTCAGTATCATAGTCGCCACTGAAGTCCACTCCATCCTTGTTTACGGTCAATGGATCGGTCACTCGTCAAACAGTCCGCCAGAATCCGAGTAGGGAACGGCTGAGCGGAGCTGTCAGTCAAACACAAGTTAGCCAATGGGAATGCGTTCCTGGACAGCCCACCCACACGTGAAGTTTGTGCCAAAACTGCAAGCAAAAAGTCAGGGATCGCAAACGAGAAAGCTGGAATTGCAACCAAAATAAATTACGTCAAACAAAACCGAGAAAGCCGCGGAATAAAAATAAAAGGTTTCTGAAGAGTAATAGACTGATATTTTGCACGATTACACGAATAATTTGTTTGCCAGTCTAAAAAAAATTGACTTTTTTTCTTTTTTTGTATTTTGATTTGTCATTTTTGTTTGATATTTCAAAAGTATTGTATGAACATTTTGGCACAAAATTGATTCCATATTTATTTACCACCATAAGTTGTAAAATGAATAGAAAATATAGTCAAGACATTTTTCTGGCCATTTTGAGCATTTAATCGACCCCACAAATGTGATGCTCCAGAAACTCAATTTGCTCAAAGGAAGGTCAGTTTTATAGCTTCTCTAAAGAGCTCAACTGTTTTCAGCTGTGCTAACATGATTGTACAAGGGTTTTCTAATCATCCATTAGCCTTCTGAGGCAATGAGCAAACACATTGTACCATTAGAACACTGGAGTGATAGTTGCTGGAAATGGGCCTCTATACACCTATGGAGATATTGCACCAAAAACCAGACATTTGCAGCTAGAATAGTCATTTAGCACATTAGCAATGTATAGAGTGGATTTCTGATTAGTTTAAAGCGATCTTCATTGAAAAGAACAGTGCTTTTCTTTCAAAAATAAGGACATTTCAAAGTGACCCCAAACTTTTGACCGGTAGTGTACCATGACCGTAATCTAAGTTTCCAAAGGAACATCATATTTCTCTTTTATGACTTCTGCATTTCTTACTGCACACAATGCTGTAACATAATAACACAGAAAGGCCCCATCGTGTGTGGGTTTGAGGAAAGGCGACTCGTGAGACAGAGCTGCACGAGGTCAGTCATTAGCCCTACGGCTAACGCAAACATATCACTCAGCACCTGTTCATAAATTGGGGGAGAGGACCTGCAGCCCCAGCAGGTTGCACCTGTGCTCTAAAGGCCGGTGAGCTCGGTCCCTGCCCCCAGGCTGCATCGATCTGCCCTGCACAACGTGCTCACCTTTCCCTATCATTGTCTGGGCTGCATCTTTACTCTGTATGTGTGTGTGTGAGGGAGAGGGAGAGATTTGTAGCTGCTGACTGAGGTGCGGTTGAGCTTGTCTGATTAAAGCGGTGAGTTGGGCATTGCTGTGCAGCTGCTTTGCCATCTCTGCTCTCACACGGATAATTAACGCAAGCTGGAGGTGTGTCATTTAAAACAAGCAAATTGTGTAAACCAGGCTGAAAGCGAGTGGGGGGGTGGACTGCTGAGAGAGGAACGGTTTGAGCAGAGGGTCAGTGATGCCATAGCGCAGCTAGACCCTCCCTGTCTTTCATAGATGAGATCTATTGTTTGATCAGACTACTTTCTGGAACATTTTTACCAAGCAAGCGCATCAGCAAAATAAGTTATAAGAATAATACACAATGGCGTGAGGACACAAAGCCTTCCAGTGCTGACTGTAGATCTGTGCAGCTTGTCGGAGACAGTTGGGTCCTGATTACACGGAGTGGAACAACCTCGAGATTTCATTGGGGATAATCTAATTTAAAGGTGACCAACCCCTTTTCGACATGCTGACACAGTTCCCTGAGGTCTTAATGAAATATCTGTGACTTGCTTTGGCCAAAATACCACAAGGATAAAGCCCCACAGCTCCGTTCTCACTCCGTCCAAACAGCCCTGTTCACAACAGCCGATTTGCGTGCCTGTTCCTTTAAATGACAATGAGCCACTGCTCGCCCCACCCCCTCTCCCACCAGCCAGTCAGGTACCACTTTCTTCATGAATATTCATTCACTCAAGCAGCAAGAGGGCGGGGTTATTCTAATGAGCTCCACTTGTGACCCAGGAAGAGGAGCCGAATGTGAACGGCTTCCTGAAGCGTGTGTTTTCTGAAATGAGCAGAACAAATGAAACTGACTGGGCCTCTTATTTCAGAGTTTATGGGATGGCAGGCTCCAGATTCCCAAATGCATGTGAGCAAGCACTGAAAAAGCGAGCTTTCTTTATAATATATCCCCTTTAAAGGTCCCATGGCATGGTGGTTTGTTGATGCTTTAAACGGGCTTGTGGAGGTTTCCAGATGTTATAACCACAGCCTTTCTCGAAATGAACCCTCGGCACGTAGATATAGCCTCCTGGGAGAAAGCCCCATTTCAGCGCTTTTCCCAGTGCGTCGTTTTGCTAATGAGAAGCAGGAGGCGGGGAAGGGTAGAGGGTGGGGGCGGGTCTTATCATTAATATTCATGACATGTAAACGTGTTACCTCTGATTGGCTAACAGCACTGTGACGCTACCTCCAGTGGGTCAGAACAAGCGGATGTGGGTGTCTTACTATGGCGAGAGAGAAGGAACAAACCGCGAAGGGAAAAATACCGCGCGCTGACGTCATTAAGGTGCGACGCGAGGAAATAAAATAAATTCAACAAATGTTTGGGTTTTTACTGAACAAACAAACAAATAAAATGAACGAGTGACTTAAAAAAAGAATGTGGGTGTCTTTGTAAAAACTGTTTTGATTGTCTATTATAACAGAGCATGCTGCATGCTTTTTGGTTTTGTAGCGCAGAGTACCTGGCTAACTGCAGGAAGCGGTTAGCTGCACAGCTAATGTAGCCATTGCAAGGCTAACGTAGCACCGATTTTAAAACACAGCAAAACGACTTAACAGTTCTACACTTACTTGTTCGGTGTTTGTTGCTGATGCGGCAGGGATGCTTGGTACGGACCCAGGCTTCAGTGACAGTTGATGTGCAAAACCTGCCCTGTACTGTCCCAAGTTGTGGAAACATTCATCAGGAAAATGCTTCCGACAAACGTACACCGTCTTAGGTAGACTCGACGGCGTATTATTGGAGTAAATAAAATTAAGCCACTGCGTCTTCAGGGGCTCTCCCGTCGGCAGTAAAAACAGACTCTTTTCTGTGTTGTCACGTCCATGTACAGCGCAACTTCCATGTTTGGTGGCAACTTTTGAGCTGGGCGGGCAATCCATACAGTGGGTGGGAATCCAGAGGGGGGGCATGGGGATCATCTCCCTTGCTGACATAGTAAAGGGAAGAGTTTTGACGCGCCATTCTCAAATGTTGGGCATAGTTTGGTTTACACATTATGAAATTTCTAGCCACTGGGGTGACTTAAGAAGGTCAGAGGAACTCATTTTAACGTTAAAAAACCTCAGAAAGTGAAAATTTCATGCCATGGGACCTTTAAGGGCTGTAACACATCATCCGCAGTGACTGAGAAATGAGCAATGCAGTCATGGGTGTAATGTCAGCATTAGTCTATCATCCCTTTTGGTTAAAAAAATAAAAATCCACAAAATCCTTGGGAGGAGAAATTAAAAGTAAATAGATGAAGCACACATTGTCCAAAACTGAAGATCGTGGCTTTGAGTCCTGATGATGCTAGAGCCATAGAGTCAAAAAATGACTGTGTTGTAGAATAGAATAGAATGCCTTTATTGTCACTATACCCATGTACAATGAGATTAAAAGCAACTCCAATAACAGTACAAGCAGCGTGTAGAGAAAAAAAAAAAGGTGAGGGTGTAAGGGGGGTAAGGTAAGGTGCACAGTCCTGAGGCGTATGTGTTGTGTTTCACATTATGGAGTGAGGTATTGCACATTATAAATTATTGCATGAAGAGAGTCACATTGTAAAATAAAATATTGCACGTTATGAAGTATTGCACAGGGGGGTTAGACTATAAAGTCAGAGCATATCCGATTTCAGGGTGGTTCTGGCTTTTGGAAAGAAGCTGTTCAGCTGTTGAACTGTGGTTCAGCGCAGAGTGTAGAGCTATGCCGATGCCGTCCTCTGTGGATCCGTTCGCGCGATATGCGAACTGGTAGGGGTCGAAGTCTGGGGGGAGGTGGTCCTCGATGTGCTGAAGAACTAGTCTCTCGAAGCACTTCATGATTACCGGAGTCAGGGCCACAGGACGGTAATCATTCAGGCTGGTGACGGGAGACTTCTTCAGCACCGGGATTATTGTAGCTGATTTTAGGCAGGGCGGGATGACTGCCTGAGCCAGGGAGAGGTTAAAGATCCTGGTGAAGGTAGGGGCGAGCTGGTGGGCGCACGCTCTGAGCACCTTACCAGGTACTCCATCTGGGCCGGCAGCTTTCTTGGGGTTCACTGCCAGGAGCACCCATCTGACATCGTGCTCCTGTACAGTGAATGGGGTGGTGTGGGAACTGTGTGGTGGTGGGGCAGGGCAGGGGCGCACTCCAGTCTCCTGTTGACGCATCACAGACTCTGAAGTTCGTGATGTCTTATATGCCCTGCCATACCTCCCATGTGTTGTTGCTGGACAGGTGGGACTCTATGTGGTCCACCTTGGCTTTTTTAATTTCTCTTTTCAGATCAGCCCGAGCGGCTCTGTACAGAGCTCTATCACCTGACCTGAAGGCAGCATCGCGAGCCCTGAGGAGTGAGCGGACCTGGCTGGTCATCCAGGGTTTCTGGTTTGGGAAAACCCGGATGTTTTTATCCACCGTCACATTCCCGATGCAGAACTCGATAAAGTCCAGTACCGTTCTTGTGAATGTCTCCAGTTCCTGGTGTTCAAATAAGTCCCAATCTGTCCATTTAAAGCAGTCCTGTAGTTTAGAGAGTGCGTTGTCAGGCCAGGTTGTGATGGTCCTTGTGGTGGGCCTGGCTCTGCATCTGAGGGGGGGGTAGGCTGGGGAGAGCCGGAGGGAAAGATGGTCTGACTGGCCGAGGTGGGGGAGGGGTATGGCTCTGTACGCATGCTTGATGTTGGAGTAAACATGATCCAGAGCGTTCTCCCCTCTAGTAGAACACTTAACATGTTGGTAAAACTTCAGCAGTACAGGCTTCAAGTTGGCCTTATTAAAGTCTCCTGCGATTATATGAACACCGTCAGGGTGGGCCCGCTGCTGTTTGTTTACGGTGTTCAGTAGGAGAGAGAGCGCTGTGTTAACACTGGCGTCAGGTGGAATATACACAGCTGTGACAATCACGACAGATAGCTCTCACGGTAGAAAAAAAGGCCGGTATCTTAGGCCAAGTTTACATTAGACCGTATCTGTCTTGTTTTCTTCGCGGATGCACTGTCCGTTTACATTAAAACGCCTGGAAACGCCGGGAAACGGGAATCCGCCAGGGCCCACGTATTCAATCCAGATCGTGTCTGGTCCGGTGCTGTGTAAACATTGAGAATACGCGGATACGCTGTGCTGAGCTCTAGCTGGCGTCTCATTGGACAACGTCACTGTGACATCCACCTTCCTGATTCGCTGGCGTTGGTCATGTGACGTGACTGCTGAAAAACGGCGCGGACTTCCACCTTGTATCACCTTTCATTAAAGAGTATAAAAGTATGAAAATACTGCAAATACTGATGCAAATACTGCCCATTGTGTAGTTATGATTGTCTTTAGGCTTGCCATCCTTCCACTTGCAAGTGGTAAGTGACGCGCATGCCCGACATGCACTGAGATCACACACACAGCGGCTCGGTCCCGAATCACTGCCTGTGTGCTTCACTGTGAGCTGCGCAGGGCCGGAGTGCGCACCCTCCAGAGGGCACTCGCTGTTCAGGGCGGAGTGATTTGGAGCGCAGGATGCCTGCGGAGCCGAGCGTATCCGTGTATTGGCGTTGCTGTGTGCACGCTAATCGTTTTAAAAACGTTAATCTGATGATCCGCTGATACGGTCTAATGTAAACCCCACCTTACAGACATATACTCGAGGTCTGGGGAACAGTGTTTGTCTATAATTGTTCTGTTGTTACACCAATTGTCATGCATGTAAATACAGAGCCCGCCTCCTCTGCTCTTACCGGAGTCCTCAGTCCTGTCCCAGCGGAGCAGAGTGCGACCTGCTAGCTGCAAGCTAGCATCGGGTATTTCCGGATGAAGCCAGGTTTCGGTGATAATTAAAACACAGCAGTCACGAACATAGCGATTTCCAGCGAGTTGTAATTCCAGATCATCCGTTTTATGCACCAGGGATCTGGCATTGGAGAGATACAGGCTCGGTAGAGGTGGCTTGTGTGGTTGTTTTCTTAACCTTAGCATAGCACCGGACCTGCAGCCCCGCTCCTGCTTCCTCTCCCTCCTCCGTCTGCGCCGCCTCCTAGACCCGACAACAATCCACGGAGAGCCCGGTGGTCTCGCTATGTCATCTGGGATGTTATGCGTGTAGTGAAAGTCGCTCGAAACATATATCTGGTGTTGGTCATCGATGGCCAAAAGTGTCTGGCGGGTGTACTGGATGTTCGCAGAACCGATGGTGCAGAAACAAGCAAGAAAGAAGTATAAAAACAAAACAAAAAAAAAGAGCACTGAAAAGGAGCGCCGTGAGCCGCTGCAACCACGCGCGCCGCCATCTTTAACAAGTGTCAAAGTGGGAGAGGTTTTATTCTCTCTCTCTCTCCTATGTCAGTGACAGTGTGAGGGATTGATGGCGAAGCGCAGATGTCTGTGAGTTCATGTATGTGGAAGAGAGGTAGAGAGAGTGTTCCTTGGAGTCTGTTACACTGCCCTGTGATGCAGCAGGAGCAGCAGTTTGAAAAGATGCAGAGGCTGCGTCTGAGCAAGCGTGTTTGCCCCACCCTCCCTGGTTTGGTAGATGTTGTATAATAGGCTAGATGTCTAGTGAGTGGGGACATTTATATTATGCTATTAATGTCTTATTAGATTTAAAAAAAAAAAAAAAAGACATTTTGATTTTAGCTCTTCTGTCACCTAACATCGCTACCAGCCATCACTGATGCCCCTTTTCCACCAAAGCAGTTCCAGGGCTGGTTCAGGGCCAGTGCTTAGTTTGGAACCGGGTTTTCTGTTTCCACTGACAAAGAACTGGCTCTGGGGCCAGAAAAAACGGTTCCAGGCTAGCACCAAGGCCAGAGGAAAGAACCGCTTACGTCAGCGGGGGGGGGCGGAGTTGTTAAGACCAACAACAATAACAAGACCGCGAAAGATCGCCATTTTTAAGCGACGAGAAGCAGCAGCTGTACAAATGCGAAGTCATCCATTATTATTATTGTTGTTGTTGCTGCTGCTGATGCTTCTTCCGTGTTTTTTTTTGCTTCGATATTCGTGCCAAGGTTTATGCAAATGTAGCGACGTAACTGACGTATACAGTGACGTAATGACGTATACAACGACGGAACTGACGTACACAGCGACGTAATGACGTGTCTTCCCTTAGCACCGTGAGCTATGGAAAAGCAAACTGGTTCTCAGCTAGCTCGCAAGTTGAACGAGTTGTGAACCAGCACCGGCCCCGAACCAGCCCTGGAACTGATTTGGTGGAAAAGGGGTATGTGATAGAACCTGCCTGGATGTGTAGCCTAAGGATCAGCTTGGTCTGGGTCAGTTAAATCAACACTTCCGTTCAGAGGGGCAAAATGGTTCTCTTCTTACTGACTGGATCTCTGTATTTTTGAAACCTCCAGCACTTTTGCCATGCAAACTTGCTCAGTTGTGTTCTCTGGAGAATCAGTTCTGAGTATTACAGCTCAGAGACTGCGAACTTCATCATCTTTTCACCTGGAATGACTCCCTTGGTGTCCTTCACTGAAACATCAAGAAAGGCAGAATTGTCTTTGAATTTTCTTCGAACCAGTTGTGAACTTCTTGGTGCTCCTGATGGCTGGCATTAGATACCTATAGGTGGATACTGTAGATAGAATAGATGGTTGGTTGGTTGGTTGGTTGGTTGGTTGGTTGGTTGGTTGGTTGGTCATCAGGCTGGAAAAGGTTACAAAACAATCTCTAAAGAGTGTGGACTCCACCAATCCACTGACAGATGGAGGAAATTTGAGATCACTGCTACCGTCCCCAGGAGTGAACGACCAACAAAGATCACTCCTCTCTCTCTCTCTGTTGAGATAATAAGACTAGCTAGTAATAAACTTGAGGACATTTTGGACTTAGTTTCTAAATTGCCAATTTATAAGCTACTGTCTTCATGTAAATACTTTCTCATGTGTTATGACTCGACTTAACTCAATTGCTTCACCTGTGTCCAATGTATAATTCGTGCATATGCTTACAGTGTGAATTCTGATCTGTGTGTGTGTGTACAGTGCTGAGCGTAAATGAGTGCACCCCCTTTGAAAAGTAACATTTTAAACAATATCTCAATGAACACAAACAATTTCCAAAATGCTGAAAAGCCAAAGTTTAATATAACATCTCTTTAACTTATAACGGGAAAGTAAGGTTAATAATATACAGTGGTGCTTGAAAGTTTGTGAACCCTTTAGAATTTTCTATATTTCTGCATAAATATGACCAAAAACTCATCAGATTTTCACACAAGTCCTAAAAGTAGATAAAGAGAACCCAGTTAAACAAATGAGACAAAAATATTATACTTGGTCATTTATTTATTGAGGAAAATCATCCAATATTACATATCTGTGAGTGGCAAAAGTATGTGAACCTCTAGGATTAGCAGTTAATTTGAAGGTGAAATTAGAGTCAGGTGTTTTCAATCAATGGGACGACAATCAGGTGTGAGTGGGCACCCTGTTTTATTTAAAGAACAGGGATCTATCAAAGTCTGATCTTCACAACACATGTTTGTGGAAGTGTATCATGGCACGAACAAAGGAGATTTCTGAGGACCTCAGAAAAAGCGTTGTTGATGCTCATCAGGCTGGAAAAGGTTACAAAACCATCTCTAAAGAGTTTGGACTCCACCAATCCACAGTCAGACAGATTGTGTACAAATGGAGGAAATTCAAGACCATTGTTATCCTCTCCAGGAGTGGTCGACCAACAAAGATCACTCCAAGAGCAAGGCGTGTAATAGTCGGCAAGGTCACAAAGGACCCCAGGGTAACTTCTAAGCAACTGAAGGCGTCTCTCACATTTGGCTAATGTTAATGTTCATGAGTCCACCATCAGGAGAACACTGAACAACAATGGTGTGCATGGCAGGGTTGCAAGGAGAAAGCCACTGCTCTCCAAAAAGAACAGTGCTGCTCGTCTGCAGTTTGCTAAAGATCACGTGGACAAGCCAGAAGGCTATTGGAAAAATGTTTTGTGGATGGATGAGACCAAAATAGAACTTTTTGGTTTAAATGAGAAGCGTTATGTTTGGAGAAAGGAAAACACTGCATTCCAATAAGAACCTTATCCCATCTGTGAAACATGGTGGTGGTCGTATCATGGTTTGGGCCTGTTTTGCTGCATCTGGGCCAGGACGGCTTGCCATCATTGATGGAACAATGAATTCTGAATTATACCAGCGAATTCTAAAGGAAAATGTCAGGACATCTGTCCATGAACTGAATCTCAAGAGAAGGTGGGTCATGCAGTAAGACAACGACCCTAAGCACACAAGTCGTTCCACCAAAGAATGGTTAAAGAAGAATAAAGTTAATGTTTTGGAATGGCCAAGTCAAAGTCCTGACCTTAATCCAATGGAAATGTTGTGGAAGGACCTGAAGCGAGCAGTTCATGTGAGGAAACCCACCAACATCCCAGAGTTGAAGCTGTTCTGTATGGAGGAACGGGCTAAAATTCCTCCAAGCCGGTGTGCAGGACTGATCAACAGTTACCAGAAATGTTTAGTTGCAGTTATTGCTGCACAAGGGGGTCACACCAGATACTGAAAGCAAAGGTTCACACACTTTTGCCACTCACAGATATGTAATATTGGATGATTTTCCTCAATAAATAAATGACCAAGTATAATATTTTTGTCTCATTTGTTTAACTGGGTTCTCTTTATCTACTTTTAGGACTTGTGTGAAAATCTGATGATGTTTTAGGTCATATTTATGCAGAAATATAGAAAATTCTAACGGGTTCACAAACTTTCAAGCACCACTGTAACTTAGATTACACGTTTTTCAGTTTTACTCAAATTAGGGTGGTGCAAAAATGAGTACACCCCACAACAAAAACTACTACATCTAGCACTTTGTATGGCCTCCATGATTTTTAATGACAGCACCAAGTCTTCTAGGCATGGAATGAACAAGTTGGCGACATTTCGCAACATCAATCTTTTTCCATTCTTCAACAATGACCTCTTTTAGTGACTGGATGCTGGATGGAGAGTGATGCTCAACTTGTCTCTTCAGAATTCCCCAAAGAAAATAGGTCATTTCCCGATCCCTCCCCGTCTCTCTCTCCCGCTCATTTCCTGTCCTGTCTCTACACTGTCCTATCCAATAAAGGTGAAAAAAGCCCAAAAAAATATTTAAAAAAAAAAGAAAGAAAGATGGAACTACAACCATCTCACAGAGACGTCCAGGTTGTCCATGGAAGTTAACACCTCGACAGGAGCGTCTTCTGATGAGAAGAAAATCAGCATGCAAGTTCAGTGCGATTATCTAAAGAAGTAGAAAGCCAAACTGGGGTGACTATTTCCCGTGAGACAATACGGCATACACTGCAGAGGAATGGCATGCATGGATGCCGTCCACGAAAGAAGCCTCTCCTAAAGCCCAGGCACAAAAAGCCCACCTAGAGTTTGCCAGGGCCCATGCTGACAAAGATGAAGACTACTGGGACTCTGTACTCTGGAGTGATGAGACCAAGATAAATGTTTTTGGAACTGATGGCTTCAAAACTGTATGGCGTCGCAAAGGTGAGGAATACAAAGAAAACTGCCTGGTGCCTACAGTGAAACATGGTGGTGGCAGTGTCCTTATGTGGGGCTGCATGAGTGCTGCTGGTGTCGGGGAGCTGCATTTCATTGATGGCATCATGAATTCACAGACGCATTGCTCTATACTGAAAGAGAAGATGCTACCATCACTCCGTGCCCTTGGTCGTCGTGCACTTTTCCAACATGACTAAACACAGATCTGTTGGATTTCTGAAGAAGAACAGCGTGAAAGTGATTCAGTGGCCAAGTATGTCTCCTGATCTGAACCCAATCGAACACCTGTGGGGAATTCTGAAGAGACAAGTTGAGCATCACTCTCCATCCAGCATCCAGTCACTAAACTTTTCTTCATTGTTGAAGAATGGAAAAAGATTGATGTTGCAAAATGTCGCCAACTTGTTCATTCCATGCCTAGAAGACTTGGTGCTGTCATTAAAAATCATGGAGGCCATACAAAGTACTAGATGTAGTAGTTTTTGTTGTGGGGTGTACTCATTTTTGCACCACCCTAATTTGAGTAAAACTGAAAAATGTGTAATCTAAGTTATATTATTAACCTTACTTTCCCATTATAAGTTAAACAGATGTTATATTAAACTTTGTCTTGTCAACATTTTGGAACTTGTTTGTGTTCATTGAGATATTGTTTAAAATGTTACTTTTCAAAGGGGGTGCACTCATTTACGCTCAGCACTGTGTGTGTAATATATCTCAAATCAAAAGGATTTTGATTATAATTGAAATGGGACGGTGCCTACCATCCCATAAGCCAGTGGGAAAAGTCTGGGAATGATGTCATCGATATACTCATGAGTGAAGATGTTGGGGAAGTGGGCTCCATGTGTTTCGTATGAAAAATGTGAGTTGAAAACAAGAAGATAAACTTCTTCATATCTTCACGCCATGTGTGAGATAGATATAAAACTTTTTTTTTTTAATGTATAGACACATTCACAAACAAAGTAAGCAAGTTAATCAAAACATTTCATCAGTATCCTCACGAGTGAAGATGTTGGTAAATGTTCCTCAGTGTCCCGGATATAGTTTGTGTGAAAAATACAAGTCAAGTCAAATCAAGTTTATTTGTATAGCGCTTTTAACAGTAAACATTGTCGCAAAGCAGCTTTACAGAATTTGAACGACTTAAAACATGAGCTAATTTTATCCCTAATCTATCCCCAATGAGCAAGCCTGTGGCGACGGTGGCAAGGAAAAACTCCCTCAGACGACATGAGGAAGAAACCTCGAGAGGAACCAGACTCAAAAGGGAACCCATCCTCATTTGGGCAACAACAGACAGCCTGACTATAACATTAACAGTTTTAACAGGTATAACCCTCAACTGTCCTCATGGGGCCGTCCTTCACAGGAGCGGTGCGATAAAACTCCGACCAGACACAGGGCACCAGGATGGATCAAGCAGGTCCGAGGGGCAGAAGAGGCCAGCAACTCAATCCCAGGATCAACATGTAACTCAGAGGGACAGATTGGGGGGGGGGGGGGGAAGAGAGAGAAAGAAAACACAGGTTGTTAGGTATGCCCTAAAAATGACAAGTATTAAATCTGTGTGGTAGGCTCGCAGAGACGAGAGTCTTTACATCAGGCATAACACACAACAATGGCATGTTAATATGGTAAAAAATATCATGACCTGCTCTGGCTGGATGCTTGATTGGGTGATGGGAGCACACTCCTCAGCAATGATGAGATGCAGATGGGACCCTTAGGGCTGGCCAGTTACATTTCACCGGGTCTGGGACATGCGACAGAATGTCTGACGGCCGATTCCCTGCAGGCTACGATAGCCAGTCGAGGTCTCCACCCTCTCCACCAAAAGATTTCCTGTTGACTCCATGTAACTCAGAGGGACAGATTTGGGGTGGGAGGGGAGGGAAAGAAAACACAGGTTGTTAGGTATGCCCAATGTCACCTGAATAAGTAGGAACAGTATACATATTGCACCGAGTACAAGCAGGGACTCCGGCAACTAACTATGACAGCATAACTAAAAGGAGAGAGCCAGAAGGTAACACAGGCATGAGGGAGCCCCGGGACATAAAGCAGCAGCCACTACACCATCAACAAACTCGAGTGAGCAAGCGAGTGGGGACTGACAGCATCCATACATCCCAGTTTACCAAAACACTCTGTCTGAGGACCCTCCAGATCTACACCTTTACCTCATAAACACTATTAACACAAGGCTTGACTAAACATAAATGTTTTCAGCCTAGACTTAAACACTGAGACTGTGTCTGATTCCTGAACACTACTTGGAAGGCTGTTTCATAACAGTGGGGCTTTGTAAGAAAAGGCTCCGCCCCCTGATGTAGCCTTCACTATACGAGGTACCAGCAGATAGCCTGCACCTTTTGATCTAAGTAGGCGTGGCGGGTCATAAAGGACCAGAAGTTCACTCAGGTACTACCAGGTAATACAAGTAGTGTATTCCCTGGAAAACACTCATTTCTATATAATAAAAATATTTAATATAAATGCGGAGGTGACTGTAGAATATCAAGCACTGATTGGTTGAGAGATTCAGACTATTTCTCGAGAATCACCTCGAGCGACTCGGCAAAATGGCGACTGATCGCTTCGTTACCGTAATTGAGGAAGAATTATAAATGATGAAAGAAAACGCTGCTCCTAAAAACACTAAAGATGCTCCGAAGTTTGGTTTAAAACTATTCAAAGGTGGGATTGGGATTTATTTTTACATGTTGATCCTGGGATTGAGATGCTGGCCTCTTCTGCCCCTCGGACCTGCTTGATCCATCCTGGTGCCCTGTGTCTGGTCGGAGTTTTATCGCACCGCTCCTGTGAAGGACGGCCCCATGAGGACAGTTGAGGGTTATACCTGTTAAAACTGTTAATATTATAGTCAGGCTGTCTGTTGTTGCCCAAATGAGGATGGGTTCCCTTCTGAGTCTGGTTCCTCTCGAGGTTTCTTCCTCATGTCGTCTGAGGGAGTTTTTCCTTGCCACCGTCGCCACAGGCTTGCTCATTGGGGATAGATTAGGGATAAAATTAGCTCATGTTTTAAGTCGTTCAAATTCTGTAAAGCTGCTTTGCGACAATGTTTATTGTTAAAAGCGCTATACAAATAAACTTGATTTGATTTATTTCATTGATTTTTCAAAACAACGTATTTTTTGTGACTGGGTGTAGATTAGTGACACAAGTCTGTGCTGCAAAGTTATTACATTTACATGCTGCTTTTGAAGATTGAAATAAATGATATATTTTTTTAAATGATACATTTTTTTTAAATAATCACCTGTGTATTTATACTGAAACAATTACAGTTGTGCTCATAAGTTTACATACCCTGGCAGAATCTATGGTTCTTTGACTATTTTTTAGAGAATACGAATGATAACACAAAAATATCTTTTCCACTCATGCTTAGTGGTTGGGTGAAACCATTTATTGTCAAACGACTGTGTTTTTTCTCTTTTTAAATCATAATGACAACAGAAACTACCCAAATGACCCTGATCAAAAGTTCACATACCCTGGTGATTTTGGCTTGATAACATGCACAGAAGTTGACACAAATGGGTTTGAATGGCTACTAAAGGCAACGTCCTCACCTGTGATCTGTTTGCTTGTAATCAGTGACTACGTTTACATGCACATCCAAATCGAGCTGCTGTCGGTAATCGAGCTGAAGGTCCCAGCAGGGTGCCAGAGAAATCCAATCCTACATGCACACAATGAAATCGGGCTATTGTGTGAGGTGCATTGTGCACCCGAGCCACAGGTGGTGCTACACGCCCCATCGTGTTGGTACACTTCCGGTTGTCGTCATGAAGAAGAGCTATTCAAGAGTGTAAACAAAGTTATCAGTTCCGTGTTCTCCATTGCACATTTTTCTCCCGTCCATGAATTTTAATATATTCAACTCCTTAAGCTGAATGAGCATGAACTCTGTCTCCTCATTGCTCCAGAAGTGCACGTTTCTGCTTGCCTGTGGCAGTGGGGGCGTGGTCAAGCGCCGGTCTGTGACAGGAGGGCGGAGCCAGGGAAGGTGAGTGGCAGAACGACGGTACACCTGACGGTAATTAACCTGTGTTTGTGTGTCTTCCCAGTAACCGCGCCCTATTTAAGGAGGCAGAGGGGAGAGCTCATCCCGGGACTAGAACACAGCGCGCGTGCTTCTCTCAAGAATAAAAGTAGGCTGTTAAACTGAAAAGTCTGACAATAAAAAGCCTATTAGTACCAGAAGCTTTGTCCTGCCGTCCTCTGTGCTCCACCCACACTTCAGAGAGCTCTACATCGCCATTTTCTCTTCTTCGTTTGTTCCTCCTGACCTCTTCTGCTGCTCGCTACTACTGTTGTCATGCCGACCGAGGCTGTTGTGTTTCCCGCTTGTGGTCTCGTCACTCATCACTTCCGGAAGTAGCTCGACAACTAGCTCAATAGGGTATACATGCACAAAGTAGCTCGGCAGAAATCGCATAAACTAGGTCGTGTAGCTCGATTCCGAGAAATCAAGTTCGGTTCAATTTCAGCCGAATTAAGGTGTATACATGGCATTTTGAACTTCGATTTCAGTCGAGCAACGGCAGAAATTCGATTCTCTCTATGTGCATGTAAACGTAGTGACTGTGTGTGCATAAAAGCTGAGTGAGTTTCTGGGATCCAGACAGACTCTTGCATCTT
The DNA here is from genome assembly GCF_027579695.1 of Neoarius graeffei. Lineage (NCBI taxonomy): Eukaryota > Metazoa > Chordata > Actinopteri > Siluriformes > Ariidae > Neoarius > Neoarius graeffei. The sequence continues at coordinate 9,680,836 of NC_083585.1, forward strand.
TCATCCAGCCACTGACGTTTCTGGATTCTGAGTCATGGGGAAAGCAAAAGAATCGTCAACGGATCTACGAGAAAAGGTAGCTGAACTGTATAAAACAGGAAAGGGATACAAAAAGATATCCACGGAATTGATAACGCCAGTCAGCAGTGTTCAAACTGTGATTAACAAATGGAAAATCAGGGGCTCTGTTAAAACCAGTCAAATGCCACAAAGTATCTCGCCTATAATACGCCAAACAGCACGGAGACAAGCCTCAAAACTTCTGGAACAAGGTAATTTGGAGTGATGAGACCAAAATTGAACTTTTTGGCCACAACCATAAACGTTACATTTGGAGAGGTTTCAACAAGGCCTGTGATGAAAGGAACACCATTCCTACTGTAAAGCACGGAGGTGGATCGCTGATGTTTTGGGGATGTGTGAGCTACAAAGGCACAGGAAACTTGGTCAAAGTTGAAGGAAAGATGAATGCAGCACGTTATCAGCAAATACTGGAGGCAAATTTGCACTCATCAGCCCGGAAGCTGCGCATGGGACGTACTTGGACGTTCCAACATGACAACGATCCAAAACACAAGGCCAAGTCGACCTGTCATTGGCTACAGCAGAACAAAGTGAAGGTTCTGGAGTGGCCATCTCAGTCTCCTGACCTCAATATCATCGAGCCACTCTGGGGAGATCTCAAACGTGCAGTTCATGCAAGACAGCCCAGGAATTTACAGGAACTGGAGGCTTTTTGCCAAGAAGAATGGGCAGCTTTACCATCTGAGAAAATAAAGAGCCTCATCCACAACGACCACAAAAGACTTCAGGCCGTCATTGATGCTAGAGGCGGCAATACACGGTATTAAGAACTGGGGTATGTAAACTTTTGATCAGGGTCATTTGGATGCTTTTTGTTGTCATTATGATTTAAAAATAGAAAACACAGTTGTTTATCAATAAATGGCTTCACCCAACCACTAGCCATGAGTGGGGAAAAAGTTTTTGTGTTATCATTCATTCATATTCTCTGAAAAAAGGCCAAGAAAGCAAAAATTCTGCCAGGGTATGTAAACTTATGAGCACAACTGTAGCAGTCTCAGGCTCCAATTTGTCCAGGTTATTATTCACCTACAGTGAATAATTGTTAATATCACATTCTTCCTCGATGATTGTACCTTTAAATCCTTTTGTTTAAAACCTTCGGCTTTTTTAAAAAAATTTTAAATAGAGTTAATATTGGACCAGCGAGATTGTAATAAATGATTTTGGGAAAAATTGAGTTATTTTTGTTGGCTTGTGTTTCAATAAGCTTTTAAAAGATCATCAGTATGAAGTATCTGTTCCTTGGCCTTTTCGTGTGCTATAGAACACTGATCAGTATATAATTACCGTCAAATAAAGTTGGGCCGCTGCCCTGTAACCGTCACCCTTACCGTGGAAAAACGGTTACAAACGCATGAAAAACCCCACTTATTACTTTCCCTCTTAAATCTGAACGGCTCTGATTGTTAAGTGATACAATTTCCTAAAAATGCAACCAAATATGAGTTACGCTGCCAAATAAAACAGCATGTTTCGGCGCCCACGTTGCACACGCATCAGGGGAGGCATTCTTTTTCTGTAATGTCATCAGTAATAAATATTTCAGCACGCAGTCATAGACTGTTTGACGCCTAAATTGACCATAAATTTTTGCCGTGTTTGAACAGGAAATATATAACAAACCTTGACTTGTATTTATGTTTAATTTAAATATATGGCGACATCCTTCTCAGGGTGCAGAGACGGTCCAGGGCGTGAGATGGGAGAATTTACCCCAGATGGGATACCAGTCCATCTCCGAACACCATTAACACACACTTTCACACCGGCGTATATTTGTACTGGACTGGACGCTTTCTGTAAAGGCGTGAATGAGCGGATGGGTTCACCGTCTCACCGACACGGAGTTTGTGCTCATTGATTTGCATTTTGATTGCGTGTGTAATGGAGTTAGCGGTCGAAGGCTAAGGTGTGTGTGTGTGTGTGAGAGAGAGAGAGGCAGAGATGGGGAGAGCGAGGGAATTGGGGCAGAGTTCTAGAATGCTGTGTGTGTGCGTGAGGAATCAAAGCCATTCCCCTCCTGTGGCCTCCTTCATTCTGCCTCCATTTTCTTCTTGCCCCCTTTTTTTTTGGTTTACAGCTGAAAAGCTCAGCCAAACTAAATATCTGGCTTGGCCTCAAAACATGGAATATTTAACTGGAGAAGAGCAACGCGCTCTCTACTCGTTTGGTCTGAAGGCTTTTCTGCCTTTTGTGGCCTGCGTTGTTGTGGAAACCTTCGCCCCACGCTGCCATCGTGCTGCAGTTGTAAACTGCTTTCTGGTGTTTGGACATCACTGGACTGAATGATATTTATGATGTTAAACACTGAAATCACAACTGTTACTCAGGGAATGAGAAGCAAAATCGATTTATTTGTTTAGCATGTTCATAAAAAAGTCAGGGTTATTCTGCTACATAGTAGACCTGCATTATTACTCTTTATAGCAGGGGTGGGCAGTTATTTTTTCCATGGGGCCACATGAGAAACAGAAAATTTAATGGAGGGCCGGACCAAAAGGCTGAACTAAATTCTGCATAATATTAATTGTATTTCTTTATATAAAGCAGTAAATAACATTGTTTTTACAAGCTGCTAAGACTGGTAAGAGTATGGGGAAAAAACGAGGTTGCCTTACAAAAAATGTCATTTATTCAATCAAATTTCCCAAAACAATGGTTAACAAAATGAACGTTTGTACCTTTTTTTTCAGTCACATTCACCCCAAAACACAACGGGCAATTCCATGTAAATGTCAACCTCACCATGCAAAAATAAAGCAACATGTAATCAGTGTTGGGCACGTTACTTTCAAAAAGTAATTAGTTATAGTTACTAGTTAATTTTCCCAAAAAGTAACTGAGTTAGTAACGGAGTTACTTTGTCATAAAAGTAACTAATTACCAGGGAAAGTAATTATTCCGTTACATTTTGTTCCCCCTCAAAAAAAAATCAAATTCAATTAGTGTAATCATAATAAAAGTGAATGTTAAATGTGTTTAATGACTGAAATGGACACTTAACAGAACCAATTAGTAACGTTATCTACACTATATTCATATTTTTGTGGGACAATGTGAGAAGACATCTATCAAATGTAATATATTTTTGTAGTTATTAAAATTATGTTACCAATTACTGGCCACTGACGAGGACAAACGCTTTGTTCCTCGACATAATGTGCATTGCACGTAAACACTCTTGCCTTTTATTTCAAGTAATGAAAAGTCCTGGCTGTATTTCCAGTGTGGAAGCGCAGTGCTGGGCTGACCGCTCGCCATCGCTGGCTCTTCCGATTGAAAGAGCGCGCAGTAGTGCAGTAGGCGTGGCCTACCTACGTCTGTTGTCCAAATCTACTCTGATTGGCTTACTGTGCCGTTGTCTCGCGTCTCCCCGCCCCACACTAAAGCAGAGGAAAGAAAGGCTGAGCGAGCAGCGTGCCAGATGAGAACAGCTTTAATAAAGTAACGCATAGTATTTTATTGTAAGTAACGGGAACGGCGTTATAACGATGTAAAAAGTAATTAGTTAGATTACTCGTTACTAAAAAAAGTAACGCCGTTAGTAACGCCGTTTATTTCTAACGCCGTTATTCCCATCACTGCATGTAATGCATCAAAACCACTCCCAGAGATCTCACCTAGGCCTGTATTTTACAGATGTGAATAAGTTGAACCAATTTGTAACCAACCTAATATGTCACTGTCAGTCTTTCTTTCTTATAATGTAAAACCCAAGCTAAAACCAACTTTGATCATGTACAATTCTATATTATTGCCACAAGCCACAGAAATGTATGCTAAAATCCACAAAACAGCAAAACAACAGTCATCCTAAATATTATTTAAGAACTTTGATAGTTTTAGCTGATATTTAGAGAGTTTTTCAAAGGGTTATGGTGGTTAAATTGCTGATTTTTCTAAACATACGCCATGTCTATTTCAGACGCGTCACATCCATAACGCTGACTTTTCCTTCCGGAACTCTGCATGAAATACAAAATATTTTAAACAAAGATTTTTTAATATTCACCTTGGACCCCTCTATCAAATGGATATCTCCATTTCGACATTAGGTTTACAATTTCACAGAGTTTGATAAAAATGTACAGTCACCCAAGAAAAGTGATACTTTTTCTGTCACATCCATAACGCATCTTTTATTGGCGTTTTCTGGCATGCCCTAGATGTACTATGGGAATTGTTCTTGTTCTATCACTTCTCCAGTATGGTACAGCCTTAAAATATGCAACACCTGTTTAAATACTGGGAGACAATAAAACATGCACTGGGTCATTTGTTGCCATTTTGAGTTCAAGTGTCACGTCCATAACGCTGGAATTGCTCAATAAAGACATCACAATATTGTCTTTCTACTCCAAATATCAAGCAAGATGCATCATACACTAAGTAACTTTAAAAACGCACATTGATAAAACTTGCTGAATTCGTGCTGAGTTTATCTCAAGAAGAAAAGAAATACATCACAATGGAAAAATAACTTCGTTCCGCCCGAATAAGTTCCAAATCTGTGCTCAAATCAGAATTTAAGGGAGTTGTACTCAATAACGTACAATATGACTCGGGTAGTCAATGACATGGACAGGCTTTAATTTTCAAACAAATTTTGCATACACTGTACACACACAATCTTGCCTATAAATACCCGGGGGAAATGATGGGAAAATTGTCATTATTGAAGATGCCACGCCTAAGCCAAAATCAATGTGAACAGGCCATCGGGATGTTGCGTGCCGGAAGTACACAGACAGAGGTCGCCCGGCACTTCGGTGTTCACCGTTCGACCATTTCCCGTTTGAGTCAGCGTTACAGACAGACAGGGAGCACCAGGGATCGTCCACGCCCTGGTCAGCCTCGAGTCACGACGCCAGTTCAGGATCAGCACATCAGGCTAGCTCACCTCCGTGACAGATTCCTAAGGTCTATGCCACGAAGAGTGAACGCCTTGTTGCAAGCAAACGGAGGTCATACACGATACTGAACCTGTAATTTCGTGAACATGGACCAACTGTCACTTTGAATTTTTTTATTGTGAATTAATTCTTGAGTTTGACAATAAATGTCCTTTATCGATGTTTCAAGATGTGTGTGCATTACATACAATATCATAAATTTCAAATATATGCATGGATCTAAAGTGATATCATGTTGAATTCCATTGTGCGTTTTTAAAGTTACTTAGTATATTATAATAATGATGCCCACATTTGTAGTCTAATCACCTCATTTGGTGTTTTTTATTTGTTCAGTGAGAGAAATCTCGTCTCTGTTGGTCTTTAACGAGTGCATCAGAGTCAGGGTGAATGTCTGAGGTGGAGATGTGAAGCACAGCTGACAGATGATCATCAGTCCATTCGGTGTAGGAATCAGATCTACAGATCGGCTCGGGCTCCGGCGCCTGCTGGTGACGTCACACTATGTGATTGGCTGGACCGTTTGAAGGATGACGTACAAGTTTGTGGTTGGTCTGGACAAATTACGGAAGTAGTTATTGCGGGATTAGGTTTCGTGGGATTTCATGTCGCGTGCATTGCGTTTTTGTTGAACACAACTTCAAAATAAAAGCAATGCACATTCAGTCCATGCATGAGGTAAAATTAGAAAATACGTTTATTTTGTAATTTCTAATTAACCTTACGCGGGCCGGTCAGAATGAACCAAAGGGCCGGATGCGGCCCGCCGGCCGGAAAATGCCCAGGTCTGCTCTATACCTTCATGTCATTGAATTAAAAAAATAAAGCTTTTTTTTAATGCTCCCTGGGATCGAGTGTGTCTTATAGATGCTACACATAATCACAAGTGAACTCCGACTAATCACCCAGTAAGACAGGTTGGACTAGAAGGTCACTGCTTATACCGCCGCCAATCCACATATTCTCAACATCAGGTCACTTGAACCTCAGATAATACTAAAGCTGTCCACCAAACTTCTTCAAAATCCATTCACTACTTTGAGTTACGTTGGGAACAAATCAACAAACACATAAATGGAGGCGAAAATATAACTTCCTGCAACAAACATATATTATTATTATTATTATTATTATTATTATTAATACAGTGGTTAGCGATTAAAACACTGTTATGCTGTTTTCACTTTACACGTATTAAGGCGTGATGTGAAGGGCGGCACGGTGGTGTAGTGGTTAGCGCCGTCACCTCACAGCAAGAAGGTCTGGGTTCGAGCCCAGCGGCTGACGAGGGCCTTTCTGTGTGGAGTTTGCATGTTCTCCCCGTGTCCGCGTGGGTTTCCTTCGGGTGCTCCGGTTTCCCCCACAGTCCAAAGGCATGCAGGTTAGGTTAACATGGGGTGGCCTCAGGTGTGTGTGTGTGCTCACTGCTTCAGATGGGTTAAATGTGAGGAAAAAGAGGAATTTCAAATAAAGGCTGCTGCTTCTGAATAAACAGTGTGAATGTGCACAAAAGTTGTTGATGAATTTACACAGCATTAATTTTCATATCTATATGTGGCACGGTGGCTGTCGCCTCACAGCAAGAAGGTCCGGGTTCGAGCCCCGTGGCCGGCGAGGGTCTTTCTGTGTGGAGTTTGCATGTTCTCCGCGTGTCCGCGTGGGTTTCCTCCGGGTGCTCCAGTTTCCCCCACAGTCCAAAGACATGCAGGTTAGGTTAACTGGTGACTCTAAATTGAGCGTAGGTGTGAATGTGAGTGTGAATGGTTGTCTGTGTCTATGTGTCAGCCCTGTGATGACCTGGCGACTTGTCCAGGGTGTACCCCGCCTCTCGCCCGTAGTCAGCTGGGATAGGCTCCAGCTCGCCTGCGACCCTGTAGAACAGGATAAAGCGGCTAGAGATAATGAGATGAGACGAGATGTGACACGGTTATGTGAGCTTTGATGTGAGGACATGAAGAACGCTCCTGCTGTTGGCAGCTTCAAATCTAGATTGAAGACCAAGCTGTTCTCAGATGCTTTCTGCTAACTTTAAACTTTACTTAACTTTTATTCTGTTTTATTCTGCTGTTTTTTACTGAACTTTTACTTCATTTTATTACTTTATTTCTACTATTGTTTAATTCTTATTTTTTTTCTCTCTTCTTCCCCATTTATTTTATGTAATTTTGTTTTCTATTGTTTACTGTTTTGCCTTTACCTCTGTAAAGCACACTGAACTGCCACTGTGTATGAAATGCGCTATAGAAATAAACTTGCCTTGCCTTGCATTCCACAGAATCACATGACCATGCAGTCGGCAAGTGGTGGTGGTGATGCTGGTGCTTTTGGCGCATTCATGTGCTATGGGAATTATGGTAAATACCAAACGCCGACATGGAAAGCACACATGAACGCTCCCTCTTGTGGTATTTTCCACTGGGCAACTCGTAGAAAATTTTGATACACGAGTTGCCGAGATGAGATGAACTTTAACCTTTTCAACATGGCGGCGAGCGGTACAAGACTAGCTTATGAACCAAGAAAGAAGTGGTTTTCACCTACGGAAAGCTGACTCTCACCTTTTAAACGAGTCATGTTATGTATATTATATTATTATAATATGTATATTATAGCCTAATACAAAATATTCTGTGGCTGTCCAAAGAACGCCAACAATGATCTAGATACTGGCTACTCTCATTGTGGCTACAGCCAAATTTCCAAAAACTGCGTGGCATTCAATGTGTTAAGAAAATCTCTACTTGTCATGATCAGGAAATATTCAGCATTTTTTGACTTTTGATAACTCATATTCCTGCTGCAGCTGATGAACAAGGCAATCTATAATTGTTTTAGCCAAATAACAGGCCTGATTCTGAATCTGGTCCACCATCTTTAATTTGTCAACAACAACAAAAGCATGTGAACACAACACACTGGTAAATACCACTTCCCAACTGGAAAACATCATCTTCCCATAGCACATGAACGCAGCATTATTCTATGACAAAAAAAGGGGCGGGGCAGGGTGTGTGTGGGGGGGTGATTTGGGTACATCCTCTCCTGATGTAGGGGAGAATGCAGGGAGTTTCACTGCTCGGTTCAGGAGGTTCTCAGACTGATATCAAGCTTCGCCACATCACAAAGTAGGTCACAGACTGTGTATATATACACACACACACACACACACACACACCAAAAAAAAAAACCCCACCCCGTTTTCATTGCCAAGCTCCTCTTCTGTTTTTGCCCCAGTTTTTAAAGTCGTTATCTTTATTGTTTTTGTTGCTCTCGTCAAACAGCGCTGGGTTTTGAGACGGAAAATGAACGCGGGACTCGACCAAGCCTGCAGCAGCGTGACGACGTTTCCGCAACTTGCGCCCTGATAGGCTGAATGTGTTCCTCTCATGGGTGACATGTTGGGAAAAACTGCACGTGTTGCGGAAAACAAATGTCACTTTTCCGCACACGGACATTCATCTCTGATGTGAAAGTGTTAGTCGTTCAAAAATTATATAGTCGGAGAAAAAAATTGTAACAGGTCACGCTGTATGGGTAATAATGGAGACAGAAATAAAACAAAGTGCAAATATAAATCTGTTTAAAAAAAAAGGTACAAAAAATATTTTTAAACAAGTATATAGAAGAGGAAGTGTGTTAACGGAGGATGACGAGGGATAAATAGAATAGGGTTGATTTGTTATATTAGAACTAACTTAGTATATGGTATATATGGTATATACTTATTTACGGGGATAGTTTATATATTCATATTTACAGGGATAGGTATGTAGTAGATATTTGTTTTTGTAATTATATATTTATATAGATATTTATGAAGTGTGTGTATATGGATATGGTATGTAGTATAAATTTATTTTTGTAATTATATATTTATATAGATATTCATGAAGTGTATATGGTATATATTTTTATAGGTGTATTAATGTAGTTTGGATTTCGGGGTAGTTAAAAAGGGGTGGGAAATTAAAAAAAAGTATTGTACTTCTTCCCACTCCTTTTTCAAACAACGTGCAGTGTTTGTAATGTCTTGGCTCTTTATGTTATTTTATTTATTCTTTTTTTTTGTCACTTTCTCGTTGTCTTTCTTTTATACGTACAAATAGTTAAATTTTTTTATACATGTTCGAAATAAATTAATTCATTCATAATATTATTATTATTATTATTTCAGAGTCTCAATGCTCTATCAATAAAAATATGAACAAATAATAAATGAACAATAAAAGCATCTGTATATTAGTGTTTATTAAAAATTATGAAAACAAATTAACCAAAATGAAGATTAGTGTTCAAATCGTAAGAAAGACGTTCAGAATTAATCCCATTACTTTTTGAACAATGTTTTTAGACCAGTCTTGAAAGTTTCATATGAACTTAACTATTCGTATGATGCAGAACATTTTTTTTTTTTAAAGATATTTTTTGGGCTTTTTTCACCTTTATTGGATAGGACAGTGTAGAGACAGGAAATGAGTGGGAGAGAGAGATGGGGAGGGATCGGGAAATGACCTCGGGTCGGAATCGAACCCGGGTCCCCAGATTTATGGTATGGCGCCTTATCCACCTGAGCCACGACGCCCCCGCAGAACATTTTTTTTAAATATGTATTTTTTTCATCTGTTAATCTGGACTGCTGTCGTACTCCAGGTCCAGTTTCGATGGTCTCCTGGGTCCACGTCCAGGCCGCGGTCTGCCGCCTGATGACCCCCTGGTCTCTGGTGGAACTGTCGTGTTCTCCTCCCCCCCGTAGGTTTCCTCCGGCTGTGATGTAATCGGGGAATTTCAGCCGTGTGGTTTTGCTTTCCAGGCTTACACAGCTGGTGTTCTTTTCCTTCTCTCTTCCTGCCCAGCGTCGACTTTCCGCAGCGATCCTCAGGAGCGGTTTTGGCCTTGACTGGCGATCTGCTTGTCCTGAAACAGTTGTTGTTGTTGTTGCTGAGATGCCATTGCCTCATAGCTTGAAGTTCTCAAGGTGCCCATGGGAAATTAAGATCAGAGGAGGCAGGCTGAGGCAATCTCATGTCTCAATCTTTGTGTGCGTCCATAAAGACGCTGAGGGGGGGAAAGTTTTCTGAGGCTGCGTTCTCTGACTTTGGTCTAACTCAGCAATCCAATTATACAGCAGGAATGCAGCATTCACCCTTTAAATGAACATTCTCTCACATTCACGGTTGGGATCCTTGGATAAAATATGGCTTGTGTGTGTGTGATGCCTCGTTTCCGTGCTCTGGAGCTGTGTTTTATTCTGAAGGGTTTTCCGAGACCCCGGGCCCCCTGGTGGGATGGTGAGTGAAACCTGCAGCTCATGGTTCGTGAGCCTCCTTTCAGTCAGAACACTGGGTTTGAGGTTTAAACTTGGTGGTGGAGTTTTGGGTTTTGGGCACAGGGCGTTGTGGTTTGAGTTGGCGTTGTGTGAATACGGAGCTGGAGACAGATGATGAGACACAGAGGTACAGCAAAGTAGAGAAGATGTTATTCTTGAGCATTTTTTTTTTCACCGTTTCTGACCAGACAGATTATTTTGTTGTTTTTTCTTTTTCTGTAGTGATGAGGGACGGTCGGTTTTCGCTTCCCTTCAGTCTGAGCAGCTTTCTGAAGGCCTCGGCAGTTTGAAACGTTAAATGGCATTAAAGTTGAACAGTCTGCAGGGGAAAGTCAGGGGCAGTGAGAACAGCTGCTGAAGTGTGAAGACGACCGAGATTTAATGCGAGGGTGAAACGGGGGTGAAAGCAAAGACACGGGTTTTGTCTCTCGTCTCCGTTCTCATTTGACTGCGTCTCTCAAGCCCTTCATCAGAGACACAAAGGAGGGAAGGGAAAAGCCGCCTCACACTTCCTCTAATCACATGCTCTCTTTTTTTCTCCCTTTCTTTACCTCTGACAAAATGTCACGACGTCTAATTTTACACATTTAGTTATAATTTTCTGCGACTGCTTTATTCGTCCCGCATTAATTTTACATGTGGAACCCCATCCTCTGCAGCTGCTCCTCCCAGATTAGATTACTGGATCTGCCATACTTGTGGTTTTTTATTTTTTTGTCTCCACCCACAAGAAATTTATCTTCTGTTTTAATCTCGGAAAATTCCTCTGTAACATATATATCCAACGGTTTAATTTAATACGTTAGAAACAAAGCAGCATTTTGAGCAGCAGGTCAGCTATATTTTTCCCCCCAGTAAAGTGCGAGTTATTTGATCTGTAGCAAAGTGCTGAAAAATATCACATTTATCATGTTATAATATCAATATCGTGTTAAATTACATCACAATCCACTTTTCGGATACATTACTAGTTTCTACGGTATTTTAATAACGGTTGTAAAAGATTGTTCAGAATGTACTTTCCCTCTGTTTCTCTGTTCAGTCATTTTCACCGACCCAAACTGAAAGTGTTACCGAACACTGCACTGTCCTGGGGTGTTCAAGTACCGTGGTATTGTAATATTTTTGCTTGATACCATAAATGAAGAGTTTGGATCTGAGGGCGTATTCACACCTACATTGTTTGGTCCGGACCAAACGAACCAAATTTCCCTTGGTCCGGACCTTTTGGGTTGGTCTGAATACAAACCACCGAACTCTGGTCCGGACCAAACAAGCGGACCGAGACCGAGCTGCAAGGTCGGACTCGGTCCGGACCAAAGGAACCCTGGTGCGGACCTTTTGGAGGTGTGAAAGCAGACCGGACCTAATCCGACAGTTTTGCTTTTTTGTACCTCGGGAGCTTCCGTCGTTTGTCGAGCATTATGGGAAACAGAGTCTTGACACTCCACCGCAAAGTGCAAACACTGTTTCGGTTGTCAAGGGTCGTTCAGTCACCAGTGGTAGGCGAGTACAAAAAATGAGTAGGGGGCAAACGTGGGCCGAGGAAGAAACGCGTACCCTTGTGGATATATGGGCAGATGTCCACATATCTGAGCTTTTGGAGAGAACACACAAAAATGCCGACGTGTTTGCTGTATTCAGTGAGAAAATGAAGGAGAAGGGGTTCACGCGCTCCCCAGAACAATGTCGGCTAAAAGTGAAGAAACTCCGTCAGACCTACATTAAAATCAGGGACATTCTTTCAAAAAGTGGCGGTACTAGCGACGCAAAACAGAAATTCATCTATTGCATGAAGAGCCAGAACTGTCACAACACGATGTGTGCTCATCAGCGCTATCCTCCGTAGCCGCCTTGCCCTTTGCCGTCGTCGTTGATAAATTACTTGTACAACAGCATAGTAATCGCACAATTGTGAAAACTGGAAAAACATATAGCTTTGATGACATTAAAAAGAATAACAGCACGGAAAGCCTCCATGACTACTTTTGAACTTAACGCTTTGTGCGCGTGTCGTCTCTGACCAATAGCTGAACGGCCTCAGGGCGCGTGGCTTTGTTGACAGGTTTTGGTCCGCTTACTAAAATGTACAGTGTGAAAGCGAATCGCACCAAATTGAAAAGATAAAAAAAACATTTGGTTCGGACCAAAGCAAGTGAACTATCGAACTATCCTGGTCTGAATACACCCTAAAACACAATAAATTCATGGTACTAAACTTGAGGAAAAAATCATTTTCTTTACCAAAACACTGGCAGCATGAAAACCACCATGTTGTGTTTGAAGCCTTCAAGGCTTATTATCAAAATTCTGTTTATCTCATTTTATTAAATATCGGAATGCACGTTTGATCGCTGTTTTGTCGCTGCTATAGCGAGTTCTGAGTGTTTGAAATATGCTCTGTAATATATCAGTCCATATGTCAAAGCAACGGCCGTAAACGAGATGCGTCGAGACCTGTGCGAGACATCGTAGGACGGAAGTAAAACGTACAGCGGAAATCAAAGTGACCGACATCCGCCAACATCGTCAAAAGACGCGCGCGCCCTCTTTCGAATGCTGATGTAATCAAGCCAGAAGTTTTCCCGTGTCCAAAATTGCTCCCTACTCACTGTATAGGGCACTATATACCGTAGTGTGAACTCCATTTTGTAGCGCTATCCGAAACTTTAGTGAGGATTATGTGGGAAATTCGCCCAGTATAGTATGGATCTATCACAAAAACACATGCATGTATTTATTATTTTGAAAAAACACCCAGCCGTCTGATCTGGCACGTTTTAATGGTGCGACAGTAATGATGTAAATACCAGCGCGACGGACTCGTCCTTATCCTATCGTCTTTCCAACTCTTCTCTACTCCACGTTGGTTCGAAGTGGTATGGAATAATCTCCATCACCGATGAAGCTGGCAAATCTCGAAATTAGTCTAAATTGGAATGATACGGCGATCTGGCCGCTGTGTAAACAGTTTTCAAAATGGCGGCGCCGACACTTCACGTTTGAAGTCTCGCACAAGTCTCGTGAAGATCGCGCGGATAAGCGACGCCTGCCACGGACCAAACGAACCACATTCAACATGGCTAAAAACCGAAAAGGCCGATAAGTGTAATATAATACGCCAATACGAATCGCGGTATAAGGTTAATAAAACCGAAAACGTAATTGAGTAACACGTTAATTAAGAAATAAAGCAAGTTTAAAAATGACTTCAGTTCTCCTTTAATAAGACACGATGAGGTCATAATGAGAGATCGATAAGATTACGTCATTGTAGTTATACAACGAAACTTTGGTGGCACGCCGAGAAAACGACAGCAATAAAAACACTACAAATAAAATACAGGATGAAGTGGGGGAGGGGAGGGGATTGCGGTGAAGGCAGATCGTAATAATTGTATTTACAGTCCTGAATGTAAAGTAATAACATTAAAACTGCAGATCTAGATTTTAATTTTTAAAATTTTATTTAAAATTTTTTTTTTTCCAAAATGCAATATATCCATGACATGTTTTTCCCAAAATGTGATAAAAACGTGTGAGAGAGAGAGAGAGAGAGAGAGGGAGAGAGAGAGAGAGAGAGAGAGAGAGAGAGAGATGTGACTAGAAACAAGAAGTGGATCTACAGTCGTGGCCAAAAGTTGTGAGACTTTTATCACAATTTTTGGGCTTTTGTTTGTCCACCCGCTTTTTGAGGATTGACCACAGGTTCTCGCTGGGATTAAGATCTGGGGAGTTTCCTGACCATGAACCCAAAATTTCAATGTTTTGTTCCCCGAGCTACTTGGTTATCACTTTTGTCTTGTGACACGGTGTATGGAATCACCGAAATGTATTTGTGCTGTCAATCACACAGCAGCTCTTTCCTATCTTCGATCTGTTTTTCGTGTTTTCATGACTTTAGCGCTGTGTTACTTCCATCTACGGTGAAGTCATGTGCGTTCCCGCTATTGTACACGAAGAGATTACGCAGCATGATGAGATCATAGCCTAATCATGGTTTATTTTATATTTCACTGATTCAAATCATAAATTTGTATCGCAGTTTATCGCCACACAATATATCGTTACGTTCCCCCCTGATTCTTCTCCAAACGGAAGGCACTACCGTCATGCATTCCTGGTTGCATGTGATGATCTGAGCAGTGTGGGTTTGTTGTTGGTTACCGTTTCTGCAGCTTACCGTTTTTAAGTATAACTGCTTTAGTTTCAGTGTTTCTCCTGAACCAGAGCAGAACATCTTGTTTTCCATAAAAAAACCCCTCTGTGGGTGGTTAATTGAGTGAGCATAAAGCCAAAAACTCTTAACCCTATTCACACGCCGTTGGTTCGCATGTTGAGAAAAGGATCGTCCAGACCCTCTGGGCTCGTTCTCACACGGCACGGCGGGGCTCTTCTGTCTCAACTGGCCTGCTGGTGGCTTCCTGCTGTTCTGTGGAGTTGATGGTCCTTGAGCAGCGCTACTCCACACACACTTTCTCAGGACATAACAATAGCCTCCTCAGTCCTGGCCCCAAGTAATCCCCCCCCCTCATACTCGCTTTACACTCTGTGTGTGTGTGTGTGTGTGTGTGTGTGTGTGTGTGTGTTCAGGCCTGTGTTTGCTCACCGCACGAGGCTGCAGCAGCTTCAGGCTCTGTGTTGTGTCCAGGATGCAAACAGCACATCTTTCAACATAGTATACCATTATTTTTTAAAACTGTATCTCATTATTAAGCTGTTACACATCTCATCATTTCTACTGAGACTGTAGAACGTACAAGATTATCAGTAACCAGGTGACACGAATAAACTCCACATGATTGAATAGTAGGTTATGATAACGCTGTTTTCTTGCTCGAGTGGATTCAAGTGCTTCAAAATGGCCGCTTTGACTTTTACAGGGTTCCACGAGTTCATGTTCGGAGTTGAAACCTTGGCAGTACCCGAGTGGATTTGAGTTATTCATCATAAGACGCGTCAGTGTCAACCGAATTCCACTAACATAACATCTGGCATGCTTACTGTCTGGCAAACGGCATACAGAATAAGAAATGGGGCGTGTGTGGGTGGGGGGTGTTTCGTTTTGTTTTTTTTTTTTCCCAGGGCATGCTGTGCCTGATGTAAGCTGCATGTCCTGCTGCTGCTGATAAGATTCCAGAAACATAAGATTCTCTGATAACCATCTGGACAGAAGGAGGGGTGTTTTGTTTTTGTTTTTTCCCCCAGGGAAGGAGAGAAGACTGTTAAGATTAACACCATGTTGGGGAAAGTCTGCGTTTTTCTGCTCTCACTACCCTGACTGCTTCCTCTCCGTTTTTTTCCTTTTCACCCTGAATGGTCTATAAACGTGCACATCTTCACTCCGAGGAGCAGAACGACGTTAATACTGTACTACGCTACTGTGTTAATTGTCTCTTAAAACAACCTAATCAAATAATTCACATCAGTAATGGCTGCAGGTGATGAGACGTAACCGAACATATTCCAGTCTTCAAGTGTTTTATGTTCCAGATCAACTCGGATGAAGACCGTGTGGTTTAAAGATCACCGACGTTGCCAGTGTTCTTCTCTTACGTCCTGTTTGTTTTCTCACTGGTTTCGTCTGATATCGTCTTGTTCATTTTGCCTGTGAGAGTTTAAAATCTCGAAACTCACGCTGGCAAACGGTTCCAAAACATCCTTGCGGCACGTGCTGATCACCCGGAGCAAAAACGTGCGTGGACGTGACCTTATGAAGCATTGCATTCAACTGGTTAACTAATAAGTTTCAGATTTGCTTACTTTATTTTCCAAAAGTAATCTTCCTTGTCTAGTTGCCCAGTGTGGCTAATTTTGCATGATGGATTCTTTTGTCTGCAGTGATGCACAAAAAATTGCCCACGATAATCGCTGGCGCCCTGCCTTCTGGAACACGAGCTGGAACACAGTGTACCACATTCTGTATTGTTGAAAACTGGGGGAAAAACAATGGTTTGTGCTCGGGAGCATTTTTGTCCCTCTGCATCTCCACATTTAAACATGTCCGAGCTTTCAAAGGCTGGTATTTATATTTTATATAGTAGTATTGTTTTGGTAACGAAGTATTTATTGAAAAGGAGTCAAATTTTCTGAGTTATGAGCCATTTAAAAAAAAAAAAAAAAATCAGCTCATATACCATCAGTAGAGAAAAACAAAATGGCAGAGCGTGTTGCTAAACCAACCGAGAATGAAATAAAAACTCCACAATTTTTAAGAAGCAACAAAATATGGAATAAAAGTATTTGACGGTAAGAACGTATTTTTTTTAAATGAATTTTTCAAGAATTATTATTGCGTTTTTCACAAATTGCTCCTGTCATTTCGCCAGTTTTACATTCTAAGCGGAAATGATTTTGTTGGACGTTTTGTATAAAGTTTTTTTTAAATCGAATTTGCATAAAAATAAAAATGCTCTGTTTCTCAAAATCCAGTGAATGTGGATTGAATAAAACAGTTTTTCCACTCGATCTCGGTGCTACGCGCCTCGCCGGCGATCAGCTCATGTACGACTCGATTTCGTGGAATAACTGTAGATTATTCCCCTGGAAAGATCAAGTCTTAATCAGTATACAGACAAAATATGAAATTGTTTTTTTTTTCAACCAAACTATATATTTATCAAGGGATCAAATCTGCCTTGTTTCATGACCGATGGAAATGTAAAATGGAGGAACGCTTCTTATAATACAATCACAAAACTGTATCGGAGAACAAATATGTATTTTATGTCTAAATGTCCGATTTATCTGTATTCTGTTATCCCCCGTTCTTGGTGAACGAGTATGGACTTGTAGAGCAGATGAGTAGATCAGTAGTTTGTTGACATCAGCCACTATATCTGGCTCACAAACAGAAGCACAAAGAGTTGTGTAATTCTTCTAAAGGGAGCGTCGATATTAATACACCTAATATTAACAGACTTCCATCTGACATGGAAAAAGAAACTCAGCAAATTGTTCCAACTCTTCATGTAGACAGGGGCGCAGATACGTTTTTTGAACTGGGGGGACAAAGCTGCCAGCAAACCAACCCCACCCCCACCCCCTACGACATTACTCACTGACATTACTTTGAACAGACTATCAAAAAATTGCAAGGTGATATGATAAAGTAAGGCACAGTTTACTTACAGTCGTTTTTTGAAAAAACGATGCAATCGTTTTCTGCCTTTTCGGTTTGGCACCCTTCATCATGCCGTGTTGGGGTCCTGAACTAGGAGCTGTCCCCGATATGCCTGTCAAACTTGTTGTGGGTAACCATAGCAACTAAGCTCGAGCTCACAACCTGTGCAGTCTGCGCAGCTCAACCAACCGAATATCAGTCTGTGTTTTGTTTTATGTGAGTTGTTGCAACTATGTATGTACTGCTGTGCACCTCAATAAACCGAATGGTAATTAGTCTTTTGATTTTTCCGTGAGGTTTGCCTTATGCAAAGAAAGACAGCATAGACGTTTTTTCCTCCCTATAAGTGGGGGGGACCAAACGAGGCGAATTTAAATCTGGGTGGGACGAATCCCACCCGTCCCCCCCTCTATCTGCGCCCGTGCATGTAGACACTCTTTTGGCTGTAATTTGGGTGAATTTTAGAACTGCGTCTAATAGAATATTTAGACATAAAATGCATGTTAGTTTTGTGATCAAGCCCTTATTCACACCCCAGATCTCAAAACCCAACAAAGATGTAAGGCTGAGATTTTTCACACTGTTTACTGGGACCAATGATCTGAATCTTTAGAACTAAGAAGCAAATCTGACCTGGTTAGTCAGGAGGCCTTCACTGATATCTCATGGAGTGACCCTGCAGTGATGGATATTTTCATTCCATGATTTGCAAGTCATGGAAACCTGATATTTCATTGAAAAATAGTACAAAGACAACATGTCAAATGTTTGAATTTGATGTCAGCAACACGTTTCAAAAAAGTTGGGACGGGGCAACAAAAGACTGAAAAAGTTGTAATGCCAAAAAAACAAAAACAACTAATTTGTTTAATTGTCAACAGGTCAGTAAGATGATTGGGTATAAAAAGAGCATTGCAGAGAGGCGGAGTCTCTCAGAAGTAAAGATGGGGCGGGATTCACCGCTCTGTGAAAGACTGCGTGGGCAAACGGTGCGACAATTTAAGAATAACGTTCCTCAATGTAAAACTGCAAAGAATTTGGGGATCACATCATCTATGGTCCATAATATCATTAAAAGATTCAGAGAATCTGGAGAAATCTCTGTATGCGAGAGACAAGGCTGAAAACCGACATTGGATGCCTGTGATCTTCAGGAGACGCTGCATTAAAAGCAGACACGTGTCTGTAGTGGAAATCACTGTATGGGCTCGGGAACACTTCAGAAAACCATCGTCTGTGAAAACACTTCATTACTGCATCCACAAATGCAAGTTAATACCATGTCCAACCAATATCCAGAAACCCCGCCCCCTTCTCTGGTTCTTTTACAATGGACTGAGGCGAAGTGGAAAACTGTCCCGAGGTCTGACAAATCAAAAGTAGAAATTCTTTTTAGAAATCATGGACCACATGTCCTCCAGGCTAAAGAGGAGCGGGACCATCCAGCTTGTTATCAGTGCACAGTTCAAAAGCCAGCGTCTTTGATGGTATGAGGGGGCATTAGGGCACATGACCTGGGTAGCTTGTACATCTGGGAAGGCATCATTAATGCTGAATGACATAAACACGTTTCACAATGCTGCCGTCCAGACAAAGTCTTTTTCAGGGAAGGCCTTCCTTCTTTCAGCAAAACAATGCCAAACTGCTTTCTGCACATTAAAACTGCATGGCTCTGTAGTAAGAGAGTCTGGGTGCTGAACTGGCCTGCTGCAGTCCAGACCGGTCTCCCATTTAAAACTTTTGGTGCATTATGAAGCGCAAAATATGACAAAGGAGACGCCAAACTGTTGAGCAACTGAAATTGTATATCGGGCAAGAATGGGACAACATTTCTCTTTCAAAACTACAGCAATTGGTCTCCTCAGTTTACAGAGTGTTGGTAAAAGTAGAGGTGATTCAACACCGTGGTAAACACGCCCCTGTTCCAACTTTTCTGAAATATGTTGCTGATATCAAATTCACAATGAGTATGTATTTTTCAAAAAACAATTACATTTCTCAGTTTCAACATCTGATATGTTGTCTTTGTACTATTTTCAATGAAATATCAGGTTTCCATGATTTGCAAATCATCACATTTCTGTTTTTATTTGTAAGAGTGTCCCAACTTTTTTGGAAACGGGGTTGTAGTTTTTGTTCCCATAAACACGTAAATAGGATTGTGTACGAGTTTGTCGTGGAACCAATGAGAAAGCAAAAAAATAGAGGTTGTAAATATTCAAATATATACACTGCTGCTAGATAACGCACAAGTCATTGCTGTAGCCACTGCCAGTTGTGTATCATTCCTATTTTAACGAAAGCAAATTCATTCTCTGACAACTCCGTTATTACATCCTGAGGCTTGCACATCCATCCATCTGTCTACCCCTACATACATGCATCCGTACACACACACTAGATGGATGTCAGTCCATTCCATTGCATCATAAACTCCTCCACATCTAGAGGTAATTTGTGGCAGCCAATCATCTCCTGACTTTTTCTGGAGTAAATCAGGACACTCGGCACTGTGACGCACCAGCTGTAGCTGCTGCTCCACCATGCTGCCCAGGTCACGAGTTCAAAACAGTTGATCATCCAGTTGTCATCATGATCCCACTGGTGTGTGTGTGTGTGTGTGTGTGTGTGTGTGTGTGTGTGTGTGTTGGGGCTATCAGAATCTATCCCCACTGAACAGGAGTTATATTGTAGGTTCATTCTTTTCGTCTCTATAAAGGGGGGAAAAAATACACAAAATCCAACACTGAAGGATCAGGAGAAAATGCAGGAAGTTTAAATGTTAGGCGTACGTTCAGGTGGAGACGTGGCAGGGTTCAGCTTCAGAAATCCAACCCCCACCCCAAATAATGGAGAGAGAGAAAAAGCGTGTGCTTGTAGAGGACTCGTCTTGAACAAACCCACGTGAAACGAAATTTCCATGTGCTCCTTCCTGTGTAATTTGTTGCCTGCAGTGAGAGGCTGCCAGTTGAATTGTGTGCTATTGACTGTCAGTAAATTGCTGTCGGGATTTGGCTAATGGCTTTCTTCTGAATGACTGGAAGCACCGGAGCCAGCTGGCCCATGCTGTTTAGCTGTGCATGATGGGATGCTCGTCTGCTGCTCCCTGTTTGACGTTATTCTGATGAAGCAGCCTATTGAGGAGCTCTGGCTTTGTTCTGGAGCTCTTGTCTGCTCTCTGACCAAACACACACACACACACACACACACACACACATTTTCCCCAACAACCCTGTGGAGCTCATCAGTGTTCAAATGGACCATGAGCCATGCCATACACACCTAATGCTTCTAAAAGCTTCACAAGCCTTAGCCCATGTTTACATTAGACCGTATCAGCGGATCATCAGATTAACGTTTTTAAAACGATTAGTGTGCACACAGCAACACTAGTACACGATTTGCGTGCACACAGCAATACCAATACATGGATACGCTCGGCTCCGCAGGCATCCTGCGCTCCAAATCACTCCGCCCTGAACAGCGAGTGCCCTCTGGAGGGTGCGCACTCCGGCCCTGCGCAGCTCACAGAGCGCGCGAGTGAAGTGAACAAGCTGTGATTCGGGACTGAGCCGCTGTGTGTGTGATCCCAGCGCATATCACTTACCACTTGCAAGTGGAAGGATGGCAAGCCTAAAGACAATCATAACTACACAATGGGCAGTATTTGCATCAGTATTTGCAGTATTTTCATACTTTTTAATGAAAGGTGATACAAGGCGGAAGTCCACGCCGTTTTTCAGCAGTCGCGTCACATGACCAACGCCAGCGAATCAGGAAGGTGGATGTTACAGTGACGTTGTCCAATGAGACGCCAGCTAGAGCTCAGCACAGCGTATCCGCGTATTCTCAATGTTTACACAGCACCGGACCAGACACGATCTGGATTGAATACGTGGATGCTGGCGGATTCCCGTTTCCCGGCGTTTCCAGGCGGTTTAATGTAAACGGACAGTGCATCCGCGAAGAAAACGAGACAGATACGGTCTAATGTAAACTTGGCCTTAGGCTACATCCACACGACAACGGCAACGAGATGTTATTTAAAAAATATCGTGTCCACATGGGCAACGATCAGTAAAATATCAGGTCCATATGGCAACACAATGCTTGCTGAAAACGATGCAATACACATGCCACACCTCTAGGGGCGCTGTAAGACGGTCCCTTCGGAGACACCAGAACAATAGAAGAAGTAAGGACGCATGCACATAAACTATTATGCGCGAGACTTCATGTTAGCCACAAAGTCAGAAAAATCTGTTCGTAAAATTACATTAGGGGCAATTCCATGTAAATGTCAACCTCACCATGCAAAAATAAAGCAACATGTAATACATCAAAACCACTCCCAGAGATCTCACCTAGGCCTGTATTTTACAGATGTGAATAAGTTGAACCAATTTGTAACCAACCTAATATGTCACTGCCAGTCTTTCTTTCTTATAATGTAAAACCCAATTTAAAACCAACTTTGATCATGTACAATTCTATATTATTGCCACAAGCCACAGAAATGTATGCTAAAATCCACAAAACAGCAAAACAATAGCCATCCTAAATATTATTTAAGAACTTTGATAGTTTTAGCTGATATTTAGAGAGTTTTTCAAAGGGTTATGGTGGTTAAATTGCTGATTTTCTAAACATATGCCATGTCTATTTCAGACGCGTCACATCCATAACAGAATTTCGTCACATCCATAACGCTGAGTTTTCCTTCCGAAACTCTGCATGAAATACAAAATATTTTAAACAAAGATTTTTTTTAATATTCACCTTGGACCCCTCTATCAAATGGATCTCTCCATTTCGACATTAGGTTTACAATTTCACAGAGTTTGATAAAAATGTACAGTCACCCAAGAAAAGTGATACTTTTTCTGTCACATCCATAACGCATCTTTTATTGGCGTTTTCTGGCATGCCCTAGATGTACTATGGGAATTGTTCTTGTTCTATCACTTCTCCAGTATGGTACAGCCTTAAAATATGCAACACCTGTTTAAATACTGGGAGACAATAAAACATGCACTGGGTCATTTGTTGCCATTTTGAGTTCAAGTGTCACGTCCATAACGCTGGAATTGCTCTTATAATGACCAAATACAATGAAAAGTATTTTTCCAGTCTCACCTGTGAAAGGTAATCCCATGTGATCTCGTTTGGACGGTAAACTGTTGGTACAGTTAAACGCTGCACATGAATGAGGCATCTTTATTCTCTGCTTTGACCCATCCAATATGGCGGCGAGGATGACGTATGATTCTACGCGGAAAGCGGCGTCCTTTAATGGTCCAGAATAAATTGAATGCTACACGTTGATGGATTAATTTGTTCTTCTACGCCCTTTTTGAGGAATGTATTATAGGACTTAAACCAACATCTGAAGAGGTGAGATCACTCCTTTTTTTCCCTATTTTTGCTGGCGGGATTGTCTCTGCCCTAAGGGCTATTCTCTCTCTCTCTCTCTCTCTCTCTCTCACTTTGCACCATTACACAATAAATATTCACAGTGAAAATATTTTGTAAGCGCATTTCATGAACCAAGTTATAGGATTTGTTGACAACTCGCATCGAGTTCGTTACACTTCTACCCAGCATGAAGCACTCACAGTCATGTGGTTGTGACGTCATCGTAAACAAATTCGTTCTACTCATCCAGACGACTTCGCAACGGCAACGTTGCCAGATCTTTCCACTCTGGAACCCGTTCTCAAAAGATTGCGTTGTGGGGCACCCAAAACGCCGGTGCCGTCAGGCCGAAACAATAAACAATTGTATCGGATTCACCCGAATCCGTTGCCGTGTGGACAGGGCCTTAGATTTGTTCCGAGATTTACTTCGGTACTGAAGACTATGATTAAAGGCAGCACTGTAGATGAAGATTTGAGGAACTCTTTTTAAAATAAAATCCACTCTGCTTCAATTCGCAAACGTCAGTGCTTCCAGTAGAAATTATCTCTATGTCCTTAAATCAATTTTAATGCTGCGTGGCCCAGAAGACCCCTCTAGTGTAGCGAGGCCGTGTCTGTAGATCTTTTTATACACACATTCTGTAATAGTCCCGCCTGAGCAATTTTACACTGAACCACGTGAAGCCGGGCCAGTGTGTGTTTTTTACGTTACACGCCGATGTTCTGCAACCAGAGGTGTGATGCGTCACAGTGGATCATCAGCGTCTAGGGTGACGCATCTCAGCGTCGGAAACATGAACACCCTGAGTACAGCGGCGCTGCTTTCAAAACCACAGCAGATTAAGCCGGGTGCTGAGGTGCTTCTGTTAGACGTGAACATTTTATACCACTCTTCACGCACAGGCAGAGGTGCTGAGCATCATATGAACATGTGATCACTCCCGCCCGCTGAATGCTGTCCTTCACGTTGAAGGAGAGTAAAGTAACAGCCTATATATTTTATTTTTAAATACATGTTATATATCTTGCACTGTAATGTGTGTGTCCTTTAGTTGAGCCGGCTTTTCGGGGGGGGGGGGGGGGGGGGGGGAAACAAGTCTGTTGTAGAAAACTGTGATCGAAGACAGGAGTGGAGAGGCTCATGTGAACCGCATGTTTGTGTGATCAGAATTACAGTTGTGGTCAGATGTTTACACACAGTGAAGTGAATGTCAGGGCAATATTTGGGCTTTCAGTCATTTCTTTAAACTGTTCTTTTTCTCTGGCAGAATGATTGTACAGCATCCAGCTTTAATAAAAAAAAAACCACTAGAATTTGGTGCGCAAGTTTTAATTTTCTTTGGGTTTTCTGAAATCAACACGGTCAAAATTATATATGCAGGGTCAAAAATTTACATACGCTCACTTAGATTATTAATTCAGAGGTGCTGAAACTTCCAAAATGTCTCTTATCTTGCCAAGGCCGAGGTCTCTTAACTTCCTGTTAGTGATCATGATTGACTACAGCTGGTAGCTTCTCTGTGTCTTCATAAAAAGGGTTTGTTTACAGCACTCATTGGATTGACTAACACACAATACAATGGGAAAGTCCAAGGAACTCTGTGCAGATCTGAGAAAGAGGATCGCAGATGTACACAACTCCGGAATGTCTCTTGGAGCCATTTCTAAACAACTGCAAATTCCAAGATCAATTCAAGCAATTGTATCCAAGTTATTGTGAGGTGTAGTCACTTTGCCAAGCCACTTTGCTTCAAGAAAACCCAAACAGTCACCCTCAGCTGAAAGGAAATTAGTTTGGATGGTCAGGAACAACCTGGGAACCACCATGGCACAGCCCTGCCATGAGCTGGAAGCTGATGGATCACTGTCTACAGTTCAGATCACCATGGACTAAGAGGCTGCTATCCAAGAAATAACCCCCTGCTCCAAAATTGACACCATCAAGCTTAGAGCATATACGCAGAACCATGGCCTCACTTTCGTTTATAAATGCCTTGAGACCTCAAGAATGGCACAGGAATAGTTTTAAGCGTTAACAATAAATCTAATATAGTAATTTTTACGATTAAAGTGATTTCTGTAGGTAGCAGTCTGAGTGAATGACCTGGACGTCCATAACGTCACAGCAGGAAGTCTATCGGTCTCATCGCCATTTCCACTATACTAAAACACAGAGCTGACTGCAACTCCGATCCTCCATTTTGAGCTAATTTATCACCATGCCACGTAGATGTGTTGGTGGCCGGTGCAGCAACACGACAGAAGGTGGATATTACGTTGCATTCATGGCCCAAGAATGTTCAAACTGCAAAGATTTGGACGCGTTTTGCAAGAAATTCACACACGTTGGGCGGCTATGAAGTGGTCTCTCCTCTGCTCTGCACATTTTACTGAAAACTCGTACGAAACCTCTGATCTGTTGAGGAGCGTTGGCTATAAGCCCGTATTGAAAGAGGGTGCAGTTCCAACAATTAAAGAAAACTACAAGAAAAGGAAAGTATTTATTTTATTGTTTTAAAGTGAGTTCAGTTGCACCAGTCCTCCTGGAGCGTGAACCGAGGGTTGCTGCTAAAACCCAGGACAGGATGGAACAGGACGGGACATATCGCTCAGGCAGTGACCTCCCCGCGGTTGTTGCTAAAACTGGTGACATCCCGTTCTGTCCCGGGTTT
This sequence comes from Neoarius graeffei, assembly GCF_027579695.1. Classification (NCBI taxonomy): domain Eukaryota; kingdom Metazoa; phylum Chordata; class Actinopteri; order Siluriformes; family Ariidae; genus Neoarius; species Neoarius graeffei. The sequence goes on from NC_083585.1 coordinate 9,706,374, forward strand.
TAGTAATTGGCTGAGCCGACCAGTAATGGCGGAGTACACAGTATGGAGAGAATGAGTGGACCAGCTGCCTGATTTTCTCCGCTGGATATTGCTGCCATCTCACCTTTACATGGAAGAAGTGAATGAACGGAGAACTGAACAAACAACTGAAAGTCAGATTGTTTCAAAACAATCGGCTGCAAGCTCGGCCTTCAAGAAGCGAGAACACAGACGGGTAAGCTCCGACTCTCATTTGGATAAAAAAAAAACCAACACATTGTTTACCTGCATTTAGATTAATCCATGTAACTTGTATTGTGTGTTTAAGTTAGCGGTATAAGATTATTTAATTTGCTTCAGAATGTGATCGTCTCAGTTCATCTGATTTATTTAATGAGCCTTTTACGTTTTATCAGTGAAAATGCATGCATGTACATGTATGTTGCGTAAGTTATAACACCCATCCTGTTTTAATGAGAGTCAACCCACAATCAATGAAGTCAAATCAGTCTTAGATGAGCAAGTCGGTAACGGTGTTTCTTACTTTCACCATAAATTTTTATTGATATGACTTTGGTCTATCGCTGTCAAGGGCCTCGGCCTTAAAACCGGTTACCACTGTGATGTCACACGCTCAGGGCTGGCTGGCTCAGTGCCAATGACAACTTTGCGGTTGATTTTTAACTCTCAAAAATATATTTTTTTAAATTCCCACTTATGCAGCATACAAGAGTCAAGGGTGGAGATACTATCCACTCAGAATTGTATTTAAAAATAAAGGTTCTGCATATCTCCTTTAACTAAAGTTTGAAGCTGACCACACGGGAAAAGAAAAAAGCCTTCTGGAGGAAAGCTGTGTGGTCAGATGAGACAAAGATTGAGTTGTTTGGCCACAATGACCACCATGTACAGAGGGACACTGTACCAGCTGGTGGTGGTGGTAGGATCATCTGCCAGTGGAACTGGTTCATTGCATAAAGTGGATGGAATAACGAAGAAGGAGAACTACCTCAGAATTCTTCAGCATAAACCATCAGAAATTTGAACACGACTTGGGAGTTCCAACAGGACAATGAACCCAAACACGCATCAGAGCTGGTTGTGGAGGATAAAGCAGGCTAATATTAAGCTTAAAACAAGTCCTGACTTCAACCCTATTGAAAATATACGGACCGTAATTATAAGTCGAGTCCATGCCAAGAAAAAAACAAAAACTAATTATTGAACTCTACGAATTCTACCATAAAGAGTCACGAAATATCCAACCAGAATTCTGCCAGAAGCTTGCTCATGGTAAACAAAAATGTTTGGTCAAGGTGAATCTTGCGAAGAGACATTTTACCCAATATTAGGTGTGCTGTATGTATATTTTTGACCCTGTGTTGATTTCAGAAAACCCAAAGAAAATTAAAACTTGTGCACCAAATTCTAGTGGTTTTTTTTTTAAATTAAAGATGTATGCTGTACATTCTGCCACAGAAAGAGAACAGTTCAAAGAAATTACTGAAAGCCCAAATATTGCCATAACATTCATATCCAAGATGACATTCATGTCACTGTATGTAAACTTCTGACCACAACTGTATGTTGGAGGAGAAAGTGAAGAGAAGTTGGAAGTGATTTGAGGCAGAAAGGTGTGCAGCCCTTCGACGCCGTAGACAAAGACGTTTGAATTCACGCTGGCCTCGGAAAGAAGAATGTCTGAAGTCAAAATGTCACCCCTCTGTCCTGCTGTCCCAGCTGTCCCTTTTACACAGACATCGATTCCAGCTCTGTTATTACCAATCGTTTCAGCTCCGAGATGGAACAACACGGAACCCCCCTCTGTTCCACATTCGGACATTTTTATACAGAATATAAGGCGGAATAAAGGCGCAAGAGTCCCACCTGTGGAAAAGGGGCTTCTCAGGATGGACGTAGTGTCTTGGAGCAACGAGCGTAGAGTATATCTCACTCCACTGATATGTGAAAATGCCGCTAAAATTTTTGCCGTTACTTAAAATATTACAAAAAATTCAATATTACTTATTTACAAAAAAAAAAATGCAAGTTCATAGTTCTTGTATCCTTTGAATCTTGCCTGCAGAGTGAACGGTATTTGCGTGTAAACATTTGAGGTGGTGGAGCATTAGTAAATCAGCAGAGCAGATCCGCAGGCAGGAAGTCGTGTCTTATTTATAACCCACTTGAAGACACCTGCAGTCAGTCTGTGCTGTGAAGGTGTGTGTGTGTGCATATCACTCTCACAGATAGACAATGACTTAAAATCACTTTTAACTCGCAGTTACCTCGCTGTTTAGCCAGATGTGCAGTGCTCCACCTCAGGCAACACTAATTGACTGATTTGATTGATTGATTGATTATTCAAAATTTTATTGCACGTCATCATTTTCAGTCAACAGAATGGAGTTTCTTCTTGTGCATTGTGCTCCAGTCATTTATATGATATTAAAAACTAGCAAAATATGTTGCTGATTTGTTGTTCAGTTTTTCATTTTAATGTTAAATGCAACTAATTATATTACACACTGCAGCACTGCTATAACAAACTCTCTTACTCTGAACTTTCGCATATAATGTACTAAATTTCTGTCCCCTGCCTTTAATGACAATGAGTCGGAGTCTTCAGAAACACATCACTGAGCTATGCGCTCCTCTTCCCACCAGAGAGGAACAATAAGTCATCAAGTCCGCAGTCAAGCAAACAATACGTGTTGACGCCATAAAACAAAGGCTTAACGGGCCTCGCTCAGGTGTCGATCACTAACAATTATTGAGATGTGATCATTGACTTCTTAAAAAAAATCTCTTAAAAGGACTTTATTTTAGGAACTAAAAGCAGTTTTACTCGAGTCTTTACTCTGTAAACATTGTTGTCATGGTTACTCATAAACGTAAGATACTCTCCGTCTGTCAGAAAAACGCCGGTGATAGACGGATGTAATCGCTGGAAGAGTTTTATTTAAAAATCACTCGGGCAAACAGATCCGAATCAGTGATCAAAAATCAGAGTGGAGGAACAGGCAGCGGTCAGGCGAAGCACAGACAGGATATCAAAGGCGGAGACAAAGGGCAAAACACAAAACAGAGTCGGAACCAGAATATCAACACAGTGCTACAAAAGCCTTGGTAACGTGAGACACTCGGTACAGCGCGTATACTTCACAAAGTCTGTGTGGAGTCCTTATAAGCACGCAGTGATTGTGCTCTAATCTGGAACAGGTGCATGGTAATTAGTCCTAATGGTGCTGCGTGTGTGTATGTGAGTAACAGATTGAGGTGTGACGCTGCGCATGCGCAGACGTGACACTGTCAAAGACAAACTTCATAGCCTGGAGCGTCTAAAGCGTGGGGAGAAAGAAACTAATGTGTCTAAAGAACATGGGATCCTGAAAAATTCTATTTCAACTTTTAAAGAAAAAGCGCTTAGAGACTTCGTCCATAACTGCAGTCAACATGACAGACTGAAAAGAAAGACGACGCTGCAAGCAAACGACAGCGAGTATGAATTATTTCCTTTACTTAAGAATATATAAATATATCAGTGAATTAAGTGTAAATATAAATTAAACACCGTTGGTCTTGTTTTATGTAAGAGTGAGTGTTCGGTGTGACCAGTGGCTCCATTTCAGTATTCAGACCTTTTTAGGATAATGAATTATTTGGACGTTCCCCGGGGGGTTGGTTATAGCGGTACTCAAATTGGGGTTGCGGTGTCTGTAGCGCATGGTGCCGTTGCCCCAGGTGGTCTGATGGTGTTTGTCTGCATGTTAAATAGCAGAATTTCGTCTTTTCATGAGTTGATGTATTTCAGTGTGTGCACCTCCTGGCTATTTTGATGTCACCGTTTCAGGTTCTCGTAAGGTTCTGTGCGTCACTGAGGCCCTGGAGTGGTAGAAAAATCCTCCTTCCCTCTGTTGTGAGAACTCTTTCCAGGCCCAGTAAAGTAGGAAGTGGGGTGGACAAATCATGAGGTTATTAGCTGATGGCTGGACCAGTGAAGGCTTCAGTCTGCTGTTCTCCTGTTGTTCCCTCATTAATTAGCTCGTTAAGCTCATTAATACAGATTAAGGAAAACGAGTATATGATCATAGATCATGTTTGTGCTCTTGGTTTAAAAAAAAAAAGGTCAGCGAGTCCTTGGATAAGCTTCTGGCTCTGAGATTTGGTGTTCCGTCTTTGCATCAGGTGGAAAGGATGCTGTTCAGGGCTTCATGGTCCTGGCTGTGAAACGACGTTCTCCTCAGTGCCTGATAACTAACCTGCATCAGAAAAATCATTCCGACCTCAATCTGTGTGGCGTTCGTTAGGGGGTGGGATTCAAAACAATTAGCTCCTGTTATAGTGAAGTGGAAGTTGTAACAGAGCTATATATAAATACACTCACGAGCCACTTTTCACGAGGAACTTGTTCTTGATGCTAAGATCCCTGTTCTTGGCTGCAGGAGTGGAACCCAGTGTGTTGTTCTGTTCTGCTGATTCTTTTCTGCTCAGCACGGTTGTAAAGAGTGATTTATACGAGTTGCTATATCCTTCCTGGCAAAAAAGCTCGAACCAATCTGTCCATTTCCCTCTGAGCCTCTCTTATCAACAAGGCGTTTGTTTCCACCCACAGAACTGTCGCTCACTCACTCAGTGTTTTTTGTTTTCTGCACCATGGTGCTGTGTAAACTCTAGAGACTGTGTTGTGTGTGAAAACCCCAGGAGATCAGCAGCTTCTGAAATACTCAAATCTTCATGATCCATCTGGCTCAAACCACACCACACCCATACCACAGTGAAAGAAAGAAAGTCACACCACACTGTGAGATCACAATGTTTCCCGTTCTGATGTTTGAACATTATGAACATTAACTGAAGCTCTTGATTTGTATCTGCGTGATTTGATGCATCGTGCTGCTGTCGCAGGGTCGGCTGATTAGAAAACAGCAGGTGGATGGATGGGGTGTTCCTAATAAAGTAGCCGGTGAGTGTGTATATTACCGCTTTTCCACTACCAACGCGGCTGAGTCGGGCTGAGCCGTGCCGTGCTGAGTCGAGCTGAGCGGGGCTGTTGGAGTTGCATTTCGACTACAACCGCGCTGAACCGTGCTGGCTGGAAGTGGGTGGACACATTGGGTGGAGTTAGCGAAAGTGGGTGGACGTCAGGTGATGTCGTTAGGCGGCGCAAACAGTGACATCAGTGACCTTTTAAGCGGTAGTCTCACAACCCGGAGAGTAAACAATAAACATGGAGGACGTGGAGTCGTTAGTGTTGCTGGTCTTGGTGCTGTGGCTTGTTGTCACCGACAACGCGGACAGATACTGGCAAGAGCGTATAGATGAGGCGAGGCGCATAAGGCTTCATAATTCTCGTAATTCTCCTTCTTCCGGGTTTACGGTGTTTACAGATCCCAGCGTGCTCGCAGGGCGTGTGTGGGCATGTGAGGACACTCCTCCTCACCAATCAGTGCACAGGGGAGTGTCTCCTCACGCCCCTAGCCTCACTCAGCTCGGTTTGGCTCGCTTCAACCCCACTCCAAAACCATGCGAGTTTTGGGGGCTGAGCAGGGCTGAAGCGAGCCGAGTCGTGCTGTTCTTAGATAGTCGAAACGCGAGCCGTGTCGGGCTGAAGTGAGCTGAAAAAGGGTAGTGGAAAAGGGCCATATATGAATATAAATGTACCTTTTTCTGATTGTTGGATCTGCTTGTTTGCTGGGCTACTACAGATTAAGAAAATAATAACTTGGACACAAAACGTGCCGATTCTGACCCAGGGTCAGAGAGCCGTCTGTGCTTGGTGCTCCAGTGTAACTAAACACACTTCCTCGAGCGCACTGAAGTGCTGTGAACCCACATTCAGGTAAGAGTTACTCCGCCATCCCACCACCCTCCACCCCGACACATCCACCAGCTCCAGGGAACAATAACCATAAAACCGCATGTGTACAAATAACGGTTTGGTGTGTGTGTGTTGTAGGAAACGCCACATCCCAGGGCTGCTCGAGTGCATTAGTGTGAGTGGCAGTTAAAAGCACACAGGAAGCACTTAATCCTGTTAAGGTAGAAGGGCATTTAATGAGATGTGTCCCGTATAGGCGGCTGCTGGAACTGCACCGGCTGCATGCTCTATTCCACGGGGGGGGTTACGAGTGCACGGGAGGAGGCTTGGTGCTGGTCAAGTCAAGTTTATTTGTATAGCGCTTTTAACAATAAACAGTCAGTGCGTTTACATGCACATCCAAATCGAGCTGCTGTCGGTAATCGAGCAAAGGGTCCCAGCAGGGGTGCCAGAGAAATCCAATCCTACATGCACACAAGGAAATCGAGTTATTGTGTGAGGTACACTTTTGTGAGCAACAGGTGGCGCTACACGCCCCATCGTGTTGGTACACTTCCGGTTGTCGTCATGAAGAAGAGCTATTCAAGAGTGTAAACAAAGTTATCAGTTCCGTGTTCTCCATTGCGCGTTTTTCTCCCGTCCGTGAATTTTAATATATTCAACTCCTTAAGCTGAATGAGCATGAACTCTGTCTCCTCATTGCTCCAGAAGTGCGCGTTTCTGCTCGCCATTTTCTCTTCTTCGTTTGTTCCTCCTGACCTCTTCTGCTGCTCGCTATTACTGTTGTCATGCCGACCGAGGCTGTCGTGTTTCCCGCTTGTGGTCTCGTCACTCGTCACTTCCGGAAGGGGCAGTGCTGAAGTAAGTAGCTCGACTACGTAGCTCGATAGGGTTTACATGCACCAAGTAGCTCGGCAAAAATCGCATAATCTAGGTCGTGTAGCTCGATTACGAGAAATCAAGTTCGGTTCAATTTCAGCCTAGCTAAGGTGTTTCCATGGCATTTAGAACTTCGATTTCAGTCGAGCAACGGCAGAAATTCGATTTTCTCTATGTGCATGTAAACGCACTGATTGTCGCAAAGCAGCTTTACAGAATTTGAACGACTTAAAACATGAGCTAATTTTATCCCTAATCTATCCCCAATGAGCAAGCCTGTGGCGATGGTGGCAAGGAAAAACTCCCTCAGACGACATGAGGAAGAAACCTCGAGAGGAACCAGACTCCAAAGGGAACCCATCCTCATTTGGGCAACAACAGACAGCCTGACTATAATATTAACAGTTTTAACATGAAGTCAGTTTCGTTGATGTTATAAACTCTTCATTGATGGAAACTTGAGTGCAAAACTGTTCATGACAACTGCAGTCCTAAAATTAGCAAGTCAACTGTAGTCCTCAGCCATAAAAGCATTACTGTAAGAGTCCAGAGCGTCCTCCAGGTGTGACTTTCAACTGTCCACATGGGGCCGTCCTCCACAGGAGCGATGTGATAAGACTCCAACCAGACACAGGGCACCAGGATGGATCAGGCAGGTCCGAGGAGCAGAAGAGGTTCAGCATCTCGATCCCAGGATCGACATGTAACTCAGAGGGACAGATTTGGGGAGAGAGAGAAAGAACACAGGTTGTTAGGTATGCCTAATGCATGGCTCGAAATTCGCGGTGGTCCGGTCGCCCGAGGCGACTTAATGTGTCATTTGGCGGGTAATTCCTGGCACTAGCCAGCTCAGCTGGCTAGTTGAAAATAAATATATATGAAGCGAAGATTCAGACACACCGTCAACTAAAGCCGCCACATATTAAGTGCGTGCCGTGTCTGTGTTAATCGATGTGTTTATCGGCAGGACAGAAAATACTGAAGAATTCCGAATCATATCGTGTACGAGTCAGGCTGTCGTTTTTTTCACCACTGCGCATGCATATAATGCGTCTCGTTGAATATCGCAGTAATCACGTTATCAAATTCAACAGATGTGGCCACATTATCGCCCATTTAAACACGCATTTTTGTTGTTGTTTACATCTACATCTGCCAAAGCTACGTTGCGATGTGGAATTTTCTGAAAGGTGTGCAGAAACCGCCAGAGACGGGGACAAAGTGACCTCGGTCTGAAGAGGAGAAAAAGGCCACCGATAAAGCGTACGAGAAGGAGAAACGACAAAGGGCTTATAAGCAAATGTGGGAGCAGGGTAGGCCTCGGCTGCGATACGATTTTTATGGAATAATTAATTTTTTTCAAGTTGATTCCTAGTCAATATGAAGCTCCTAATGCTTTCTCTCTCATAAATGGTTAAATACAGAAAGCATGCTGGACACATTTTGGGTGCTATAGTCATGATAGTAAGTATATTTGTTTTCAATACTCATACACCAAGTTGCCAAGTTTTCCAATATATTATTATTTGTTGATATTATATTATGGTGCTCTGTGTTGTTCTTATTTATGTATTTAACAACAGTATCAAAATACTCGGGTCCTGAAATAAATGCACAGTAGCCATGAACAATGGTAACTACTCTCTTTTGTATTATTTTTGACAGAAGTTAGGGCGTATTCACACCTATGTTGTTTGGTCCGGACCAAATGACCAAATGAACCAAATTTCCCTTGGTCCGGACCTTTTGGGCTGGTCTGAATACAAACCACCGAACTCTGGTCCGGACCAAACAAGCGGACCGAGACCGAGCTGCAAGGTCGGACTCGGTCCGGACCAAAGGAACCCTGGTGCGGATCTTTTGGAGGTGTGAAAGCAGACCGGACCTAATCTGACAGTTTTGCTTTTTTGTACCTCGGGAGCTTCCGTCGTTTGTCGAGCATTATGGGAAACAGAGTCTTGACACTCCACCGCAAAGTGCAAACACTGTTTCGGTTGTCAAGGGTCGTTCAGTCACCAGTGGTAGGCGAGTACAAAAAATGAGTAGGGGGCAAACGTGGGCCGAGGAAGAAACGCGTACCCTTGTGGATATATGGGCAGATGTCCACATATCTGAGCTTTTGGAGAGAACACACAAAAATGCCGACGTGTTTGCTGTATTCAGTGAGAAAATGAAGGAGAAGGGGTTCACACGCTCCCCAGAACAATGTCGGCTAAAAGTGAAGAAACTCCGTCAGACCTACATTAAAATCAGGGACATTCTTTCAAAAAGTGGCGGTACTAGCGACGCAAAACAGAAATTCATCTATTGCGTGAAGAGCCAGAACTGTCACAACATGATGTGCGCTCATCAGCGCTATCCTCCGTAGCCGCCTTGCCCTTTGTTGTCGTCGTTGATAAATTACTTGTACAACAGCATAGTAATCGCACAATTGTGAAAACTGGAAAAAACATATAGCTTTGATGACATTAAAAAGAATAACAGCACGGAAAGCCTCCATGACTACTTTTGAACTTAACGCTTTGTGCGCGTGTCGTCTCTGACCAATAGCTGAACGACCTCAGGGCGCGCGGCTTTGTTGACAGATTTTGGTCCGCTTACTAAAATGTACAGTGTGAAAGCGAACCGCACCAAAATGAAAAAATAAAAAAAACATTTGGTTCGGACCAAAGCAAGTGAACTATCGAACTATCCTGGTCTGAATACACCCTAAAATTCATACATGAACAAATTTTTTCGAGTTGATTTTCTGTTTGGCGAGTTACTTTGGAAGGGAACTAGTCTGGCTGGCTGGTGAAAAAATATATGAATTTCTAGGCCTGCTCATGTCACCTGAATAAGTAGGAGCAGTATACATATTGCACTGAGAGCAAGCAGGGACTCCAGCAAAACTAACTATGACAGCATAACTAAAAGGAGAGAGCCAGAAGGTAACACAGGCATGAGGGAGCCCCGGGACATAAAGCAGCAGCCACTACACCATCAACAAACTCGAGTGAGCAAGCGAGTGGGGACTGACAGCATCCATACATCCCAGTTTACCAAAACACTCTGTCTGAGGATCCTCCAGATCTACACCTTTACCTCATAAACACCATTAACACAAGGCTTGACTAAACAGATATGTTTTCAGCCGAGACTTAAACACTGAGACTGTGTCTGATTCCTGAACGCTACTTGGAAGGCTGTTCCATAACTGTGGGGCTTTGTAAGAAAAGGTTCCGCCCCCTGATGGAGCCTTCACTATAGACCCCTTTCACTGACGTCACCCGAAACCGGAAGTAAACAGACCCTGCGCCATTTTGGAAGACCAACAAACTCGTGATAAGGGGATAATAACGGCAGCGGTATGTGAACCCACGAGAATAAAGTGGAGTGGCAAACGACTTAAACAAACAAATCTGAGCTGTTTTATTTATGATTTATTGGCCCAACAGTAGACTTGAAAGAAACCTGTGAGAGACTTGGCAAAAAGCTGTGGATATAATGGATAAGTCTGTGCATGTTCTGCGGACACTTTGAGGTAAGCAAACGCAAGAAATTCAGATTTAAAACATGCTAAATTGGCCCCAAGTTGATAACTGTATGAGGAGCAAGCCTCCCAGACTTCTACAATTTAATAATAATAATAATAATAATTTAGGATGGTTTGGGGCTTGCTCGCTGCTGCCAGGTTGGTTGTTGAGTAGCCTGACTGTTTTTTTTTTTTTTTGTTCTTGCGTGTGGTATCATTGTTGACGCGAGGTTGTTTTTTGAACATGCCAATGCGGACACGATTTCCCCTGATGAGTTATGACTTCAGACGCGATGCGTGTGTGGAGGTGTGGAGTCCGCGTGATATGTGCGTAAGATAGGCTTCTCACGTGTTTGGAGAGCCGCGCTCCGAGACAAGCGCAAGCCCCCACCCCCACGCCCCAAGGGAAAAAAAGGGGCCCCCCGAAAATATCGGCATAGTTTGAACACTGAGTGTAGGCACTGGGTGTAAACAACAAATAGTTTACAATGTCTGGGTAGCAAACAGATGGCAGAATTGGTGTCCGGTCCTCCTTATGTTTCCATTCTCCCTTGCCGCGAGTCTTATCATATGGGTCAAACCCATCAATCACAGCCAGTTTCTCCACATACCGTGCCCTTTCTGCAGCTGGTAATGTACTCACATAACCAGAATTATCATCCATCGTGTCACTTTACTCTCGCTCGTACTTTGTTTTATATTGTGAGTGCATGTACTTGGTCTTCCAATATGGCGCCTAACAAAATCTCGCGGCGCGGTGACGTCATGTGAAAGGGGTCTATACGAGGTACCAGCAGATAGCCAGATAGCCATTGGTGCTGTTCAATGACTTGAGCAAGCAGGCTTTTCCAGAAGACATTAGGGTGGTGGTTGTTGCTGTTGGAGCATGAGTGGGAAAAAGAATCCGAATCACTCGCACGCATAATATTTTAGTTGTGTAAAATATTTACAATTCCTGACCATTCGAATAATTCAATTGGGAAGCAGTTAAAATGAGGTGCATTTATTCAGACCACGATCCTGCCGTTTAACAAAAAAAAAAAGGCAAGAAATATTTATTAGGCTTCTGATTGTATAACATGCTAAATCCTGGAAAGATTTATTTTTCACCTTTGAATATATTTACATATATTTTGTATAGACATTATACTATAATACATGTACAGGAACATTCATTCTGATAACCTGTAATGGAAATCTGTTCACGCTCAGTGTTTTTCATTGTGGACTACAGTGAAGGGACGCTTTAAAATCCCAAAGGAGCTTTAGAAAGGAAAATGGATCCATCAGACTGCATAAAGAATCTGTTTCGAATTACATCATGACAGATTGAATCAAGCTCAGACTGAATCATGGATTCAATTAGGCGTGAATCTTTAAGGCATTTCTAAGATACACAGCATCAATCTCACACACACACACACACACACACACACACACACACACACACACATACACACAGCGTGCTCGCCCCCTTTTGCTGAAGTCACTACATCTCGGACTGAAAAAATGAGGAAAATCCAGCCTTTAATTGCAATAAATTTATTCAGAGGAAAACAGATCCCTCATCAAGAAATAATTATTTTCAACAAAAACACATCTGCCACTATTATTGGCACCCCTGGAAATTACAGTGAACACAATGTAACTGAAGCATGTCTCCCCTTTAAATTGTACAGTATGTTTTAGTTGATTGGAGCGTGTAGGAACTTTCAAGTTCTAATCCATGACTTCCTGATTAACTGGGGGACAAATATGAGGTGACACGGAGTCCAAATTCCCTTAGTCGCCCATCAACATGGATAAGAGAACACACAAACCAAATGAGGGAGGAGTGTGTTGACGTGTGTATATATGTATATTTAAATGTATGTATAGATCATTTACAACAGTTTTTATTTTTTATTTTACACAAGTCAGTTTGTGATTTTATTAAAAAAAAAATTTTATTGTAAAATAATAATAATAATAATAACAAGGTATTATGATGCCCACAATATCACTTTATGGCAAAATCTCATTTATTCTATTCACACTCACTGGATATGAGCAATCACACGCTCTGATTGGCTACTCTACTACTAGGATATCAGCTCATATACTGTGAGTAGAGAAAAACAAAATGGCTGAGTGTTACTGAACCAACCGAGAACGAAATAACTCTACTCGAAAACAAAAACCCCAAAAAGCAGCAAAATATGGAATAAAAGTATTTGATGGTAAGAACATTATATTTTTTAAAATAAATTTTTCATGAATTATTATTATTATCGCATTTTTCACAAATTGCTCCTGTCATTTTGCCGGTTTGTTTACATTCTAAGTGGAAATGATTTTGTCGGACGTTTTGTATAAAGTTTTTATTTATCGAATTTGCAAAAATTTAAAAATGCTCCGTTTCTCAAAACCCAGTGAATGTGGAGAGAATAAAACAGTTATTTCACTCAGTCTCATCGTACATGGATTATAGACAACTCGGTGCTACGCGCCTCGTCGCCCATCAGCTCATGTACGACTCAATTTCGTGGAATAACGGTTTTATTTATATATATGAGGGAGCGCTATGCATTTGCTTGGTATACACAGTCATGTTGAATTAAAAAAAACAAACAAACTTGTAAATAAATTAATAAGGAATGTTGAATATTTCATCATTTCTGTTTTTAAAAAATGTTCAAAATTGGAATTAAAAAAAATATACAAAACTAACACTGAAAAGGAAAAAAAAAATCACATCTTCAAAAATATACAAAGTCCAAAAGTACAAAATTTCATCACACTCACTCATGCTTATGAGTGATTTCCAATTATTTAAAAAAAAGTATTTATTATTTAAAAAATGAATAAGAAACTATCATGATTCGCACGATGTCGCGTGTTTGGGCGTGATCCTGATGTATGGCGGTGTCGTGGCGCCGTGCTGCAGGTGTCCCCACCCTGTGTAACCCTCACACGGCGCTCTGTGAAACAGCTTTGGAACTGAACTGAGAGATGATGGATTTGACCCCACACCATCTATTTCGGAGCAGTTTCCCTCACGGGTGGCTGCAGATTTGGGTTCATGGAGGCTAAAATATCTTGTACGACCTCAATCACCAGACATCGCAATCCAGTTCCCCACATGAAGCGGCCCGACCCATGGGAGAGATCGAACCCCGTCACGTGCTGCGGTTCAGGGACGTTTCTGTACAGTGAGGGTGGCTGTTGTGTTCCAGTCGATCTCGGCAGACTCACACTCTGTCTGTCTGTCTGTTTCTGTCTCTCTCTCTCTCTCTCTCGCTGTCTGTCTCTGTCTCTCTCTCTCGCTGTCTCTCTCTGTCTCGCTCTCTGTCTCTCTCTCTGTCTGTCTGTCTCTCTGTCTGTCTCTCTCTCGCTCTGTCTGTCTGTCTGTCTCTCTGTGTCTCTCTCACTGTCTGTCTGTCTGTCTGTCTCTCTCTCTGTCTCTCTCTCGCTGTCTGTCTGTCTCTCTCTCTGTCTCTCTCTCGCTGTCTGTCTGTCTCTCTGTCTGTCTCTCTCTTGCTGTGTCTGTCTGTCTGTCTCTCTCTCTGTCTGTCTCTCTCTCTCGCTGTCTGTCTGTCTCTGTCTGTCTCTGTCTCGCTCTCTGTCTCTCTGTCTGTCTGTCTCTCTGTCTGTCTCTCTCTCGCTGTGTCTGTCTGTCTGTCTGTCTGTCTGTCTGTCTGTCTGTCTGTCTGTCTCTGTGTCTCTCTCGCTGTCTGTCTGTCTGTCTCTCTCTCTGTCTCTCTCTCGCTGTCTGTCTGTCTCTCTGTCTGTCTCTCTCTTGCTGTGTCTGTCTGTCTGTCTCTCTGTCTCTCGCTGTCTGTCTGTCTCTCTGTCTGTCTGTCTCTCTCTCGCTGTCTGTCTGTCTCTCTGTCTCTCTCGCTCTCTCTCTGTCTGTCTGTCTCTCTCGCTGTCTGTCTCTCTTGCTGTCTGTCTCTCTCTGTCTCTCACTCGCTCTGTCTGTCTGTCTCTCTCTCTTGCTGTCTGTCTGTCTCTCTCTGTCTCTCTCTCTCTGTCTGTCTGTCTGTTTCTCTCTCTCTGTCTCTTGCTGTCTGTCTGTCTGTCTGTCTGTCTCTCTCTCTCTCTCTCTCTCTCTCTCTCTCTCTCTCTCTCTCACTGTGTGTGTGTGTGTGTCTGTCTGTCTGTCTGTCTGTCTCTCTCTGTTTCTTTGCCTTGATACATGGGCACCTGAAAAACTAAAGGCTGTAACCTCGAGGCTTGCTCTCTCTCTCTCTCTCTCTCTCACACACACACGAATGGGAAGTTGGCTGAAGGCACAGGAGTGTGTTGGCACTAATCTGTGGATAACGACTGTGGTCCTGTCTGCAGTTCTGCGTCTCCTGCATGTATTTTTAGTTTCCTGCATCATCACACTGCTTCAGAGACTCTGCTTTATGTCCCATGGTGAAGAACGTTCAGCTGAAGTCCAGTTATTTCCTCACTTGGCACGACTGACTTTATGGATTTGCCGTTACGGTCGAGCCACTGGACTTGATTTGAAAAGCTTGGAGTGCTGTTGTCTGGTTTGCATGAGAATATGAAATGTTTAGTTTTCGCAGTCTGGGACGACTCTGTTGTGAAGTTTAAATACACAAGCAGATGCTCCAGATCCCTCTTTCTCTGCATGTTTACTTTCTGAACTGCATATTGTAAACAATAAGGCTCTGGCTCGCTACGTCTCATTTCCACACACACTTTCGTTCCCAGATGTGCTGCTTCTCCATCTCTTCATCCTCCGTGGCAGTATGTGGTCAGAGCCACTTCACCCCGGGAGGCCACATCGTGGCAGCTTTTGTGTCTCGGCTTCTCCACGCTGCTTATCGAGCGGTTGTGTAAACCCACGGTGCGTTCCAGGCTCGCCTCGTTCCCTGCACGCCACTTTTGTCTCTGAACTGCCAAACTTTCTCGGCCTCCATTTTGCCCGCGTTATTGACTGCCTGCCTCGGCGTAATGGCTCGCTGTGTTCTTTCACTCGGCAGGGATTTCCTGCTCCTATATGTTTAAATTCAGTATAAACGGAGGCGGTGAGAGGCGCTGGCAACGGGACGCTTCGTTGTAGCTTTATGAGCACCGCTCTGTGGTCACTGTGTGATGTGACAGCGACTCACTTTCGATCCAGAAAGCCATGCTGCCGCTTTTTCTCTTTTTCTTTTGTTCTCTCCAAGGATTTCTTTATCTCCGACAGTGGAAAACATTAGTCGTGGTTTCCTGATGGGACTCTCAGCCCACTGGCTCCATCAGCCGCTCCAGCACTTCTCTCCCAGCTCCTGAGTCTTATGTAAACTCAGCTTGAGAGAATTCCTGCTTTATGGTTTAATTGCTTTTTACACAGCGAGACATGAATAATAAAGCAGAGCTGTGTGTTCGGGACGGGGGAACCGCTGGAATGGGTTTGGTTCAGCAGGAACCACAGTAACTCCTCCTGCTTTAGGGTGCCAGCTTTTCTGACCGCTCACGAAGGACGTTTCTGAAGATCCCCCTGCTTGGAAGTTCACAGGTCTACAGGAGTATAGAGACTGAATTTAAGGTCACTGTGCAGTCTGATATATGTGCCCAAATCCAGAATCCAGGGACACATGTCGGCCCGGGGGCATTTTGAGTTATTGACCGATTCAGAAAGTACAGTTTCTAAGCTTTCCAATGATGCCTTCCATGTGGAGATCTGACAATATTTGAAGAATGTGTGGCCTTTTGAAAGTGTATACTTCTTAAAACAGAAAAGGGAGAAACTCGCCCTCAAAGTTTTCCATCTCAGCTACTCTGGGTGCAGGGCGGGCACATAATGGTGCTCATTTGCATGACATTAAGGAAAGCCCCACCCCCTACTAGCTAGCACGATACTACTTTCATGTAAACAAAGATCACCACGTCAATTTTCCTTCCATGCAAAGTATGCCCAACACAATTATGAAGTACAAAAATAAGTCCTAAAGTATACTTTAACGTTTTGTGGTTGAAAAATTACTCACAGCGTAAGAAGAAAGATAGCACGATGATGACACAACTAACACAACGCTAGTTTCATGTAAAGCCTCGGTCACAACCGGCCGTACCGTGCTCCTACAGCCGGTCTACACGCAAAAAACGCAAGAAACACACGAGAGCGCGCGTGTGACGTGCTGATTTTCGAGCCACAGACCGGCCGCAGAGGTTCTTTGTAGGGATGTTAACCGATGACCGTTTGACCGGTGGTTGACCGAATCAACGTCAACCGGTTAATTTTTTTTTTTTTTGGTTGTTGGTGGAAAAAAAAAATCAATCGTTTTGAAGCTGCCGATTTTGGAGTGGAGAACCTGGAATTCTGTGTTTGTAAACGCTTGGGGCATGCCATGCGGTGTAAGGACGACAGCTGACAAATCAGAAACACCCATTCAGTCATGTCCCACCCTCCCGCCCCAGTTAAAGACAGCTGACAAATCAGAAACACCCATTCAGTCATGTCCCGCCCTCCCGCTGCCACTCTGTGAAAGAAAAGTGTAGACACAGGCTTTTTAGCTTACAAATTACTATTCTGTTTTTTTTAAAAATTATTATTAGAAGGCACATGGAGTTTAGTCCTGCCTTGGCCAGTGCATTCTGAAAGTATGTTTCGGTCTGTAGCCAACAATGCATGTTACTGCAGATCATATCTCTCCACACAAACTAAAGGCGCAGATGCCGACTTTTTCACGGCTTTTTCATGGACTGTAACGGCATTTGCTTATGTAGTAATTTTAATACAGAATTTACTCTGATGAAATTATTCAGACACTCCAACGCCCCCCCCCCCCCCCCCCCCAAAAAAAAAAAAATCGGATCTGCACGAGCCGTGAAAAAGGCGCGCCGTTTGCATCCCTGTTTAAACTCATAGGTTAACCGACTTTAACCGGCTAATGAGGTTCGGTGGTCGGTCAAGATTTTTTTTAGTTTTCGCCATCCCTAGTTCTTTGTCATGTCAAACAAACTCTACGGGCGCTTACGTTTTTTTCAGGTTGCAAGACAAACTTACGGCCAACGCGCGTATTTCTCCATGAACAAAAAAAAACCCGCAGCGATTTGGGGAAACGCCAAAAATCGCACGGCCAAAAAATCATACGTCCGGTTGTGACCTAGGCTTAACCAAACCACAACACTCTCCGTTACATGCAAAAATAACAAATTACTCACACCGTAAGAAAGAAAGATAGCACGATGATAACTAGTTTCATGTAACCAAACCACAACACTCTCCGTTACATGCAAAAATAACCACACAGCCTTAGATGAATAAACTTACCCCATCAGAAAGAGAAACGGCGCCTTGCACACATCAATGCCTCCGATGGAATGTAATCCTAGAACACTTTTTGGTTGCGTTTTTTTTGCTAGAAATGGTTATCTCCGATGTAAAAACCGTGTGTCTGTTTGCTTCGCGGTGTTTCAGCTCCTCTGCGCTCTGTTTAGCTTGCTCATTCCATAGTGAAATTACATGCTTGTATGCAGCTTAAGTAGCCACGAGCTCAGCTTGTATCATACAGCTGATTGGCAAAAAAAAAAAAGACTTAAATCATCATGTGAATGGCCCATATGGTAATTTACCTGCACCCCCCACCAGGCTACAGTCCTGACAAAAACGAGACAATTTGCAACAAAAAAAGTATGCTTTTCCAACAAAACAATCTATTATCTGAAATACTGATTGCATTCTTCAAGAGCTCAACTTGCACATTATGGAAAAAAACGAAAATCACAAATTTCGAAAAAAAATTGCTTCTTTTGCGATTATCTCTGATTCGTTTCGGCCGACACGCGTCCTTGGATTCGGTGAGGTGTCACATATTGTGATGAATTTCACTCTAGAGCTGCTTTTACATGAGCAGCGGGAACAAGTTGCGCCTGCGTTCCTTCGTGTTTACACACTTGCTCTGTATTGGTGGCAAGCCGGAGGCCTTTGGTGACTGACCCCTTGAAAATGGTTCCTCCAGGAACGATGATGTTTCAGTTGTCAAGACAACGGAAAAACTAAAATACAAAAACAGAAAGATACGTCACAATGCTCTTGTGCACAAAACAAAATGCTCTTGTATTTGTATTTTAGTTTTTCTGTTGTCTTGACAACTGAAACGTCATGGTTCCTGGAGGAACCATTTTCAAGGGGTCAGTCACCAAAGGGTTAAACAGGTAAACCCAAAAGTGTGCATGTGCAAATCAGTGAGCTTGTGTTTAACTTGGTTTACGATCCTCTCACTGCTCGTTTCTGTTTAAATGCTTGGTGATTCGGCGGTAAATCAGCCCATTATGGCACAAATTTCTCCAAATCCAACTGGATGAGGGTCAGAACTACTTCTTTTGTCCAGTTATCAGTGCGAGTGGTTTGGGAATCGCTTGACTCCATTGTTTAAAGGTGAAGTTTGGCGAGGAAAAGCACTTGAGAAGCACTGCTCATTGATTTTGCCGCGAGGCGGTCTTGTCCAGAGGATAAATGACCAGGATGAATGTTACCGCACACGTGTAAGCCCTCTTACTAGCCACTGATTGTGTTTAGACAGTAAGCGTGAACACGTTGCACCTGGAACACGTTGCACCACCTTGTAAAGTGGAGCAAGTTACACCCACCGGTGTCAAACTGTTCCGGAACAAATCATGCTTAGACAGACAGTTGCACCGGGGCATGTGCCCGTGTAAAAGCAGTTTAATCCGCTTCTCTGAGATGAGAGTATTCTTGGGTTTCAGTCAGTTTCTTAGCAATTTCACTTCTGGTAAAACGGCTGCCGTAGTGCAAACAACTAGCGATAAGTTATCAGAGGACGCTCGTAATCTACAGTAGAAGCCGCTGCTGGCTTTAGATATATTCAGGAGATTGCTGTGTGCAATGGAATCGACCCCTACAGCCTGGGAAAGAAGGATTTGTCTTACGATCTCGAAAACTACCCTTCAGTCGAGTTCCCCGACATCTCCAACTATCTGGTGTTGCAGACGTCCTTCTACACCGCAAAACAGATGAAAGCGTGGAAGAGTACGGAGGCTTACAACTGTTTTGTATGTGGCTGGGTAAAGCACCTCGGGATCAAGTCGGTGCCCAGTGAATCCTGTATTTGTTTTTGCCCGTGTAAGTGTTTTTTTTTTTTTTTAAAGCTTTTTGTTCGTGACTTTACAACGAAGCGCTGCAAGTTGAAGTGTAAACAAACAGTTTGCTTGATTCTCACTTGTGTTGGCTCTTATCTCTCAGCTAAATCATTCACAAAGATCATCAGAAACCCCTTTAAAGACCTGGATCTGAGTTAAACGAGACGGAGAAGTGATCACGGCGCATTGTAACTGTACGGCTGGGGAAGAATTTTGTCGCGACCTTCATGCATATGGACTTTGTGAGGAGTAAACAAAGAAACAGCTGGGGACTTTAGCACTTCGGGACTAAAAAAAGTACCGTAAAATAACGACACATAGCGAGAAAAGTACTTGGAAAACACTAAGGACTGAGCTGAGAGGGATATAAACCTTTCACCCAGTGATCACTGCAAACTCCAGCATGCTTCGACTCGGCTCTCTTCGATTTCAGTGAGAGGTTCAAAAGCCACCTTTCTCCACGTCTTTGTGAAATCCTGTGTTCGTTCACCCTTTTTATTACTTCACGGGGAACCCTGAAGAAACTTTTATCAGCTTCACGGTTTGATCGATTCGAACAACTTAAAACAACACAAGTGTAAGACATTTTTCACGCGCGCAATGCACCTTCTCCGCACAAACAAAGTGTTGTCAACTGAGCTTTGGTAGACCACCAGCTAAAGTTCTGAATAACTAATGAGGCGGATGTGACGTCACGTCAAACCCAAGAATTGCTGGGATCAATACTTCTGTACTACTGATCGAGTCAGTTGTTATTTCCAGTAGCAAGGATGTTCATGTGTTTTTATTTTAATTTTTATTCTTTTGCGTGTTGGGTAATTCACTTTTGTAGCCATTAAATAAAAATGATTGACCTTGTATGTGTGTGTTTGGCACTGTTGTTTTTCACTTTCCCCGTTTCACAAACCTGAATACAAATCCGTGATGTGTAAAAGTTCTCAGCCTGCAGTGTTGTGATGGCCATGGCTCTCCTAAGATCATATTAAATGCATGAAAACAAATTGATTTAATGTAACTGGGGAACCGGTTTTAGTAAATTCAGTGAGGTTTTTTTCAGTGCATGGTTGGGTTGCCCAGAAACAAATTACTCGTCTAAGATTAGCAAAAAGTAGCTAAGGTAATGTAATAAAATACAGCAGGCAAACAAATTTATGCGAATTATCCTTTTCTAATGAAGTAGCTCTGAAGTCTCCATTTTCTCTCATCATATTTAAGCGCATGGTGTCGTGCTAGCAGGTAGGAATGTAACGATAGATAGATGGATGGATGGATGGATTTTTTTTTATTAATCCCAGAGGGAAATTCAAGGTATCCAGTAACATTTCCACGTTGCACAAGATCAATACAAAACTAAATAGCATTATACAAGGAAATCGAATAAAAAACTAAAATACAAAATACCAAAGAAATAAAACATTACCAATAAGAGCAAGTAATGGAATATCCAGCTCTGTGTGGGAGGGCGTGAGGTCGTGCAGTAACCAGTCACAGTGCAAATAAGAGTGTAATGAGCAGTGCAAATACTTTGTGGACAGTTACATATATGTGCAGTGTGTTTAGTGGTATATGATCGATAAAAAGCATAGTATATTACATGATAGGCATAGTTAAAGTATATATCAGTACATATAGTATATGTAATCATGTGATAGGATACAATATATAATATTAAATTAATATATAAATATTAAGTTAGTGTGTGTGTGTGTGTGTGTGTGTGTATATCAGTATGTATAATATATAACAGTATATAATAATAAAGTATATAATAAGGCAAAGTACAACATACCAGCTTATCTACAAATATCTGTATATACCCATCTATGAATATAATGTACATCTATGTAAGCAGCAGAGAAGTGCAATGGACATGAAAAGAGCAGTGTATCTAGTCCTGAGTACAGCAGAGTCACAGAGTCTTATTTTTGCTGAGCCGGGAGGAGTTGAACAGTCTAATGGCCCGAGGGACAAAAGACTTCCTGAATCTGTCCGTGGTGCAGGGCAGGGACAACAGTCTGCCACTGAACGAGCTCCTCTGCCTGATGATGGCGCCGTGTAGTGGGTGGTGAACGTTGTCCATGATTTAAGAGCAGTTTGCTCAGGGCCCTTCGCTCTGCCACTGATGTAAGGGACTCCAGCTCAGTTCCCAGCACAGAGCCAGCTTTCCTCACCTTCTCTTGAGCCGTACAGCGTCTCTCCTTCTTAATGCTGCCTCCCCAACACACTACAGCACAGAAGAGGACACTGGCTACCACAGACTGGTAGAACATCAGCAGCAGTTTTCGGCAGATCCTGAAGGACCCGAGCCTCCTCAGGAAGTAGAACCTCTGACCCTTCCTATAGAGGGTATCAGTGTTCACTGTCCAGTCCAGCTTGTCGTCCAGATGTACACCCAGGTATTTGTAGGTCCTGACCATCTCCACATCGACCCCCTCAATAGAGGTCGGCTGCAGAGTCGGCCTGGACCTTCTGAAGTCCACAAGCATTTCTTTTGTTTTGCCAATGTTCAGCTGCAGGTGGTGTAAATCCAACCACAACACAAAGTCCTGTATCAGGCTCCTGTACTCCTCCTCCTGTCCATCATGAACACATCCCACAATCACAGTATCGTCTGAGAACTTCTGCATGTGAGGTCTGATGTGTAGAGAGTGAACAGAACTGGAGAGAGCACAGTCCCCTGTGGTGCTCCCGTGCTGCTGATCACAGTGTCAGAAATGCTGTCTCTAATCCTGACGTGTTGTGGTCTCCCGGTGAGGTAGTCTGTGATCCAGGAGACCAGATGTGTGTCCACCTCCATCTTCTGCAACTTGTCTCTCAGTAGAAGGGGCTGGATGGTGTTGAAGGCACTGGAGAAGTCAAAAAACATGATCCTCACTGCGCCGCTCCCCTTGTCCAGATGAGAGTGAATCCTGTGCAGAAGATAGAGGATGGCGTCATCCACTCCCACCTTCTCCCGGTACGCGAACTGCAGTGGGTCCTCAGCATGGTGGACCTGGGGTCTGAGGAGGTTCAGCAGCAGTCGCTCCATGGTCTTCATCACGTGTGATGTCAAGGCGACTGGCCTGTAGTCATTCAGTTCCTTTGGATGTATTTTCTTGGGAACTGGAATGAGGCATGATGTCTTCCACATGACAGGAACCCTCCCAAGGCGAAGACTCTGGTTAAAGATGTGTTGGAGGGGCTCCCCCAGTTGGGCAGCGCAGGCCCTCAGCATCCTGAGACACATCTTGTCTGGGTCTGCTGCCTTCCTGGGGTGGAGTATCCTCAGCTCTCTCCTGACTTGGTCTGCGGTGAAGATGGGGGGACTGGGGGAGTGGATGTGTATTCTGTCTGCAGGAGGTGTTGATGGCTCTGATGATGATGATGATGGTGGGGGTGAGGGCTGATCTGCCGGTGATTGTGACGAGGTGACAACTGCTGCAGGAGGAGGGGGCAGCAGGAGCAGGACAATCAAACCTGTTGAAGTGGTTAAACTGGTTTGCCTTGTCCATGCGCCATCTGCTGAGCTGCCGCTGTTGTTCTTGCAGCCTGTGATGGTTTTCATCCCATCCCAGACCTCCTTCTTGTTGTTTTCTTGCAACTGCTGTTCCACCTTTTTCCTGTATGACTCCTTGGCCTCTTTTAGCCAGACTTTGAGTTCCCCCTGTACACGCTTCTGCTCTGACCTGTCTCCGTCTTTGAGCGCCCTCTTCTTTTGGTTGAGGAGGCCCTTGACTTCACTGGTAATCCAGGGCTTGTTGTCTGGAAAGCAGCGTACAGTTTTTGTGTGAACAGCAACGTCTCTGCAAAAGTTCAAGTAGTCTGTTATGCAGTGTGTCACCTCCTCGATGTCCTCCCCATGCAGGTCTAACAATACATTCCAGTCGGTTGTCTCAAAGCAGTCCTTAAGAGTTTCCTCTGCCTCGGGAGACCAGGCCCTGAATGAATGCATGGTGGTGGGCTGCCTCAGAGCCATTTGTTTGTACTGAGGCTGTAGGAGAACCAGATTATGGTCAGATCTCCCCAGCAGTGGTAGTGGGATTGCCCTGTATTGCGTCCCTTACATTGGCATACAATAGGTCTATGGTCCTGTTTTTCCTAGTGGGACAGTCCACAAACTGATGAAAGGCAGGGAGAGTGGAGTCCAGAGTGACATGGTTAAAATTCCCAGAGATCGTGAAGAAAGCCTTGGGGTGTTGTGTCTGCAGCGTTGCTATGGTGGCGTGAATGACGTCGCATGCCGCCTGAGCGTCCACACGCGGAGGAATGTAAACACAGGTGAAAATGGCGTGTGTAAACTCCAGAGGCATGTAATACGGTCAGAGACTCCTCGCTAACAGTTCAATGTCCCGGCAGCAGATGATCACCTTTAATGTTTACGCATCCCGGGTTGCACCATCTGGTGTTAATAAACAGTGCGAGTCCCCCACCTTTGAGTTTGCCGCTCAGCTTTGCGTCCCTGTCCGCTCTCACTGTAGTGAATCCAGATAGCTCCACATCCAATCCGGTGTGTCGCTGTTAATCCATGTCTCCGTGAAACACAACAAACTACACTCCCTGTAGAGCCTCTGGGTTTTCAGCAGTCCTACCAGCTCATCATTTTTGTTGGTTAGCGAGTTCACATTCCCCATAAGCACCGACGGAACCAAGGGTTTGTACCTCCACCACCCCTCCATCTTCTTAGCCTTGCGCTTGGCCCCGGCTCTGCAGTCCCAGTACCGCCTCCTCGGTTCCGCAGGTATTGAGTGGATAATGCCCTTGCGTCCCCTCGGTCGTAGGGCGAGCAGTTGTTCCCGAGCATAACCACGAAAATCTCCGCTGCGCCGCATGTTGACACCAGAAATATCCGTAAGATATAATAATAATAATAATACACACCAGGTGTGTGTAGTTGTAAAAAGACTAAAAGAAAGTGCTAAAGTCAAAGAAAGACGATACAGATGGAGCTACTGGAGAGGCTGCCGCTCCGAGTCAGCGCAACTTGTTAACTATATATCATGAGACGATAAATCGCAATACAAATTTATGATGATTTCGAATCAGTGAAATAAAATATGAATTATGTTTATCAGGCTGCATAATCTTAGTTTTTCCTCGCTGTGATTGTGTTGCTTCGACAGCAGAGGATGCAATAACGTACAATAGCAGGAATGTGCATGACTTCACAGTAGGAAGAAGTAACACAGCTCTAATGCCATGAAAACACATGCAGAAAAAAATGAAAGCTGATGTGTGATTGACTACACAAAGATTTAACAAGGAATCCGAGCTCTGTCTCTTTTTATAGAGTGCTGGAAGATAAAGGAGAGAGAAACAAATGGAAGAAGTACAAGTGTTCGGAAAAGTTTATTAAGAAAAGGCCAATTTGTTATTAACTTTTTTTTTTTTTTTAAATAAAATGAATATTTTAGTTAATAGGCCATTATGTTTTACTCCAACCTTTACAAATGTGTGTAAATAATTAAGGAAGTGAAGCAAAGGTTTTTTTTTTTTAACAAAAGGAATATTTAAGTTGATAAAAAATGGGAAAATAAATGTTGTGGGGTGTGGAGTTTTTTTTTTTTAATTATAATATTATTTATTTATTTATTTATTTATTTTTGGTAATAGAAGGTAACCCAGGTTGTGAAAGGTGATGTGCTCTGTGCACACTAATCATCTGACCAGTACTTAGTGCAGCTCTGTGAAGTGCGTTAATGTTAAGCGTTACATTTTTATTTATTTATTTTAGGGCTGTCAAGCAATTTAAAATATTTAATCACAATTAATCACATTATTGTCCATAGTTAACTTGTGAGTAATTGCAAATTAATTGCATATTTTTAATCTGTTCTAAATGCACCTTAGTGATGTTTCTCATGTTGTTGTGGAGTGGGCGTGAACAAATCTGCTGCTGTATGCAAATGTATGTGACCAGGTCAGGAAGGATAAGGCTGGACATGGCAACAGGTATTTTTATGGCTTTTTTTTTTTTTATTCCTCCACTGAATTTAAAAACTAAATCAGCATTAACTTTATAATTTTGAGGCTTTAGCACAATTCAGTGTGAACAAAGCAGTGTAGTATTTTCCTCGAGTTCTGTCCTTAACTTCTAGTCTCAAACTATGCAATAAAGTGAACACACTCGGTAATGTGGACTCTGGACAACAGTAGCGTCTCTCTTTAAATGAAGAAGAAAAAGATACAAAACTCAAATAAATCCACGTGTTCAGAGAGAGGTTTTCCATTAAAATGCAAAAACTCACTGTTAAATCTACAGAACGTTCACGAGCAAAAACTGCATTTATACACACTTTACAGAGCTCACACATTGCTCAGAATAAAACGCACTCTCTCCAGTGTGCATCCTGCACGCTCTCTCACACACACGGATCTTAACACGTCGTCTTCTCCCCTCTGGACCATCAAAAGCATATAAAAAAAAAAAAACGCACATTTTATGTAAACAGTCACAATGCAGGAATAGAAGTTGATTCTGGACATAATTGCACTTTATCATGATTTACACCAACCAGCTACTCACTACATCGCTCACTCGCACTACGTCACGTCCTGATTTCCCAAACTATGACGGGGGGCACAGGACGCACATGCGTCAAATCACACGTAAAAAAATGAGTGATGTTAAAAGGAATTTACATTAATGTGTTATCGTGTTAGCCTTAATTTATTTATTTAGTTGTTAAAGCGAGACGGCCTTTCGGTTTCATAAAATCGGTGAAATTTAGTTCCGTCTGAAATGTGGTGATTGTGATGTATGTTTCTGTAATATCTCGCAAAATATCAGGCCATTCTGTGGCTGGGAAGTTATTTAATTTGAGGGGATTAAAGCAAATAATGTGCATGAAATCGCTCGCTTGGCGCTGTCAAGCAGACAGAGGAAGTCCGTGTGCGCATGCGCAGGTTTACCTTCTTCTTTTGGGTTTTACGGCAGCTGGCATCCACAGTGTTGCATTACTGCCATCCACAGGTTTCCCTTTGAGCGTGCACTGACAGTTCCATCATTCTGTCACTAAACGAACAGCTGATCACACCGAGGTGCTCGCTGACCGCCGATATTTATTAGTTTGGTCCTGCGTTTCCTTTCCTTCGTATATAACATAACGTCTTTTCTTCTTCTTGCTTTCTGTTACTGTAGTCGCTCTTTCACGTTTCATTCGCACACTCGCATCCTCCATTTTTTTCCCTCTCCTGTTTTAAATTTGTATCCCACAATGCCTTGCGTGAACGGGGAAAGCCCACCACGTGATGTGATTCATGATGTAGTATCTTGAATTGGGTCATGGTGAAGCAGGAAAAAAATTGAGAATTTAGGGCCACGTGGAGATAAATTCATTAATTGTTCTATTTAAAAAAAAAAAAAAACGAATAAAATTGGAAGTCTGTGATTCGAATTCAGTAGCTTTTGGTCAGGAAAAACAAAAATAATTGGATGTTGGGGAAAATTCTTTTTATGACCTACAGTTGAAAAATCTGAAAGGCCGTCTACATTTAAACCTACTTATTGACAATTTAGAACACTACAGGGAGTGCAGAATTATTAGGCAAATGAGTATGTTGACCACATTACCCTCTCTATGCATGTTGGCCTACTCCAAGCTGCATAGGCTTGAAAGCCTCCTACCAATTAAGCATACCAGGTGATGTGCATCTCTGTAATGAAAAGGGGTGTGGTCTAATGACATCAACACCCTATATCAGGTGTGCAAAATTATTAGGCAACTTCCTTTCCTTTGGCAAAATGGGTCAGAAGAGGGATTTGACGGACTCAGAAAAGTCAAAAATAGTGACACATATTGCAAAGGGATGGAGCACTCTTAAAATTGCCCAGCTTTTGAAGCGTGACCATCGAACAATCAAGCGCTTCATTCAAAATAGTCAACAGGGTCGCAAGAAGCGCGTTGAAAAAAAAAGGCGCAAACTAACTGCCCGTGAACTGAGGAAAGTCAAGCGTGAAGCTGCCAAGATGCCACTCGCCACCAGTTTTGCCATATTTCAGAGCTGCAACATCACTGGAGTGTCAAAAAGCACAAGGTGTGCAATACTCAGGGACACGGCCAAGGTAACAAAGGCTGAAAAACGACCACCACTGAACAAGACACACAAGATGAAACGTCAAGACTGGGCCAAGAAGTATCACAAGACTGATTTTTCTAAGGTCTTATGGACAGATGAAATGAGAGTGAGTCTTGATGGGCCAGATGGATGGGCTCGTGGCTGGATCAGCAAAGGGCAGAGAGCTCCAGTCCGACTCAGACGCCAGCAAGGTAGAGGTGGGGTACTGGTATGGGCTGGTATCATCAAAGATGAGCTTGTGGGACCTTTTCGGGTTGAGGATGGCGTCAAGCTCAACTCCCAGTCCTATTGTCAGTTTTTGGAAGACACCTTCTTCAAGCAGTGGTACAGGAAGAAGTCAGCATCCTTCAAGAAAAACATGATTTTCATGCAGGACAATGCTCCATCACACGCATCCAAGTACTCCACAGCATGGCTGGCCAGAAAGGGTCTAAAGGAAGAAAGATTAATGACGTGGCCTCCTTGTTCACCTGATCTGAACCCCATAGAAAACCTGTGGTCCCTCATCAAATGTGAGATCTACAAGGAGGGGAAACAGTACACATCTCTGAACAGTGTCTGGGAGGCTGTGGTTGCTGCTGCACACAATGTTGATTGCAAACAGATCAAAACACTGACCGAATCCATGGATGGCAGGCTTTTGAGTGTCCTTGTAAAGAAAGGCGGCTATATTAGTCACTGATTTGTTTTTTTGTTTTTTTTGAATGCCAGCAATGTATATTAGTGAATGTTGAGTTGTTATATTGGTTTCCCTGGTGAAAATAAATGAGTGAAATGGGTATATGTTTGTTTTTTGTTAAGTTGCCTAATAATTATGCACAGTTATAGTCACCTGCACACACAGATATCCTCCTAAGATAGCTAAAACTAAGAAAGCCCTACTCCAACTTCCAAAAATACTCAGCTTTGATATTTATGAGTCTTTTGGGTTCATCAAGAACATAGTTGTTTTTCAATAATAAAACTAATCCTCAAAAATACAACTTGCCTAATAATTCTGCACTCCCTGTACAAATAAAACCAACGATCAGAAAAAACTCCAAATAAACTCCACATCAAAAGATAGAAAACCCACTTGCCCCCGGCGACTGACGTTTCCACCTCGTTACCCAGAATACAGCAGGGCTGTGCGGAGGTTTGAGCTGAATTTTGCTCTCGCCTGTGATCCTGAACGCTTGCGTGTGTAACCCGGTGTAGGGGAGCAGTGAACATGCTGGAACTGTTTCACCCCCACTTCATTGTCCCGTCTCTGGCCGGAACGCTCTTCTCTGTTCTCATGCTGTGGTGTTCCCAGTTCGAGGACCTTCTGAGAGCACCGTTCATCAGAGCCTCCGTCTGTAAGAGTCACTTCCCCATCACACAGCTCACGTTCTCACTCGGTTACAGTCTACAGCACATCAGTAAGACCGTCACTCCGAAAGAGACGGATCGCAAAAGACATGAAAATGATGATGCTCTTGGTTTTGTGATGGAGGGATTTTTAAAAAAAAAATTTTTTAAGGGACACAGTGCTTTAACTCGTGTCCGCTAGTATTCATTTATTTTTAGTGTATTATTTGAAGTGCAGCTCAGGGGTCCTGGTTGGATCCTGAGCTCAGGTTTCGAGTCTCTGTGCACATCCAGTGAGTTTTGTCTGGTTTCCTCCTGCATCCCAGAAGCAGACGTGGAGGTGGACTGGCTGCTGTGAGTTCTCCTCAGTGTGAGCATGTGAATGATTAGTGTGTGTGTGTGATGGTCTGTGACGGCCCAGCGTTCCCTCGGTTGTGTTCCTGGGATAGAATCTGGGTCCACTGGGTGACCAGGATAAAACAAGCACGCACGTGTTCGAGAGATGGTGTAACACTTTGCTTTAAGATTCCCTTCATTAACGTTATTTATTGTACGAGAACAGCAGGGTCAGTCAGTCTACACCAAATCAACAGAGGCCTAAAAACAGCACATGGTCAGCAAACAAGGAACAAAACAAACCCATAACTGTGAAAACCTTCATGTTTGATACCTTCATAAAAATAATATGGGTTCATTTTCAACCTGGTTGCGAAGAAACTACTATAACAGGCGTATGATGTATAAAAATGTAAAATCTCTGCTGTGGTTCAGAATGAAAGTGTAGCGTCCACCAAAGCATGAAAGGAGAACTGAAGGCAATTTTTTTATCATCAAAATTCTATTGATCTCATTTTATTAAATATCGGAATGCATGTTTGATCGCTATTTTGTCGCTGCTATAGCGAGTTCTGAGTGTTTGAAATATGCTCCGTAATATATCAGTCCGTATGTCAAAGCAACGGCCGTAAACGAGATGCGTTAAGACCTGTGCGAGACATACAACGTACAGCGGAAATCAAAGTGACCGACATCTGCCAACGTCGTCAAAAGACGCGCGCGCCCTCTTTCGAATGCTGATGTAATCAAGCCGGAAGTTTTGTTTGTTTTGATAATCAGGAAAGTTTGAAAAAAGTAGGCAGTAATCGTCATTTAAACTCGTTTTTGTGCAATACTTCGTTTGGAAAACAGTTTTCAAAATGGCGGCGCTGACACCTGGCTGACACTTCTTCACGTTTCGAAGTCTCGCACAAGTCTCATGAAGATTGCGTGGATAAGCGACGCCTGCCGTGGACCAAACGAGCTAAATTCAACACGGCTAAAAACCGAACAGGCCGATAAGTATAATGTTTAATTGCAATTAGTTGCCAATATGAGTCACGATATAAGGTTACTAAAACTGAAAACGTAATTGAATAACATGTTAATTAAGAAATAAAGCAAGTTTAAAAACGACTTCAGTTCTCCTTGAATTATTATTATACCCCTGCTCCGAACTGGTTTACTTCTGTCCGTATGTCCATATCGCCATCCGTCCAAAACACCCTTTCTCTCAGCAGCCACAAATCATAGCCACTTGGTTCCGAGCTTCAGCTTGGGGTTCTATACCGTGTGTACCGTTTTCAGGTCTGTCCCACATCAACTTCCTGTTTACCAACTTTAATGTATTTACGAAACACACAGGGAAGGTATTTCAGAATGACCGTTTAGCAGGATGCTATTTGAAATCCCTGGGGAGAGACCCGGCTCTTTATTTGTTTCAGGGTTAATTATTTGTTGAAGTCAACATTCATAATAAGTGTCCTATTCCTTTGATGGGGGGAGATACATAATGCCGCTTTTCCACTACCAATGCGGCTGAGTCGGGCTGAGCCGTGCCGTGCTGAGTCGAGCTGAGCGGGGCTGTTGGAGTTGCATTTCGACTACAACCGCGCTGAACCGTGCTGGCTGGAAGTGGGTGGACACATTGGGTGGAGTTAGCGAAAGTGGGTGGACGTCAGGTGATGTCGTTAAGCAGCGCAAACAGTGACATCAGTGATCTTTTAAGTGGTAGTCTCACGACCCGGATAGTAAACAATAAACATGGAAGACATGGAGTCGTTAGTGTTGCTGGTCTTGGTGCTGTGGCTTGTTGTCACCGACAACGCCAACAGATACTGGCAAGAGCGTATAGATGAAGCGAGGCACGTAAGGCTTCAGAAATTCTCGTAATTCGTAATTCTTCTTCTTCCGGGTTTGCGGTGTTTACAGATCCCAGCGCGCTCGCGGGGCGTGTGTGAGCATGTGAGGACACTCCTCCTCACCAATCAGTGCACAGGGGAGTGTCTGCTCATGCCCCCAGCCTCACTCGGCACGGTTTGGCTCGCTTCAGCCCCACTCCAAAACGGTGCGAGTTTTAGGGGCTAAGCAGGGCTGAAGCGAGCTGAGTCATGCTGGTTTTTGGTAGTCGAAACGCGAGCCGTGTCGGGCTGAAGCGGGCTGAAGCGAGCTGAAAAAGGGTAGTGGAAAAGGGCCATAAGTGAGCAGTAGATCTTACTTTAAATATACGCTTTTCAGCAAGCTATAACTTGGCAAATACAGGTACTGAAGTTAAAGACCTCGAACAGTGGAGAACAATCCCTGAGAATTTCAAGCATCGAGCACCAATAGTTCAAAAGTAATGAACGCTGCAGTTTTTTCACAACACTCGTTTATTAGGGCCATGAGCCCTTTATTAAACCCTAAATATCGCAGAAACTAAAGAAAATACAAGCAAATTTTGCACACTAGTTGTTGGGTACAGTGACATTATTTAGATCAAGTATGGAACAAATCCAAGATGGTAATTTGGGAATTTTTTTTCTAAAATATTCCTTTGATTTGACATGGAATTGCCCAACAAGAAACTTGAACATTAATAAACTCAAGAATGTTAACAAAGTAACTTTGTTAAAGGTGCTGACTGCAAAGTCATCTGAAATTTTCCAATTATTTTTTTAATGTGTATGCCGTTTTCCTCTGTCTCTCAAGAACATGCGGATGAGATGTGATCATTTTAATGTGCTGAGGGTTGCTTTCCTCTGTTTTGGGACTGTTTTCCTCCCTCTTGAAGTAAACAGTACGGCCCTACAGAAACAGCTGAACGCGAGGAGCTTTAACTAATTAGCATAACTATGGAACTGTGTCGCACCAAGATGGCGACACGCGGAAAACATCGTGACTCTGCATCGACCTCGGAGAGTTTTGAGTTGCAGGGATGTAATCTGTGGTTGGCATTCGTGAATAGATCCGTGAAATAAGAGAGGAAAATATCTCTTCTCTGTTCCTGCTTTTATGTTCTCGGTTCTTTCTCTGCAAGATCAGAACATTCGGTGTATAACTCCATACTCACTACTGTGGAGTCGAGCCCTTGCATTCCAAGGCTAAGATAGTCAAGTGCTAGTTAGAATGATTTAGTTGTCCAGAAAAATGACACATCATTCTAACCTTGCTCTATCTTGCAGTTACACTCACTAGGCAGGCTTTCCTTTCCTTTTCCGCTGGCTTTTAGCTGGAGGGAGAGCCGAGTCCGTCATGTTTGCTCATGCCGACTTGTTTTGGTCAAACTCCCTACGGTGGTCACGTAATATTGGTGCTCGCTTGCTTCGACAATCTCAGGAATCGTAAAATACATCTCAGCAAAACATTTACACCCAGCATACTGTGTGTGTGTGTGTGTGTGTGTGTGTGTGTGTGTGTGTGTGTGCAGCAGCACAACATCTCAAAACTCCAACAGCAATAAACATAGAACATTTTGCCCAGAATTCAACTTTGCAGTTAGAACCTTTAAATAATTAAGTTATTCCACGAAATTGAGTCGTACATGAGCTGATGGGCGACGAGGCGCGTAGCACCAAGTTGTCTATAATCCATGTACGACAAGATGGAGTGGAATAACCGTTTTATTCTATCTGCGTTCACTGGATTTTGAGAAACGGAGCATTTTTATTTTTTGCAAATTCAATCAATAAAAACTTTATACAAAACGTCCAACAAAATAATTTCTGCTTAGAATGTAAACAAACTGGCGAAATGACAGGAGCAATTTGTGAAAAATGCGATAATAATTATTGAAGAAAATTTTTAAAAGATACGTTCTTACTGTCAATTTTTTTTGTGTGTGTTTTTGGGGGTTTTGTTTTCGAGTAGTTTTTATTTCGTCCTTGGTTGGTTTATTTTGTTTTTCTCTGCTCACAGTATAGAGATCTTGCAGTCATGTGACCGGAAAGTACACAGCCGCCATCTTGTCGGTAAAAAACACCGCTGAATACTGCTGCACTCGTGTACAAAATGGATCAATTTCAACCGACAGACTACACGGCTCATTTTTCTAATGAACAGATAACTAGATACATGTCTAAAATAAACGATCTACAGATTAGTGACCCTTATGGCTTACCGGACCGAGTTTTCACGACCGGATTTTGAACTGCCAGCGGAATACCCAGATGTGTATAATTACCTCATTAACTTTCCCTCGCTGTTCAGTGGTGAAGCACTGCGTGCTTATAAATCTCTGGACAGTTATCTTTACAGAAATTCAGGATTTGTCAGCGACTCAGATGTGGCATCTTGTAAACAAGAATCCTCATTGGACGGGTAAGTCACTTAAGTATTGAGTATAGCACTGACCAGCCGATTATAGAATAGAATAAGGTAATTCCAGCTGTAATTCCAAATCGTCCGTCTTGTTTACATGGATCTGGCGTTGGAGAGATAGAGGTTTAGCAGTGGAGATTTGAGTGGCTGTTTTCTGAGCTTAGTCAACAGGCCGGCTCTGCAGCCTCGCTTTTGCTTCCGCTCCCGACGCCGCCTCCTTCGCTTTGCTTCTGATAACAATCCACGGAGACCCCGCTGGTCTCGCTATCTCGTCCGGAATGTTGTGCATGCGATGGAAATCGCTACAAACCGTCATTTTCTGCTGGAAACCAATGTCCAGTAAGTCCATACGGTTGTAGTGGATATTGAAGTCCGGTACAGACGAACAACACGCAAAAATACACACAAAAAACAAAAAACGTGCACAGGTAGGGAGAGCTTGTAGCCGCAGCCGTTGTAGTAGAATTGTATATAGTAGGGTTTTCCAGAAGAAAAGGTAGAAGCAGAAGTAGAAGTAGAAGGTGGAAAATGGCGTTTGACCGACAAGATGGCGTCTGTCACAATCTGGATCGGCTGTGACGTCACATGCAAGTGCTCCATATGAGCTGATATCCTAGTAGTAGAGTAGCCAATCAGAGCACACGATTGCTCATATCCAGTGAATGTGGATAGAATAAAGTAAGATGTATGATTTGTATAAATGTTGACTAAATCCATTTGCACTGACTCAAGTTTATTCAATCCAGGACTAAAAAGAAGTCCTTAACACAAATTCGGCTGAAATTAAATTATAGCACATTATTGTAAATAAACGTTGATGGTTTACTGAACTTTGGTCACTGGGTGTAAATATCGGATCTTGGAATTTCAGCCTCGGTTTAGAATTTTGCCAGTAAACAACCTCGAACATGTTCTGGTCATTATTTGCTTTATTTGGTTTGTTATTAAAAATGTGGATTATCATGGCGTAACCTGTTCTCTGTAGAACCACGTTCTCCATAGCGTTCTGTTTCGGGATTGTTTCCGGTTGTTTACCGTCACAGGTTAACCCTGCGCTGGCCAGAGATGCATCACATCTCCAATCATAAAAAACATCACTTCCTGTGAAAAATGTTCTATGTAATAAAATAATAAAAACGCTCATTATATCTTTGTTCGAAGTGATTCATCAGTGCAGTGCATGATGTCTGAAAGTTTTTGACGCGTCTTCTTCATCGAACCCACCAAAACAGCCAGGCTTGGATGATAAGGTGATCCGTTTAAAGGACAATAATTATTAGGCTTCATCACATGAAAATGTATATATTTTACTTTTTTCAGCAAAAAAAAAATCATAAAATGTAAATTAAATTAGAGTAGTAACACAGAACGGAACACACTAACATGTGGGAAATCCCATTTCTCAGAAAATCCGCTCAGCCATGACGTCATATTTGTAACTCTCGAGGACTCGGTGCACCGTTTTCTTAGCGTGTGTATAGATGGCAGTGTCACTTTCAAATATAGCCAGAATTTGCAGAAATGTAGTCAGTTCACCCTGTAAACGTTTATTATATTGTTTCCGAATATAAACGCTAAAGTTGGCAGTCTTTTATTATTATTTCGGCGAAACGTCTTACACTATGGAGGACTGGTAACGCCAGGATGATACGACTAATGGCTGCTTTGCGAATTAGTTATTGTTTATGTCTGAAGAGATCGGGAATGAGAGAGGTTCATATCACCCCTGACTAGACGAGTTCTGAGGGCTGACATGAGTTCACCTCCAACATGATGTTTGGCTTCAGGTCCCCTTTATTGGAGTTTGTTCCTTGCGTGAAAGCTGAACCTTTTTGCCAGTGTGTTTGCTAACAGCAAGTGTGTGGTGGTGGATGTACTGTCAACTTTTAACATGAAAATGTTACAGAAGATTGTGTGTTCTATGTTTGACACGACCGTTTTTCCGTACAGGTTAATTCCTTGCTGAAAAACGTTTATTTGACATGAAATTTGTGGCTCCTGGTTCCTCGGATTTCTGTGCCGACCTGAATAAAGGGTTTAAAACAGGAGTGCGTGTGTCTGTGATTCTCTGCCCTACAGGATCAGAGGACTTTGAAGGCTGCGGTTGTGCTTATTTTAACCCGGCTCCTTTTTTGGTTTTTAATGAGGACTTGTGGGTCTCTGGGGTTCATGGATTGGCGAGAGGTGAGCAAAGTGGGTGCTTCAAGGCCAGGCTCTGCTCTTGTATCAAAGCCATGAGTCTTGACCTCTCGTTGCAGCAACAGTAGCGGGGACGTGACCTTGAAAATGCCCCACAGCTGTCCTTCCACACCACACACACACGCAAGCACACGTAACCTCCAGCCACTCTCTACTCACCAAACACAGCAACTGGCACTCATAAATCTCCAGTACGTCGCAGGCGGAAATCTGCCACACACATTTCTACAGCAGCGCTACAGTCACAGCAGAGGGGGTCAGGAGGCGGGGCATATACACTTGTGCCATGAGTCATCCATTCAGATCACATGCATACATACAAAATATTAAAGATGTAAGTTCTCATAAGATATTTTACAAATTTTCTATATTTCTGCATAAATATGACCTAAAACATCAGATTTTCACACAAGTCCTAAAAGTAGATAAAGAGAACCCAGTTAAACAAATGAGACAAAAATATTATACTTGGTCATTTATTTATTAAGGAAAATGAGCCAATATTACATATCTGTGAGTGGCAAAAGTATGTGAACCTCTAGGATTAGCAGTTAATTTGAAGGTGAAATTAGAGTCAGGTGTTTTCAATCAATGGGATGACAATCAGGTGTGAGTGGGCACCCTGTTTTATTTAAAGAACAGGGATCAATCAAAGTCTGAGGTTCACAACACATGTTTGCGGAAGTGTATCATGGCACGAACAAAGGAGATTTCTGAGAACCTCAGAAAAAGCGTTGTTGATGCTCATCAGGCTGGAAAAGGTTACAAAACCATCTCTAAAGAGTTTGGACTCCACCAATCCACAGTCAGACAGATTGTGTACAAATGGAGGAAATTCAAGACCATTGTTACCCTCCCCAGGAGTGGGCGACCAACAAAGATCACTCCAAGAGCAAGGCGTGTAATAGTCGGCGAGGTCACAAAGGACCCCAGGGTCACTTCTAAGCAACTGAAGGCCTCTCTCACATTGGCTAATGTTAATGTTCATGAGTCCACCATCAGGAGAACACTGAACAACAATGGTGTGCATGGCAGGGTTGCAAGGAGAAAGCCACTGCTCTCCAAAAAGAACATTGCTGCTCATCTGCAGTTTGCTAAAGATCACATGGAAAAGCCAGAAGGCTATTGGAAAAATGTTTTGTGGACGGATGAGACCAAAATAGAACTTTTTGGTTTAAATGAGAAGCGTTATGTTTGGAGAAAGGAAAACACTGCATTCCAGCATAAGAACCTTATCCTATCTGTGAAACATGGTGGTGGTAGTATCATGGTTTGGGGCTGTTTTGCTGCATCTGGGCCAGGACGGCTTGCCATCATTGATGGAACAATGAATTCTGAATTATACCAGCGAATTCTAAAGGAAAATGTCAGGACATCTGTCCATGAACTGAATCTCAAGAGAAGGTGGGTCATGCAGCAAGACAACGACCCTAAGCACACAAGTCGTTCTACCAAAGAATGGTTAAAGAAGAATAAAGTTAATGTTTTGGAATGGCCAAGTCAAAGTCCTGACCTTAATCCAATGGAAATGTTGTGGAAGGACCTGAAGCGAGCAGTTCATGTGAGGAAACCCACCAACATCCCAGAGCTGAAGCTGTTCTGTATGGAGGAATGGGCTAAAATTCCTCCAAGCCGGTGTGCAGGACTGATCAACAGTTACCGCAAACGTTTGGTTGCAGTTATTGCTGCACAAGGGGGTCACACCAGATACTGAAAGCAAAGGTTCACATACTTTTGCCACTCACAGGTATGTAATATTGGATCATTTTCCTCAATAAATAAATGACCAAGTATAATATTTTGTCTCATTTGTTTAACTGGGTTCTCTTTACTTTTAGGACTTGTGTGAAAATCTGATGTTGTTTTAGGTCATATTTATGCAGAAATATAGAAAATTCTAAAGGGTTCACAAACTTTCAAGCACTACTGTAGATGAGGTAATGGTGGTGGGGGTCTCCGGTGGGACTGTTGGTAGTGGCCCACAGCAGCCAAACCCAGGTGTGTGTGTTAATGAGAGAAAGCAGAAAAGAGGAAATGGCTTAATGGACCTGGATAGTGTCCTAATGAAATCGTACAGTATATCCCTGCAGGACTTCCACACCACACGGTCCAATAAATACATCAACTGGGCTCTTGATATGGAATGACTGGTCAAACTTGTCCATCACCTATAACCGAGTCACTGTGGGTGGGGGCTCTATGATTTGTATGTGCATACGCCACTTCTACCATCAGTCTTTAGAAAGCTGTCCACTGAGATTTATGACGGAGGTCATCGTGTTGTTCCTGGGGACTCTCAAACCCCTTTTCCACCAAATCAGTTCCAGGGCTGATTCGGGGCCAGTGCTGGTGCTGATTCACAACTCGTTCAACTTGCGAGCCAGCTGAGAACCAGTTTGCTTTTCCATAGCTTGCGGTGCTAAGAGAAGCCACGTCATTACGTCGCTGTATACGTCAGTTACGTCGCTACGTTTGCATAAACCTTGGCGCGAATATCGAAGCAAAAACAACACGGAAGAAGCAGCAGCAGCAACAATAATAATAATAATAATAATGGATGACTTTGTATTTGTACAGCTGCTGCTTCTTGTCGCTTAAAAATGGCGATCTTTCGCGGTCTTGTTATTGCTGTTGGTCTTAACAACTCCGCCCCCCCGCTGACGTAAGCGGTTCTTTCCTCTGGCCCAGCAGAGAGTTGGTGCTAGCCTGGAACCGGTTTTTCTGGCCTCAGAGCCAGTTCTTTGTCAGTGGAAACAGAAAACTCGGTTCCAAACTAAGCACTGGCCCCGAACCAGCCCT
This sequence comes from Neoarius graeffei, assembly GCF_027579695.1. Classification (NCBI taxonomy): domain Eukaryota; kingdom Metazoa; phylum Chordata; class Actinopteri; order Siluriformes; family Ariidae; genus Neoarius; species Neoarius graeffei. The sequence goes on from NC_083585.1 coordinate 9,744,644, forward strand.
GGAACTGCTTTGGTGGAAAAGGGGCATCAGACAACCCGGATGTTTGGCCTTTAGGAGCTGTAAAAGAAAATGTGAAACCCACTGATGCCTCGTTGATTTAACTGAGGCCTGTAACCTCATATATTGTGTTAATCATATACATCAGGCAATCCTGTTTTGCTGTTGTTCCAACCATCTAGCGGCTTGGAGAAGTTTGGAGAAAGAGAATGGCATCACTCTCTGAAATGGGACAGTGCTTCCCAAGCCTGCACTGATTGACCAGTATGATGGGCTGTTCCAGGTTTGTCTGAAGAGCAGTGTAGGACTGCAGTTGAGGTGTTAGCTTGCGCTATTTCCCAGGAGTGAGGAGGCGGTGTCCTTTCACATCAGGAATCCATCCTGCGATGGACTGGTGCCACATCCACATGCTCGTTCACACCCGGGGCAGTTTAAAGGAGCCGGTCTGTTTATCCGCACACAGATGGAAACCTGAGCTCAGGATCGAAGCAGCACAGCTCTAAAGCAGCAACACTACCGGCTGCTTCATCCCGCCGCTTCTAATTCAGATTAGGTCAGACTGAAACTGGCAACGTGCTCTTTTCTGACGTGTGCTGCCATTTTATTTAAATACACAACCATAAATCCTGCACTTTCATCCATCGTTACTTGCTGATTTACTCCCAGACCCACGTGCATGAACCCTGACTGTATCACAGTACTCCAATCAGTGCCTCTTAGATTCCTCCGTCCTTCAGATTGTGATCAGGAAATGAACTGAAATCCGCCATCTTTAATCCAACTAGGCTTAACAATCCAGATTTAAAATGTCCAAATTCAAACGTGGTGATTTTTTTTCAGCAGAGATTATTTTTACTGATTTAGATTTAGAAGACATCTCGACGTGAAATAATTTGAACTTTTTTTTCTCAGCAATAGAAATGTGTTTTTTCATAGTGCAGATGCCATTGCAGATGTTTAAGGGCCTGCATGGGATGTGTTTTAAATGTGTTCAGAGGACTCGAGTAGCGAGATGACTTCTGGACAGAGTGCACACGAGCATGTGATGTAAGGCTGAGGTAGAAATGATTCTACCACCTTCTCCCAAATGAACAAATCTCGATAAATAATGCTATAATAAGAAGTACAGATACAAGTATTTGATGAATAATCTCATCCCTCATCTCATTATCTCTAGCCGCTTTATCCTGTTCTACAGGGTCGCAGGCAAGCTGGAGCCTATCCCAGCTGACTACGGGCGAAAGGCGGGGTACACCCTGGACAAGTCGCCAGGTCATCACAGGGCTGACACATAGACACAGACAACCATTCACACTCACATTCACACCTACGCTCAATTTAGAGTCACCAGTTAACCTAACCTGCATGTCTTTGGACTGTGGGGGAAACCAGAGCACCCGGAGGAAACCCACGCGGACACGGGGAGAACATGCAAACTCCGCACAGAAAGGCCCTCGCCGGCCACGGGGCTCGAACCCGGACCTTCTTGCTGTGAGGCGACAGCGCTAACCACTACACCACCGTGCCGCCTTGATGAATAATGTGAAAGATAATTAAGAAACGGGGGGGAAAAATGGGGTCCGATATTAAAAACATGACCACAAGGGAAATGCGGTGAGGAGTAGAATCTTGCCTCGGCTAAATCATCGTTTGTGTGTGGAACAGGGATTGTCTGAAACATAGGCAGCGTATCATCTCTAAAAAGTGAAGCTATGATGGATCTAGCGCCCCTGCTGGCTGGCTACAGTACAGTTTTTATCACTGCCCACCCCCATGTGTTTCAGTGACAAAATAGCTGATGGTTCAATGTCATTTTGCTCGAATAAACCGTCTTTCCATCTAAAGTGCCTAATTTGAGTACCGCTATAACCAACCCCCTGGGGGACGTCAAAATAATCTGTTATACTGAAAAGGTCTGAATACTGAAATGGAGCCACTGCTCACACCGAACACTCACTCTTACATAAAACAAGACCAACTGTGTTTAATTTATATTTACACTTAATTCACTGATATATTTATATATTCTTAAGTAAAGGAAATAATTCACACTCGCCGTCGTTTGCTTGCAGCGTCATCTTTCTTTTCAGTCCGTCATGTTGACTGCAGTTATGGACGAAGTCTCCAAGCACTTTTTCTTTAAAAGTTGAAATAGAATTTTTCAGGATCCCATGTTCTTTAGACACATTAGTTTCTTTCTCCCCACGCTTTAGACGCTCCAGGCTATGAAGTTTGTCTTCGATGGTGTCACGTCTGCGCATGCGCAGCGTCACACCTCAATCTGTTACTCACATGCACACACGCAGCACCATTAGGACTAATTACCATGCACCTGTTCCAGATTAGAGCACAATCACAGCGTGCTTATAAGGACTCTCACTTACCAAGCCTTTTGTAGCACTGTGTTGATATTCTGGTTCCGACTCTGTTTTGTGTTTTGCCCTTTGTCTCCGCCTTTGATATCCTGTCTGTGCCTCGTCTGACCGCTGCCTGTTACTCCACTCTGATTTTTGATCACTGATTCGGATCTGTTTGCCCGAGTGTTTTTAAATAAAACTATTCCAGCGATTATATCCGTCTATCACCGGCGTTTTCTGACAGATGGAGAGTATCTTATTTTTATGAGTAACCATGACAACAATGTTTACGGAGCAAAGACTCGAGTAAAACTGCTTTTAGTTCCTAAAATAAAGTACTTTTAATGTTTTTTTTTAAGTCAACGATCACCATTCTCGATAATTGTTAGTGATCGACACCTAAGCGAGGCCCGTTAAGCCTTTGTTTTATGGCGTCAACACGTATTGTTCGCTTGACTGCGGACTTGATGACTTATTGTTCCTCTCTGGTGGGAAGAGGAGCGCATAGCTCAGTGATGTGTTTCTGAAGACTCCGACTCATTGTCATTAAAGGCAGGGGACAGAAATTTAGTACATTATATGCGAAAGTTCAGAGTAAAAGAGTTTGTGATAGCGGGGGTGCAGTGTAGTTGGTTTTCCCCAGGCTGATATCTGCACGTTTATTTTCCCCAGAAATTAGTTTTCAAAATGTAAAAAGGCGTAAATACACTTGTGAATGATCAACAAAGTGATTGACAGGCCTGGTGAGACGAGACCAGCTGCACGTCACCACAGAATTTACCGTCATATACCAACTTATTTGAACTTTTCTAGACACGTGTCCTAATACATACTGTTGGTCATTAAACCATTTGAAACAGCAAGACTTTTAATAGGAAATGGCTAGTTCTTATGGTATCATGCTAGCTGCCTAGCCATATCACCACACTGATAGCATTTTTTTATTTCAGTATTAACAACATCCAGACAGCCAGCTGTTGAAATCTGTACAAAAGCCATTTGTTGATCAGTGAACACCTACACTAGCAATAACATTTGGATGGATTTTATAAGCAGGCTAGTTAGTTTATAGCACATGTGGCCCAAATAATGATTTATGAACTTGCACTGCATTGCCAGAGCGTTCCACACCAGTACGATAAACGGGTAACATTATTTACACCAGTGTCCGTGTGATAAATATCCTCCCTGGACACTTCCACGTTCATAAAATATCTCCAGCTGAAACTATTTATTTAAGCTCTCGGGGTAGATGTAAGATCGGTCCAGTGGGAGGGCCTACCAAACAAGTGGGAGGGCCTACCAAACAAGTAGGAGGGCCTACCAAACAAGTGGGTGTACCTGAATTCGACTTTGACCCAATTTGACAACATGGCAGAAGTAGTTTAGCTTTCATTCTATAGAATGAGAGGCAGTGGAGCCCTGCATTTTCCACAGTCCATGGCATTGGACACGTTCGATAATCATTTTTATTCACATGCGGATTGTTTATGCCCAGTAGCAATACAGCTGTGCCATCAATTAATCACCAAATCATTCAGCAGGTAAGTTTGCACTTAGAGTTTCCTTTTCGAGGAGAAACGAGACGCAGCCCGTGAATATTCTGGGCGATCAGGACTGCGTTTGGAAGCACTTCTGACCAAACATGGAGCAGGTTTAAATGAAGCTGGTATTGCGTGTGATGTAGAAGATGGAAAGGAGGATGAAAGGAGATGTTTGCGTGGAGCTGGCTGCACTCTGAGGTGTAATAATAAGATGTAATGCCAATCTCTAAAGCCATATTTCTTGCTTGTACTCACTCTCTCCCCTCCCTGGGGTGTGTGTGAGGGGGTTCAGCTGGTCAGAAGGTCAGAGAACACAGGAAGCCTTTCTTGGCTTATAGGCTTCTCTCTATAATCTCTCCTCACTATATCCAGAGGCATATGCCAGCATTTGGGATTCCATTCGACACTCGGTTCTTGCAGTTCCCAGCGTTTTTGTGTCCGTCTCTGTTCTTGGAGACGTGGTGATATTGGAAGCACGTGTGTCTGTAGGGCCTTTGCCAACCAGCCATTCCATGCAGTATTGCGATGCCTCATTTTCTGGAGGAAGAACATGTTTTGAATTGCTGATGGCACATGCCAGGAGCTGCAGAACTGAGCTCTCAGTGTTGCTCGAGTGGAGCTGTTGTGGGAGGATGACGATGCCGGTGTTAAGTAGGCAGCTGGGGCTGGTGGGCAAGCCGAGACAAGCCGCTCCTGCACTGGTAGCCTCTTGACAGCCAGAGAGGAGAATAGGGATTACATATTGGAGATTAACACACTTAAATTTCACAGCAAACAGCTGCTCAGCTATCCCTCGCCAACACAGGATGCTTTCAAGAAATGGCTGATGTGAAGCTGGACTACACAGCGTCACTTTCAGTTCTTTTTTTTTTTTAATCTGTTTATCTCTTTAAAGCAAATACAATCCGACACAATCCTGACGACGATGATGAAAAATCAGGATTGGTGGAAATTCACTTGTGCTTGCCCCTGCTCAGTCTTGCCCACTGGGTTTGGGTTCATACGTTGTCTTTGTAGTATGTAAAGCAGAGGCAGAAGACATGGAACCTCCTGCTGCGGTGACCTTTGACCTTGTGTCACTGAAACTCAGGGACAAGTGGGATTTCTCAGAGACAATGTAGTGCATAATTTTATAGCCCTGCTTTTCAGAATCCCCCAATCCCCTTCGCATAACCTGCCATCTTTCCAAAAAATGAAATCTTGCTCTCACTGGGCCAGAATAAGTTGGGGATTAAAGTGAATTTCAGAGAACGGCTTTTGTATGACGTAGGGATGTACCGAATCCTGATTTTTAAGGTTCTGCCGAATACTGAATCCACTGCTTAAGATTCGGCCGAAACCGAATACCGAATCCTACTCTGAACATCAGCTAGTACATTATAATGCAGTGAAAAACATCGCACATTTCCTTTTCTTAATAGTAAGATAGAGATACTTTATCCAGAAGGAATATTTTATTTTATTTTAAACTGTAAAAACATAGGCAATAGAGATCTTGCAGTCACGTGACCGGAAAGTACACAGCCGCCATCTTGTCGGTAAAAAACACCGCTGAATACTGCTGCACTCGTGTACAAAATGGATCAATTTGAAACGACGGACTACACGGCTCATTTTTCTAATGAACAGATAATTAGATATATGTCTAAAATAAACGACCTACAGATTAGTGACCCTTATCGCTTACCGGATGGAGTTTTCACGACCGTGTCAGTGGATATTGAACTGCCAGAGGTGGAATACCCAGACGTGTATAATTACCTCATTCACTTTCCCTCGCTGTTCAGTGGTGAAGCACTGCGTGCTTATAAATCTCTGGACAGTTATCTTTACAGAAATTCAGGATCTGTCAGCGACTCAGATGTGGCATCTTGTAAACAAGAAAATAACAATCCTCATTGGACGGGTAAGTCACTTAAGTATTGATACTAGATATATCAGTAGTATCTAGTATAGCACTGACCAGCCGATTATAGAATAGAATAAGGTAATTCCAGCTGTAATTCCAAATCGTCCGTCTTGTTTACCATGGAGCTGGCGTTGGAGAGATAGAGGCTTGGCAGTGGAGATTTGAGTGGCTGTTTTCTGAGCTTAGTCAACAGGCCGGCTCTGCCTGCAGCCTACCTTTTGCTTCCTCTCCCGACGCCGCCTCCTTCACCTGCCAGACCCGATAACAATCCACGGAGACCCCTCTGGTCTCGCTATCTCGTCCGGAATGTTGTGCATGCGATGGAAATCGCTACAAACCGTCATTTTCTGCTGGAAACCAATGTCCAGTAAGTCCATACGGTTGTAGTGGATATTGAAGTCCGGTACAGACGAACAACACGCAAAAATACACACAAAAACCATAAAAACCGTGCACAGGTAGGGAGAGCTTGTAGCCGCAGCCGTTGTAGTAGAATTGTATATAGTAGGGTTTTCCAGAAGAAAAGGTAGAAGCAGAAGGCGGAAATATGGCGTTTGACCGACAAGATGGCGTCTGTTGCAATCTGGATCGGCTCTGACGTCACATGCAAGATCTCTATAACTTCTGCCACTATTTTGTATTTGAATAGTCACACTTGGAGAACACCACTGAAATTTTCAGCTTAAAGTCACAGTGCACAGGCTTTAGTATACTGTCCATTATAAAGAACAAAGAAAAAGAGCAAAAAGTGACATTATTGCTAAAAGAATAAGGCCTGTCAGTAACAGTGAGCCGTTGCTAAAGTGCTCTTTGTTGAACAAAAAATAAAAAGTAAAAAAAAAAAGAATCTCTGCAGATAGAATGCAGCAAAACATAGCATATTTACATTTTAACTCTTGCATACATGTAAGCCTACTTAATTTTCAAACAAAAAGGTGATATTTAATGCTGTTAATCTGTTTTCCTCAGAAAAAAAAACCTTACTGGGGATCTTGATCATGTTTAATGCTTCCACTCATGGAACATAAATTATAGGCTATTTCACTTCAATTTCAAGCACTTACAACTGTCGGCTTAATTAGATGCATTAAACAAAGTGTAGCACAAAAAACTCGAACAGGTCTCCACGTAGGCTATTTTATTAACAACCTAGTTCTATAGCTATAGTTGGTAATGGTGGCCTAAGTATCACTTTTTATCTGTGACTGTGCGGTTGCGGTACCTGAAGCCTCACCGACGTTAGATTCGGCCATGCACGACTCGTACTCCGTCGGATGCTTTGAGCAAAGATGTTTTAACAGCGGAGATGTTGTGTACTGTTTAGCATCTTTCCCACCACGAGACAACTCCGTACTGCAAAGTGTGCGTGTTGCGCGACTTGAATCTCCCTCTTTCGCTTGAAAGTACTGCCACACAACACTCTTTCGGCTCACTGCTTCCATTTTTGATTTCGACTGCAAGCACAATGGAGGCTATCTTCTCCTAAACATTGACGACGTAATCGCATGCACGTGCGCCGCACGTAGGATTCGGTTCGGTCGGCGCTCTAGGGTTCGGCCGAAACCGAACCCCTTTAAAAAGGCCAAGATTCGGCCGAATCCGAAACCGAATCTTGGATTCGGTGCAACCCTAGTATGACGGTGAAACACACTGTCTGTCTGTCTCCGTTTTTTAAATTTCTATTTTTCTTATTCTGTTCTTCAGCGGTTACTCTTTTTTGACATTTAGCCATCTGTTTTTCCGACTAAAGTTAATTTGTGACTGAATTATTCTATAAGCTGTCCCAGTGCGCCTGACTCTCCGTGACACGGCCTGATAAAACGCAGGGGGACGGCGGTATTAGTCGGATTCTGTGCCATCTATCTAAAAGCAATTTAACCTTCATATCATGGTGCATGGTGTAGATCATTAGCCTGTATAATGGTCTGCTGAATGATTATTTGAGATGCTAAATGTGGCATGTTATTACTGTTTCTTATTTAAAAGGCAAGTGAGTGATCGTTTGCCATGCGTGATTTTAAAAACAGACCGAGACGCGTCATTTCGTAGAAGTCTGATTTGCTTTCTGCGGGGAAAAGCAGTAGAGAGAGGGAGAGCTTATGACGATCACCGAACCAGCTGAGATCTCATCTCATCTCATCTCATTATCTCTAGCCGCTTTATCCTTCTACAGGGTCGCAGGCAAGCTGGAGCCTATCCCAGCTGACTACGGGCGAAAGGCGGGGTACACCCTGGACAAGTCGCCAGGTCATCACAGGGCTGACACATAGACACAGACAACCATTCACACTCACATTCACACCTACGCTCAATTTAGAGTCACCAGTTAACCTAACCTGCATGTCTTTGGACTGTGGGGGAAACCGGAGCACCCGGAGGAAACCCACGCGGACACGGGGAGAACATGCAAACTCCGCACAGAAAGACCCTCGCCGGCCACAGGGCTCGAACCCAGGACCTTCTTGCTGTGAGGCGACAGCGCTAACCACTACACCACCGTGCCGCCCACCAGCTGAGATGAAATAGATTTTTGTTCCAAGCCTGGATAAATAAGGCGTCCACCCAGAAACAGGATCTGCTTCTTCCTTTCCACAGCTCCAAAGATGCAGAGCCACAAGTTTGGCTTTGTGTCACACGCATGACATCATTTGTGTTCACATAAACCTGAAGCCTAACCCAGAGCGAGGATCCGTGGTGCTGCTTTTGCTGAAATCACAAGGTGTTTACTTTGTCATCTGTCTCAACTTGATGCAGCTCCAGGACTTGCTCCACTACCTGCAGGCATCTCGCCTTCAAAAACAAGCTGAACGCTACGTTCACACTGCAAGGCTTAATGCTCAATTCCGATTTTTTTGTGAAATCTGATTTTTTTGTGAGGTCGTTCACATTAACAAATATATGCGACTTGTATGTGATCCTCAGTATGAACGAAAAGCGACCTAAAAGTGTTCCGCATGCGCACTGCAGGATACGACGACGTCACACGCAGTGAGCATGGCCAGTGTTTACGGAAGTAAAACCGCCCGGTTGCGGTATGACCCATCCAATCTAGCTTGAATAGCTGCATCCCCCCAAATGGAAATCAGCTCCCTAACCTCTGCGTCCTTCCATTGAGAAGATTCAGAACCTTCACAGCCCGAAGCGTCCCTCGCATTGATGTCATGCGCAGGGGCGCAGATATGTTTTTTGAACTGGGGGGGACAAAAAACTGGGGGGGGACAAAGCTGCCAGCAAACCAACCCCAACCCCGATATGCCTGTCAAACTTGTTGTTAGTAACCATAGCAACCAAGCTCGAGCTCGCAACCTGTGCAGTCTGCGCAGCTCAACCAACCGAATATCAGTCTTTGTTTTGTTTTATGTGAGTTGTTGCAACTATATGTATACACTGCTGTGCACCTCAATAAACCGAATGGTAATTAGTCTTTTGATTTTTCCGTGAGGTTTGCCTTATGCAAAGAAAGACAGCATAGACGCTTTTTCCTCCCTATAAGTAGGGGGGACCGAACGAGGTGAATTTAAATATGACTCGTCCCCCCCTCTATCTGCGCCCGTGATTATGCGCCATGTTGTTGTAACTTTTTTGAGAGACCCGTCGCCTACTTCAGCGCAGAATAGTGACGTTTGTGGCTTGTTGATGACGTGTAAGTCGGATGAATGCGACCTGGCGGTTCAGACTGAAGTCGCATATGAAAAGAGCGGATAGGAATCGGAATTAGCACCACATATCCAAACGGCCTGGGTCGGATTTGAAAAAATCGGATCTGTGTCGTTCATATTGTCAATAAAAGATCGGATACAGGTCACATATGGGCGAAAAGATCGGATTTGAGTCACTTCAGCCTGCAGTGTGAACGTAGCCAAAATTTCTGTTGCTGTCAGTTGTTTACGTCACACCATTTGATCTGTTTAGAAAGAAATTGATCGATGTTTAGTTTTCTGTAATGCCGGACTCAGACCACTGTCTTAATTCGCAGTACATCGAGCTTTAACTCCAGGACACACTGCAAAAAAGGTCCTTTCAAAAATAAGAAATAAAAGATTAAAACAAAGCATATTTGCTTGAATCAGGTGAAAAAAATCTGCCAATGGAACGAGTCAAATTTGACTTGGTAAGATATTTCTTAAAGTAAGATGAAAAATCTAACCTGTTTTTAGATGAAATAATTCCAAAATAAGATTGGGGAACTTATTATGCGAGATCTGATTAACTCAAAATAATCAAAATAGTTCTTAGAACAAGATCGTACTTCTTACATTTAGCCATTCAAGTCTTTTTTATTTATTTCATTTTAAGGGTATTTCACTTCAATTCATGACAAAGTCTTAGCAGTAAAAACTGAATTGAAGATAAATATACTAATATTAGGATTGTTAAATTCTACAACTAAGCATTGCTAGCTTAAAAGATTCTCCTTTTGTGACCTGTAATTAGTAAAATACTCGAGATATGAGACCAGAGACTATCTTGAATCAAGTTGACGACACGTGTAGCATTGCAACAAGTTTTTTTTTTTTTTTTCCCCATTTCAACATTCAAACATTAAAACATCTCTTAAGATTCCACTTCCCCAGGACCTCAGGCGCCAAAAAAAAAAGTCTACGCATTTTGACTTACAGTGCTTACACAACGCCAAAGCAACAGGGCATTTTGGGGGCACTGACTATTCATGTGTACGAGGGGTTTACAAGATCAGGCACAAAAAAACCAACCAAACAACAAAAAAAAAAACACTGAACTTAACTCGCAGCATTCCAAAAAGACCTCACTAAAACGCCCTCCACTCACTCATAGCCTTTTTGAAGGCACTTGTCTGGTCTAGAGTCTGTACAGCATCTAGAAGGAGCTCACTCTTGCCCCTTTTCCACCAAAGCAGTTCCAGGGCTGGTTCGGGGCCAGTGCTTAGTTTGGAACCGGGTTTTCTGTTTCCACTGACAAAGAACTGGCTCTGGGGCCAGAAAAACCGGTTCCAGGCTAGCACCAACTCTCTGCTGGGCCAGAGGAAAGAACCGCTTATGTCAGCGGGGGGGGGCGGAGTTGTTTAGACCGACAACAATAACAAGACCGCGAAAGATCGGCATTTTTAAGCGACGAGAAGCAGCAGCTGTACAAACGCGAAGTCATCCATTATTATTGTTGTTGTTGTTGTTGCTGCTTCTTCTTCCGCATTGTTTTTGCTTCGATATTCGCGCCAAGGTTTATGCAAACGTAGCGACATAATGACGTATACAGCGACGTAATGACGTGTCTTCCCTTAGCACCGCGAGCTATGGAAAAGCAAACTGGTTCTCAGCTGGCTCGCAAGTTGAACGAGTTGTGAACCAGCACCGGCCCCGAACCAGCCCTGGAACTGATTTGGTGGAAAAGGGGTATCTGAATGACTGAGAAAACACTCGCAGTAAACTTAGGATATGCAAGGTGACCCAAACGTCTACGCATTTTGACTTACAGTGCTTACACAACGCCAAAGCAACAATGCATTTTGGGGGCACTGACTGTTTGTTTGTTTTTGTTTTTTTGTTTGGTGCCTGATCTTGTAAACCCCTCATACACATCAACAAAAACCTCACGAGTGGGTGGGGAAAAAAGCAAACCACTGAACTTGTCCTCCACTCACTCATAGCCTTTTTGAAGGCACTTGTCTGGTCTCGAGTGTAATGAAAGATTCAAAGATTTCAGTAAAGTTCATTTATTCCCAAAACAAGCATACTTTTTTTTTCTTGAAACAAGATAAACCGCATTTGACAAATGTCCAAAATGTACTTACTTGTTTTAAAAAAAAAACCTTGTTTTATTTTCAAAGGTGCTCCAAATACGACTTTTTCAAGACATTTTGTCTATTGAGGTATTTCACCCACGTGACCAAGTCATGTGATGCTGCCATTTTGGACGGCACGGCTCGAATCAGCTTGAATGCGAGGAAGGCGACAAACGAAAAACATAAAAGAAAAAGGAGCGAGATGCAGAAAACACCTTCACTATCCAGCGACGTAGGGCATTTACAGGGCGAGCAGAGGGAGAGGTATTTGCAAAAATTGAGGTTAGCAGGCTTAGAGAACGACGTTTACCTGCTTCCACCAGGATTGTTCACTGACGTACGGAAGTACACGAAGCCCTCGTCTTTACCTGACTTCGGCCCACATGATCTGTATACCTATGTCGTTAAAAACCCATCGCCATACACAGGTATTGATCTGAAAGCGTATACGAGTTTGGATGCCTAAAAATATTTTGTGTCAGGCTGGGTAACATGCCTACATCAGCGGGTCGTCCCTGGAGCCGGTGGTCGCCATCTTATTACAGCTAAGGTTTGTTCACATTTTCATTTACTTTCGGTCCTCAGGATAAACAAAATGTTATTAAATGTCATTGAAATAACTTCTTAGTCTGTTGAGACATGGCCCGTTATAAATTTGCTGTTACCAGGCAATGACTAAGAACTGCATTATTAGGGTCGGTGTAGTTGTAGCAGTGTATTAGCAACTAGCTGTTAGCACTAGCTAATGTCAATAACATCGTAGCTGGTATGTTACTGTAGCAATGTTTATGTTCAGTCATTTGGATGACTGTTAAAACCTTTCAGTCTCAAGTTTTTCCTTTACTGGATTTACTAGTTTACTGAGCTAGCGCGCGATGGCTCCCGGCTTGGCCGAGCGTGCTAGCTCAGTAAACTAGTAAATCCAGTAAAGGAAAAACTTGAGACTGAAAGGTTTTAACAGTCATCCAAATGACTGAACGTAAACATTGCTACAGTAACATACCAGCTACTGTTGTTGACATTAGCTAGCTTGCCGTCCAAAATGGTGGACACCGGGGCGTCACGTGACCCTGTGACGTCAGGTGAAATACCTCAATACAAGATTTTCAAGATGGACTGTCTAAAAACTAGCCTTTCTAGCTAAATGAGGTTTTGCTTGTTGGGCAGTTATGTCTTATAATAAGGGTGGCGAGATGTTTTGGCTTGAAAATAGACAAATAAACTTGCTAAGATTTTTATTTTTTGCAGTGCACTGATCTCTGTTCTTTACATGAAGTCGTGGCTGTGCTGTGGCTGGGTTTCACTCTCGCCTCCCTGTCTCACGGCTGTTCACTCCACACTCCGCTGTCTCTCTCTCTCTCTCTCTCGCTCTCTCTTTTCAGTGCTAAAAGCAGTGCTGTGTTCTTCCAAATGTGGAATGCATTACTGACTTTATGGAGCCCAGTAACATACCAATCTGTTTGAGTGCATGATGGCAGTAAACTGCAGCGAACATGAGCAGTGGTGGAGTTCAGTGACGATGGGTTTTTTCGCCGTTTAACGAGTCGCAGTTAAGGACACCCAACTGGAACTGATCCAGGAACCGGGAAGGAAGGGGCGCTTTCCAAATTATGTTGCAGAGGAATTCGGGCAAAAGCTGATCACGGTCACAGTTGGAGTTTGAGGTCTAAGACCAAGACTCTTCTATCAGTGTTGGTTCAAGGCTTCTGCGGTGGCAGTTTTATTGTGTAAAGGAGGCGGTGCTACACATATCAGAAACTCGCTGTTCGTGCTGTGAAAACTGTCCATGCAGACACTCATCTGAGTTCCCACACCTGTCATTGCTTAACTCCTTGAATATTTTCTATCATGAATACTCTCATTAAAAAGTTTATAATCTCTGCTTTCCAAAGAAATGTATCTGGTTAAGAACTGTTCAGTGCTTTGGGAGTAACGGCAGGTTGAAGTCGGTACAACAGAGTAAAAACTCTGCTCGCCGGATGTCGGGAAACTGCCGGTGCTTTTCTTTTTGAGTCACGGGAAAGCGATCCAGACTCTCTCTTTCTCTCTATCTCCTGATCGGTTTCCCACTGGATTACTCGTCAGTATCAGATCACTTTTATAGTGATGTTCTCTCACTCTCACTGTTTCTGATGAAGGATTCGGCAAAATTTTCCCTCTGCTAGTTTTGATGTTCTGATTCACAGGAGACTCTGAAGTGAGTTTTCACAGCTTTACCTACTTATTTTTTCAAATCAAACTGATTCCTGTAAATAAATAACTATTTTAGAATATAACTGCAGTTGTTTTGATGAAAAATATTGAGATCTTAGTGGTCGGAATGAGACTTTAAAAAACCGGAAGTCAGAAACATGAGTATCAGTTTCAGTTGAGTTGATTTGAATTGTTTTTTGGATGTGGATCAGACTTTTTTTTTTTTTTTGAGGTTCATCCTCAAAAAGCTGTGAATATTAATCGCAATAGTCATTTATATTCTTTCATATAAGCACTAGTCGGCCCTACTGAGAAATACAAAGGCCTCCAGAGCACAAAGAGGGGATTAGAAATGATCTTTTTTTATTGAGTGTACAGATTTAATGGTTTTACCTAATTAGCATAATTAGTGATAATTAAATACTAATTTACATAATTGATTTTAACTCATTTTTCAAACTTTGTATTCAGTATCCAACCATCTATGTTCCTGCCGATTTCCATGTAAATATCTTGGGGGGGATTATAAAGAGAAATCATTTGATCTCGTTGGTTAATGAGGCCCATTTTGGACCATGTGATCCTCCCACAGAATATTACGGCAGTTTTCTAAACATTAAGCCGTTTCTTCAGTCTTTTATTTGGAATATCTCAAGAACGGATGAACATATTTTAATTCTGTAAAAGTCTGTTGTTCTGCATTCAGTTCTGAATTCAGTGAGAGCAGTTTCAAGCAATTTGGACTAAATTTGAATTTTCACCTGATCGGCCAACTACAAGATCACTATTTAAGCAGTTGCCAAAAAAAAAAAAAGTAATGCCACTGGTTTTATTGTGTGAAGAGAGAAGGTGAGAGTGAGATTTATTCCTGCCTGTTAGGGATAGGTTGTGCTCTTAATGTGTTTATTTATTTATTTATTTATTTATTTCGAACATGTATAAAAAATGTATGTAACTATTTGTATACAAAAAAAAGAAAATGAGAAATTAAAAAAAAAGAATAAATAAAATAACAAAGAGCTAAGACATTACAAACACCGCACATTGTTCGAAAAAGGAGTGGGAAGAAGTACAATACTTTTTTTAATTTCCCACCCCTTTTTAACTACCCCGAAATCCAAACTACATTAATACGCCTATAAAAATATATACCATATATACACTTCATGAATATCTATATAAATATATAATTACAAAAATAAATATATACTACATACCATATATACACTTCATAAATATCTATATAAATATTTAATTACAAAAATAAATATATACTACATACCATATATACACTTCATAAATATCTATATAAATATATAATTACAAAAGTATATATGAGTGATTCCACGCTTATGGGTACTGAAATGGGGACATGAACTTATTCACCTAAAACCATTTCTTTTTTTACCATCAGGTCACAAAACATGTAATCTTTAATGAATGATATGTTAAAAGATAACTTTAATTTTCTGAGATGTAATAAAAACATATTTATATGCCAAAGTCAAGCCTATGAGTTCCAAAATGATGTCTGTTCCATTACTTCTGTTACGATTGTCCATCTCGCGTCTGTTACAAATTAATTACAATCTAGCTCTATACCATGTTAATCTTATTGAAAGAATGTGTATGTTTATTCTACTACACACGTTTATTAATTATATTTGCTAAAACATCACCTTCCTATGTTTCAAAAAGTAATTCTACATTGTTAAAATTGAGAATCTATATGTCCACAACACTTCTGTTACGTTCTGACTTTGGCATATAAATATGTTTTTATTACATCTCAGAAAATTAAAGTTATCTTTTAACATATCATTCATTAAAGATTACATGTTTTGTGACCTGATGGTAAAAAAAAAAGAAATGGTTTTAGGTGAATTTTTAAAAATAAGTTCATGTCCCCATTTCAGTACCCATAAGCGTGGAATCACTCATATATATACTATATACCATATATACACTTCATAAATATCTATATAAATATATAATTACAAAAATATATATATACTACATACCATATATATACACTTCATAAATATCTATATAAATATATAATTACAAAAATATATATATATATATATATATATATACTATATACCTATCCCTGTAAATATGAATATATAAACTATCCCCGTAAATAAATATATACCATATACTAAGTTAGTTCTAATATAACAATCAACCCTATTCTATTTATCCCTCATCATCCTCCGTTAACACACTTCCTCTTCTATATACTTGTTTAAAAATATTTTTTTGTACCTGTTTTTTAAACAGATTTATATTTGCACTTTGTTTTATTTCTGTCTCCAGTGTTTTGTTGTCACTTGTTCTTTTGTAACACAGTGTGTGTTTTTTGTGAACCGTGAATGCGGTCGTGACATTGAGCCAGATTTCCTCCAGACTGTGAAAGAACCATGCAGAGTCAAAGCAGGAACGATGCAGTCAATGACTAGAGAAACGTCGTCCACTCGGCTTCACAAATTCCACAGCAGCAGCTAATACTGTGGGTAGCGTGGCCTAAAGGTTAGAGAAGCAGCTCTGGGACCAAAAGGTCGCCGGTTTGATTCCTTGGACCAGCAGGAATGCCTGAAGTGCCCTTGAACAGGGCCCCGAACCCCTAACTGCTCCCCAGGCTGATCCGGATAAGAGCGTCTGCTAAATGGCTGCTAAAATGTGATGACGGTGAATCTGAAACTGCCAATGTAGCGAACAACCGATGTCCATCTCTTGTGGAAATCCAGTTACTGGGGGTCATTTTGAGCAATTGTGGTTGACTTATTTATTTCATTAGAGTGTAAACGCAGACTTCCATTCATATGAGGTGCAGAAGGTGAGTTTGGGGAAAGGGATGGAGGAGGGTGAGGGAGGGAGGGAAAGAAAGAAAGAAAGAAAGCTGGAAGTAAAGCAGAAGGGCACCATGGGGACTTTTGGCAAAGCTGTTAGTCCAATAAAGAACGGGTTTTGCTTCTGAAAAGCTGCCTGGATTTGACGACTTCATTCCTCAGCACGCTGCCTTGCTGTCGGTTTCTTTAAGAGCTGATTTTTATACCGCCGAGCATTCAGACACGCATTGTTGGAAACCATCGTGTTGCAGGGTTTTCACAGGTTCCAGCAGTGTCGTAATCACTGACCTGCGTCCAACACTTTGGAATTTGGACTATGTGAAAGGAAACGCGACATCTAAAGTTCACTTCTGGATACTTTATGCATTCCTCATCTCCTCCCCCCCATCCCCCACCCACCGACTTTTCTCTCGTTCTTCCTGTCTTGTAACCACAGCCCTCAATGCGTCATCCCTTTGTTTGTGGTTCTCAGAGTGGGGTCTCTGAAGTACACCCAGGATAAAAGCGTAGTATTTTAATGTTATTACAGTGATGGAAATCACAGCTCACCTTCATAAATGTTATGTTTGTTATCCCGTTATAGCCTGCTCAGTTGAATTAAAGGGTTTAAATCCGAACCTCAGTAACTGGAAAAACAAGTAGGTCTATAGATCACGTCACCGTGGACCTGAGGTGTGTTCTGTTGGTGAAAAGTTCAGGAATAAAAATCTCTCTGGCTGTAACAAATAGCCAGAATATTATAGCACATGTTTATATAGTGAGTCTAAAGGCCAATTTATGCTGACAACGCAGTCCTTGCAGATGGCGTCGCAGATGGCGTCTGCGTAGCCCCCCCCTTCACAGACGCTCTGCGCACACCTCCCAAAAATTGTGACCACCGCAGAAGCCTCGCAGACAGCGTCGCAGACAAGAGGGCTCTGATTGGTCCACTCTACATCCGCTGTACACGCACTTCCGCTTCCCTACTTTCCCGGTTTGGTTTGTTTTTACAACCGCCATTTTTAAAAACACGAGCGAAGATGGAGCAGCACGAAGAGCGGTTGATCGAGGAAGTACGGACATCTATACGACTCCAGTTCTAGTCATTATAAGTAACCGGAGGATAAACACTCCACTAACCACACCCACCAACTACTCCTAGCGATTTCGCGACTTCGCGCCCCCTTGCGTTGTGGCGGTGAATAACATCGCGCACGCCTATTACTCCCTGCTCAACGATAAATTACAACTGTCTGCGAAAAGCTATCTGCGAAAGCCTTGTCGCAAGAGCATGCAGAGGCCCTAAGGCCCTGTCCACATGGCAACGGATTCAGGTGAATCTGATAAAATTGTTTATCGTTTCGGCCTGGCGTCCACACGGCACCGGCGTTTTGGGTGCCCCAAAACGAGAACGGGTTCCAGAGTGGAAAAATCTGGCAACGGCGCCGTTGCGAAGTCATCTGGATGAGTAGAACGGATTTGTTTACGATGACGTCACATCATAACAAGCAGCACTCTCGCTGTTTTGTATGAACCACTGCATTGCATTCACTTTTGCATACAGCTTTTCTTTTAAATAAACAAGTCACTGAACCATTTCTTGAATTTCTTTTTTTTTATTGTATAAGACTGCTTTTCAAAATGTTCACACACAATAAGAAAATTAAGTTATATAAAACTATGCACACTAATAAAACTAATTTGTACACACAGAAGGCATGATTTCCTCGCGTAGTTGCAGCCATCTTCTTCTTGTTGTTGTGTGCTTGTTCCTGTGAGTGCTTCACGCCGGGTAGAAGAAGGGGTTTATGCGCATGCGTCCTACTTCTATTGTTCTGGTGTCTCCGATGGGACCGTCTTACAGCGCACGTAGAGGTGTGGCATGTGTATTGCATCGTTTCCAGCAAGCGTTGCGTTGCCATATGTACCTGATATTTTACTGATCCGTTGCCCATGTGGACGCGATATTTTTTTAATAACATCTCGTTGCCGTTGTCGTGTGGATGTAGCCTAATATTAGTCCGATTACACTCGTGCTGTGAATCTGTACGTAAGTTACGTTTATACCAGCAAGTCTGTAAATCTGCAGTCGGCGTTTGCAGGCCTGCTGCTCCTGTTTCTATGCGCGGAGGAGAAAGCTGTGTGTGTGTGTGCGCGCTTTATTCATTTTCCACACTTGGCTTCATGCAGAAGTCTATGGAAGACTGGTCCACGAGCTCCAGGAAAATGTGTCTCGTGTCTGTGTGTCAGGAATCAAAAGCTTGTTATTAATTTGTAGGGCAACTGTCCTTTGGAATTTGCCTTCAAATTGTAATGAACTGAAACCTTGCGTTTGCATAAATGTGCTTTCTTTATTCATTTAATTTGAATTTGAACACAGTTAAGCCAAATCTCAAATGGTGTCCTGTTACCCTGAAAGGAAGTATAAAAGTACTTTAAGGCTACTTTAGGGTCTGTGATTTTGGAGAGATCATTTGGCCCTTTTCCACTACCCTTTTTCAGCTCACTTCAGCCCGACACGGCTCGCGTTTCGACTACCTCAGAGCGGCGTGACTCAGCTCGCTTCAGCCCTGCTCAGCACCCAAAACTCGCACGGTTTTGGAGTGGGGCTGAAGCGAGCCAAACCGAGCCGAGTGAGGTTGGGGGCGTGAGGAGACACTCCCCTGTGCACTGATTGGTGAGGAGGAGTGTCCTCACACGCCCACACACGCCCCGCGAGCACGCTGGGATCTATAAACACCGTAAACCCGGAAGAAGAATAATTACGAATTATGAGAATTTCTGAAGCCTTATGCGCCTCGCCTCATCTATACGCTCTTGCCAGTATCTGTTGGCGTTGTCGGTGACAACAAGCCACAGCACCAAGACCAGCAACACTAACGACTCCATGTCCTCCATGTTTATTGTTTACTATCCGGGTCGTGAGACTACTGCTTAAAAGATCACTGATGTCACTGTTTGCGCCGCCTAACGACGTCACGTGACGTCCACCCACTTTTGCTAACTCCACCCAATGTGTCCACCCACTTCCAGCCAGCATGGTTCAGCGCGGTTGTAGTCGAAATGCAACTCCAACAGCCCCGCTCAGCTCGACTCAGCCCGACTCAGCACGGCACGGCTCAGCCCGACTCAGCCGCGTTGGTAGTGGAAAAGCGGCAAAAGTCTCTAACGGAAAAATCCCACCCCCTCCCTCCAAAACCACTCCTCAAATTGCACGAATGCGCACCGCCTGACCACTGCTGGAGAGAGAGTGTTGGGGGGAGGAGTGTAGTGCATAGTCGTCATATCCAAATACCTCGTGTCTCATTATCGTAATGAATGTAAGCAATAAACGGGGCTGTGTACTCTCAGCGAGGCCTTGTGGAAGATTCCAGATACACGCAGTGAGTGCGTGGGCAGAGTGCACACAGGTAGGCGGGCAGGTAGCCCATCTAATATCATATAATGTGGGCCAAATTAAATGCTCGGACGGGCTGTTTACAGCCCTGTAACTGCCACGGATGATGGGTTTTTTTATCCATCGATGTAAAGAAAATTTCAAGAACTGTATCAGAAAATGTTTCTAGGATGTCCGGCTGAGGCCATGTTCGAGTGGGACACCATTTGGGTTTTTTTTTTCCTCTTTCTTTCTTCATAATGAAAATGTAGACTCTTTCCTGTCTTACATCATGCAATCTACTTCCAGTAAAACATACCTGACAAAAAAAGAAAACGTTTCTAAAAGAAATGACCGACCCTACTGTTAAGACTGGTGTAGAAAACGTAGCCATCGTCTTTATTCAGCGCATCGAGATGTTTACTTTGTAAATACGAAAATCAGTGAAACTCGTCAGCATCCCTGAGACGCCGTCACGTTCTGAAGAACTCAACAACGTGATGATAAAATATTCACCTTGTGAGAAACGATCACAGTGCACACTTTTGAGAGATTACAAACATCGCGGCATTTTTGTAATCGTTATAAACTCGATGGATTGAAAGCTGATACGGTCAAATTTTGTGCTGAATTTTTAAACATTTTAAAATTGTTTTCGGTGACATGAACTGAAAATATCTTCAAACTTAATTTTCACTTTTTTTTTATGCAACAGTGCTGTCAGTTTGTTATGAGTGGTGCGTTTCCCAGTAGAATACCATCGTGATATATCATGCTTCAAAGAACCATCAAGTACTGTGACGTTTTGATCGTCCAGCCCCGCCCTAACGTTATGTTGATTTTGGCTAAAGACAGTGTTCAGTGTTAAAGTGAGTTCCTGCAGCTTTTCTAAAATTAAATGTTTGATTGTTGTATGGCTTAAACATAATTTAAAAATGGTTCCTTTGGGGGAGGGGTGTGTGCGCGCACGTGTTCTTTTCGGGCTTGCCATCGCCTTGTCCTCAAAGTGCTTACTTGTGGCTCCGAGCACTTATTTTGGAGAGAATCAGTGGTTTTAGCAAACACTCATCCCTCTGTTGCTGGGTTTCAGTCACGTGACTTTTCTTAGCGGAAAGTTTTACCGGAAGTGAAATAGCTGGTGGTCTAAACGGCTGCTGTAGTGCAAACAACTAGCGATAAGTTATCAGAGTACGCTCGTAATCTAGAAACCGCTGCTGGCTTTAGATATATTCAGAAGATCGCTATGTGCAATGGAATCGACCCCTACAGTCTGGGAAAGAAGGATTTGTCTTACGATCTCGAAAACTTCCCTTCAGCCGAGTTCCCCAACATCTCGAACTATCTGGTGTTGCAGACGTCCTTCTACACCGCAAAACAGATGAAAGCGTGGAAGAGTACGGAGGCTTACAACTGTTTTGTATGTGGCTGGGTAAAGCACCTCGGGATCAAGTCGCTGCCGAATGAATCCTGTATCGTTTTTGCCCGTGTAAGTGGTTTTTTTAAGCTTTTCATTCGTGTCTTTACAACGAAGCGCTGCAAGTTGAAGTGTAAACAAACAGTTTGCTTGATTCTCACTTGTGTTGGCTCTTATCTCTCAGCTAAATCATTCACAAAGATCATCAGAAACCCCTTTAAAGACCTGGATCTGAGTTAAACGAGACGGAGAAGTGATCACGGCGCATTGTAACTGTACGGCTGGGGAAGAATTTTGTCGCGACCTTCATGCATATGGACTTTGTGAGGAGTAAACAAAGAAACAGCTGGGGACTTTAGCGCTTCGGGACTAAAAAAAGTACCGTAAAATAACGAGACATAGCGAGAAAAGTACTTGGAAAACACTAAGGACTGAGCTGAGAGGGATATAAACCAGGGGCGATTCTAGCATCTGATCTTTGGGGGTGCTTAGCCCCCAGGGCTGACAGAGGCACCTGGCTTGAACAACAGTGTTCCCACGTTTATTCCGCATTTAGACTAGACTTAACTAGACAAGAAGACTAGACTTATGCAATGTTTTAACAGAAGCTGACCCAATAAACTATGATATCTACACATTTACAACCACTGGCACAAATATTTACGTTATATTTTTAACTAAACAAGACCTACTACTGCATTTGTAATGTTGGAGCTATTCATTTAGAACAGTGGTAATTGTTAATTAATGTGTTATTGTGTATTGTGTAATAATAGCGTGTATTATTATGATTTTACATTAGTTTACATTAGTAAACGCTATGTTACATTAAATAAAATTGACTAACACATGGTGGTCTAGCACTTGTACAGCTCTGCACAAAAGTATCTCGATATGGATGATAAATGTCGTTTTTATCATTCTGTTCATAGACCAGGGAACATCAATATTGCATTATGCATATTACTGTGTTGTGTTTAACAATTGTAACTCCAGTCCGTACCTTCACATCTCGCTATGCCAGTAATACTCAGGTGCTACTTCGAGTTCCTCATCGGCGTGGAATCCAGTTAAAAAAAACACCATGTCGTAGCAAGCACTCGCGCGGACAGGCAACCCAATCAGAGGGGACGCAAGGAGGAGAGGGATTTTACTGCTCATAGAACTATCACGTAACAGGTGAATTCAAGAACACACACACGCCCGCGCACACATTCATTGCGCAGTGCGCAAGGGCACTTATTTCTGAAAATTACGTCCAAAAGCAGTGTTTTTGAGGGTGCTGAGCTCATTTTTAGGGGTGCTTGAGCACCCCCAAAAATAGGCTAAACACGCCCCTGATATAAACCTTTCACCAAGTGATCACTGCAAACTCCAGCATGCTTCGACTCGGCTCTCTTCGATTTCAGTGAGGGGTTCAAAAGCCACCTTTCTCCACGTCTTTGTGAAATCCTGTGTTCGTTCACCCTTTTTATTACTTCACGGGGAACCCTGAAGAAACTTTTATCAACTTCACGGTTTGATCGATTCGAACAACTTAAAACAACGCAAGCGTAAGGCATTTTTCATGCGAGCGAGCAATGCACCTTCTCCATACAAACACTTTGTCAACTGAGCTTTGGTAGACCACCAGCTAAAGTTCTGAATAACTAATGAGGCGGATGTGACGTCACGTCAAACCCAAGAATTAGATGGAAAGGAGTTCAGTGTGAGCACTTGTGGAAGTTGATGGATTTGTAGGTGGTGTGATTATCTGCCGTCATCTGCTTCAGACTGTTGTTAAGCCCAGAAGGGTGTGTGTGTGTGCGCACGCGCTCAGTGAGTCCAGGCGAGAATGATTTACTGTGTCGCTCTGAGCACTTGCCAGGACGCCGCTCACACAGGAAATAATTTGCTTTGAGAGCGAGCTGAATTCACTCCAGGACTTTACTCTTCTCGCGCGTTTCTCATCACCAGTGACCTCCTTTCAACCACATATTCTACCTGTATCACTCTGTCTGTCATGTTGTCATGTTCTCAGACACTCCTTTGTTGTCTCGTTGACTGGATCGCGTCTCCTCCGTCTCTGAAACTCAACACACTCTAACACTCACACCTGGGAGTCCGCCACCTGCACATTCTTCCTCTATTAACGTGTTTGAGGTTTGGATGCAAGTCAGTTGCGTCCTGAACAAACCAAGGCATGTAAACAGCAGAACTGCAATTGTGCAGTGAAGGAGAGGGAGAGAGAGAGAGAGAGAGAGAGCAGGCTGAGCTGATGGAAAGCAGAAGGCGCCGCTGTCCACTGGATAACCGCTAATGTTCCAGACTAAAGTCCTGACTCTGGAGAGAAACTCTGCTCTGGTTCTTCCTTTGCCTGTTTTCATCATCACTGTGTGTGTGTGTGTGTGTGTGTGTGTGTGTGTGTGTGTGTGTCAGAGGGAGGTGCTCTTTGGGATGTGCACATATCCTGTCGGTGTGTTTTTGTTTCTTCACACAGATCCTGTCCTGTGCTCAGCAGGGCGTGTAGAGCGGAGAGCGTTTGCCCTCTGCTGAGTGTGGGGCTTTGAGCCAGACGTCTGCACTCGTTATTCAGACGGAGAGGACGTTCTCACTCCGCTTTACTGCGTCATATCTCACGTTCACATGTTCCACTGCTCCGGCTCGTCTGCACGTCGGCCTCGTGCTTTTCCACTCCGGAAAACAGAAGCGAATGTGGGAAAAGAAATGGAGTCGTCATCGTCTTTCTCATCTGCTGTAAGATGAGCGACAGCAGAGGAACAAACGCTTCAGAGTGTTTTTCATTCACTGATAATTCTCACACATCCGCCATAGCTCACGCGCTCTCTCTCTCCTCTCTCTCCGCTCTCTGTGCTCTCTCTCTCTCTCTGCACTCTCTCTTTTCTCTCTCACTCTCTCTTCTCCACACTCTCTGCTCTCCCTCTCCACTCTCCGTGCTCTCTCTCCTCTCCACGCTCTCTCTCTGCTCACTCTCTGCTCTCCCTCTCCACTCTCTGTGCTCTCTCTCTCTCTCTCCCTCTCCACTCTCTCTGCGGTCTCTTTTCTCTCTCTCTGCTCTCTCTCCGCTCACTCTCTGCTCTCCCTCTCCACTCTCCGTGCTCTCTCTCCTCTCCACACTCTCTCTGCACTCTCTTTTCTCTCTCTCTGCTCTCTCTCCGCTCACTCTCTGCTCTCCCTCTCCACTTTCCATGCTCTCTCTCTCTGTGCTCTCTCTCTCTCCCTCTCCGCGCTCTTTTCTCTCTCTTTTCTCTCTCTCTGCTCACTCTCTGCTCTCCCTCTCCACTCTGTGCTCTCTCTCTCCCTTTCCGTGCTCTTTTCTCTCTCTCTGCTCTCTCTCCGCTCACTCTCTGCTCTCCCTCTCCACTTTCCGTGCTCTCTCTCTCTGTGCTCTCTCTCTCTGCTCTCTCTCTGCTCACTCTCTGCTCTCCCTCTTCACTCTCTGTGCTCTCTCTCTCTCCCTCTCCACGCTCTCTTTTCTCTCTCTTCGCTCTCTGCTCTCTCTCCACTCTCCGTGCTCTCTCTGCTCTCTCTTCTCTTTCTGCTCTCTCACTGGTCTCTCTCTCTCTCTCTGCTCTTCTCTTTCTGCTCTTCTCTTTCTGCTCTCTCTCCACTCTCTGTGCTCTCTCTCTGTCTCTCTCTGCTCTCTCTTCTCTTTCTTCTCTCTCTCTCTCTCATATATATCTGTCGGTCCTCTTGGAAGCTCACACAGTGCACACACTTCTTTGAGTGAGTAAAACTTTTCTTGGGAGTATCCAACGACGAAACGTACTTTTATCACGTATAAATAATAAACACCCCCGATCCATCACATCCCTTCGTCCTTTAAAGTGGGTCTCTTTCAGCGTTCGCGTATACACCACTGAATTATTTATCACATTTTGCTCTTTTGTGAATGCAGAAAAGCAGTGCAAAGTGAATTCAGGGTATCTTTTGTTTTTGCTTTGTTTTTCTTTCCTTTTATTAAGTTGAACATGGACTTTTTTCCGTGCTGTGTGGATTTTCTGCTCGCTCACTGGCTTTGTAAAGCAGGATGGCAGGGAGACGAAGGTTTCCACTCGCATCGCTTCAGAAGTCCGTCTCTAAAGCTGAAGCGTCCTTGTAGCGTCTCGTTGTTCCTGCTTTTAGCCGAATGTTCTGGTTTTTTCGGCTGCTGTTTCATTCAGAATGTTGAAAGAAATAAACCAACAGGATGAAACGCCGTCAGCAGAAATACTACTAAATGATGTGTCGTGAATGTTTTTATTCAGTATCATCTAACAAGGTGATTAAAAGGAATCCTTCAGAAGTGTTTGAATCTAATCTCTAGCCACAGCGTCTGTAGCTTCAGCTTTTAGTTTTGTCCCAGGCGATAATCCTGTGACGCACTCCCTGGACTGTTCCACTGCAGATCCCTGATAATAAACACCTTCAGGCAGGCACTTAAAATCCATGACCTTGTCTCACACACATTCTAAAGTATAACTGTTACACCAGATGAAACCCTTTGGGTGGTGTGTAGTTCTTATGCAGGTGTGTATTATATAACGAACTCCCCCTCGTCCACAGTGGACACGTCTCACCGGAGGATCTTCTTTCTTTGTTTATAGACATCAGTGAGGACCACACGGTTATTCTTCAGGCCAGGATACAGAAATAACCTAGAATTAAGAGGGTGCACTTTCTTTTTCCCCCTGATTGTATAGAATGAATGAATAAGAAGAATAATAATAAAAATCTGAAAATAAATAAAAATCACTGACATGGTGAAGTTTTCCGTAAGGAGATGATGTTGAACATTTTATGGAAGGAGTCTCCAGCGGGGCGGCACGGTGGTGTAGTGGTTAGTGCTGTCGCCTCACAGC
Organism: Neoarius graeffei; assembly: GCF_027579695.1. Classification (NCBI taxonomy): domain Eukaryota; kingdom Metazoa; phylum Chordata; class Actinopteri; order Siluriformes; family Ariidae; genus Neoarius; species Neoarius graeffei. Next base: position 9,770,864 of record NC_083585.1, read on the forward strand.
AAGAAGGTCCTGGGTTCGAGCCCCGTGGCCGGCGAGGGCCTTTCTGTGCGGAGTTTGCATGTTCTCCCCGTGTCCGCGTGGGTTTCCTCCGGGTGCTCCGGTTTCCCCCACAGTCCAAAGACATGCAGGTTAGGTTAACTGGTGACTCTAAATTGACCGTAGGTGTGAATGGTTGTCTGTGTCTATGTGTCAGCCCTGTGATGACCTGGCGACTTGTCCAGGGTGCACCCCGCCTTTCACCCGTAGTCAGCTGGGATAGGCTCCAGCTCGATAAAGCGGCTACAGATAATGAGATGCTATGAGATGATGAGATGAGTCTCCAGCGTCAGTGCTTTGTAACAGAAGTAAAGTCTCTCTGTCTCGCTCTCTGTGTCTGTCTGTGTCTCTGTCTCTCTCCCACTCTCTCTTTTTGTCTTTCTCTCACTTTCTCTCTGTCTCTCTCTCTCTCACTTTCTCTCTGTCTCTCTCTCTCACTTTCTCTGTGTCTGTCTCTCTCGCTCTCTCTCTCGCTTTCTCTCTGTCTGTGTGTGTCTCTCTTTCTCACTCTCTCTCTCTGTCTCTCTCTCTCTCTCTCTCCCGAGAGAGAGAGAGACAGTGTGTGTGTGTGTGTGTGTGTGTGTCTCTCTCTCTCTCTCTCTCTGTCTCTCTTTCTCACTCTCTGTCTGTCTGTCTCTCTCTTGGTCTATGTGTGTGTGTCTCTCTCTCTCTGTCTCTCTTTCTCACTCTCTGTCTGTCTGTCTCTCTCTTGGTCTGTGTGTGTGTCTCTCTCTCTCTGTCTCTCTTTCTCACTCTCTCTGTCTGTCTCTGTCTCCCGAGAGAGAGAGAGAGAGAGAGAGAGAGAGAGAGAGAGAGAGTGTGTGTGTCTCTCTCTCTCTCTGTCTCTCTTTCTCACTCTCTGTCTGTCTGTCTCTCTCTTGGTCTGTGTGTGTGTGTCTCTCTCACTCTCTTTCTGTCTGTCTCTCTCTCTCTTGGTGTGTGTGTGTGTGTGTGTGTGTGTGTCTCTCTCTCTCTCTGTCTCTCTCTCTCTCTCACTCTTGGTGTGTGTGTGTGTGTGTGTGTGTCTCTCTCACTCTCTCTCTGTCTGTCTGTCTCTCTCGGTCTGTGTGTGTGTCTCTCTGTCTCTCTCTCTCACTCTGTCTGTCTGTCTTTCTCTCTCTTGCTCTGTGTGTGTGTGTCTCTCTCTCTCTGTCTGTCTGTCTCTCTCTCTCGTTTCTGACACGGGAAAAGTTCTTGAGAGAAAGTGATGGAGGCTGTTGAGGGAACTGTTGTTTGTAGCTGCTATAACGGCGTGATTACGGGATCTGACTTGCTTTGCAGATGTTCCACAAGATTTGATGTAACTGGAAACGGATAAAAATTATGATGCGTCTTGTTTAATAAACGACGTCTGGTAAATTTGCTGCAGTATAAGAGGAATAAAACTAGCAAGAGTGCTGTGTGTTTCTCACAGGCTCTGAGGACTCGAGCACGCAAAGATATGAAGTTTATCTTCTGTCGAACATATTTCACTCATTTGCTTCACTCACTCGTGAATATATTCACTACTCGGAGATAAAGTTCATATCTTCGCACCATTGTGTCCTATCCTCTATATATTAGATTTGTATAACATGCAGCAACATGGCATAACGTAATAGATACCGTAATTCATTTGTAATTTGTATAACTGTTGTAAGTTTGCTTCACATTGCATCACCCCACTGCTGATTATTTTCCTATAATACACTTATCATGCTTCTCTCTCTCTCTCTCTCTCTCTCTCTCTCTCTCTCTCTCTCAGATGAAGCTGTGGAACAAGTACAAGGTGACCAGTATTCCCTCACTGGTGTTTGTGGATGCAACAACAGGGAAGGTGGTGTGTCGCAACGGTTTACTTGTGGTGAAGGATGACCCGAAAGGTAGACACATTCCTCCCCCCCCCCCCACACACACACACATGCACTGTATTATTTCACCGCCACTAGTGTGTGTGTGTGTGGTGTGTGTGTGTGTGTGCCTATGATCGATTCCTCATTAAAAAAAATCTTGATCTCCTTTGCCCATTAAACCCTAAAGCAGACGGATGCACATGAGTCGAAGGGAATAGTCTCTTGTGTCGCCTTATCAATATTTTGACACCCTGCTCTTAAATGGCACCCAGACCCCCTGAACGCGCAGCACAGAAAGCCTCATTTGTCATCAGGTAGATGAAGCACAGTGGCATGTGTGAAATCCCCTCAGCAAAAGCAAACAGCTTTCCCATGAGCAGAATGACAGATTCCTGGCCGGCCTAATGAACCCCAGCTCTGGCAGTAGCCATGCCGAATTATCCGTTCTGCTCATTAGTGCACTTCCATTCAGAGGAGCTGTTTCTCAACCTGGCAGCTCCCTCTTTTTCTGTGTGCGCGCGCGTGTGTGTGTGTGTGTGTGTGTGTGTGTGTGTGTAAGATTTGATTGTGCATTTGAGCAGTAGCTGGGAGGTGGTAGGTTCAAAAGGAAGAGAAGATATTCTGTATATTTGCCTGAGTGCGCATATTGTAAGTGTTGGCTTGTCTGGGATTCGGTCCAAATTATTTTGTGTGTGCGTGCATGCTGTAACTGGTCTAAAAGTCACTGATTGGATATATGGAGCACTTGCATGTGACGTCACATCCGATCCAGACTGTAAACAGACGCCACCTTGTCGGTCAAACGCCATATTTCCGCCTTCTACTTCTACCTTTTCTTCTGGAAAACCCTACTATATACAATTCTACTACAACGTCAACTCCACTGAAAATCAATAAAACATAAGACGAGTGGAATCCTGTGTCCGAGTCCTTCCCTTTCAAGTGTGGGAAACCCATGATGCTCACATACACTTGACAGTAGGCTGCCACGGGACCCTGACAGGCGTGCAAAATGGATTGCTGCTATCAGGTATACCATATATACAGTAATAGTGATAGACTACAAGCTCTCCCTACCTGTGCACGTTTTTTATGTTTTTTGTGTGTATTTTTGCGTGTTGTTCGTCTGTACCGGACTTCAATATCCACTACAACCGTATGGACTTACTGGACATTGGTTTCCAGCAGAAAATGACGGTTTGTAGCGATTTCCATCGCATGCACAACATTCCAGACGAGATAGCGAGACCAGCGGGGTCTCAATACTTAAGTGACTTACCCGTCCAATGAGGATTGTTATTTTCTTGTTTACAAGATGCCACATCTGAGTCGCTGACAAATCCTGAATTTCTGTAAAGATAACTGTCCAGAGATTTATAAGCACGCAGTGCTTCACCACTGAACAGCGAGGGAAAGTTAATGAGGTAATTATACACTGTGGCAGCGGGGGCGTGGTCAAGCGCCGGTCTGTGACAGGAGGGCGGAGTCAGGGAAGGTAAGTGGCAGAATCACGTCACCTGAGAGCAATTAACCTGTTTGTGTGTCTTCCCAGTGACTGCGCCCTATATCAGGAGGGAGAGCGAGAGCAGAGGGGCGCAACCCTGAACCAGACGCCAGTTGTGTGTGTGTCTCTGTAAAAAGTATTGCTAGACTGAAAAGTGTGGCAATAAAGCCAGTTGATAAAACCTGATCTCTGTCCTGCCGTCCTCTGTGCTCCACCCACACGTAGGGTCGTTACAGTGGTGCTGAAACCCGGGACAGTGGAGCACCAAACCCGCAGCCCCATGGAATCCTCCCCGTTCGCCGATCTGATCCACGCCCTCGCCACGGCTCAGCAAAGCCAGCACCAGGCACTCGTCACGCTCCGAAAGGAGCAGGAGCAGCGCTTCAAAGCCCTGGTGCTGGCCCAGCAGGAAGATCGCGAGGCGTTCCGGCATCTCCTCGCGTCGGCGGGGTCCACCAGCGCTCCGGCCGCGGGCCCGTCTCCCCTCATTGTCACCAAGATGGGCCCGCAGGACGACCCCGAGGCTTTCATCACGTTGTTTGAACAGGTCGCCGAAGCCTCGGGGTGGCCGATGGAGCAGCGCGCGGCGCGCCTCCTCCCCCTGCTCACGGGAGAGGCACAGCTGGCCGCGCTACAGCTCCCCGCCAACCGCCGGCTGGCCTACGCGGACCTTCGCCGGGCCGTCCTCCAGCGCGTGGGGCGCACACCGGAGCAACAGCGCCAGCGCTTCCGCGCGCTGCGACTGGAGGAAGTCGGCCGGCCGTTCGCGTTCGGCCAGCAGCTCCGGGACGCCTGCTGGCGGTGGCTGAGGGCCAACGATCGCGACGCCGAGGGAATCGTCGACCAGGTGGTACTGGAACAGTTCATCGCCCGCTTACCAGCCGGAACCGCGGAGTGGGTCCAGTGCCACCGCCCGGCGTCGCTGGATCAGGCAGTCGAGCTGGCGGAGGATCATCTGGCGGCTGTCCCGGCGGCAGGACAGCAGATGGCATCTTCTCTTCTCTCCTCTTCTCTCTCTCTCTCTCCCCCTCCTCCTGTGTCCTGTCCTCGCCCCATTCCCCCTCCGCGGAGGCGGGGGCCGGCACCCCCCCAGCCGGCCCGCCGCACCCGCGGTGCCCTCCCGTTTCTCCCTTCTGTGTCTGTCTCTCCCCCACCTCAGGTGAGTGAGCCCCAGATCACCGGTGCAGAGGGAAAGCCCGGGCCGGTTTGCTGGCGCTGCGGGGAGCCGGGCCACCTTCAACAGCAGTGCACGGCAACGGAAGTGGGCGCGGTGGTTCGGATCCCCGACGCGCCAGAGGCCGCCCTCGATCGGGCCGGAGCGTATCGCATACCGGTGAGTATCCAAGGGGCTACATATCAGGCGTTGGTGGATTCTGGTTGTAATCAGACCTCAATTCGCCAAAGCCTGGTTCAAAACGAGGCATTGGGGGGAGCACAAGGGGTGAAGGTGTTATGTGTGCACGGGGATGTTCACAGCTACCCTTTGGTGTCGGTCCACATTATTTTCAGAGGGGAAAAATTCATAGTAAAGGCGGCGGTTAATCCTCGCCTTACCCACTCTCTAATTTTGGGGACTGATTGGCCGGGATTTCGGGGTTTAATGACACGCCTAGTCGAGAGTGGGTCCTGCCATTTGACAGGGGGAGGTCCCGGTGTCGCTTTGGCGGGAGCAGCTGTCACAGAGCCGTCTACGTCATCTCCGCGTCAGAGTGAGGAGCCGCCGGCTCCTCCTCTCTCTCTTGGGGAATCCCTCGCGGATTTCCCATTAGAGCAGTCGCGAGACGAGACTCTGCGGCATGCGTTTGACCAAGTGAGAGTAATCGATGGTCAAACGCTCCCGCCGAACGCCACCCCGTCCTTCCCCTACTTCGCGATTATGAAGGATAGATTATACCGAGTGACGCAGGACACTCAAACTAAAGAGCGAGTCACGCAGCTTTTAATTCCGAAGAGCCGCCGGGAATTGGTATTCCAGGCGGCTCACTTTAATCCCATGGCCGGACACTTGGGGCAGGATAAAACACTAGCCCGAATAATGGCCCGTTTCTATTGGCCGGGGATTCGCGGCGATGTCCGTAGGTGGTGTACGGCATGCCGCGAATGCCAGTTAGTAAACCCAGCGGCCATTCCAAAAGCGCCTTTGCGCCCTCTACCGTTAATCGAGACCCCGTTCGAGAGAATTGGGATGGATCTCGTCGGGCCATTAGATCGGTCAGCACGAGGGTACCGCTTTATATTAGTTCTGGTGGACTATGCAACGCGATACCCGGAAGCAGTGCCTCTGCGCAATATCTCAGCACGCAGTATTGCCGAGGCACTCTTCCGCGTCATCTCCCGAGTTGGAATCCCGAAAGAGATTCTGACTGATCAAGGCACTACGTTTATGTCACGAACACTGCGCGAACTGTATGGGTTATTGGGGATTAAGCCGATCCGCACCAGCGTGTATCACCCACAAACGGACGGTTTAGTGGAACGATTCAACCGCACCCTCAAAAATATTATTAAAAAATTCGTAAGTGAGGACGGACGTAACTGGGATAAGTGGCTCGAACCCTTGCTGTTCTCAGTGCGAGAGGTCCCCCAAGCCTCCACGGGGTTCTCCCCGTTTGAATTATTATATGGGCGTAAGCCGCGCGGCATCCTGGACGTGCTGCGGGAAAATTGGGAGGAGGGACCTTCACAAAGTAAGAACGAAATTCAGTACGTTATGGACCTGCGCGCAAAACTCCACACACTCACGCACCTAACTCAGGAGAATTTGCGGCAGGCCCAGGAACGGCAAGCCCGCCTGTACAACAAGGGTACGCGCCTTAGAGAGTTCACTCCGGGAGATAAGGTACTCGTACTGTTGCCCACGTCGAGCTCCAAATTGATCGCCAAGTGGCAAGGACCCTTTGAGGTCACACGGCGAGTCGGGGACGTCGACTATGAGGTGAGGCGAACGGACAGGGGTGGGGCGCTACAGATTTACCACCTCAACCTGCTTAAACTCTGGAACGAGGAGGTCCCCGTGGCGTTGGTGTCGGTAGTTCCAGAGAAGGCGGAGCTGGGGCCGGAGGTTCAAAAAGGGACATTGGCATCGCGTACCTCTCCGGTCCCCTGTGGAGACCACCTCTCCCCGACCCAACTCACGGAGGTCGCCCAGTTGCAGACCGAGTTTTCGGATGTGTTCTCGCCCCTGCCCGGTCGCACTAACCTCATAGAGCACCACATAGAGACGCCCCCGGGGGTGGTAGTGCGTAGCCGCCCTTACAGGCTACCCGAACACAAAAAAAAGGTGGTTCGGGAAGAACTTCAGACCATGCTCGAAATGGGCATCGTCGAGGAGTCCTACAGTGACTGGAGCAGCCCGGTGGTCTTGGTACCCAAGGCCGACGGGTCGGTCCGGTTCTGTGTGGACTATAGGAAAGTCAACGCGGTGTCTAAATTCGACGCGTACCCAATGCCTCGTATTGATGAGTTGCTCGATCGACTCGGCACTGCTCGCTTTTATTCGACACTGGATTTGACGAAGGGATATTGGCAGATCCCCTTGACTCCACTATCCCGAGAAAAAACGGCCTTTTCCACACCGTTTGGTTTACACCAATTCGTCACCCTTCCGTTTGGGCTGTTTGGGGCGCCCGCGACGTTTCAGCGGCTGATGGACAGAGTCCTCCGCCCTCACGCCACGTATGCAGCAGCATATTTAGATGACATAATCATCTATAGTAATGACTGGCAGCGGCACCTCGAACATCTGAGGGCTGTCCTTAGGTCACTGAGGCGAGCGGGGCTCACAGCCAACCCAAAGAAGTGTGCGATTGGGCGGGTGGAAGTACGGTATCTGGGCTTCCACTTGGGCAACGGGCAGGTGCGTCCCCAAATTAATAAGACGGCAGCAATTGCGGCCTGCCCGAGGCCCAAGACCAAAAAGGGGGTGAGACAGTTCCTGGGGCTGGCTGGCTATTATCGCAGGTTTATACCTAATTATTCGGACGTCACCAGCCCGCTGACTGATCTCACTAAAAAGGGGGCACCAGATCCGGTCCAGTGGACGGAGCAGTGCCAGCGGGCTTTCTCAGAGGTAAAGGCTGCACTGTGTGGGGGGCCACTTCTACACTCCCCTGACTTTTCTCTCCCTTTTATGTTGCAGACCGATGCGTCGGACAGAGGGCTGGGGGCGGTTTTGTCCCAGGAGGTGGAGGGGGAGGACCGCCCTGTCCTGTATATCAGCAGGAAGCTGTCGGTGCGTGAGGGGCGCTACAGCACCATAGAGAAAGAGTGTCTGGCCATCAAGTGGGCGGTTCTCGCCCTCCGGTACTACCTGCTGGGGCGCCCTTTCACCCTCTGTTCGGACCACGCGCCCCTCCAGTGGCTCCACCGCATGAAGGATGCCAACGCGCGGATCACCCGTTGGTATCTGGCGCTCCAACCCTTTAATTTCAAGGTGGTCCACAGGCCGGGGGCGCAGATGGTCGTGGCGGACTTCCTCTCCCGTCAAGGGGGGGGGGGAGTCGGCTGCAGGCCGGACGGCCGCCCGGCCTGAGTCGGGCGGTGGGGGTATGTGGCAGCGGGGGCGTGGTCAAGCGCCGGTCTGTGACAGGAGGGCGGAGTCAGGGAAGGTAAGTGGCAGAATCACGTCACCTGAGAGCAATTAACCTGTTTGTGTGTCTTCCCAGTGACTGCGCCCTATATCAGGAGGGAGAGCGAGAGCAGAGGGGCGCAACCCTGAACCAGACGCCAGTTGTGTGTGTGTCTCTGTAAAAAGTATTGCTAGACTGAAAAGTGTGGCAATAAAGCCAGTTGATAAAACCTGATCTCTGTCCTGCCGTCCTCTGTGCTCCACCCACACGTAGGGTCGTTACATACACGTCTGGGTATTCCACCTCTGGCAGTTCAATATCCACTGACACGGTCGTGAAAACTCGGTCCGGTAAGCCATAAGGGTCACTAATCTGTAGGTCGTTTATTTTAGACATGTATCTAGTTATCTGTTCATTAGAAAAATGAGCCGTGTAGTCCGTCGGTTGAAATTGATCCATTTTGTATACAAGTGCAGCAGTATTCAGCGGTGTTTTTTACCGACAAGATGGCGGCTGTGTACTTTCCGGTCACGTGACTGCAAGAGGTCTATAGACTATATAGGTGATCAGAAGTTTACATCCATAGACATGAATTTCCGATTAAAGATTGGGGGACGAGTGGAAATTTACCCCCACTTTCTCCCCAGGGCAAGTGGGTTTAAAAGTTAATGTCGAGTCCTGTTGGCATCTACAAACAGTGCTGGATGAAGGTGAAACTTGCTAAGGGACATTTAGCCAAATATTAGTATACTGTACAATTATTCTGCACAATTGGGCTTTCAGTGATTGCTGTGAACTTTTCTCTTTCTGTGGCAGAATAATTGTACAGTATACCAATATTTGGCTAAATGTCCCTTAGCAAGTTTCACCTTCATCCAACACTGTTTGTAGGTGCCAACAGGGCTCGACATTAACTTTTAAACCCACTTGCCCTGGGGAGAAAGTGGGGGTAAATTTCCACTCTCCCCCCAATATTATCACTTGCCCCCTATTTTGTGAGAACGACCTTTTTTTTTTAAGGAAAACCATAGAATAGTTGTGAATTGCAACATAAAATGAAGATCACACATTGAGCTGAAGTTTGGTTAATGATCAAGTTTATTATTAAGTTTGGTTATTGGTTACTTTTTTCCTTGGAACGGACAGTAACGATTTTATCCAAAATAGTTTTTCCTGCCTTAGTTGATTTATTTTCATGTCGCATGCACGCAGCTGTTGTAAAGTTCAATGTGTTTGTGTAGAACTCTCTGACTGTAGGTTCATTACTCAATAATGTAGAAATCTGTGTGTGTGTGTGTATAGTGTATATGTATATATATTATTTTGCACAGGACTGTGTTCATCTGATAACAGAAACAAAGCTCCAGCTCTCTGTGCTCTTAATCTGTTCTGTTCTTTCAGGATTTATCGCGCATGTCGCTCCTTGTTGAGTTTTTTATGCTCGAGTTGTTTGAAACCAATCTGGGTTTTCTGTGTCGAATAAGGAAGCGGCTTCACCTGTAAGAAAATCAAACACTTTCATGAAGGCGCTGACTCGAATGCGAGCAGAAAAAAAATAAAACAAGATTCTTAAGCAAACTCTTCCATCCTCACTTCCAACTTTCTGTTTTTGTAAAATGCATTTTAAATACAATCGTGAATTTCTCTGGAGTTTTCAAGCTGAGCTCCTCTCCTCGTATTCTTTAACCACTCATTTCCCTGTTGTTCTTGAAGCATTTGCTTCTATTTGTTAACATTTTTCTTGATAGCAGGGAGACGGTAATGCCTTTGATTTAATCGATTTCTCTGTTTGAAGAAGCAAAAATGAACCATAGTGAAGACGGATTAAGCTGCTTGCATGAAAGACGGTGTCTGTCTGACCCCAGCTGTAATTATCACGTGATGCGTGATGTCATGCACAAGGAGCTTATAAACAGTACGTGTACCATACTACACCAGCGGGGGTATATAAAATAACTTGCAAAGCAGTAAATGAAACTGAGACTAAGAAAACAGCCAAGAAATTATAGCGGATATGTAGTGAGGGACACTTTTAGGAACTGAAATAAAAGATCAAAAAGCCTAATTTTTGTGGTGCTAGTTCGTAATATATGCTCATTCCAACTTGCCCGGTCGGTCATGTCGGGGACACATCCCACTTGCCCAAATGCATGTTTCACTTGCCCTGGGCAATCGGGCAGTGCTTAATGTCGAGCCTTGGTCAACAAGCTTCTGGCAGAATTCTGGTTGGATATTTGTCTGCTGCTCTTGGCAGAATTGGTAAAGAACAATTAAATTTGAGTGTTTCTTGGCATGGACCCGAAATATTTTTAAGCACAGTCCACATATTTTCGATAGGGTTGAGATCAGGACCTGTTTTAAGCTTAATGTTAGCCTGCTTTATCCTCCACACCCAGCTTTGACATGTTTGGGGTCATTGTTCTGTTGGAACACCCAGTTGTGTCCAGGTTTGAGGTTATCTTGATGAACAGTCTTCCTTCTTCATTATTCTATCCACTTTGTGCAATGCACCAGTTCCACTGGCAGCAAAACACCCCCAGAGCAGGATGCTACCACCACCATGCTTCACATTTGGTACAGTGTTCCTCTGTACCTCTGGTCAATGTGGCTAAACAACTCAATCTTTGTCTGATCTGACCGTAAAACTTTCCTCCATAAGGATTTTTCTTTGTACATGTGGTCAGCTACAAACTTGAGTTAAGTTTGAAGATGTCGATTTTAGCTCAAGGGCTTTTTTCTTGGACAGCAGCCTCTTGGTCCATGGCGACGTAAAACTCACTTGAGCGTAGGCCTTGACACTGTGTTCTAGCAGCTTCCAGTTCACATCAGGCCTGTGCCCTGGTGGTTCTTGGGTTGTTCCTGACCATCTGAACCCATTTCCTGTCAGCTGAGAGTGACAGTTTGGGTCTTCTTCCAGCAAAGTGGCTTGACAAAGTGGCTTCACCTCCCAATAACTTGTAGTTGTATACAATTATTTGAACTCATGATCTTGGAATCTGCAATTGTTTATAAACGGTTCTGACACATTCCTGAGTATGTATTCTGAGTATTCCTTGCCGCAGACCTGTGATAACTCCACCTCTCTGCTGAATCAGTTGAACGACTTCTTTGCAGACAACAGCACCACGGCACAGAAGACCCCACCACCTCCCAGTGACCAGGTGTTGATGCTGTCCCCAGACAGCGTGAGGAGAGCTCTCAGGATGACAAATGCACGGAAAGCCCCGGGTCCTGATAACATTCCTGGTCGTGTCCTGAGAGACTGTGCCGAGGAGCTCACAGATGTCTTTACGGACATCTTCAACATCTCGTTGAGCAAGGCTGTTGTCCCCATGTGCCTCAAAACCACCACCATCATCCCGGTCCCGAAGAAGCCGTCTCCCTCCTGCTTCAATGACTACTGCCCGGTTGCACTCACTCCCATCCTCATGAAGTGCTTCAAGCGGCTAGTCATGAGGCATATCAAGTCTGCCCTCCCCCCCGCCCTGGACCCTTTCCAGTTTGCATATCAGTCCAACTGTTCGACCGATGATGCCATCTCCACTGCCCTCCACTCAGCCCTCACCCACCTGGAGACAAAAGACTCGTACATCAGAATGCTGTTCATAGACTTTAGCTCAGCATTCAACACAATCATTCCTCAGCAGCTCATTCATAAACTGGACCAGCTGGGACTCAACACCTCCCTGTGCAACTGGCTGCTGGACTTCCTGACGGAGAGACCACAGTCTGTACAGGTCGGCAGCAACTCCTCCAGCACCATCACATTGAACACGGGGGCCCCCCAAGGATGTGTGCTGAGCCCCCTCCTCTTCACTCTGCTGACCCACTGACTGCACACCAACATCCAGTTACAACCTCTTCATTAAGTTTGCGGATGACACGACTGTGGTGGGTCTCATCAACAATGGCGATGAGACAATCTACAGGAGTGAGGTGAGCCGCTTGGCCGTGTGGTGCAAGGACAACAATCTCCGCCTGAACGTGGAGACAACGAAGGAGATTGTTGTGGACTTCAGGAGAGCGCACACCCAACATGCTCCACTAACTATCAATGGTGCTGCAGTGGAAAGGGTGAGCAGCACCAAGTTTCTGGGTGTGCACATCTCTGAAGACCTGTCCTGGGGCAACAACACCGCATCACTGGCCAAAAAGCCCAAGTGTCTGTACTTCCTCCGCAAACTGAGGAGAGCAAGACCCCCAGCCCCCATCATGCACACATTCTACAGAGGCACCATCGAGAACATCCTGACCAGCTGCATCACCGTGTGGTACAGCGCCTGCACCGTGTCCTGCTGCAAGACTGCAGCGCATCATGAGAGCAGCTGAGAGGATCATTGGTGTCTCTCTCCCTTCTCTAATGGATATTTATAGCAAAGCCATCAGGATTGCAGGTGACCCCACCCACCCATCTCACAGCCTCTTCAGCCTGCTGTCGTCGGGGAGGAGACTGCGGAGTCTCCGGGCCAAAACCAGCAGGCTCAAGAACAGTTTCTTTCAACAGGCGGTCAGGAGGCTCAACTCCCTCCCTGTTCTGCCCCTCCTCCCCCCTCTGCCCCCTGCCACAGATTCTGCTCGCACACCCCCCTGCCCCCCCTTCAGCATCTGACATCATGTCACCCTCACAGTCGTCCCCCCCCAACACACACACACACACACACACACACACACACACACACACACAAAACGTTCATTAACACACTGAACTCAGGGACTGCACATTTCACTTTACCTCGCTCATTTGCACTATTCTGCACTACCTCACCTTAACAGCCATTAGTTTATTGCTTATACTGCTTATTTCATGTTTACCTGCTATACTCAAGTGCCCTTGACTGTTTATTTTATGTCCTTTTGCTCCAATTTATATATATATATATATATATATATATATATATATATATATATATATATTATGTATGTATGTATGTATATGTGTATGTGTGTATGAGTGTTTAGTCTATGTCTGTTTCTTATCTAGAGTGTTTATACTGTTTATTTCAATTATTCTATTTTTATTTACCGTAAAATACCAAATAATAGCCGAGTTCCAATTAACCGCCGAGTTCCCTTTAACGGCCGGGTGTACGCGTGTGTTGTGACAAATAAAGGCCGGTTCCGAATACTCGCCGGGGTCTAAAAAAAAAAAAAGCGTCCGAACGTTCTATCTAGAATCTTGAGGCCCAGCACTTTTCTGGTTTTCTGGTGTTTAAACGATTTTGCATTGCATAGTTTTCTACCGAAACAATATGAATGAATGAATGAATGAATGAATGAATGAAATTATTTCTATAATACTGTTTACAACATTTTGTTACGTGATAATAAACATGCCATTTCAATGTTATAATCTTGGTCTACCGTAATATTTCTTGAGGAATGCAACTCCGTAACTTTTGACAGATGTCTTAGCCACCCCTTTGGGTATTCACCCAACGAAAGCCAGCGTGTGTGGTGACATTGAGGACTGCGGGTTTCCAAGGTTGGACTGCTGCTTCTGTTAAACGACCTAAATTGCCGAATGCATGCGTCAAAGCACACACTGAGTTTTATTAAAGACCTTATACCATTTCACTTGCCCTTACCCATTCGGATCTGGAAGACGCTTTACAAAAAAGGTGAGAGCGTTCTAACATGCATTTCAGTCTGCTCGCGGCCAATCTAATCCAAGGGGCCTTTTCAACAAGTAATCTGTCGTGCAAGTTGGGCAGAAGCACGCGTCAGGCAGGCAACATGTAGGCCTACAAGTCAGTAACCTATTCAACTAACTTTCATCCGAACTTTAAGTTTTCTACGGGGTCGAGCCACCGTACCAACTCACTCGGGGAATAGGCTCATATCGGCCAAATAGGGAGACGTCTTGGAGAGAAACGTGAGAATGCAAGATGACAGTATGTAGCCACTGCAGGTCACTTATTTTTCAGCATAAGAAAAAACCCTTTGGTTTGACACTTCGCACCCTAATTATGTTGCTTCAACGTCGCGCCCTCCATGCAATTTCAGATTGACAGACATCGCGAAGCGCAAAGGGTGGAGGCTGCATGGGTGAGGGTGATAGCAAGTGACCATAACTTTGCAGAGTAATTAAATCACAGTGCTGCGCACAGACAATGGTGTGGTTTCTCGATTATTTTGTAAAGCATGCGCTTAACTAGTCATTAACAGGAAAAGGTGTGTGATTTATCCTTTATCCACCCCGACTGTGCCATGCGAAGATGCATTCTGCGTCTTCAAAATTCCCCGAAGTCGGCACCGTGCTATCTGTAATCTAACTCTAAACAAACTGTAAGTTATACTGGTTAAAAGTAGGCCTATCTGAGAATGATTTTTTCCCCGTTTTGAGGTAGATTTTGGGGAAGGTGTTTGTGAAGAAGGAATTAATCGCCTGTTCCAAATAGCCGCCTAGTCTCTAATACGCGCCGGGTCTCTTACGTGATTGAGACAAATAATCGCCCGGGCTATTATTTGGTATTTTACGGTATTGCATTGCCTGTTTGCACCGTGGGTCAGAGAGGACTGAAATTTCATCTGTGCTGTATTTCGAGCATGTATAGCATATTTGACAATAAAGTTGACTTGACTAAACCTATGATCCTCTTTCTCAGATCTGCACTGAGCTCCTTGGATTTTCCCATTAATGCTGGTCAATCCAGTGAGTGCTCGTCTCGTCTTCTTCCGCTTATCCAGGACCGGGTCGCGGAGGCAGCAGTCTAAGCATGGAAGCCCAAACTTCCCTTTCCCCAGACACCTCGGCCAGCTCCTCGGGAAGAACACCGAGGCGTTCCCAGGCCAGCCGAGAGACATAGTCCCTCCAGCGTGTCCTGGGTCTTCCCCGGGGCCTCCTCCCGGGGGGACATGCCTGGAACACCTCCCCAGGGAGGCGTCCAGGAGGCATCCGAAAAAGATGCCCGAGCCACCTCAGCTGGTTCCTCTCGATGTGGAGGAGCAGCGGCTCTACTCCGAGCTCCTCCCGAGTGACTGTGCTTCTCACCCTATCTCTAAGGGAGCGCCCAGCCACCCTGCGAAGGAAACTCATTTCAGCCGCTTGTATCCGCGATCTTGTTCTTTCTGTCATTACCCAAAGCTCATGACCATAGGTGAGAGTCGGAACGTAGATCGACCGGTAAATTGAGAGCTTCGCCTTTTGGCTCAGCTCCTTCTTCACCACGACGGACCGGTAAAGCGACCGCATCACTGCGGAGGCTGCACCGATCCGCCTGTCGATCTCACGCTCCATCCTTCCCTCACTCGTGAACAAGATCCCGAGATACTTAAACTCCTCCACTTGAGGCAGGACTTCTCCACCAACCTGGAGAGGGCAAGCCACCCTTTTCCGGTCGAGAACCATGGCCTCGGACTTGGAGGTGCTGATTCTCATCCCAGCCGCTTCACACTCGACTGCAAACCGCCCCAGTGCATGCTGAAGGTCCTGGTTTGAAGAAGCCAACAGGACAACATCATCCGCAAAAAGCAGAGATGAAATCCTGTGGTTCCCAAACAGGATTCCTTCCGGCCCCTGGCTGCGCCTAGAAATTCTGTCCATAAAAATTATGAACAGAACCGGTGACAAAGGGCAGCCCTGACGGAGTCCAACATGCACTGGGAACAGGTCTGACTTACTGCCGGCAATGCGAACCAGACTCCTGCTCCGTTCGTACAGGGACCGGACAGCCCTTAGCAAAGAGCCCCGAACCCCATACTCCCGAAGCACCCCCCACAGAATACCACGGGGGACACGGTCGAATGCCTTCTCCAGATCCACAAAGCACATGTGGACTGGTTGGGCAAACTCCCATGAACCCTCGAGCACCCTATGAAGGGTATAGAGCTGGTCCAGTGTTCCGCGACCAGGACGAAAACCGCATTGTTCCTCCTGGATCCGAGGTTCGACTATCGGTCGAATTCTCCTCTCCAGTACCCTGGAGTAAACTTTCCCTGGGAGGCTGAGAAGTGTGATTCCCCTATAATTGGAGCACACTCTCCGGTCCCCTTTCTTAAAAAGAGGGACCACCACCCCAGTCTGCCACTCCAGAGGCACTGTCCCCGACCGCCACGCGATGTTGCAGAGGCGTGTCAACCAAGACAGCCCCACAACATCCAGAGACTTGAGATACTCAGGGCGGATCTCATCCACCCCCGGTGCCTTGCCACCGAGGAGCTTGCAAACCACCTCAGTGACTTCGGCTTGGGTAATGGACGAGTCCACCTCTGAGTCATCAGCCTCAGTCTCCTCAGTGGAAGACATGACGGTGGGATTGAGGAGATCCTCAAAGTATTCTTTCCACCGCCCGACAATGTCCCCAGTCGAGGTCAACAGCTCCCCACCCGCACTGTAAACAGTGTTGGCAGAGTACTGCTTCCCCCTCCTGAGGCGCCGGACGGTTTGCCAGAATTTCTTCGAGGCCGACCGATAGTCCTTCTCCATGGCCTCCCCGAACTCCTCCCAGTTCCGAGTTTTTGCCTCCGCAACTGCCCGAGCTGCAGCACGCCTGGCCTGCCGATACCCGTCGGCTGCCTCAGGAGTCCCGGAGGTCAACATGGCCCGATAGGACTCCTTCTTCAGCTTGACGGCATCCCTTACTTCCGGTGTCCACCACCGGGTTCGGGGATTGCCGCCACGACAGGCACCGGAGACCTTGCGGCCACAGCTCCGAACAGCTGCGTCCACAATGGAGGTAGAGAACATGGTCCACTCAGACTCAATGTCCCCCGCCTCCCTCGGAAGCTGGGAAAAGCTCTCCCGGAGGTGGGAGTTAAAGACCTCCCCAACAGAGTGCTCGGCCAGACGTTCCCAGCAGACCCTCACCATACGTTTGGGCCTGCCAGGTCTGTCCAGCTTCCTCCTCCGCCAGCGGATCCAACTCACCACCAGGTGGTGATCAGTTGACAACTCAGCCCCTCTCTTCACCCGAGTGTCCAAGACATAGGGTCGGAGATCAGATGACACGACTACAAAGTCGATCATCGACCTCCGACCTAAGGTGTCCTGGTGCCACGTGCACTTATGGACACCCCTATGCTCGAACATGGTGTTCGTTATGGACAAACTGTGACTAGCACAGAAGTCCAATAACAAAACACCACTCGGGTTCAGATCGGGGAGGCCGTTCCTCCCAACCACGCCCCTCCAGGTGTCACTGTCATCGCCCACGTGAGCATTGAAGTCCCCCAGTAGCACAATGGAGTCCCCAGTCTGAGCACCCCTCAGTACCTCTCCCAGGGACTCCAAGAAGGCCGGATACTCTATACTGCTATTTGGCCCGTAGGCACAAACAACAGCAAGAGCCCTCTCCCCAATCCGAAGGCGCAGAGAGGCGACCCTCTCGTTCACTGGGGTAAACTCCAACACATGGCGGCTGAGCTGGGGAGCTATAAGGAAGCCCACACCAGCCCGCCGCCGCTCACCATGGGCGACTCCAGAGAAGTGGAAAGTCCAGCCCCTCTCGAGGAGCTGGGTTCCAGAGCCCAAGCTGTGCGTGGAGGTGAGCCCGACTATCTCTAGCCGGTACCTCTCAACCTCCCGCACAAGCTCAGGCTCCTTCCCCCCCAGCGAAGTGACATTCCATGTCCCAACAGCCAGCCGCTGTGTCCGGGGGTCAGGTCGTCGAGGCCCCTGCCTTCGACTGCCACCCAATCCACACTGCACCAAACCCCTACTGCTACCTCTGTGGGTGGTGAACCCACAGGAGGTCGGGCCCACGTCGCCTCTTCGGGCTGAGCCCGGCCGGGCCCCATGGGCAAAGGCCCGACCACCAAGCGCTCGCATACGAGCCCCAACCCCGGGCCTGGCTCCAGGGTGGGGCCCCGGCTGCGTCCTACCGGGCGACGTCACGGTCCTGGATTTTTTCTCCATAGGGGTTTTTTGGTGAACTGCTCTTGGTCTGGCCTGTCACCTAGGACCTGTCTGCCTTGGGAAACCCTAACAGGGGCATAATGCCCCCGACAACATAGCTCCTAGGATCATTCAAGCACACAAACCCCTCCACCACAATAAGGTGGCAGTTCTAGGAGGGGCCAGTGAGTGCTGTCAGAAAAAAACTTTTTATGTTGGCACAGAGAAGCTACCAGCTAATCATGTTCACTAATGTTCAGGAAGTTAAGAGGCCTTGGCCTTGGTAAATTAGAAGACATTTTGGAACTTTCAGTACCACTGAATTAATAATCTAAGTGGATGTACACATATTTTTGGCCCTGTGAAGCCCAAAATAAATTAAAACTTGTGCACCAAATTCTTCTTCTTGTTTTTTTCCCCCTATTTTAGATGTTTGTTGTGCCACAGAAACATAACAGTTCAAGTAAATCATTAAAAGCCTAAAATTGTCATGCCATTCATGTTCACGAGGGGTGTATGTAAACTTTTGAGCGCACCATATATATCTGTGAGTTTATGGTTGTCCTGTTAGGGGGCAGTTTACCGAATGCAGTGGTACTAGATCTAGCTAATGGGAGTTCCTCACACAGCAACCATCACACTTTGATGACGTTGTTGGATAACGTCACACTGTAGAGAAACCGATATGAGCCTCCATGATTCAGTTTGTGATCAGACCCTTTCCCCCGACCCTGCATCAGAACATGAACACTGTGAGTCTCTCTCTGTTCTGTACGTTCTGTAACCCCTCTCCATGCTGATGTTGAATTGATATTTACCATTTAGTGCAACAGATTGTGAAATTGGATCTGGAGCATTTAATGGCTCATGCAGAGTGGACTTTTATTATTGAATGTTGTGCATGCTGATGGCTACTTAACATGAGAGAGTGAATCTTCTTCAGCGTATCTATACTGTATAGCAGTCTGGGAAAACCCTGGACATTTCTTGTTATATACACTGTAGCCAAAAGTTTGTGGACACCCGACTATCATATTACAGACATTTACTAGCAGGTGCTCTTATCCAGAGCGACATAAAACATACTGAGAGCAGCCTGGGGGTTCAGTGTCTTGGGCACTTCAGCCATTCCTGCTGGTCCAGGGAATCAAACCCACAACCTTTTGGTCCCAAAGCTGCTTCTCTAACCATTAGGCCATGGCTTCTCCTGTACTGACTGTTGATTGTAGATCCCATGCCACATTTATTCCCCCCTTTTGTTGTTATTATAACCTCCACTCCTTCTGGGAAGGCTTTCCACTAGATTTTGGAGCCTGGCTGTGGGGATTTGTGATCAGTCAGCCACTAGTGCATTTGTGAGATCAGACACTGAGGAGGTCTGGGGTGCAGTCAGTGTTCAAGTTCATCCCAAAGGTGGTTAGTGGGGTTGAGGTCAGGGCTCTGTGCAGGAAACTCAAGTTCTTCCACTCCATCCTTGGCAAACCATGTCTTGCATTGTGCCCAGAGGAACTGTCATGATTGAACAGGTTTGGGCTTCTTGGTTCCATGAAGGAACTTATAATGCTACAGCATACCAAGACATTCTGTACAGTTGTGTGCTTCCAACTTGGTGGCAACAGTTTGGGGAAGATCCATATTTGGGTGTGATGGTCAGGTGTCCACAAACTTTTGGCCATATAGTGTAGCATTTCAGAGTTAATCCCAAAGGTGAAAATAGTTACTCGCATTTAAAGTTCATAGGCAACGGTTTTAATTTTATGCACATTTGAAACTTTATATGTTAAAAAACCCTCTGTGCTTTTCTTCTGGTCCCAAGAAGTATTGTTAATAAGTAATAATTAAAATAAGTTAGCGCGGACCGTGGCGAATTTCTGTTCGGCTGTTTTCATGACCACTCGGCGTGACGTCGTTTAAGACAAACAAACCGCTTGAGTTGAGTCCACTTCCGTTTACTTACATTGCCGTTCGGCTTGATTACAGACGTGCGTTCAGGAATTTCCAAAGAAAACCCCCATGCCTTATTGCTGTGCAGTGAACTGTAACAACGGGTCCGGTTCAGGAAGAGGTTTTTACCTTTTTCCGAGAGAGGAGAAGAGGTGGAGAGAGTGGATTGGCTTTTTCTGGAAGAGGAGAAGAGGTGGAGCGAGAGGGTTGGCTTTTTTCCAAAAAAGGAGAAGAGGCGGAGCGAGTGGGTTGGCTTTTTTCCGTAAAAGGAGAAGAGGCGGAGCGAGAGGGTTGACTTTTTCCAGAAGAGGAGACGAGGCGGAGAGAGTGGATTGTGCGCGTGAAACGAAATCAAGCAATCAAAGAAGAAACGGAGCAGCAACGCTCAAGCAAAAAGGAGAAGATTGGAGGTAAACATTTTTACTTTTGCTTGCAATTGACAAGTCAAGAATCCTGAGGGATCCTGTACAATCATTGTGGAAATGAGACAAAGGGATATTTCCTCACTTAGAGTCGGCTATAAATAGTATAATGCAGATGGCAGGCTAATATGGCCTACCGGCACACTGTCCAGTAATCGTTCCCTATATCCACTAGGGAGGGCGGTTTAATTATTTCTTCAAAAGGGCTCTTATTTAGTATTACAACAAAAGTAGGAATTTATCATAACTACCAGGATAAATCGTTTGGGCGCAAGTCTTGTTGAGGTCCGGGGTCACCGCGATCAGAGTCGGCCGAGTCGCCGTCCGATTCCGAGGCCGCACGGTCAAACCAGTGAGCCACGTTCACCGATTGCTTCGCAACGGCCACAGGTTCATACATATATGGCTTCACCTCTCGATGTTCAATTTGGAGAGTTCCTACTTCAAAATCACCATTGCTTTCAGACATTCTACACAACCTCTCACGACCAAAGTTCGTATACGTGTGGTCGGTTCACAAGTAAACACAGAACTGCTCCCTGTCTGTTTGCCTTGAATGACGTCAGGATGACTGTCCCCTGGTGGTGAAAGTGCGCGTAAGTGAGATGTAAACAAACCTTCGGAAATTGGGCAAAGCAGTATATTTTAACCGTTTTATTCAATTTTAGGCTGCAAATTAGACACTAGGAAAACTGAATTCGCTTTTTGGGTCGTTCTTCTAGAAAATAAAGTTGATATTCTACATTTCACCTCCGACCGTTGCCTATGACCTTTAAACCTTCCATTGCGAATGTGGTGTGAAAGCATCTCTGACATTTTAAGTCGGTGTCTGATTACAAACTGAACTGATTAGGCTTTTTCAGAAGGTTTTGATGGGTGGTGGCCTGCGGAAACCATACACATGATGAAGTTTTGACATTTCCTGCTATATAAGGGTTGTTTCATAATCATGGTTGTCTTTTTGAAGAACACCAACTAACTCCTGCAACTGGGTCCAGTATATATACACTGGGAGTTTCTTATACTTTATTTTACAGGGACACACTTACAGCCCTCCCTACAGCACCAGTGTCTCTTATAAGTTTGCATTATGCTTGTAAAAGTCTAATTTGACCTTGTGGTCATTTCATTTAATTCTACTTTAATTATTACACTTAGAATTGCTTTTTTTTTTTAGCACTAACACAGTTTTACTTTGGGACGTATACTTTCACAATAGAAACACATTTAAGTGGAAGTTACCTTTTTTTTTTTTTTTAAACCAAGTGCCTATGACAGGATCCTTTGTCCATCAAAAATGTCTTCTCCGGAAATCACTCACCATATTTGTTAAGAAAATATTTGTCTGTTCTGAAGCAGAATACTCTGTTGTTGCACAGTAAAAACAGGACTTGAAACAGATGTAAGACGCTTTTGCAGTGGAGCTTCACATGTGGTTGAAATGTGAGTCCGTCAGAAAGTGTCCTCCGGAAAACCACAAGGAGACACCACTTCAATTGTTATTACAGTTACCACTGTGTACACACATCACTGCACAGGACGTGAAAATTTGTCCTTAGTATACGTCACATCCATTTCAACAGTTTTTCACAAATTTTAGAAATGCTGTGTATGCCTCTGCAGTAACACATCCAGTATACGACCTGTAGCTCTGAAATTCTGCACAGTTGATTTCCATCTTTGGCAGCAGAGAAACACAAAAATCTGAGGTTTGATCTTTGGACTACTGCGGACCGGAAAAGTTTCCCCTGATTGTGAAACGGCTCATATATTTCTGAAAACTACAGTTTTTCTTGAAATGGAATATATTTGTGAATCTGAACCTCAAGTAAAGTTCTAACATTTAAAGGGTTACTTTCCCAACGTTAAAAGTTAATGTCTTGATTACGGACTGAATTGATTAGTCCTGTAGGGGACGTAGCTATCCAACAACTCGATCAAGTTCAGGTTTGTATAAGAGTTCAACAAATGATGCTATAGAAAAGAAAAAAAAATTGGCCAGAACTCAGTTTGTGTATCATTTTGGCCGAATGCCAGAATTCTGTCGGATTTAACGTTCCCAGACAGGTATACAATTATTTGCCAAACCTGTCTGTCATCGTGGTGTTGGGGCTGCCAGCATTTTGATGCTCTCGTTTCAGCTTCACATGGTCCTCCCACAGGCTAATGTGTACTGTACACTCTCCGAATCCTCTCACATCTAATCTCACTGTCGATCCACTTCTCAGTGCTCAAGTTTTTAAACGAACTTGTCAACAGTGAGTTTATTGGTGCAAGTCATGAGACTGCTTCTGCGTTACCAGTGCAGGGTTTCATGATCTCCACTGAGCCATGCTGCTAAACCATGTGGTTACCAGCTTACAGGTCTGTTTGTTATGGGTAATGTTTTCATTCTTCTTCTACCTGTCATGTAAAAACGGTGATCTGAGGTTGGTGATTTGTCAGTCAGAGTGAGAGCTGAAGCTTTTGAAAGTCATGTTGAGTGACAAAAACTACCAGACTCCTGGCTTGCAAGCCCAGGTGCCCCCAGGCAATTGCCCATCATGGGGTGTGTGTGAGTGAATGTGTTCATGCTGTAACTGGTGTCAGGAAAGGTAAAATGATTCCTTCTTGATGGGACATATGTAGGTTTCTATGCTGAGCGTTTGCTGAAACTGTCTTCAGTAATAATTGGATCAGAGTATAGAACTCTGGGCTGTGTAATATAAAGAGCAAAATATGAATGAGCATGCTGTTATGGAAAATTAATCATTAAATAAAGAATAACAAACTCTTTTACGATGACTATTCGCATATAACGAACGAAGTTCATGTCCTTTGCCTTTAATGACAATGATCCAGAGTCTTCAAAAACACATCACTGAGCCATGCGCTCCTCTTCCCACCAGAGAGGAACAATAAGTCATCAAGTCCGCAGTCAAGTGAACACCATAAAACAAAGGCTTAACAGGTCTCGCTTAGGTGTCGATCATTAACAATTATTGAGAACGGCAACTACCGACTTCAAAAAATCACTTAAAAGGACTTTATTTTAGGAGCAAAAAGCAGTTTTACTCGAGTCTTTACTCTGTAAGCATTGTTGTCATGGTTACTCGTAAACATAAGATACTCTCCATCTGTCAGAAAATGCAGGTGATGGACAGACGTAATCGCTGGAAGAGTTTTATTTAGAAACACTCGGGCAAACAGATCCGAATCAGTGATCAAAAATCAGAGTGGAGGAACAGGCAGCGGTCAGACGAGGCACAGACAGGATATCAAAGGCGGAGACAAAGGGCAAAACACAAAACAGAGTCGGAACCAGAATATCAACACAGTGCTACAAAAGGCTTGGCAACGTGAGACACTCAGTACAGCGCGTATACTTCACAAAGTCTGTGTGGAGTGAGAGTCCTTATAAGCACGCAGTGATTGTGCTCTAATCTGGAACAGGTGCATGGTAATTAGTCCTAATGGTGCTGCGTGTGTGTATGTGAGTAACAGATTGAGGTGTGACGCTGCGCATGCGCGGACATGACACTGTCAAAGACAAACTTCATAGCCTGGAGCGTCTAAAGCGTGGGAAGAAAGAAACTAATGTGTCTAAAGAACATGGGATCCTGAAAAATTCTATTTCAACTTTTAAAGAAAAAGAGCTTAGAGACTTTGTCCATAACTGCAGTCAACATGACGGACTGAAAAGAAAGACGACACTGCAAGCAAACGACGGCGAGTGTGAATTATTTCCTTTACTTAAGAATATATAAATATATCAGTGAATTAAGTCTCATCTCATCTCATTATCTGTAGCCGCTTTGTCCTGTTCTACAGGGTCGCAGGCAAGCTGGAGCCTATCCCAGCTGACTACGGGTGAAAGGCGGGGTACACCCTGGACAAGTCGCCAGGTCATCACAGGGCTGACACATAGACACAGACAACCATTCACACTCACATTCACACCTATGGTCAATTTAGAGTCACCAGTTAACCTAACCTGCATGTCTTTGGACTGTGGGGGAAACCGGAGCACCCAGAGGAAACCCACGCGGACACGGGGAGAACATGCAAACTCCGCACAGAAAGGCCCTCGCCGGCCACGGGGCTCAAACCCGGACCTTCTTGCTGTGAGGCGACAACACTAACCACTACACCACTGTGCCGCCCCAGTGAATTAAGTGTAAATATAAATTAAACACCGTTGGTCTTGTTTTATGTAAGAGTGAGTGTTCGGTGTGACCAGTGGCTCCATTTCAGTATTCAGAACTTTTCAGTATAAGAACTATCTGGATGCCCCCCAGGGGGTTGGTTATAGCAGGGTTGCAGTGCATTGTGTTTCCCTTTTGAAAGATGACTATTTTCCAATAAGTGATTTTAATCCTCTTATATCACAGCAATTTGCCAATGATTATTTGTGCGCTTGTTAAAAAGTAAAATGTTCTTCCAATTCTTATCCACATGTAGTTACATGAAATGTTGGGAACATCCATAAGTTAGTTAAGTGCAGTGTATTCATCCCCCTTGATGTTTGTCCTGTTTTTGTTGCATTACAAGCTGGAATGAAAATGGATTTTTGGAGGGTTAGCACCATTTCATTTTATACAACATGCCGACCACTTTAAAGGTGCACATTGTTGTTTTATTGTGTGACAAACAATAATTAAGATGAAAAAACAGAAATCTGGAGTGTGCATAGGTATTCACCCCCCAGAATCAATACTTTATGGAGCCACCTTTTGCTTCAAGTCTCTTGGGGTATGTCTCTATTAGCTTAGCACATCTAGCCACTGGGATTTTTGCCCATTCCTCAATGCAAAACTGCTCCAACGCCTTCAAGTTAGATGGGTTGCGTTGGTGTCCAGCAATCTTCAAGTTATGCCACCAATTCCCAATTGGATTGAGGTCTGGGCTTTGACTCGGCCATTCCAAGACATTTAAATGTTTCCCTTTAAACCACTCCAGTGTAGCTTTAGCAGTATGTTTAGGGTCATTGTCCTGCTGGAACATGAACCTTCGTCCCAATCTCAAACCTCTGGCCAACTCAAACAGGTTTTCCTCCAGAATTGCCCTGGATTTAGTGCCCTCCATCTTTCCTTCAGTCTTGACCAGCTTTCCTGTCTCTGCAGATGAAAAACATCCCCACTGCATGATGCTGCCACCACCATGCTTCACTGTAGGAATGGTGTTCTCAGGGCGATGGGTTTGCACCACATATGGTGTTTCCCATGATGGTCAAAAAGATCAATTTTAGTCTCATTTAACCAGAGAACCTTCTTCCATGTGTTTGGGGAGTCTGCCACATGCTGTTGGGCAAACTCCAAACGTGTTTTTTTTAAACAATGGCTTATTTTTTGGCCAATCTTCCATAAAGCCCCGCCCACTCTGTGGAATGTATGGCTTAAAGTGGTCCTATGGACAGATACTCCCATCTCCGCTGTGGATCTTTGCAGCTCCTTGGTGTCTTTGTTGCATCTCTGATTAATGCCCTCCTTGCCCGGTCTGTGAGTTTTGGTGGGCGGGGTTTGTATAGTGGTGACATATTCTTTCCATTTTGCTATAATGGATTTAATGGTGATCCGTGGGATATTCAAAGTTTGGGATATTTTTTATAACCCAACCCTGATCTATACTTCTCCACAACTTTGTCTCTGACCTGTTTGGAGGCTCCTTGGTTTTCATGTTGCTTGTTTAGTAGTGTTGCAGAGTCAGGGTCCTTCCAGAGCAGGTGGATTTTATACAGACATGATGTGACAGATCATGTGACACTTTGATTGGACACAAGTGGATTTAATTCCAGCTTGTAATGTGACAAAACAGGGCAAACACCAAGGGGGATGAATACTTTTGCAAGACACTGTACTTAGTTACTTAGTTCCTGTTGTCACTTAGATCATAGCAACCTCTTTTTCTTTCTCTGATGTTCTCAAGTTCATGGTGTTCTGGAGAAACAGCCAGTGTCCTGAAGTGTTTCCTGTGTCAGAAAGCGTTCCCTCTGAGTGAGATTAATGAGTGCTGTGTGTGTGTTCAGGTGTGTGTTTGTGCAGTAACTGCTATTAATTATTCACAGTTTGGTAATGGGGTGTGACGGTGTATCTGTGTTCAGCATGTGATGGATGTCTGCTGCTTGAATGTATCAGTATGGTGCAGGCTGAGGAGAGAGAAAGTGTGACCTCTGTAGGAAGTCGTTCACAGAGCGGTGGCTGCGTGTCGGCCTGCAGCGAGGGGATAGAGAGCACTTCAGCGCTTGCTCGACAATAGAGCGGAGCAGGAGCTGCTCAGTGGGGCGTGGCCTCTGGGCCTCATGAAGCTCTCGTCAAAAAGGGACTTCCAGAGAGTGTAGTCTGCTCTGTTTACCGCTAAAAAAAACCTTTTCACCTAACTTCAAGAACAATCTTCTCTGGAAGGGTGGAACTCCATGACCCACGGGCGATTGCTCTAAGACAACGAGGGAGGCTCAGCCTCCTCTAAAAATGACGAACATCGTGTAGGATGAATTGCGCTAGGCTTATGTTATAGCCGACCTTATAACATTGCTATTTCAGATCCAGAATCATAGAAATATGTGCTCAACCCAACTACAGTGCGAAATCATTCCGTTATAACTTTCCCCAGTTCGCCTAATGTGTGCGTGAGTTTTTCCCCCTCGTGACAGCGCGATGCAGCGCAGCCTCAGTGGATTGGGAGCTATGTGCTTGTCAATCTCAAAATGCAAGACGATTATTGGACAAATACTGCGAAAATGCCCGCCCACGGACTCCGAGCCTCACAGTGGGAGGGACATGGCAAAGCTTTCCGCGAGGAGACTGGTGATTGGTGAAAGCGGCCGGATATTTTCTTTGATTGACAGCTCGTTTCAAATATAGACAGGCAGCGGTGAATTTCAGTTCAGTTCCATGCGGATTCGCAAGTGCTGTGGTGTATTGTAAGAGATCAGCTTACATTTCGATTTCATTCATTACATACGGTTTCTACCAGCTTTTTTAGTTTGTATATATTTTCATTATAAATAAAGTGTAAATATAGTGTTGTCAAGTTTCCTATCTTAGTTCCAGAAATGTCGTTTATTTGAGTGACTGAACTTGAACTTGAGGGGGCTAGTCAGCTAGCAAGAAAGCTGCGCACGGATGCCAAGCATTGCTGATTTAATTTTGGCGAAGCCATTTGCCAGTCTTCCTTTCGAGGAAAAAATTAAAATTAAAGAGCAGGGTAGACCAACGCCTCAAATTGACTTGGTGAAAAAGGTAGGGAATAATACTCGTTCCTTTCAGCTCTCCTGGTACGAGAAAGTGAATTGGCTAACAGCAAGTGACCCACATCAACAGTAAATAGGCTACTTTAGTAATATGTCATGGATGGACCAAAAATATAGAATCTATTTAAAATGTTTATGCTGAGTATATTATATTGGAATATATATTTTTCTGGATATGAATTAAACACAGCTACAATTTGGAAAACATTTTTAAACAAAAACACAGCCGAGAACATTTCACACTACAGACCTGGATTAAAAGTGAAGGGTTATCAAAATTGTCAGTAAAACATTTCTCAGTCAAAATAAGTAAAATATAGGGAAAGTGTGTTTGAATGAAATGTGTGGCACCCAGCTCTATGTTTGGCTCCCCAAGGTCAGTGCTTGTGCCTATTCCAGAACACTCTGCTGTTACTGCTGAGGTTCCTGACAAAGAGCTGCTTTCAATAATGATCAATTTTTAAACAACATGCCACAATTTTAAAATATAAAATATTAAAATATACCCCTCCCCCCCCAACACCACCATCATGTATATTGGACAGTAGGCTAATGGGCCAAAAGAACCTGTTATTTCACAGTTTGTGACCCTGCCAACAATCAGCCAGATCAGAGGCAAGAGTATGGGCAAAATTGATGTGTTTTTTCTTTTAAAATCTGGAAATATCGTAACCGACCAGCCTCCCCTGTTTGAAAGACTACCAGCCGCCACTGCCATGACCATATAGTGAAGGGGGTGCTCAGCATTCTCATTTGTTTCGCTGAACTGAATCAAGTGTGTGCAATTTATTCTGATTATACATATGTGAGGGACGTACTGTATGGACACCGTGTGTGTGATGAGTTTTCTGTCTCTGTATCTCAGGTCTAGAGTTCCCGTGGGGGCCGAAGCCCTTTGCGGAGGTGGTGGCTGGACCCCTGCTCAGTAACAACAGGCAGCCGACAGACAGCAGCACCCTGGAGGGCTCCTACGTGGGGGTTTACTTCTCTGCTCACTGGGTGAGTGGAGTGTCCACTTCCTACACTTCATGTTAAACCACTTAGAAACGTGCATCAAGAAGCGAGTTCACCGAACACTTAAAAGTCACTGCTATTTCCATTAACTTTAAACGTCTCCACTAGTTAACAAGTCGTGACGTGTGGATGCAGGTCACTCGTAGCCCTGTGCCAGTGCTGTGCCTTTTCACCGCAGAACAACAAGGTGACTTGAGCATTTCATGGTTTTGAAGCCTGCCTCCAAGCCATCTCTGATTGTGCACTCAAGTGAGGGTTTAAAAATTAATCGTGCGCCGTTTCTCCTCCACCACACCGAGCTATCAGTGACTCAGCTTGTGTTCGTCAGTCATGTGACTAACAGCAGGCGTTTCGCCATCACATGATCCATGATAAACTCCATCTCCTTATGGATATAACCACATTCCTGACTTCTATTATTCCTCCCCAACTGGGAAATGTCACGCTGTTGGAGAAAAAACAAGAGTTTGAATGCTGTCACACAGTGAGGTCCAGAAACCTGAGAGCGCTAGAGAAAATGTTTCTATTTAGCATTCTTTTCTAATTTAATACAACATTTATTTACATGAATTTCTTAGTTTCTTTGTATTTGGTTTGTCCCCTTTGTCCCTATGAACACATGCTTCAGTAGAAGAGATTAGACACGAGAACAATCTGAGCTTTTGTACAAAGTAGTTAACATGGTATCGTGGTCACATGGTCACTATCACAGTTTTGTGTACATTTAAAGTGCTGATGACACGAACATGACTCTATGCAATTTCTTTAAACTATACAACATGGCAAACATGTTAGATTTCTGTTATAATTACGTGAAAAGCAGCTGTTGTTATGCGAATATCCAACTTTTAATTGCGCAGCGCAAGAAAACTGGGTCCGTGGCTCGCGGCCATGTTGTGACGTCAGCGGAAGAACACGCTGCGGTTCACTGGCTGTTCTACTCTGGTTCTACTCAATGGAAATGGCGCATGAAAACGCCGGTGAACTCTCTAGTGCTAGCTCTTCCTCTTCTGGGAGTCTAGAATTGTGTTGATCTCTTCCGAATAGAATCTATGACAGCCTACCCTCTTTACCCTTTGCCTCTCGTTGCTAGGCGGCAGTTACATGAAAGCCGCAAGCTTTCACAAGCAAATACATGACTGATATCACGCCGACTTTATGATTACATTTATGATTATCATGTAGAATCTATAGCTCTACGTACCTTTATCTTATGTCGTTTCACAACACATGTTCTGACAGGAGGACTGTCTTTGGATCCGGCATAGCTACTAGTAGATCCCCTCCGGAATACTGGCAGTGTTGCCAGATTGGGAGGAATCCCGCCCAGTTGGGCGGTTTCAAGTGCATTTTGGTGGGTTTTGAACATATTTTGGGCTGGAAAACTTCAGCAGTATCTGGCAACAGTTGAAACCGTTCAACTGGGCGGGAAACCTCCCAATCTGGCAACACTGTGTAGGCACTGCTGATGGTAGTAACACACGTTTGTGATGAACTGAACACCCAAGAGATTATTTTAAGCTGGGAAGGGTGTCAAAACAATCCAGATCGAAGTGTTCAGAGCACAGGACGGATGTTGGTGAGGGCTCCCACTTGTCACGAGTGCGCCTGACTTGCTTCACCCACTTCGCATACAGCTCGGGATCTCTGGGAAACTTGAATAAACTTACCCCATCCTTGTGGGTTTTGGAGCAAAAGCCGGCAACACAACGTGAAGGCATAATAACAAATATATATATATATATATATATATATATATATATATATATATATATTATATATATATATATATATTATATATAAAATAATGTATAATAATAATGACAAACTGAACACCTGTCGCATCAACAACAAACTGGTAAGTTAGGAGGAAGGTTCTTTCGCTGACGTCATATAGCTCCTCCTCCTCTTTCGTCTCCTGGGTGCTGCAGCCCCGTCAAATTTGCCCAAATAGCCGCGTTTTTTATCATAACTTGTAAAATAGGCGCCTTCGTGAATTAATATATGGATCATCGGGAATTACTTTTTATGTTATAAAACATCGCCAAAGATGTCAAAAACGTGTCATCAGCACTTTAAATAGGGACCTAGGAATGGAGCAGGTTCTTGAATATTCACGATACTGAATGCTTACTTTCTGGATTAAATATTTAAAAATTCTAAAACCTGTTTATTTACAATTTTAAATGACAAAAAAAAAATCCAGATTTTCAGTGTGGTTTGTGAGTCTTGGACCTCACTGTAAATGGTCTGAACACTAAAATGTATTGAAGCAATAAAAACAGGATTTTTTTTTTTTATACACCCCCCTCTTCCACTTTTCTCACCAATGTCGTCGTAGCCAATTTCCATCGAGGCACATGATGCCAGCCGACTGCATCTTTTCGAAATGCTCCTTATTAAACGTTAAGGAGTGGTGTAACACGCTATCTGGCCACTTCCGGCACCCATAATTGGCTAGTGTCTCCGTAATTGGCATGGGAGAGAGTATGCCATGCCACCCGTCCCTCCTTGGCCAATTTTGCGCTCTTAAACTCCCAGCCACGGATAGCAGTGTCATCAGTGGGATTTGAACTCTCAATGTGGCATCATTGAACTCTCCCATGTCCGGATGATGGCGAATGTTTTTCTGTTACGCCACTGGAATCTCTTTTCTATCTTTATGATGGTGTCTTCATTTGGATCATATAATGTTTTGCCTTTGTGCAAGAAACCACATGTTGCCATAATAACGCCTACCTCTGATTATGTGATGGGGAACCCAGTGGAAACGCAGGTCGCGTTCTCAGAAAAGGTTTGCTGGTTCGCTGAAACAACATCTGCACCTTGTCAGGGAAAAGTCTTTGCCAACCAGTTAAAAAGCAGGCACCTACATCTAGAACCTCTGGTATCAAATTATCCATGACACCTTTTGATTTTTGTCCATGAACACGACCTTCCGTAACCTCCAATAACCTCAGGCAAGCAAGCATTGTGTAACTGCGCTGTTCCATTTGATATTTTTTATGCTACAGAAATAAAACAAAAACCTCCCCGAGACATCATTAGGAAGAAACCTTGAAGGGAATCAGACTCCAAAGGGAACCCGTATGCTTCTGGATGGTGTTGGATTATAAATAATTACAGCATACAGGTGTAGAAGGGTAAAATCTAACTCTGAGATGATAATGGTGTTGAAAGGATGTTCAGTATGAGCAGCTTGTAAATAAGAGTCCTGGGATAAAATAGCAGGCCATCGTTATGATTACAGTATCAGTTCTTCTTATGGTACGTTCCGTTTGTACTGAGTCAAGCAGTTGGGATTTCTAAGTTCCTAGTCAGGAATATCAACTGGAATTTTGGCCCTGAAGTTGAATTTCTGACTCTGGAGAGTCAGAGGACCAGGATCAACCCCGAGTTCAAAATCCAAGATGGCTGCTCGGTGCATCAACAGTAATGCAAGCTGTAGCAATCAGTGTTGGAGTCGAATCACTAAACCTCAAGTCTGAGTCCAAGTCATTAAAGAAAATTGAGTCGAGTCTGAGAACAAGACTCCACCCGTACCAGCTAACGGTGGCTGTTGCTGGCTTTATGCGAAAGCATCTCTGCTACTGTGTCAGACTAACGTTCCTGCTCGACTGCCACATTTTAGTGAACAGGCTACAGATAAAAAGCTTGCTCATCACTCAGCAAGCCCCGCCCACTATCAACAGGGCAATGAACATAGCATGTCCCTTCCTTCTCTGGGTGGAGTCTTAGCAAACGACGATTGAAGTTCGAGGTCGTCCCCGTCGTCTCCTCGATAGTTCTTCTACATATGGAACACACAGCAGTGCATTTTTTCCCGCTGCACGAGAAGTCTGTACAAGCAAAGCGGGCAATCCTAGCGGCGTTCTCTCCAGGCATTTTAGCGCCGTTAACGTTAGTTTGTTCCTGAACATGATGTATGAACAGGTGAATGTGCATTCTCTTCCGCAAAATTAGTATAAAAATTAATGTAGGTCTAAATATCTCATCTCATCATCTCTAGCCGCTTTATCCTTCTACAGGGTCGCAGGCAAGCTGGAGCCTATCCCAGCTGACTACGGGCGAAAGGCGGGGTACACCCTGGACAAGTCGCCAGGTCATCACAGGGCTGACACATAGACACAGACAACCATTCACACCTACGGTCAATTTAGAGTCACCAGTTAACCTAACCTGCATGTCTTTGGACTGTGGGGGAAACCGGAGCACCCGGAGGAAACCCACGCGGACACGGGGAGAACATGCAAACTCCACACAGAAAGGCCCTCGCCGGCCCCGGGGCTTGAACCCAAGACCTTCTTACTGTGAGGCGACAGCGCTAACCACTACACCACCGTGCCGCCCAGGTCTAAATATCTTATGCCAAATTATTATGGCATTACAAAAAATAAAGAAAAAAATCAGGGTCCTCGTTTCCAATTTATGAGTCCAAATGCAGTTAATGCACGAGTCCAAGTCAAGGCACGAGTCCTTAAAATTAAGGCACAAGTCAGACTCGAGTACTACAAGCCTGGTAGCAATATACTGTTTGTTAGCACTTCTGTCTTACAGGTCTCATTAAATTAGTCCTGTATGCAGTACTGTCCACCCGCTGTTGGTGGACGTGTTGCTACGGGGTTTGTATGCGCAAAATACCATGGAATCTGTGGCTGTCAAGTGATATTGCTAACAATGGCTAGAACTGGTATTGCTAATTGCTGGGATTGGTTATCCAACTCGTACTGGAATTCAGATCGGGTGTGACATCATTCCCAGTTCCGACTTCCGAGGTAAACGGAAGGCTGCATTAGTAGGTCCAAATCTACAGTATCCAGGTGAGATTATCTACAGAGACGGGTGGTACAGTTGTTTAGGAGGATCAGACTAAGACCTGAGCAAATCTCAGGCTCATCTCATTGCTCTTTTCCTGTTGTGTGTGTGCACGTGTGGACGCAGTGCCCTCCCTGCCGCAGTCTTACCCGAGTGCTGGTGGAGACTTATCGGAAAGTGAAGGAGTCTGGACACAAGTTTGAGATTGTGTTTGTGAGCGCTGACAGGTAAACATGCCGACTTTTACACCACCAAACGTCTGTACTGATGAGATTTCACCAGCATTGGGTGTGAAATAATGGGTTTGCTGAAAATCTCATAGGAAAATCCGAGTTAGCGTTTAACATGTGACTGACTGACTTCTTTGATTTTATGTAAATAATAAAACATGACTTGGCATGCTATTATAGGAAAATAATCAACAAGGCGGTGGTGTGATGCCAAGCTACTATTGCCGGGTTTGACGTGACGTCACATCCGCCTCATTAGTTATTCAGAACTTTAGCTGGTGGTCTACCAAAGCTCAGTTGACAAAGTGTTTGTGCGGAGAAGGTGCATTGCTCGCTCGCATGAAAAATGCCTCACGCTTGCGTTGTTTTAAGTTGTTCGAATCGATCAAACCATGAAACTGATAAAAGTTTCTTCAGGGTTCCCCGTGAAGTAATAAAAAGGGTGAACGAACACAGGATTTCACAAAGACGTGGAGAAAGGTGGCTTTTGAACCCCTCACTGAAATCGAAGAGAGCCGAGTCGAAGCATGCTGGAGTTTGCAGTGATCACTGGGTGAAAGGTTTATATCCCTCTCAGCTCAGTCCTTAGTGTTTTCCAAGTACTTTTCTCGCTATGTGTCGTTATTTTACAGTACTTTTTTTAGTCCCGAAGTGCTAAAGTCCCCAGCTGTTTCTTTGTTTCCTCCTCACAAAGTCCATATGCATGAAGGTCGCGACAAAATTCTTCCCCAGTCGTACAGTTACAATGCGCCGTGATCACTTCTCCGTCTCGTTTAACTCAGATCCAGGTCTTTAAAGGGGTTTCTGATGATCTTTGTGAATGATTTAGCTGAGAGATAAGAGCCAACACAAGTGAGAATCAAGCAAACTGTTTGTTTACACTTCAACTTGCAGCACTTCGTTGTAAAGACACGAACGAAAAGCTTAAAAAAAAAACTTAGATGGATAAAAACGATACAGGATTCATTCGGCAGCGACTTGATCCCGAGGTCCTTTACCCAGCCACATACAAAACAGTTGTAAGCCTCCGTACTCTTCCACGCTTTCATCTGTTTTGCGGTGTAGAAGGACGTCTGCAACACCAGATAGTTGGAGATGTCGGGGAACTCGGCTGAAGGGTAGTTTTCGAGATCGTAAGACAAATCCTTCTTTCCCAGACTGTAAGGGTCGATTCCATTGCACACAGCAATCTCCTGAATATATCTAAAGCCAGCAGCGGCTTCTACTGTAGATTACGAGCGTCCTCTGATAACTTATCGCTAGCTGTTTGCGCTACGGCAGCCGTTTAGACCACCAGCTATTTCACTTCCGGTAAAACTTTCCGCTAAAAAGTCATGTGACTGAAATCCAGCAATTATCACCTCAAAGTTGATTACTTTCCAATAATGGCACTTTCTGAAGTGTTTTATTCCTTTTATACCACAGCAAAGTGTCAGTGATTGCATGCTTTATTTATTAAAAAAGAATCATGCTTTTTATCCATTTCCAGTTACATTTAAAGATGTACAACCTTCCTGATGCGCGTTAGTTCCTTGTCATCACTTATGTTATATACACTATGAACATTTGTTAACACGCTTGCCTCTCTGCACCAATATAACCCTGTGATTTGCCTTGCAGCTGGTATCACTGTTCGAGCTGCTGTTTATAGAAAATTCATCAACACCTTCTGGCCAATCAGAATTTAGCAGTGCTGTGGTATAGGGTGCGGTAGTTCCAGGGTGTGAACTTGTACAATTTGCATATTCATACATAGACTGGGTAGAAAGAAAGGAGGTATGTTAGTGAGTTTATTGATCCCAAGGGAAATTGTGGGTTTTTTTTTTGTTGTTCATTTCTTAACCATTATGAAGTGAAAATTCTTCTGTGTATTTTCCCTGCTGTCAATGGAGCTGTACAACTAAATCTAGAAAAAAAACAAACCACGATCTTTGTGCTTCCAGATCAGAAGATTCCTTCACGCAGTACTTCAGCGAGATGCCGTGGCTGGCTGTGCCATACACAGACGAGGCTAGGAGATCCCGCCTCAACAGGCTCTACGGAATACAAGGTGTGTAACTGGCAGAGGGTGTGTGTGTGTGTCCCTGTGGTGATGCAGAAGCCCCTTTTGCACAGTCTGTTCATGGCGGGAACGTCACGCCTTTATTCCGCCTCACCGTTCGATATAAAACGTATGCACATGGAATGGTGGGTTGTTAACGTTCCGCCTCTGAGCCGGCAGCAATGGAGGTCAGGGAGCCGAAGAGATATCTGTGTAAACGGGAGAGCCGGGGCAGGGGTGTGACGTTTTGATGACACTTGTCTGTGACCCTCCACCAGGGGATTTAAAAATCTCTGAAGAAACTGTTCTAATGAGGGGGTCGTCTTAATGGCAGTAGAGCAGGATCTCTGTTTAAAAGGGGCTTGAACTCAGAAAAGCATGTAAAGGGGGAGGAGTGAAGGAGGGAGGCGCAGCTGTGGAGTTTGAGGAATGTGGGCAGCTGATCAAGTTTGCTATTGAGTTACTGGGGGATGCTGCTCCCCCCCCTCCCTCCCCCCGTCTTGTGGCTTTTCTGTGAAGACCAAAGCTGGACATGTGTTCAGTGAGATTCCTGCCCTGCCTCTCGGGAAACTTTTTACCTCCACATCAGATGGACAGCTGTTATCAGGTTCTGCCTTTCAAAAGCCTGTCTTACTGCAGCTCCCTGCAGCTGTAATGCCTCCTGGTGTTGCTGTTTCACGTTGGGGGTCGCTGCAGGCATGTAGGCAGTTGATTGGATAAGACTGAATGCAAATGAGTAATTCCAGCGTTATGGACGTGACACTTGAACTCAAAATGGCAACAAATGACCCAGTGCATGTTTTATCGTCTCCCAGTATTTAAACAGGTGTTGCATATTTTAAGGCTGTACCATACTGGAGAAGTGATAGAACAAGAACAATTCCCATAGTACATCTCGGGCATGCCAGAAAACGCCAATAAAAGATGCGTTATGGATGTGACAGAAAAAGTATCACTTTTCTTGGGTGACTGTACATTTTTATCAAACTCTGTGAAATTGTAAACCTAATGTCGAAATGGAGATATCCGTTTGATAGAGGGGTCCAAGGTGAATATTAAAAAAAATCTTTGTTTAAAATATTTTGTATTTCATGCAGAGTTTCGGAAGGAAAAGTCAGCGTTATGGATGTGACGAAATTCCGTTATGGATGTGACGCGTCTGAAATAGACATGGCATATGTTTAGAAAATCAGCAATTTAACCACCATAACCCTTTGAAAAACTCTCTAAATATCAGCTAAAACTATCAAAGTTCTTAAATAATATTTAGGATGGCTATTGTTTTGCTGTTTTGTGGATTTTAGCATACATTTCTGTGGCTTGTGGCAATAATATAGAATTGTACATGATCAAAGTTGATTTTAGCTTGGGTTTTACATTATAAGAAAGAAAGACTGGCAGTGACGTATTAGGTTGGTTACAAATTGGTTCAACTTATTCACATCTGTAAAATACAGGCCTAGGTGATATCTCTGGGAGTGGTTTTGATGCATTACATGTTGCTTTATTTTTGCATGGTGAGGTTGACATTTACATGGAATTGCCCAATTCCAGTTTAACAGTGGACGTTGTTGCAAAGCAGCTTTACAGAAATGTGTAAATTCCTGATCTAAACATCTCTTTAATGAGCAAGCCAATGGTGGCAAGGGAAAAACTCTCTGAGACGACAGGAAGTAACCTTGAGAGGAAACGGAACCCATCTTCATCCAGGACTGAATGAATTCCAAGCAATGCTGAGAGAGAAAACTCTTGGACGTGTTTAATAGCTACAGATGACTGGCAAAGGAAAAGTTGGGCTGTGGGGGTATTTATTTTTGCTTTGTGTCGAATGGTCCCCTTAGAGAGGAAGCATCACTGCAAATCATTCTTAAAGGAGTACGCCACCCCCAAGTGAAATTGAGTCAGTCCCTGCAGTCCCTATGTAGAGTTGGATGAGTGAGCCAAAGCGTTTTGTAGCCGACCCAGCCATTGTCCTGATCTGGAAACGTCCCGGTTAGCTTTAGCTTAGCGTAGTCGCTGTAATCCGGCGTGTCCAGCTAGCATTGTCGTTGCAAAAGTGAATCAAATAACTCAAGATTTTTTATAATTATTTTCATGACCTGTACATTCACATCGAGTCCACATATCAATGCAAATTAACACGAAGGGATTT
Organism: Neoarius graeffei; assembly: GCF_027579695.1. Classification (NCBI taxonomy): domain Eukaryota; kingdom Metazoa; phylum Chordata; class Actinopteri; order Siluriformes; family Ariidae; genus Neoarius; species Neoarius graeffei. Next base: position 9,808,482 of record NC_083585.1, read on the forward strand.
ACTAGACCAGTTTATATCTGGAACTATTTTCGGCCACAGCACAGGCAAAGCACCGCTGCAGGCGCAAAGACACCGCGCAGCACCTGAAAACCCTGGTTTCCCTGGTAACACTGATGTATTGACGGAAGTTGTGGTGCTGCGTGGTGTCTTTGCGCCTGCAGCGGTGCTTTGCCTGTGCTGTGGCCGAAAATAGTTCCAGATATAAACTGGTCTAGTAAATCCCTTCGTGTTAATTTGCATTGATATGTGGACTCGATGTGAATGTACAGGTCATGAAAATAATTATAAAAAATCTTGAGTTATTTGATTCACTTTTGCAACGACAATGCTAGCTGGACACGCCGGATTACAGTGACTATGCTAAGCTAAAGCTAACCGGGACGTTTCCAGATCAGGACAATGGCTGGGTCGGCTACAAAACGCTTTGGCTCACTCATCCAACTCTAGGGACTGCAGGGACTGACTCAATTTCACTTGGGGGTGGCGTATTCCTTTAATTGTTAATCCTATGATGAAACGGCTGTATCCTGTTGGGAGTGGTCTCTTCCAGGATGTCCCCGCCCCATCCACAGGGCACGAGGAATGGTTTGATGATGTAAATCGTACACTATGGCCTTCGGTCACTAGATCTCAGCCCAGTCCGACACCTGTGGGAGGTTTTGGAGTGGCGTGTTTTGTGAGATGACTCACAAACACCGTCATGTTCGTCGCTCCAGTACAGTTCCAGAGACTTGTAGAATTGATGCCAAGGAACGTTAAAGCAGTTCTGGCAGCTTGTGTTGGTTCAACACCACTTACTTCCCAAGATGGTGGTTTTTCCCTTTAATTTGTCATCCACTTGTCTATTTGGAATCGTCGAACACATCAGGTTTTAATTACGCTCATGCCATAAATGAGGCTGAAGCTGAGCTGCATCAAAGATGTGAAAATCTACCTGTCGATCTAATCTCATCTGTGTCGTTGGTCTATATGGTAACGTTCAGGTGAGTTCCTCCATGACGTGTCTCGCCCGATCATTCACTTAATTCTAACGTGGAGCAAATATGCTACGTTTCTATTAATAAACCCATCTCTCTTGGCCAACTTAAATTTGTTCTGGCCCAAAATAAATGTGTAGCATGGCGTTTTTCATTATAGCAATGCCAAACATCAAAGTAAGTGTTGGTGTTAAGTATAACATTGCCTTAGACTTTTGTTTATCTAAAAGATAAGTCCTCTCTCTTATTTTACCTTATTACTTCGGTACTTTCCCCTTTGCCTGTTTTCTTCCCCACATGGTTTTTTTTTTTTACCCTCTCGTTATCTCTTTCATCTCTTCCCCTCTGAGGCGGTCGGTCAGTTCTTCTTGGCTCCCAGCCTGGCTCGGCTGGAATGAGTGGAATTTGTGCTGTTTGTACGGTAAATGAGGAATCGACAGAGCTGCTGACCAGCCGCTGCTCGCTCACTGACGGAGTGTGATAAGAGCACACAGTGCAACCACCGTACAGTATAGCCGAGCTCAAACAGGGCCTGAGAGATCAGTAGGGTGCAGACACATCTCCTGCTCTGTGTACGTGTGTGTATACACTAATCCTGCCCTCAACCTGTAGACACCAGACTGCTAGAATACAACACACACACACACTTGCTTACAAACACACAAGTTCTTAATGTAAAATGAACCGAAGTTGTCAGTCATCATTTGCTGAGTGTTACAGACATTTGCCATTTGGTTTAATATTTGATGTGGCATCGATTCACCCATCAGCCAGAACGTTAACACCACTGACAGGTGAAGAAGTGAATAACGTTGATTATCTCTGTACAGTGGCACCTGTTGAGGGGTGGGATATATTAGGCAGTAAGAAAGAGAACAGTCAGGGCTTGAAGTTGATGTGTTGGAAGCAGGAAAAGTGGACGAGCGTAAGGATCTGAGTGACTTTGACAAGGGCCAAATTGTGATGATTAGATGACGAGATCTGAACATCTCCAAACTGGCACATCCTGTGGGGTGTTCCCGGTCTGCAGTGGTTAGTACCGAATAAAAGTGGTCCAAGGATCCAAAGGACAACCGGTGAATCAGTGACTGGAGCACAAACTGCTGAAAAAGTTAACGCTGACACCTTCCTGTTTTAGCCAGTGTTAACGTTTTCAGCAGTTTGTGCTCCAGTAGCTCTTCTGTGGGATTGGACCATATGAGCTAGCCTTCATGCCCCATGCAAATCAATGAGACTTCGACACCCATGACCCTGTCGCCGGTTCACCGGTTGTCCTTTGGATCCTTGGACCACTTTTGTTCGGTACTAAGCACTGCAGACCGGGAACACCACAGGATGTGCCAGTTTGGAGATGTTCAGACCTCGTCATCTAATCATCACAATTTGGCCCTTGTCAAAGTCACTCAGATCCTTACGCTCGCCCATTTTTCCTCTTCCAACACATCAACTTCAAGAACTGACTGTTCTCTTTCTTGATCCCTAATATATCCCACCCCTCAACAGGTGCCACTGTAATGTGATGATCAATGTTATTCACTTCTTCACCTGTCAGTGGTGTTAATGTTATGGCTGGTCAGTGTGTGTTTATACACACGGACGGAGATATTTTAAGATGGGTGAAGTGACTCTCAAACTGACAGCTTCATTATAAGCTGATAACAGAAATGTGATTGTGTGTGTGCATGCTGCAGGGATCCCTACACTGATTTTTCTGGACACGGAGGGTCACATGATCACACGGCAAGGCCGGGTGGAGGTGCTCAATGACCCGGAATGCCATCTTTTCCCCTGGCACCCGCGGCCTGTGCTGGAGCTCAGCGAGTCTAATGCTGTTCAACTCCATGAAGGCCCCTGTCTCGTTCTCTTCGTAGGTGAGTGTGTGTGTGAGAGAGAGAGAGAGAGAGAGAGCGAGCATGTGTGCAGGAAGTTGTGTTCATACCCTTCTGAAGCACAGAGATGCAGGTGTAAGGTGAACCCTCAGACCTTTATGAGATCAGGCCAGAGGGAGGCTTTCTGAGGCCATCTGCTCTCCTCCATTTCCCCTCCACCCTCCTACATTCATTTTTCAGCTTCTATTCCTTCATCCAGCCATTCCTCCCTCATTCCATTCTTTTCTACTCCTCACCACTCTTATGCTGGAATGATGGTTCATTTTGTTTTTGCTCCTCCACAGCTCCATCTCCTCTCTCTCTCTCTCTCTCTCTCTCTCTCTCATTCATTGATATACACTCTGTGTTCACCGTTTCAGATGCAGAAGAGGAGGGTGAGCTGGAGCCAGCCAAGGAGCTCATCCAGCCAATTGCTGAGAAGATCATGGCCAAGTACAAAGCCAAGGATGAGGAAACCCCGCTGCTCTTTTTTGTGGCTGGAGAGGTGTGTGTGGGTGTGTGGTTTCAGTATGACAGAACTAAAACTCACTTTTTTGGACGTGTCATAAGAAAATCACATTGATCGCAGCTCGGGCCAGAAGGTTTGATAACATCAGTGTGCTGAGTCTAAGCACAGTGCATTTTTCTGAGGGAATGGGATGGATAGCTGAAGGTAAATGGAGCTGTGAATATGGGCATCTGAGGGTACAATGTGGGTAACTGAGGCTGTGGTCAGTTGGGCATGTGGTACCGGTAGCTTAGGGTGCGGTCGGTTGGGCGTGTGGTACCGGTAGCTGAGGGTGTGATCAGTTGGGCGTGTGGTACCGGTAGCTGAGGGTGTGGTCGGTTGGGCGTGTGGTACCGGTAGCTGAGGGTGTGGTCGGTTGGGCGTGTGGTACCGGTAGCTGAGGATGTGGTCGGTTGGGCGTGTGGTACCGGTAGCTGAGGGTGTGGTCGGTTGGGCGTGTGGTACCGGTAGCTGAGGGTGTGGTCGGTTGGGCGTGTGGTACCGGTAGCTGAGGCTGTGGTCGGTTGGGCATGTGGTACCGGTAGCTGAGGGTGTGGTCGGTTGGGCGTGTGGTACCGGTAGCTGAGGGTGTGGTCGGTTGGGCGTGTGGTACCGGTAGCTGAGGATGTGGTCGGTTGGGCGTGTGGTACCGGTAGCTGAGGGTGTGGTCGGTTGGGCGTGTGGTACCGGTAGCTGAGGGTGTGGTCGGTTGGGCGTGTGGTACCGGTAGCTGAGGGTGTGGTCGGTTGGGCGTGTGGTACCGGTAGCTGAGGGTGTGGTCGGTTGGGCGTGTGGTACCGGTAGCTGAGGGTGTGGTCGGTTGGGCGTGTGGTAGCGGTAGCTGAGGGTGTGGTCGGTTGGGCGTGTGGTACCGGTAGCTGAGGGTGCGGTCGGTTGGGCGTGTGGTAGCGGTAGCTGAGGGTGTGGTCGGTTGGGCGTGTGGTAGCGGTAGCTGAGGGTGCGGTCGGTTGGGCGTGTGGTACCGGTAGCTGAGGGTGTGGTCGGTTGGGCGTGTGGTACCGGTAGCTGAGGGTGTGGTCGGTTGGGCGTGTGGTACCGGTAGCTGAGGGTGTGGTCGGTTGGGCGTGTGGTACCGGTAGCTGAGGGTGTGGTCAGTTGGGCATGTGGTACCGGTAGCTGAGGGTGTGGTCAGTTGGGCATGTGGTACCGGTAGCTGAGGGTGTGGTCACCTGATTAAAGTGAGTCTCCTTCAGCACAGAGTTAAAGCAGTGCTCCTGGAGCTGACTGAGCTGCAGGTTGTTTGCACTCTCACACACGCTGAGGATGTTCTGCAGGTCAATGGAGGCCTCGATGTTCAGCACACAGCTGCTCCAGCTGCAAACGCCTGAAATACAGAGCAGGACTATATACTTTTTATTCTCCCTCTCTCTCTCTCTCTCTCGCTCTCTGTGTGTGCACGTGCATTTGTGTTCACAATCCGCTCACTTCCTTCATATGCTATATTGCTGTTCTTATGGTTTGTGTCAGTTGTATCAGTGAAGGACCTGCAGAGAAGTTCGTACACTTACTGTAAACCGATACCAGTTTTACACACACACAAGGACATATAGACCCCTTTCACTGACGTCACCCGAAACCGGAAGTAAACAGACCCTGCGCCATATTGGAAGACCAACAAACTCGTGATAAGGGGATAATAACGGCAGCGGTATGTGAACCCACGAGAATAAAGTGGAGTGGCAAACGACTTAAACAAACAAATCTGAGCTGTTTTATTTATGATTTATTGGCCCAACAGTAGACTTGAAAGAAACCTGTGTGAGACTTGGCAAAAAACTGTGGATATAATGGATAAGTCTGTGCATGATCTGCGGACACTTTGAAGTAAGCAAACGCAAGAAATTCAGATTTAATACGTGCGTAAGATAGGCTTCTCATGTGTTTGGAGATCCGTGCTCCGAGGCAAGCGCCCCCCCCCCCCCCGGGAAAAAAGGGGCCCCCCGAAAATATCGGCATAGTTCGAACACTGAGTGTAGGCACTGGGTGTAAACAGCAAATAGTTTACAATGTCTGGGTAGCAAACAGATGGCAGAATTGGTGTCCGGTCCTCCTTATGTTTCCATTCTCCCTTGCCGCGAGTCTTATCATATGGGTCAAACCCATCAATCACAGCCAGTTTCTCCACATACCGTGCCCTTTCTGCAGCTGGTAATGTACTCACATAACCAGAATTATCATCCATCGTGTCACTTTACTCTCGCTCGTACTTTGTTTTATATTGTGAGTGCATGTACTTGGTCTTCCAATATGGCGCCTAACAAAATCTCGCGGCGCGGTGACGTCATGTGAAAGGGGTCTATACACACTACAGCTATACCTCTGTATACACACCTGGGCTATTGATATATATCCTTTAGGCCAATATCACTTACAGCTTTAAAACGAGGGTTATGTATATAACCGCGGTTCTATGAGTTTCGGATGACCGCCAGAGGCGGTGCTTTCAGCACATGGATATCCATCACACGAACGTGCAGGTCGAGTACTAGTAACAACAAAGTCACGTGTGACCTGGGTGACGTCACCCCGTGACCCCGGCATAAAAGACCGGTAAACCCAGGAAGTGACCTCTTGGCAAATCTTCTCGTGTACACTCCGAGTGACTGCCAAGCTCTGGCGGTCATCCGAAACTCATAGAACCGCGGTTATATACATAACCCTCGTTCTATTTCGTTTCTACTGACCGCCAGAGGTGGTGCTTTCAGCACATGGATGACTAATACCAACCAGGTCATGAGGAGTGCCTACCCGTACCCAGTGATGCTGCGACGGGCCTGGAATGACAGCCGTCGCCACAGGATTATGTGGGACGACATTAAGACGGTAAAACCTGGTGAAGGTGCAGCTGGAAGCCCAGGAGGCTGCGCTGCATATGTCTGAAAGGGGCACGCCCTTCAGTGATGCCCATGAGGCCACCACGCCTCGTGCAGAGTGCGCCCTGACAGCCGAAGGAATCGGGAAGCCACTGTGCCTGTAGGCATGTAATATGGCCTCGACTATCCACTTGGATAGCCTCTGCTTAGAGAGTGCCAGACCCCTCGTTGGTCCTGTGTGGCACAGAAACAGGGCGTCACTCCTACGGAAGCCCTCTGTACGCGACACGTACACCCTGAGGGCGCGAACTGGGCACAAAAGTTCCGACCTCTCACCATGGCCCGCCTCGAACGCCGCAAGGCTAAGGGGCTGGTTGACGAAGGTAGCAGAGAGGGTCTTCGGGAGGAAAGAGGGGTTAGGCCACAGGGTGACCCCACTGTCGCCGGAGTGCCACTGCAGGCACTCCCCACTGACTGACAGCGCGTGTAGTTCCCCGACGCGCCTCGTCGATGTAATGGCCAGAAGAAAAGCAGTCTTCAGGGAGAGCCATGAAATGTCTGCCGTGAGCAGGGGCTCAGAACGGTGCGTCGCAGAGAGCCTGCAGCACCAATGAAGGTCCCATGTGGGTACCCGGCTCCGTCGGGGGGGTCTCAACCGGAGAGCACCCTTCAAGAAACGTGCCACCAAGGCGTGGGACCCCACGGTCCTTCCCCCAACTCTGGCATGCTGAGCAGAGATGGCAGCTGCATAGACCTTGATGGTGGCAGGGGTAAGACCCTTATCAAAGCAGAGACTGGCGGAACAGTCGAATGGTCGGCAGGGGGCAGCATGTAGGCTCCTCCCCCTGAGTTAAGCACCAGTTGGAGAAAAGCCTCCATCTGTTGGCATAGAGGGCATTGGTGGGGGGTGCCCGAGAGCTTGCAATGGTGTTGACCACTGCCGGCTCACAAGGACCTTGCAGGGGGTCCGGCCCTTCAGCGGCCATACCCAGAGCTGCAGACGGGCTGGATCCGGGTACCAGATCTGCCCTCCCAGCTGTGATAGCAGGTCAGTCCTCACTGGCAGGCACCAGGGGTCGCCGTTCAGAAGTTGCAGCAACTTGGGAACCACACTCGGCCCGGCCACCGGGGGGGCGACAAGCAGCAGCCCGTGGTGGTCCATCGCAACCCTGTGTAGGGTTGGCACGATCAGCAGCAGAGGGGGGGAGGCATACAGCAGTTGCCTCGGCCAAGCATGCGCCAGCGCATCCTGGCCCAGGGGACTGGGGCCGTGGAGGCTGAACCACAGAGGGCAGTGTGTCGACTCCTGGCAGGCAAAGAGGTCCACCTCTGCCCTGCCAAAACGTTCCCAGATGGCGAGAACCACCGCTGGGTTGAGTCTCCATTCTCCGGGATCGGGGTCCCGGCGGGACAGCAGATCTGCTGCCCTGTTGGCAGTGCCTGGCAAGTACATGGCACGCAGGCTCAAGAGATGTCGATGGGCCCACCGCAGAAGTTGGCCAGCCACTTCCAAGCACTGGAGGGACTTTGTGCCTCCCTGGTGGTTGATGTAGTACACTACCGTGGCGTTGTCCGTCCGCACCAGAACGTGTCTGCCGGTCAGGCCTGGGAGGAAGTGCTGTAGGCCGAGGAACACAGCCCGTAGCTCCAGCACGTTGATGTGCTGCGCCCGTGCAGCACCGGGTGGAGGTGGAGACCGTTGAACCACCTCTGAAGCGGCGTAAGTCCAGAAGTCCCAGCGGGACCAGAGAGGAGGCTGCCGTAAGCATGCCCAGCAGGCGCTGAAAGGTCTTCAGGGCGAGTGACCTACCCCGTCCGAAGCAGCCAAGCAGTAGGCGGATGTTGTGGATCCTGGTCTGGGAGGGAGTTACCATCAACGACCTCGAATCCAGGTGCATGCCCAAGAAAGTCGTCTCCTGGCTGGGCACCAGCGAGCTCTTCTTGTAATTCACCCTGAGCCCCAGCTCTACGACATGCGAGAGCACAGTCGCAATGTTGGTGCGGGCCTGAGCTGCTGACCGTGAACAGACAAGCCAGTCGTCCAGGTAAGGCAGGACACGCAAACCCCTTGCCTGAAGTAGTGCCGCTGCCGCACACCCGGTGAACACACGGGGTGCCAGCGATATCCCAAAGGGCAGAACATTGAACTCGAAAGCCTGGCCCTCGAAGGCAAACCGCAGGAACTGCCTGTGGTGTGGCACAATGGGAGCATGGAAGTAGGCGTCTTTCAGGTCGAAGGTGACAAACCAGTCGCCCGCCTGGATGTGGTGTAAGACATCCACTGTACGCAGCATGCGGAATCTCATGGTCCTCAAGTGGGAATTGAGGGACCTCAGGTCGAGGATCGGGCGGATACCGCCGTCCTTCGGAACCAGAAAATACCTGGAGTAGAACCCACCTTGCTGTCTCTGCCTGTCGACGGGAGAGACTGCTCCTTTCTCCAGGAGGGTGGCGATTTCCTGCCGGGGGACGAGGGGCTTCCCCGGATGGCTCACGGTGGTGTGTTTGACCCCATGAAACGTGGTGGACGGCGGCAGAACTGGATGCGGTAACCCTCGGTGAGGGTCACCAGCACCCAGGGGTCAACGCTCTCCAGCTTTGGAGCTGTTCGCTGGAAAAGCGGCCGACCGCCGGCGCGCTGATGTCAGCGCCGTCCAGAGCGCCCCCGTCGGTCACCATGGGGGCGACGAGGAGCAGACTGGGTGTAGGGGGCGGCACCGCGGGTCCGGGAGGTGGTGGGGCGGCGAAAGTCATCAACCCGTCTGGTCTCCTGGCGGGTGCGTGGCCGAGACAGAGTCGGTGTGGGCCCCCTGAAGGACTGGGCAGCATTGCCATGGTGGTGGGCCTGGCGGGGCCAGCGAACTGCTGTTACGCCTAGATGACCTGGGCACTCCGATCCCGGGCTTGCTGAGTGGCTTCGGCAAACAGCTCCCCGGGGACAACAGGGAGACAGTGCAGCACACGCCGGTCGGGCTCGGCCAGAGGGGACTGTGCCCGCCATATCTGCTGGCGGCCGAGGGTGAGATACGACATCAGCCGGCCCAGTTCCCGCGACGAGTAGGCAAAGGCCTGGAGCCGCGTCACACAGCTCCCGTGATGCCGCGCTCGTCCCCTCCAGCGTCTGGGGGTCCATGACACCTGGCTGGCAGAAGGGAACTTAAATAGGGCGAGAACGCTCCAAGTAAGTAGCCCAAAATAAACTATCAGGTGGAAATAAAAAATAAACGACCGGGCGAACACACCCGTGGTCGGGAATATTAACAAGGATGGCGCCGTGCGCTACAGAACTGATAAACAGCGGCGAGAAACACCGCTTTAATTTAAATGAATGAAAACCGCTTCTCAATGTTGGGCATCTGCAGGAGGCCATAGGTAGGGGTGTCCTGCATTGCCGCCAGGGCCCTGCAGTCACTAGGGAGGTGGGAAGGCATCTAGGGTCCGCCCAACACCTCTGTAACTCCTCGATGTATGAGGCCGAGGGCGGAACAGACAACGAGGAAGGCTATGTGGGACCTCTGAAGAAAGCGCTCTGATGCTGGGCCACCGGGGCGTGTCCAACCCCAGACGGGCCAATGCAGCCCTCAGCGTTGGCTGGATGGATGAGCATCCGCCTTCCGACGCTGCCACGGTGCCATGGCTGGTGGCCTGGGAACCGGCCGGAGAGGTGGAGCCGTGACCATCGGACCCACCGCAGTCAAAGCTCTCCAAAGCCCGGATCGACAGTTCATCCAGGCCGCGTGCATCAACGGCCGGTGACAGAAGCGGTGGTGATGGTGAACAGTCGGGCTGCCAGGCAGAAGGGGTGGCTGCGGGAACACTGCCCCCTGTGGCGGAGGCTGAAGATTCGCCAGCAGGGCCTTCATCTCCTCCAGCTCGGTGGACATCACCTCCACCTTCTGAGCCAAATCGCCCGAGCGCTTCTTTTTCGCCTTAGAAGCGAAGACGTGTGGGGGAGCCCACGGCGCTTGCTGGGCCCCGCTGCTGCAGCCGACACCGTGTCCTGTCCCCCCGAGGCCCGGGGGATGTCAGACGGAGAATCCAGCCGAGCCAGCCTGGCGGTCCGCGCAGCCACGCTCAGGCACATGCAGTCTGCGCAGGCCATGTCCGTCAGCCCCTGCCGCAGGTGATCAATACCCAGGCATGAGGGGCACTCGCGGTGGCCGTCCTCCGGTTCGAGGGGGACCAGCAGTTGGCGCAGCGAGAGAAGAGGTCCATGACGCCTGGCTGGCAGAAGGGAACTTAAAAAATAGGGCGAGAACACCCCAAGTAAGCAGCCCAAAATAAACAATCAGGCGGTAATGAAAAACGACCGGGCGAACACACCCGTGGTCGGGAATATTAACAAGGATAGGCACCGTGCGCCACAGCACTGAAACAGCGGCGAGAAGCACCGCTTTAATTTAAATGAATGAAAACCGCTTACCTGAACGAAAGCAAGCCGGCCTTCAGCGGCGAGGATACGCCTCGGAGGGCTAGTCAGCTAGCTCCACCGAGCGAGAGCGCTCAGCTTAACGGAGTAACAGCAATACAAATACAACACACAAGACAGCCGGCCCGTGAGCAGGCCGGAGACAAGACTACACAAAGCAAAGCGGTTGATAATGTTAACAAGGATAGGCGCCGTGCGCCACAGAACTGATAACAGCGGCGAGAAACGCCGCTTTAGTTTAAATGAATGAAAACCGCTTACCTGGGCGACAACAAGCCAGCCTCCAGCGGCGAGGACACCGCCCCGGAGGGCTAGTCAGCTAACTCCACCGAGCGAGAGCGCTCAGCTTAACGGAGTAACAATACGAATACAACACACAAGACCGCCGGCCTGTGAGCAGGCCGGAGACAAGGCTACATGAAATAAGGCGGTTAATAATATTAACAAAGATAGGCGCAGTGCGCCACAGAACTGATAAACAGCGGCGAGAAACACTGCTTTAAATTAAATAAATGAAAACCGCTTACCTGAATGAGGACAAGCCGGCCTCCAGCGGTGAGGACGCCGCCCCGGAGGACTAATCAGCTAACTCCACCGAGCGAGAGCGCTCAGCTTAACGGAGTAACAAACAATACAACACACAAGACCGCCGGCCTGTGAGCAGGCCGGAGACAAGGCTACATAAAATAAGGCGGTTAATAATATTAACAAAGATAGGCGCAGTGCGCCACAGAACTGATAAACAGCGGCGAGAAACACCGCTTTAAATTAAATGAATGAAAACCGCTTACCTGAATGAAGACAAGCCGGCCTCCAGTGGTGAGGACACCGCCCCGGAGGACTAATCAGCTAACTCCACCGAGCGAGAGCGCTCAGCTTAACGGAGTAATAAATCAATACGAATACAACACACAAGACAGCCGGCCTGTGAACAGGCCGGCGGCGAGGCTACAGAAAACAAGGTGGTTAATAATATTAACAAGGATAGGCGCCGAGCGCCGCAGAACTGATAAACAGCGGCGAGAGGAACGCCGCTTTAATTTAAATAAATGAAACCCGCTTACCTGAAGCGAAAACAAGCCGGCCTCCAGCGGTGAGGACACCGCCCCGGAGGGCTAATCAGCTAACTCCACCGAGCGAGAGCGCTCAGCTTACGGAGTAATAAATCAATACGAATATAACGACAAGAAGAAAAGAGTTGGTGGACTTAGCGCAGTTTCTTGGAGGATGCGTAAGCACAGCCCCAACCCTACGGGTAACGAAACTACCACAGCGCTTTGTCCAAATTTCAATCCAACTCGCAACCTGCAAACGCGAGAAGATGTAAGAGGTCACTTCCTGGGTTTACCGGTCTTTTATGCCGGGGTCACGGGGTGACGTCACCCAGGTCACACGTGACTTTGTTGTTACTAGTACTCGACCTGCACGTTCGTGTGATGGATATCCATGTGCTGAAAGCACCGCCTCTGGCGGTCAGTAGAAACGAAATAGAACTATACTGTACTGAAGAGACAGTGGACAGGGACAGTGTAGCCTGCAGGTCCCAGACCAGCTGCAGCATGTTAGGACTACTGGTGTGTGTGTGTGTGAGAGAGAGAGAGAGAGAGAGAGAGAGAGAGAGATGCCCCTTGTCCTTTTTGTATTTCTTTTGATTGAATAAATTCGGTGAATTGATGAAATGAAAGAGCTTCTTGGTAAGTCTGAAAGAACAGTGAGTATTGCGTCCCAGTCGGTTTTGATTTTTAAATTGTAATGTGGCCTCTGTATTCCACAGATCTCAGTCCAGTCGGACATCTGTGGGATGTGTTGAACAAACAAGTCCGATCCATAGAGGCACAACTTGCAGGACTTCACGTCATGGTAGCAGATACCACAGCACACCTTCAGAGGTCTTGTGAAGTCCATGCTTCGATGGGTCAGAGCTGTTTTGGTGGCACAAGACAGACCTAGACAATATTAACATGTTATTAGATTATTGTTTCATCAGGCGGGTGTAGAACTTGCTAGAAAAGTCAGCATTTTAGCACTTTCCATCTAAATTATTGTAACATTTTTACGTTATTAGATTCTTTACAGAAATATTTAGTTACGAGCCCTTAGACATTTTGTACATTTGTGTTTGTATGAGTGTATGCAGTACAGTTAGTACACCATGTTTTCAGGGATCATTAGTGTCTAGCTGTAGGATGCGTACCAGTCTATAGAACAGTCTAATAATGTTATCTCATCGCAGTGGCACCTGTCAAGGCGTGGGATAGATTAGGCAGCAAGAAAAGAGTTAGGTCTTGAAGTTGATGTGCTGGAAGCAGGAAAAATGTGCAAGCATAAGGATCTGAGTTACTCTGACAAGGGCCAAATTTTGATGGTGAGACAACGCGTGTCTGTGCGTCACTTACCTGGGGAAGTGATGGCACCAGGATGCACTATGGGGTGGAAGGCAGTGTGATGCTCTGGACAATGTTCTGCTGAGAAACCTTGGGTCCTGGCATTCATGTAGATGTTACTTGGACATGTATCACCTACCGAAACATCGCTGCAGACCAAGTACAGTACAGTACACCCCTTCATGGCAACGGTATTCTCTAATAGCAGTGGCCCCTTTCAGCAGGATAATGCACCCTACCTGAGGAATATGACAAGGCGTTCAAGGTGTTGACTTGGCCTCTGTATTCCACAGATCTCAGTCCAGTCGGACATCTGTGGGATGTGTTGAACAAACAAGTCCGATCCATAGAGGCACAACTTGCAGGACTTCACGTCTTGGTACCAGATACCACAGCACACCTTCAGAGGTCTTGTGAAGTCCATGCTTCGATGGGTCAGAGCTGTTTTGGTGGCACAAGACAGATCTAGACAATATTAAGTATTTGGAGAAGCCATGGCCTAAAGGTTGTAGTACAGCTTTGGGGCCAAAAGGTTGCTGGTTTGATTCCCTGGACTATCAGGAATGCCTTAAGTGCCCTTGAACAAGGCACCTAACCCCCAACTGCTCCCTGGGCTGCCTGCTGCTGAGGGTATCAGCGTCCTGTTGTACGTCGCTCTGGATAAGAGTGTCCAAATCCCATCCTGGAGACTCCATATGATGATGGATGTTAAACAACTTAACCATATCAACTGCTGTTTAGAAACAACAACGTTAAAATACCTGTTAATTGTCGGACTTGAATTATACGAGTATCTGTTTGACAAGCCCCTTCGAGTTAATCGTTGCGATACAAAAGATTATCAGAATGTACCAGTGCATTAATATAAAACGATCGTTTGAATTACGGCTACTGTCCAAGCTCCTGATATAAAGCGAAATCAGAGCACGAAAGCCAGAAGAGCTTCGACGAGTGTCTGAAACTGTAGTATAGGAACGAACGCCAGAACACATTCCCCCCCAGTCAGGGTGATGGTGGCGGTGGAGAGCGCTGTCTGATGACTCGTGATGGTCCAAGAGATTTCTGTTGGGTTTTTCTTTTCATCAGTCACCCATCTGTGTATATACTGTGTGTGTGTGTGTGTGTGTGTATACTAAAGCCAGCATTGATCTGCTCTGTTGGTCGTGTGTGGTTTATCAGATTGTATCAGAAGAAACTTCCCATGGTGTGGCTGTTCATAATCCAGAAAATCCATAAACCTTTATCTCGTTATGAGACATTAAGCAGCTACAGATCACAGTGCCGATCAGCGTGGCAGTGTGAGTGAGTGTGCATGCTCGATATTTCTGAAGAGCAGTTTATACATGCACACAGCAGCCTTGGAAAAAGAAGACATGGCTCAGCAGCGAGAGGCAGGCAGTCAGTCTGCGAGATGTAATCTCCTCCTATCAGGGAGGTGGGAAACCCAAGACAGATTTCATGTCTCTTCTGCCAAGCCTCAGCATTAGATCGTCTCTTCTGACTTTATCAGAGCTTGTAGAAGATTTTCGGACTTTTTTCCCCTCTTTGATTTTATTTGTAATCGAGTGGCGTGAGGTTCCAGGGTTTTACACTCAGCCTCCAAGAAGACAATAGTCTCCATCTGGACTGGAAAAGGAAGCGATTATGAGTAATGTCATAGCTTCCCTCCTGCCTGATGCTGTTTCTTCTCTCACTGCCAGATTACAGGAAGTGTGTAATCATCACCACTACAAGGCCTTATTATTTTCCACCGGTCTTTCTGTTGGTGTTGGAACAAACATGCCGAGAGATTTGTAAGCGTTAGAAAATGAATCTGTGGGTCAGCAGTGAGGCCGGCTGCTCTTTTGTTTTGCTGTCTAAACAAAAGTGCGCCTGATCCATCTGTAAGCAGTTTTGCATGCACACACACACAAGAAAAAAAAAATCATGTCACCAACTCTGTGCACACATTTTTGTCCTTTTTAGGTAGCAGAACAGTAAAGTAGTTCTTTCAGATGCCTGAGATCTGATTGTGTGGTTTAATGCATTTACTGCTACGTGGACTAGCTCATGGATTCACTGGAATGAAGTAAGAGCTGGAATGGACAAGCTGAATTTTTTTTTTTTTTTAATCAGGCTTTTATTTTACTGCCACCTAGTGGCTGTTGTAAACATACCCATTTCCACATGTGCGAGAGGGGGATGAGATTCTTCAGTGATGTGAACATGGAGACTGGGTGTGGTTGTGAAATTAAGAGCTTTCTATGAATTTTACAGCTTTCTGTTCCTGAAGGAGAGAATTAAGTTTTATTAAGAACTACTATGCATGTACAGTGGTGCTTGAAAGTTTGTGAACCCTTTAGAATTTTCTATATTTCTGCATAAATATGACCTAAAGCATCATCAGATTTTCACACAAGTCTTAAAAGTAGATAAAGAGAACCCAGTTAAACAAATGAGACACAAATATTACACTTGGCCATTTATTTATTGAGGAAAATGATCCAATATTACATATCTGTGAGTGACAAAAGTATGTGACCCTTTGCTTTCAGTATCTGGTGTGACCCCCTTGTGCAGCAATAACTGCAACTAAACGTTTGCGGTAACTGTTGATCAGTCCTGCACACCGGCTTGGAGGAATTTTAGCCCGTTCCTCCGTACAGAACAGCTTCAACTCTGGGATGTTGGTGGGTTTCCTCACATGAACTGCTCACTTCAGGTCCTTCCACAACATTTCGATTGGATTAAGGTCAGGACTTTGACTTGGCCATTCCAAAACATTAACTTTATTCTTCTTTAACCATTCTTTGGTAGAATGACTTGTGTGCTTAGGGTCGTTGTCTTGCTGCGTGACCCACCTTCTCTTGAGATTCAGTTCATGGACAGATGTCCTGACATTTTCCTTTAGAATTCGCTGGTATAATTCAGAATTCATTGTTCCATCAATGATGGCAAGCCGTCCTGGCCCAGATGCAGCAAAACAGCCCCAAACCATGATACTACCACCACCATGTTTCACAGATGGGATAAGGTTCTTATGCTGGAATGCAGTGTTTTCCTTTCTCCAAACAAAACGCTTCTCATTTAAACCAAAAAGTTCTATTTTGGTCTCATCTGTCCACAAAACATTTTTCCAATAGCCTTCTGGCTTGTCCACGTGATCTTTAGCAAACTGCAGACGAGCAGCAATGTTCTTTTTGGAGAGCAGTGGCTTTCTCCTTGCAACCCTGCCATGCACACCATTGTTGTTCAGTGTTCTCCTGATGGTGGACTCATGAACACTAACATTAGCCAATGTGAGAGAGGCCTTCAGTTGCTTAGAAGTTACCCTGAGATCCTTTGTGACCTCGCCGACTATTACACACCTTGCTCTCGGAGTGATCTTTGTTGGTTGACCACTCCTGGGGAGGATAACAATGGTCTTGAATTTCCTCCATTTGTACACAATCTGTCTGACTGTGGATTGGTGGAGTCCAAACTCTTTAGAGATGGTTTTGTAACCTTTTCCAGCCTGATGAGCATCAACAACGCTTTTTCTGAGGTCCTCAGAAATCTCCTTTGTTCGTGCCATGATACCCTTCCACAAACATGTGTTGTGAAGCTCAGACTTTGATAGATCCCTGTTCTTTAAATAAAACAGGGTGCCCACTCACACCTCATTGTCATCCCATTGATTGAAAACACCTGACTCTAATTTCACCTTCAAATTAACTGCTAATCCTAGAGGTTCACATACTTTTGCCACTCACAGATATGTAATATTGGATGATTTTCCTCAATAAATAAATGACCAAGTATAATATTTTTGTCTCATTTGTTTAACTGGGTTCTCTTTATCTACTTTTAGGACTTGTGTAAAAATCTGATGATGTTTTAGGTCATATTTATGCAGAAATATAGAAAATTCTAAAGGGTTCACAAACTTTCAAGCACCACTGTATAATGTTGCTTTTATGATTATTAGTTTTGTGAAATCTGTACACCATATGGCTTTACGTGATGTGTGTAGGCTACTTTATCGCCAAAAGAATGTTTACATCTGACCATGAAACCCATACATAATTCTTCTCCAAACAGTTGCCACAAAGCTGGAAGCACACAATGGTGTGGAATATCTTTACTGTCGAATTACAGTTAACCTTCACGAAAACTAAGGGGCCAAACCCAGCATGACCATGCCGCTGTGCACAAAGCGAGCTCTGTGAAGACGTAGTTAGCCAAGTTTGGAGTGGAAGAACTCGAGTGTCCTGCACAGAGCCCTGACTGAACTCAACCCCACTGAACACCTTTGGGATGAACTGGAACACCAACTAGAACACTGGTACCTGCACAATTGCCGACCCCCAGAGAGCTAAAATCAGTGGATCAGAATTTTGAAAAAAAATAATAAAAGGTGTAAAATAGTGCATTTTGCTGCATTCTGAAGGACACATTTGAAGAAAATGAATGGAGAAATCGGACCGACGAGCTTCTCACTTCGTCTCAGTGCTTTGATGCTAGACGATCCGATGACCAACTCACCTTGAACTTCATTGTCAGTGAATCCCCCCCCCCCCCCAAGTTTATTGTTCCCAATCACCAGTGTGTGTTTGGTTTTTACACACACTGGTGCAATTTGTTGCAATGTGAGCTCATTACCGATTGGCTAGAACTATAACGAGAACCAATGGAATGGTGCGATAGAGCAATACAGCTTTGATTCAACATTATCATCATCATCATGCCGTTCCGTTGGCTGTCGGCTTCACTTAACCTGACTATTTGACGCTGTATACTTGTGTTCCTGTGCTGAAACGAGATCAGAAGAGCGAATCCAGCAGTGTTGACTGATTTAGTTTGGAAAACTAAAATCGGTAGGCGGTATTCACCTCTCAAAATCAGTCGAGTTGGCAAGTATGTGCCTGAACTCACTACTGCGCTTATTGCTCAGTGAAGACAAATCCCCACAGCCATGCTCCAAACTCTCGTGGAAAGCCTTCCCAGAAGAGTGGAGGTTCAACACGCACACATGGGGGTGATGGTCAGATCTCCACATACTTTTGGCTATAGACCCCTTTCACTGACGTCACCCGAATCCGGAAGTAAACAGACCCTGCGCCATTTTGGAAGACCAGCAAACTCGTGATTAGGGGGAAATAAGTGAACCCACGAGAATAAAGTGGAGTGGCAAACGACTTAAACAAACACATCTGAGCTGTTTTATTTATGATTTATTGGCCCAACAGTAGACTTGAAAGAAACCTGTGTGAGACTTGGCAAAAAACTGTGGATATAATGGATAAGTCTGTCTGTGCATGATCTGCGGACACTTTGAGGTAAGCAAACGCAAGAAATTCAGATTTAAAACATGCTAAATTGGCCCCAAGTTGATAACTGTATGAGGAGCAAGCCTCCCAGACTTCTACAATTTAATAATAATAATAATTTAGGATGGTTTGGGGCTTGCTCGCTGCTGCCAGGTTGGTTGTTGAGTAGCCTGACTGTTTTTTTTTTGTTCTTGCGTGTGGTATCATTGTTGATGCGAGGTTGTTTTTTGAACATGCCAATGCGGACACGATTTCCCCTGATGCGTTATGACTTCAGACGCGATGCGTGTGTGGAGGTGTGGAGTCCGCGTGATATGTGCGTAAGAGAGGCTTCTCATGTGTTTGGAGATCCGCGCTCCGAGACAAGCCCAAGCACACACACCCCCAAGGGAAAAAAAGGGGCCCCCCGAAAATATCGGCATAGTTCGAACACTGAGTGTAGGCACTGGGTGTAAACAGCAAATAGTTTACAATGTCTGGGTAGCAAACAGATGGCAGAATTGGTGTCCGGTCCTCATGTTTCCATTCTCCCTTGCCCCGAGTCTTATCATATGGGTCAAACCCATCAATCACAGCCAGTTTCTCCACATACCGTGCCCTTTCTGCAGCTGGTAATGTACTCACATAACCCGAATTATCATCCATCGTGTCACTTTACTCTCGCTCGTACTTTGTTTTATATTGTGAGTGCATGTACTTGGTCTTCCAATATGGCGCCTAACAAAATCTCGCGGCGCGGTGACGTCATGTGAAAGGGGTCTATAGAGTTTTGACAAGCTTTGGTTTCGAATTACAGCTCTGGATGTTTGTCAGAGGAAAAGGCAGCAAAAGGCCTAAAATATAACCAATGACTTGGTTTTCTTCTCTAGTTCTATCACACAGTTTGAGAATGACCCCCACACACACTGCTCACACCCAGTGTGTTGCTTCTTTTTTTTTCTGCTCAGTAGGACATTCGATCCTAGATTAGATTTTTTTTAAACCTCCTCCGGTTTTCTCCTGCTGGGGGCAGAGAGAAGAAAGCAAACCATCTCCTAACTGCCATGCAGGATGTAATGAGGGAGAACACCGAGCCCTGTGTGACTCCTTACTGCGGAGCCTTTCATGCTGGAAAGTTCTGGCCACAAAGTCTCCTTTGATCGTTGCGTATCAAAGTCCTAAATGTTGCTTCAAAAGAAGAAGCAGCGCTCAGTTTTCTTCATAATCAGAAGACTTTACTGGTGGATTTTAGCATAGAAAACCCAATAGAGCTTTATGGAAATGAGGAGTCTGAGAACAGAGACCTGGCCTTGTCAGATCGATACGGGATTTAAAGGGCTATGGGTAAAGATTGACGGGGTGTGTCCCTAAAGATAAATAAAAGGCTTAAATTGGAGTAAATTATAGATATTATTACAGATGGAGAGATTTATATAAAACTGGGAACATATTTGTAACAGAAAGCCGAGAGAGAGAATGCCTTTCCAACATTATAACTAATGTTAATTTGGAATCGGAGACATTAAGAGGAAAGACCTGCAGTTAAATTCCTGTGCAGTGTCTCCAGGGTGATTAAACTGTAGGAGCGGACGTTTGAGAAGTGCAGAATTTCTGCACTGTCTTGCGATGTTTAGTATGTGAGCCCATCCTGATGGTTTCTAATGTTCCCTCCTGCAGGATGACATGAGCGACTCTCTGCGTGATTACACCAACCTGCCTGAGGCGGCGCCACTGCTCACCATCCTGGACATGTCAGCCCGTGCCAAGTACGTCAAAGACGTGGAGGAGATCACACCGGCCGTAGTGGAGCAGTTCGTCAGTGACTTTCTAGCCGAGAAGCTCAAACCGGAGCCGATATAAACCTGGACAGTGTTCCGTCTCCCTCCCATCAGCCCCGTGATTTCCTGATTTCCCTCCACTCTGCCTGCGAGACTCCTATGAGATCCTTCACTTTGTACTGACCTTTTTTTTTTTTTTTAAACAAACCAAAACACTACCCCCGTCCTGTCCCTGGAGTTCTCCTTCCTCTCCTGTGGTGCCTTGCATATTTACAGCCTGGATGGTAAAACTTCTGCCACAAACAGAAACATCTTTTTATGAAGTACATGTGAGAATGTAGCCGAAACCCTCCAGCTGCAGTACACATGGATTTTCTCGTTTTATTTTATTAAAAAGTAATAAGACACGGCTTATATCTCCTCCACATACCGCTTTCAGTAAGAAAACCCTGGCGCGTTTCTGAGGAGCGCAGTACACGTTTCCGTACGGGGGCTGATGATGATGACACAGTGTCACGGACAACATGAGATCGCTGTAAAGAAAAAGTTCACCAAGCTGTTGTTTGTTTTGTTAAGCAGTTTAATGCAGTCGGCTCTTCACGAGTCCGAAATTCCCTCTAATAGTTCTTGATATTTGATGTAACGCAGTATTTTCAGTCACATTTCAGTGGATGTTCTGTGAAGGTCCAGTTTAATAAAAACAGTCCAAATTTAAAGGCACAGAACAGCATTGAGCAAGTTTCCACACTAAATGTAGGCCTTCGTTAGTGTACAGCTTCTGTCTCTCCTTCATCGTGTTTCTGCTGAGTCCTGGCCATTAAAACTGACTGTCTCCGTTTGGTGTCTCGTCTCATCTCGTCTTAAACACAATCCTCAATTTCAGAAACAAAATTTCGCTTCTCTCATACATTTTTCCCACCACGGTGATGTGCACATTTATAATGATCATGAAGTACGTTCTGAGAGTGAGTGTGAGAGTTTATCGCTGATTTCTGACATCAATGAGTTAGCATTAATGCTCTACCTTCTATACGAGGGGTTTTTAAAGGGATCCTCTAGCGGATTTATTCTCAAACTTATTTTACAGGGTGTCCGCGGGGTTTTAAAAAGTATTAAAAAGTGATAAATCAAAAACGCAAAATTTAATGGCCTTAAAAAGTGATAAATTTGGTCAAAAGGTATTATTTTTAAAGAATAGGTATTATTTTTTTCTTTTGGACAATGACTGGTTTCATTTTGATGAAATAGGCAAAATAAAATAAATCCTTTCTTGCTTGCGCCGCTACTTCAAAAATGAATGTGTGATATGAACTTGATATTGACGTCATATCAATGCATTGTATTCATTGGTCGATAGAAATCTGAAATCGTCTGCGTGCGCATAGCTAAGTCCAAGTGGAGATGGAAAGCAGTGCTAAGTGAACCAGTATCTCTTCATCGAATTCTAGCGGGTGGCAAAAAGTTTAGAAATGGGGAAATGTAAGTTTTCCCGATCCTGGCTCCGGGATCCAAGCTTTCAAGCTTGGATAAGGCCTGTCGTCAGGAACGACAGGCAGGCATACTGTAAAGTATGCCTCAAAATCATTAATATTAATTGGATGGGGGCTAATGCGCTCAGGTCGCACATGAAGTCGGAGAAACACGTCAGGGGAATGCGCGGTCGTGGGCAGCAACAGTCTATCACCTCGACAGCTAGCACTAGTGCTAGTGCTATACCAACGGCCACACCACCGCAGCTGCACGAGCAGACCAGACCCGTGGACCCGACTCAAGACTTACACCACCCCACCTCACATTGTTACTGTAACTAATGCCCTGTTGCGAAATATGCAACCGAGTCTCCTGGATAATGGTAATGATGTAAGTAAGTGTTGGATGACAAAATCTATGTGCATGTCACAAAATCTTTCTGATTGATACTTGGTGCAATTCGATGTCGTGGTGGTTGTAAAAAAAATCTGAAGGTAGTAAAAAAAGGTATTAAATGGTAGTAAATTGACTCAAAGATTGGTGTATATACCCTGTTTTAAGTAAAAGTAGTCGCAGATTTCAAAAATCAAACTTTTGTTTTCGGAGCCCAAATAGTGTTCAAGAAAAATTAAATTTCTTTAAAAATGTCAGATGGTGACGTGCGGTCGCTTGGAGCAACTCCGCTGTTTATATTCTCTGTTTACATCAGAGTTTTGATAGCTTTACAAGTATTTTATTGAATTTATCAGTTTTTAAATAAGTATGCCTCACTGTGTAGCACATAAACGCCACAATAATGCTAAAAAGAAAGCACAAGGTGGAACTAGACTGCATTTCCACAGAGGAAATGCAAAGTGTGCTTGATCAGCTGGAACAGAGGGTCACCGACAGAAACTGGATCAGACACGAGACCTCGCGCTGCTAAATCTTTTTTTACACGATCTACAGGAAGTGTGTTTTGATTCTTGATAGCGGGGAGACAGTAATACCTTTTTATCTCTATTTGAATCACCATAAAAAGCGCAAAAATGAACCATATTGAAGACAGATTAAACCTTGCTTACAGGAAAGACGGTGTCCGTCCCCCAGGTGAAATGATCATGGGATGCATGACATCATGCTATAATAGAGGTCTGCGCGGGGCAGAATTTTCAGTCCCGCTCCCGCCTGCAAATCCCGCATGATGCAGACGTTCGCATTATTTCTCACGAAAGTTCCTGTCATTGGCTTGGGGAATTAAACATGCTGAGCGTAGCTGAGCTCTCCACTGACCGATCCTTCATTTATTGTAAGTTTATTGTTTAGACTGACATTCTGCTGACACATTCCAAGTTGAGCGCTGCATGCGCTCATGATTGACAGCTCTCGCTTTGTGCACTCCCACTTCCGAGTCTGTGGCGTTATGATTCCAACGGCGATTTCATTCTCCTCTCGTATGAAGTGCTGCGCAACCACAACCAGCTCCTCAGGTGGTGTTTACATTAGACCGTATCCGTCTCGTTTTCGTCGCGGATGCACTGTCCGTTCACATTAAAACGCCGGGAAACGACTCCACAGGCAGAACAACTTGAATCCGCCAGGGCCCACGTATTCAACCCAGTTCGTATCTGATCCGGTGCTGTGTAAACATTGAGATACGAGGAAACGCAGTGCTGAGCTCTAGCTGACGTCGTCACTGGACAACGTCACTGTGACATCCACCTTCCTGATTCGCTGGCGTTGGTCATGCCACGTTGGTCATGTGACGCGACTGCTGAAAAACAGCGCGGACTTTCACTTCCTGCTATTTGTCCCGAATCACTGCTCGTGCGCTTCACTCGCGCGCTCTGTGAGCTGCGCAGGGCCGGAGTGCGCACCCTCCAGAGGGCACTCGCTGTTCAGGGCGGAGTGATTTGGAGCGCAGGATGCCTGCGGAGCCGAGCGTATCCGTGTATTGGCGTTGCTGTGTGCACGCGAATCGTTTTAAAAACGTTAATCTGATGATCCGCCGATACGGTCTAATGTAAACCCCACCTCAGATTATACAGGTGGTTCTCCACTATAGTTGCAAATTGGGATATGGACCTTGAGCAAACTGATAAGTTCATAAGGCAGAATTCTGGTAGCCAATTTTGGAGTTTTATCAAAGTATCTTCTTATTGCTCGATATGGCAAAATTCAAGGTCAAAGTCATTTCAAGGTCAAGGTTGCCCTTGTCTCTGTCAGTACACAAACAGGTCTCTGAACTGCCTAATAAATCCATAATCTCTGACCAAAATCAAAATGTAATTGACCCCAATTACAAATCTGGGCCTTATTATAAATAATTCTATTTGAAAATGTATATTTATCACAATAGAACAATAAATATGTATTAAAAGGGTGCAGCGTTTGTGTACTGACAGCATGTTTGTGTACTGACAGCATGTTTGTGTACTGACATGTTCAAAAATAAGACAACGAAGTTGATTATTTGAGCAGAACAGAAATAGATTTAATTTTTGAACCTCAAAAATGGCAACATTAACCATGTGTTAACAAAATTAGGAACAAAACATACAAGAACCTAAGGCAACATTTCATGACACCAATTATAAAGTAGCCTAATTAACATTTCCTCACTTTTCTAAATTTGCCCGTGCTTTTGACATTTTAGTCAATCCAAACAATGTCCAAATTCATGATTACACCAGGCGCTGGATAAATGTCCCAATCACTACACCAAATCTGGGCGATTTTTTACTAGTTGGGTCCATGTAGATGTAGGAATCATCATGTGCCTAGAGTTCTTGGAATTTCTGGTGACGGGGACACTCTCAGAAACTGACTAGGCCTAATTAGAAAACCTTTAAAGATATCCTGGTAGGATACATGTACTGTACTAGGTATAGGCCTATATACTAGTAGGTTGACAAAAGGGATCGAGAGACATCAAACTGTCATCCTATCAGATTGGTCAATACACTAACACAATAGTCAGTACACAAACAGACCCCGGTGTTAGTGTATGGACTGTTAGTGTATGGACAAATAGTTCATCATCTGGTCACCAGGGTGCAGATGTGTATATGATGCCTGTGCGTTGTAGTCTAGTCTTCTAACTCACATTCATGGCACAAACATGTTTTCATGACAAAGCTGGGCCTACATCATTCTAGAAGTGTTAGTGTATTGACTGCTATTATAAATTCTGTTAAAAATTGCCATACAAACCTGAACAATGCTGGAAAACTACCACAATATGAAATTCAATGTTTCCCTCCCTTGAACTTGTGGGATTCCCACAATGCACTGCAGTCATCTCATTAGAATAGTTCTGTCCATTTTCCCCAGGTGTCTCTAGTTAGTACTGTTATGCCGCTTTTCCACTACAAACGCGGCTGTGCCGTGCCGAGTCGAGCTGAGCGGGGCTGTTGGAGTTGCATTTCGACTACAACCGCGCTGAACCGTGCTGGCTGGAAGTGGGTGGACACATTGGGTGGAGTTAGCGAAAGTGGGTGGACGTCATGTGATGCCGTTAAGCAGCGCAAACAGTGACATCAGTGACAGTGGCGGAACAAGTCAGAGCCGGGCCGGGGGCGGGGCAAATGACCGGACCCTTTATTAAAGCTTATCATAACATCATTTTAGGCTACAAAATGTCCGCAACTGCGGTGTTTACCAATTTCAACACTACCGGGTGCAACTATGTTATTTAGTACATCAAGTCCTTCAAACGAACATGTAACTCAGAAACAAAAAACATTAGGATACTGTACATGGCTCATAATAAAACATCAATAGCCTATACTGCGCACATTATTTGAAGGGCATACGAATGAGCGCTCAGAGGTTGCAACGGTGACAGGAAGAGTCAGAAATAAAAGGAGGGCGGTGCAAACCTCACTGAATGCACTGTGTTTACCAATTTCAACACTACGGGGTGCAACTATGTTAGTTTGTACATTAAGTCCTTCAAACGAACATGTAACTCAGAAACAAAAAAAACATTAGGCGACATACTGTACATGGCTCATAATAAAACATCAATAGCCTACTGCGCGCATTATTTGAAGGGCATACGGCGAGCCTTGCGCTCCGTGAACTCGTCCACGATGCTCTGTATGTCACTGATTCAGTGATCTTTTAAGCGGTAGTCTCACGACCCGAATAGTAAACAATAAACATGGAGGACATGGTGTCGTTAGTGTTGCTGGTCTTGGTGCTGTGGCTTGTTGTCACCGACAACGCCAACAGATACTGGCAAGAGCGTATAGATGAGGCGAGGCGCGTAAGGCTTCAGAAATTCTCGTAATTCATAATTATTCTTCTTCCGGGTTTGCGGTGTTTACAGATCCCAGCGCGCTCGCGGGGCGTGTGTGGGCATGTGAGGACACTCCTCCTCACCAATCAGTGCACAGGGGAGTGTCTGCTCACGCCCCCAACCTCAGTCGGCACGGTTTGGCTCGCTTCAGCCCCACTCCAAAACCGTGCGAGTTTTAGGGGCTAAGCAGGGCTGAAGCGAGCTGAGTCGTGCTGGTTTTTGGTAGTCGAAACGCGAGCCATGTCGGGCTGAAGTGAGCTGAAGCGAGCTGAAGTGAGCTGAAAAAGGGTAGTGGAAAAGGGCCATTAGTGTACTGACTTAATTACTTGGGACACCAAAAATCTATTTCTTGGCGGGAAAATTTCTGACTAGTATTGGAAATATTTTCAAAATGTGCTTTTCTTCTAGCCTGGGCCCGCCCATCCTAAGCGTGACGCAACACGAGGGCCTGTTGCGAGCTTAGTCTGGCCAGGCAGGCTATCTACAGCTCTTCCAAGCTCCCGAAAAATCGGGAACCAATCAACTTTGAGCATCTCCAACGGCCCTGGGTAGAGGCGTGTTCAAGGCAGTGACGTAGTAGAACTGCGACCGGAAGCCATAGATTGTTTACAGAATCTATGCCGGAAGCGCTTCATTCACGCTTCCGCATCTATTCCGCATAGATGCTGTATTGAAAGCATTCAACGGGAAGTTCTCATTGAAAACGGAGCAAAGAGCAGCCCTGGAGGTATTTATTGAAAGGAAGGACGTTTTCGCCTTGCTCCCGACCGGCTTCGGTAAGAGTTTAATCTACCAGTTAGCCCCGTCACGTCGCATACGTCAGAGGAAAGAGTGATGTGATTGGTTTAAGCTTCGTCACAGCCTTTTCTGGCTTCGACCAGTAGCAAACTGAGGCATTTCAGGGAGGCGGGTCAACCACGGGCTCTGGGAAACGGTTGGGCTTAATATCTTGGCCAGACCAATAGCTCGGAGAGCTTTGAAGTCGCGTTAGCCAGGCTACTTTTCTTCATGCTGCATGGACAATATTGATCATATTTAAATGGGTGACACAAAATAATAACACCAATAAATATTTTTCAGCAAGGGTTTATTTTCCTTCTGGAATGTATGAGACACGCATTTTGGACCCCATTGGGTACTTCCAATGAAAAATTCTACCAACACTATTATATTTGAGTGGATAAAATTTAATATCAATTAATTTTTATAATCAATAGGAAGGCATATGAACGCAGACACCCTGATTTTATTTAAAGGCCTGGTCTCAGAATACTTGTTAAGTGAGGTGACACCAATTTGCAACTATAGTGGAGAACCGCCCATACGCTGTCTATTTCTAGCTTTAAATTGAACAATCTGTGCGATACACAGTCCTTTTTAATACTAGTTAATACTTTTTTTAAATACTTAGGACTAATACTCTTGACTTAACGGTAAATGTCCCTCTTTTTAAAGCAGCACTTACTTCTGAAGTACTGTGAGCTTCACTAGAGGAGCTCTGCTCTTCTGCCATGATCGGAGATCTCAAACACGGAAAGGAATCGGAAACGTACGCGAGATTAGACCACATCCGCAAATTTAGGCATCTTAAAATGTTATTAATGCCAAATAAAATATCCAGCACAAATTATATACGATAGACATAAATTAATAATTTATAAATTTTATTTTAAACACGTTTTTAGTTAGCGGGACTGCAGCTTATCACCTCTCCCGCCCGCTCCCGCATTGTGCACTCCCCCTCCCGCCCGCGCCCGCAATGAGCTTTCAAAATTTGTCCCGCGCCGCACTGCTTTGCGTCGGGTCCCGCGGGAGTGCAGGGCTCTAGTCTATAATAAACAGCTGAGTTGCTCTAAGTGACCACGACCTGACATCATCACATACATCACCACCACAGGAAGCCCGTCTGACATTTTGAAGAAAATTCATTTTTCTCAAACACTATTTCATCTCCAAAAACGAAAGTTTGATTTTTGAAATCTGTGACTGCTTTTACTCAAAAGAAGTCTGAGAATAAATCCGCTGGAGGATCCCTTTAAAGGGATAGTTCGGGATTTTTGACATGAATCTGTATGACATCCCCATCAATAGTGTCGTGCAAACACACTGACTTACCCCTGACAGCATCCTGTGAGTCCAGTTCTTGTCCAGTTTTGGTCCAGACGAAAGTAGTCCGGCAAGTTTGTTGGGGTCACGAAAGTAAAACGTTTTTCGTCTCAAAACAGTTTGTGTTCAAAAGAGTGATATTTGCATCACAAAACCGTTGTCAAATAAAAAGTCAGACCTCGAAATCGCTTGGCACTATTTTCTCTCCCTTCTTATCACTGCGCGCTGCCGCCAGGTGACAGCGAAACGCAGACCCACTAAGCTGGTGGGAGACCAAGGCTGCACTCTATCCACGGCTTACACACGTGATGGCACGGAGGATGTGTATAGTGGCAGCATCTGTCCCCCCAGAGAGGATCTTTTCAAAAGCAGGACAGATTATAACTGAGAGGAGAAATAGAATCAGAATTAACTAGTTAATTGCAGCAATTAAAGGAATAGGTAGGAAAAGGAAGGCGCAAAGACACCGCGCAGCGCCTGAAAACGGGTTTTCAGGCGCTGCGCACCCGTTTTCAGGTGCTGCGCGGTGTCTTTGTGCCTGCAGCGGTGCTTTGCCTGTGCTGTGGCTGAAAATAGTTCCAGATATAAATTGGTCTAGTAAATCCCTTCGTGTTAATTTGCATTGATATGTGTACTCGATGTGAATGTACAAGTCATGAGAAATAATTATAAAAAATCTTGAGTTATTTAATTCACTTTTGTAACGACAATGCTAGCTGGACACGCCGGATTACAGCGACTACGCTAAGCTAAAGCTAACCGGGGCGTTTATAGATCAGGACAATGGCTGGGTCGGCTACAAAACGCTTTGGCTCACTCCTCCAACTCTAGGGACTGCAGGGACTGACTCAATTTCATCTGGGGGTGGCGTACTCCTTTAAATCAAAAATAAAATCTCAGGAGCCGAAAGAGCCAGCTCCTTATAGTAAGAAGAGCCAAAAGAGCCGGCTCCCGAAAAAGAGCCGAAATTCCCATCACTAGTAAACAATGAATGAAACAGCCGTGGCTGTCACCTGGCGGCAGCGCGCAGTGATGAGAAGGGAGAGAAAATAGTGCCAAGCGATTTCGAGGTCTGACTTTTTATTTGGCAACGGTTTTGTGATGCAAATATATCACTCTTTTGAACACATACTGTTTTGAGACGAAAAACGTTTTACTTTCGTGACCCCAACAAACTTGCCGGACTACTTTCGTCTGGACCAAAACTGGACAAGAACTGGACTCCCAGGATGCTGTCAGGGGTAAGTCAGTGTGTTTGCACGACACTATTGATGGGGATGCCATACAGATTCATGTCAAAAATCCCGAACTATCCCTTTAAACCAGCATAGTGTATAAACTGCAGAGGATTTTATAGTGGCACAGTGAAGCTTCACAGGTTCTCTTCACATCCATACGGGTTTCCTTCTTCCTCCCAAAGCCATCCGTGTTGGTGGATTGACTATGCAAATTGTCCCAAGCTGTTCATCTGTGCCTCACACCCAGCGTTTGTGGGATAAGCTCCGCCCCCACTGTGGATAAACCAGGATAAAGCGCTTGCTGAAAGTGAGCGAAAGTAGAAAGGAGCAGTTGAAAGAAGAATCTTGCTCCAGCTTGGCGGTGCTTGGATTTTATCTCAAACTCCCAACGGATCAGTCGCGTGAAACCAAAGCCTTAAAAGGTTCGATCTGCTTTGCTCTGACTGAGGATCAGAATCCGAGGTCATGCTGGAGTGTTGCAGGTTCTCCCAGTGTGCATGGTGGATTCTTCCAGCTTCTCTGGGTTTCAAACACATACTGGTAGATGAACTGGCTTCTCTAATTTACCCGGGTGTGTGAACGGTGCCATGTGCTGGACTGGCATGCTGCTTCAGGTGTGTTCAGGCTCAGGACTCACTGCAACCCTGTCCAGGATAAAGACGAGTGAATGAAAGGGAAAAAAAAAAAAAAAAATCACAGAAACGTCAAACAGAATTTTAATTCCAAGCTCCTGACCTGTTTAACATCACAGTCATAGTAAAGAATTACAGATCAGTAGACGGTGGATTTTGCTCTTCTTGCCTTCTGTGTAAATTTCATCAACTGTCTCCGCCCTTCAAACAGCAGGACACTCGCCGTCATGGCTGAATTCAGACGCTCCGCTCCTGGAGCCAGAGGAACAAACAGTTTATAACCATCTGTTTCCTCAGCCAGCTGGAGAGCCTCCGAGCTCAATCCACGTGTCTCATCACTAATCACTAGAGCAGTGTTTCTCTGTGCCCAGTTCTCATGATACACCTTCTGCTCCAGAAGAGACACTTCATCATCATCAGAGTCTGACTCTGTGTACTGCTCCACGACCTCATGATTGACCCTTCCAGGCTTTCGAACCTCTGCGTCGCTGCTCCTCGTGTCATCTGCGACATGGACAGTCACGGGGTTCGGCAAGTGCTCTAAAACAGAGTCCCAGTTCAAGCCAGAGAATACAGGGAGACGGAAGTGGGCTCCCATTGCGGCACGCAGAACCTTTGGCTCCCATGGATCCACACAGCCTGACAGCGGACACATAAATTAGACCTGGATGAACTTGTGAAACTCTTTTACGTTGCATTTTGAGACTAAACACAAACCGCAGTACCTTGAGTGAGGAGGACGCGATCACAGCCGGCTGCAGCGGCACAGCGCAGGATGGTGCCCAGGGCCCCCGGGTCTCGCACGGTATCGCAGATCAGGAACAGTGGGATGGACTGGAGACGCAGATCTTTGGGGAAGGTCAGCCGAGACTGATCTGGCTTTGAGAATATAGCTACAAAAAAAAAAATTTAATTAAAAATAAGGGGGGGGGGCTATTAAGGAAGGAATCTCTCACAAACCCATCACAGGAAGAAACCGTCAATCAAAAACATCTCACAAGCCCGGCAACATACAAGCGACTGGGTTCCTGTAACGTTGGTAGCTGCCACGCCTACTGCACCTCAAACAACTCACCTGCTAGTTAGTGATTATACACTCACCGGCCACTTTATTAGGAATACCCATCCACCTGCAGTTCTCTAATCCGCCGATCCCGCGACAGCAGCACGACGCATCAAATCACACACATACAAATCAAGAGCTTCACTTAATGTTCAAACATCAGGATGAGAAAAATTGTGATCTCAAAGTGTGACTTTCTTTCACTGCGTTGGTTTGAGTATTTCAGAAGCTGATGATCTCCTCCTGGGGTTTTCACACGCAACAGTCGCAAGAGTTTACACAGAATGGTGCGGAAAACAAAAAACATCATCGAGTGAGTGAGTGACAGTTCTGTGGGTGGAAACAAACGCCTTGCTGATAAGAGAGATCAGAGGAACATGGACAGATTAGTTTGAGCTTTTTTTGCCAGGAAGGATATAGCAACTCATATAA
The DNA here is from genome assembly GCF_027579695.1 of Neoarius graeffei. Lineage (NCBI taxonomy): Eukaryota > Metazoa > Chordata > Actinopteri > Siluriformes > Ariidae > Neoarius > Neoarius graeffei. The sequence goes on from NC_083585.1 coordinate 9,839,750, forward strand.
TCACTCTTTACAACCGCGATGAGCAGAAAAGCGTCTCAGCATGCAACAGAACAACACATTGGGTTCCACTCCTGCAGCCGAGAACAGGGATCTTAGAACCAACAACAAGTTCCTATTAAAGTGGCCGGGGAGTGTATATCAATATATAGAAATGCAGTCTAGTTCCAGCTTGTGCTTTCTTTTTAGCATTATTGTGGCATTTGTGTGCTACACAATGAGGCATACTTACTTAAAAACTGATAAATTCAATAAAATACTTGTAAAACTATCAAAACTCTGATGTAAACAGAGAATATAAACAGCAGCGTTGTGACCGCGACCTGACGTTACGTACGTCACCACGGCAGGAAGCCCATCTGACATTTTAAAGAAAATTCCTTTTTCTCAAACACTATTTGGTCTCCAAAAATTAAAGGAACAGTCCACCGTACTTCCATAATGAAATATGTTCTTCTCTGAATTGAGACGAGCTGATCCGTACCTCTCCTGAGTGAAGGTATCAATGTGCTGTCGAAGCGCGCAGAAGGTGTTAGCACGCCTGTCATTATAGTGCGGACTTTCCATAGCATAGAAAATCGCTATGTTTCAATTTGCGTAACTGAACTTGTTTCATATCACTGGTCATATAAACCTATGTAAACAGGAAAAACGCGGAAGAGTTTGGTCGCATCTAACTACAGCCCCAAAAAATACCATTGGCCATGCTGAGCCTAGCTACATTGCTAACAGGAGTGACAGCGCGTCTGACTGACTGGGAGGTCGCGCAAAGCTCGGATAGGTACGGAGCAGCTCGTCTCAATTCAGATAAGAGCATATTTCATTATGGAAGTACGGTGGACTGTTCCTTTAAAGTTTGTTTTTGAAACCTGCGACTTTTTACTTAAAATAAGTTTGAGAATAAATCCGCTGGAGGATCCCTTTAATGATTTCTGCAGGACGGCTGGATGGAGAACCCGAAAACGTTCCTCCACCATCTAATAGCAAAGGCATAAAAATACATGTCAAGCGTTCGTTACCAACAGCGTCCTGCTTTTCTGAAATGGTGTGTTTGGTTTTTTTGCTTAAAGAATCATTAGTGTTCATCTCTGCTTTACAGGATACAAAGACAGGGTTTAAGGGACACTGCTTAGAAAGCAGGCTAATTAATAACTATATTAAATTATTCAACTTAATCTGAAAGGTATTTGGGAGGAAATGTAAGTCACTGTGTGTGTGTTTCTTTAGCAGTAACTTTCCCACACACAGGACAGTCCAGTGGAACGAGCACATGTCTGTTACACCGGTCTCCACTCACTCTAGCCCATGACGAAGTAAGGAATAAAACACAATGGGCCGTGCTGTTATCGGAAAATAATCAGCGACTGAGTGGTGTGACGCAGCCCCATGCAAAGCAGAGTTAGCACTCGGAGTTGATTAATTTCCTCTAAGATCGTGTCTTGAATTGTTTTATTCCTTTTACACCACAGACGTTTGCCAACCAGACCCCCATACTAGTTACATCTAAATGTATTATTGAATATCTTTGCGCAAAAAAAAAAAAAGGTCCCGTTATCACTTACTACATCGGCTAGAAGCAATTGTTCCTTTATTAGTCTCTCTTTTCTGCCTTGTGGGGAAAAAAAAAAAAAATTGTGTCATGTTTCCTATTAGCAGTGTTTGTACTTGAGAGCCGTCTCAAGACCACTTTTTGAAAGTCTCGGACAGCGAGGACTCGGGATTTTATTTCAAGACCGGTCAAGACCACAGCTGCGGCGATTTCATTCAACTGCCGCTGCACTGTCTGATTTATTTTTTAACATCGTTACTGTGACTGGATGTACAACCCCAATTCCAAAAAGGTTGGGACAGGGACATTCATGTAAAATATAAATAAAAACAATGACAATTTGCAAATCATAGAAATACTATACTTGATTGAAAATAGTACAAAGACAACATAGATGTTGAAACTGCAAAATTTTTTATTGTTTTTTGAAAAATTTTGAATTTGATGTCAGTAACATGTTTCAAAAAAGTTGGGACAGGAGCAACAAAAGACTGAAAAAGTTGTGCAATGTTTTAAAAAAAAAAAACTAATTTGTTTAATCATCAACAGGTCAGTAAGATGATTGGGTATAAAAAGAGCATCCCAGAGAGGCGGAGTCTCTCAGAAGTAAAGATGGGGAGGGGTTCACCGCTCTGTGAAAGACTGCATGGGCAAACAGCACAACAATTTAAGAATTAACATTCCTCAATGTAAAACTGCAAAGAATTTGGGGATCACATCATCTATGGTCCATAATATCATTAAAAGATTCAGAGAATCTGGAGAAATCTCTGTATGCGAGAGACAAGGCTGAAAACCGACATTGGATGCCTGTGATCTTCAGGAGACGCTGCATTAAAAGCAGACACGTGTCTGTAGTGGAAATCACTGTATGGGCTCAGGAACACTTCAAAAAACCATCGTCTGTGAAAACACTTCATTACTGCATCCACAAATGCAAGTTAATGCCATGTCCAACCAATATCCAGAAACCCCGCCCCCTTCTCTGGGCCCGAGTTCTTTTACAATGGACTGAGGCAAAGTGGAAAACTGTCCCGAGGTCTGACGAATCAAAAGTAGAAATTCTTTTTAGAAATCATGGACCACATGTCCTCCAGGCTAAAGAGGAGCGGGACCATCCAGCTTGTTATCAGTGCACAGTTCAAAAGCCAGCGTCTGTGATGGTATGAAGGGGCATTAGGGCACATGACCTGGGTAGCTTGTACATCTGGGAAGGCATCATTAATGCTGAATGACAAACACGTTTCACAATGCTGCCGTCCAGACAAAGTCTTTTTCAGGGAAGGCCTTCCTTCTTTCAGCAAAACAATGCCAAACCGCTTTCTGCACATTAAAACTGCATGGCTCTGTAGTAAGAGAGTCTGGGTGCTGACCTGGCCTGCTGCAGTCCAGACCTGTCTCCCATTTAAAACTTTTGGTGCATTATGAAGCGCAAAATATGACAAAGGAGACGCCAAACTGTTGAGCAACTGAAAAATTGTATATCGGGCAAGAATGGGACAACATTTCTCTTTCAAAACTACAGCAATTGGTCTCCTCAGTTTACAGAGTGTTGGTAAAAGTAGAGGTGATTCAACACCGTGGTAAACACGCCCCTGTTCCAACTTTTCTGAAATATGTTGCTGATATCAAATTCAAAATGAGTATGTATTTTTCAAAAATACAATTAAATTTCTCAGTTTCAACATCTGATGTTGTCGTCTTTGTACTATTTTCAATGAAATATCGGGTTTCCATGATTTTGCAAACTATTGCACTGTTGTTTTTTTTTTAATTTACACAGCGTCCCAATTTTTTTGGAATTGGGGTTGTAAAACTTCCTGCTTCAAATGCGACCAATAATGTGACTCATTGCTAATTTGAAAATGTTCTTCCTGGTAATGGATACCTCCCTTCCCTTCCCCTCCCCTCCCCCACACACTGGTCTGGTTCTGGTCTTGACTCGATCTCAACCTCTCAAAGTCTTGGTCTTGAGACGCTCTGGTCTCGGTGTAGGTGGTCTTGACTAAAACACTGTATCCTGGTAACTACAACAGCATCGAGCCTGAAGATTCTCCCGTGGTGGAAATCTCACTGACTCTGACAAAGTGCCACTGGAGACTCCATCACTCTCAGCCCATCAATTTTATTTGTATATATTTGTTTGTTAAATAACACCATGTTTTAAAAAATCCATTTATGATGATTACTGTGGCGGATCTGCCCTACCCATCCTGTTCAGCTTTTTTCTATAGAAACATTAAATAACATTAAACCGCATTAAAAATACAAAACCTATGATTTCAGTTACAGTCTGAACAACTGTCGAGCTTCTGGAATGGAAAATTAATCAACACTTTCTGATGAGTCAGAGGTGAATGCAACAGCACTGCAGTATAGAACAAGAGGTTTCCTGCTCATATGGTGTAAGGTTCATGATTCCTTTACAGGGAGGCCTCAGCTTAAGCACATGATGCATTAAACTTTAAGCCGCACGCCTGGAGCCACAACAAGACAAAATCCAACGTTATACATCCACTCACCGATAACCCCCTGGGGCGTGACCAGATCAGACCAGATCCTCAGGTCTTCAAATTTGACCTTGACCAGAGACGCCTGGCCCAGTTTGTCCAGAGGAAGCTCTTGAAGGCGCTCCACTCTGCTGAAGAACAGCACCTGTGGAGACGCTCCAGCAGCCATGGCGTCGCAGATCAGACGCTTGCCCTCCAGCAATACTTTGCCCTCCTTCTCTCTAAATGCCCTGGAGCGGGCAATGCTCACTATCTTCCTGGAAAACGGGGGGGAGAGAGAGAGAGAGATTTTCACGATTGGTAGAACAACTCAACTGTACTGTAGTTAGATCTTACCTTCTCAGAGTCTTCTTTCAAATATCTTCCTCACCAAAAACTAGTGAGTTTCACTCCTTTCAGAAAATATGAAAGAGGATTTTTCAGATGTTTGAGAAAAGGTAAAGGAAAGGGAATTCTTGTGCCAATAATGTTTTTACTCTTGCTATACTTTCTAACTATCTATACTGCTGTAGTATGTGAATTTCCTTTTGCCTGGCATCCAAATGGATCAAAACATACTGATAATAACAGAACTCTGAATATTCTTCAAAAATGACCAATTAACAGCAGAGATGGGACCAAGTCACACATGTGCAAGTCTCAAGTAAGTCTCAAGTCTTAACCTTCAAGTCCCAAGTAAGTCCCAAGTCTTTTTTGTCTTGGGCAAGTCAAGTCAAGTCACAGGCTATGTCAAGTCAAGTCAAGTCAAGTCCAAGTCAAGTCACCTTAGGCGTATTGGCGTAATTTTAGCAGCAGAATATGAATTTAATACATTGAAAAGGCAATACATAAGTAAATGTCAGTAAACATCCCTGGCACATGTGCCCAACCTGTTAAATATTTGCATTTTAAATACTCATGTTCTGTAAAATACATAAAACAAAACAGTAATAATGTCAAAGTTATTTATTGATGGCAAAATTGATTGCAAGATTGAAAGCCAACTAAGTTTCTCACATTGTCATCAGCCAACAAGACAGTCTGGCTAATGTACACGAACACACTTACACGAATTTGTACTGCTCATGAACGTGTACATGTTCACAAGCTGACCATTAGCTTAACCCTGAAACAGAACAACAGGGTAGGAAGCTGCTTATGTTATTCAGCATCACGACTGCAAAGTGCACAATCAACTTACTACTACTGATATACAATATCATTAAACTTGACGTAACTACATTGCTTACCAGCATTCACATAAGAATTTCACAATAATAAGCTGAATCCCTAGCTACATCTGCAACGGCTAAAATCCTCCTACCGCTCACTCTCGTGGCTAACGAGGAGTTTAGCTGCTATCACCAAATAACACCACATTAATAAACTTACTGGGCAGAATGAATCTTCAAATGCTGGACGAAATTGGAGGTCGTGGTCTGGCTGTCAGAAATCGTCAAGTTGCAAATCTTGCACTGCGCCGTTCGTCGTTTACCTTCTAGGCAGTAGCCCTTGAAGCCGAAAGTGATTACTCTTGGGATGGCTGACATGATGATATGATGTGAAATCTGTGAACACATCGTGGCATGGGGCGTGCCGGTATATAGCCCACGCAGAGAGCGTGCCTGATGGACAGGGCAGTGACAACGCAACGGCAGTGCAATCAAAATTACTGAAGTATGTGCATATTACATTTTATTTTCACAATAAAAACACGATGGAAATAACACTCAAAAGTCACTCAAGTCATCGTGTGTCAAGTCAAGTCAAGTCAAGTCCCGAGTCTTAAACTTCCAAGTCCGAGTCAAGTCTCAAGTATTTTCATGTTTTGTCAAGTCACAAGTCATGAAAACAGTGACTCGAGTCCAAGTCTCAAGTCCCCACCTCTGATTAACAGTGTAACTAAACTGAAATGGAGGGGTTCAGGAGTACAGAAGTAAAGATCTCCTGTAGTGTTCAGTTATACACCATCTCAATCCTTGGTGTGATGGTCTTTAGAGAATCAGTGTGAGCTCACCACGGTGTCTAACAGTCTGTGGTGTTAATGTTTTACTCTTCAGACAGCAAGAGACAGTGATGTGCCGCAGTGGTCTTTTCTGCTTTAACACAGTACTCATACCATTACTGCAGGTGCAGTAGTTGATTTTAGGGAAACTGACTTCTGTCCTGGAATGCTTGATGTGTTAGACACCACATGGGCCACCTAAGATCCTGGGTGCAGAGCTTCATGAACACAGGCAGGAACCATTCAAACAAACAAACAAACCCACTTAACCGTTACTGGGGGAGAAAGACTACTCTGACCTTATGCACCTTTAAACATATTAGTACGTGACACCCCCAGCCTACATGAAACGATTTCAGATCTGTGGGAAACCTTTCTCAGAGCAGCGTCTCACACGACAGAGTTCACCAAGTCAGATCATTTGGCTGAAACTGTTCCATGACATTTTAGTTTACCTTCTTCATCTCATCTCATTATCTGTAGCCGCTTTATCCTTCTACAGGGTCGCAGGCAGGCTGGAGCCTATCCCAGCTGACTACGGGCGAAAGGCGGGGTACACCCTGGACAAGTCGCCAGGTCATCACAGGGCTGACACATAGACACAGACAACCATTCACACTCACATTCACACCTACGGTCAATTTAGAGTCACCAGTTAACCTAACCTGCATGTCTTTGGACTGTGGGGGAAACCGGAGCACCCGGAGGAAACCCACGCGGACACGGGGAGAACATGCAAACTCCACACAGAAAGGCCCTCGCCGGCCACGGGGCTCGAACCCAGGACCTTCTTGCTGTGAGGCGACAGCGCTAACCACTACACCACCGTGCCGCCCTAGTTTACCTTCTTAAGAAAGTTAAAGGACTAGTTTGCATTGCATTGCATTTTATAAACCCTATTTCAATAACTGTAAAATGAAATGTGCCTTGACTGATACAGTAAACACAACTCATCTCTTCCTCTAGAGATTAACTTCCACTGTCCAGCACACCTTCCACAAGATAAAACCGTCTCAGGATAATGAACAGGTGGAAAGATTTCCCCTCAGTCATGAGCTACACATCACTCCTAAGGGTGCAGGAGACAAGATCACACTCACGCAAGTCTCTTGTCTCCAGGAAGAGCCTTGTCGAACCGCAGGCCGCCCAGCTGTGCCCTCACACTACATCTGTCGGCTTGCACTCCGCTCGACCTCCCCCTCGGCTCTGAGGAGTTTTCTTTGACCCTCCGTCCGTCTGTCTGGTGCTGCTGTGTCCCAGGATCCTGTCTGCGCTGCTTGTTTTGGTGAGCTGCTTTAATGAGAGTCTCGCGTTCCTCTCCGGGATAAAGCACCGCTACCGGTCTCCTCCTGAGGCCTCGAACAAATCTCCTCGAACTCACAACAACACTGTTATTGCTCTTCAACAACAATAATAATAATGATGATGACTTCTGTTCTGTAATGGGCGCGAGCCCCCGAATCACGCTGCTCATGAGCGCCGCCATGTTTGTCGCTTAGGAATGACGTCACAGCTGTTGGGCGGTGCTAAATACGGATAAATAGCGTTTATGTATATTATTTATACAACTTGTTTTTTTTTTTTATTGTCACACGCTTTGAATATGCACAAATGTTCGAACTGTGCGTTAAAATCGTGTGTTTAAAAAAAAAAACAAGCGAGACTCCGGAGTGAAGAGAAAAGCAGAAGGCAGTTATAATCGATTATCGAGATCCAGGTTGATAAATCGATTCCAGAGAAGGTGAGTGATGGCGCTGAGACGGGCTCTGCATTTTGTTTTTAAAGTCGGGGACAGGAGCAGGACAGCTGTCTTTTACAGGGACGTCCTCGGCATGAAGGCAAGTCAGTGTGTTTGTGAAACGCGTATCAATTTAAAGCGTGGCTGTGTAATAATGCATGCTGAGAGGACTTTATTTATTGCAGAGTTACTGAAGAATAAACCTTTAACCATATCAGAAACCTGTTCACTTCTCCTCATTGCAATGTGCAGGTTTTACGCCATGAGGAGTTTGAAGAGGGCTGTAAGGCAACGTGTAATGGGTGAGTAATGGGCTGTTCCAGCACTAATGACCTGCTGGACACATCCACACTAGGAGTAAAGGAGAAGGGAGGGAGGGACCTTTGAACATTACTCACACGTTTATGTTAATACGTTGTGTACTGAAGGTGTTGGCCTTCTGATCAGCAGGTCATGAGTTCAAATCTCAGCACCAACAAGCTGCCACTGCTGATCAAGGCCCTCGACCCTCACCTGCCCAGTTATACAGGACCACTCAAAAGTTTGGACACATCTATTTATTCATAGTTTTCTTTTTTTCTGTATTTAGGTTATTTTCTAGCCTAGTAAACTAGACCCACCCGCCTAGCGGCCAAAAATATTTTTGCCTATGAGTGGGTCTAGCCTCGCACCATATCAACAAAACACCCCGGGCATCAAATCGTGCCCACTAATCACAATGCAAGGTTTTTGTTTGGATTCTTTGGGCAGGCTTTTGCAGGAGTGACGACAAAGCTGCGCGACGCTGGAGAAAGCACAACAGGAAAGATGGCTACGGCTAGTGAACAGCGCGCGTTTGACTCTGCTTTGGAATCAGTTTTAGAAAAATTATGCCGCTTTTCCACTACCAACGCGGCTGAGTCGGGCTGAGCGGGGCTGTTGGAGTTGCATTTCGGCTACAACCGCGCTGAACCGTGCTGGCTGGAAGTGGGTGGACACATTGGGTGGAGTTAGCGAAAGTGGGTGGACGTCACGTGATGTCGTTAGGCGGCGCAAACAGTGACATCAGTGAGCTTTTAAGCGGTAGTCTCACGACCCGGATAGTAAACAATAAACATGGAGGACATGGAGTCGTTAGTGTTGCTGGTCTTGGTGCTGTGGCTTGTTGTCACCGACAAGGCGGACAGATACTGGCAAGAGCGTATAGATGAGGCGAGGCGCATAAGGCTTCATAATTCTCGTAATTCTCCTTCTTCCGGGTTTACGGTGTTTACAGATCCCAGCGTGCTCGCGGGGCATGTGTGGGCATGTGAGGACACTCCTCCTCACCAATCAGTGCACAGGGGAGTGTCTGCTCACGCCCCCAACCTCACTCAGCTCGGTTTGGCTCGCTTCAGCCCCACTCCAAAACCGTGCGAGTTTTGGGGGCTGAGCAGGGCTGAAGCGAGCTGAGTCGTGCTGTTCTTCGGTAGTCGAAACGCGAGCCGTGTCGGGCTGAAGCGAGCTGAAGTGAGCTGAAAAAGGGTAGTGGAAAAGGGCCATTAGACTTGGAGTTTTCGTTGAAACATGAGCAGGAAGAGGCTCTCCGCTCATTCCTTTTCAAGAAGGACGTTTTCGCTGTTTTGCCGACCGGCTATGGCAAAAGTCTGATCTACCAGCTGGCTCCGCTCGTAGCCAAAAGGATGGGCTAGTTTGTGCAGTACGAAGAATTAATAAACAGCTTTGAAACATTACTTTTTGATTGTTTCTTATTTTCCCGTTATTTTAAATTTAAGGGAAATTATTTCACCAAACACCACTAAATAAAAACTCTCAAACAGTTTAAGCAAACCCTTGAAAAACACTTGGAAAAAAAAAGTGTATGTTAAGTATGTGGTACAGACTCCAAACTCGTGGTCATTATCTCCAAACTTCTTAATATCTAGAACCTGGGGGCGTTGTGGCTCAGGTGGCTAAGGCGCCATACCATAAATCCGGGGACCCGGGTTCGATTCCGACCCGAGGTCATTTCCCGATCCCTCCCCGTCTCTCTCTCCTGCTCATTTCCTGTCCTGTCTCTACACTGTCCTATCCAATAAAAGTGACAAAAAGCCCCCCAAAAAATCTTTAAATATCTAGAACCTGTTTATTAATTAATACGCATTTTGAAAAATTATTTATTTCAAGGTCTCCCCCACTGCTTTCTGTCGCTCTGACTACGTCACAGTCACTGTTGCGCTGATTGGTCAGAGCGTTGGCCTATACGCACAGAGACAGTTTGAAAGACAGCGGGTTGTTCCTCCCACACCCTTCGGAAATGTCTACGAGTGACGCCAGACTAAATATTCACATTTAGTCTGGCTTGCCAGGCTAGTTATTTTCTGCATTGTAGACAGTGTTGGGCAAGTTACTTCAAAACTGTTTTTTGCATTATTTATTACTTGTTACTGTCATTTTAAAGTAATTCGTTACATTACAATATTACTGTATTTAAAATGTAAGGCGTTACACTACTATTGCATTACTTTTGTTACTCTCACCAAAATAACTGGAAGTATGGATTTGGCAATCTAAATGTAGCTCAAGACACTCAATTAGCTCATCACACATCCAGTGGAAGGTGATGTGGTATCCGACTGAGCTAGGCTTATGGTTAAAAACAGTAGAATATAATAGCCACAGTGATGACTCATGGCACAATACAAGGAACAATCATCGCAAGAACAGACAAAAGGTCAAAGTCTGACAAATTGTGATAGAAATACTGTAACTTTAGGCCTATTCATATTAACATTAATTGAACTGTATTGTATTGTAATGTCTAAAGATATGACAGGATACAAAATTAGCATTTCTATGCTTTTATTGTTTTCAAGTTTACAGCATTAAGCATAGTTTATGCTTCATAAAAAAAAAAAGATTAGCCCTAAGGGATATGACTCCATTATTTCAGAAATTTAACAAAAATGAACGTTATGGCAAATCGTAGCCTACAATAAAACTGGCCTGAAAAACAAAACAAAACACAAGCCTTTTAAATCACGGCTAGACAATGACTATTAGCTATATGAGGCTACCCAGTCACATTTCGAAAAACGGAATTAGAAATAACAAAATCAAAGTGCTTTTAATGATATTGAAGTGCTTAGGCCTATTAGCCCTCGAAGGAAAGGCAGCTCAATCACTTTAGTCTGACTTCCGACCAGAAAAAAAACTCAGTTATACAGGACAAAAATGTAAACAAACTGTCAGCATATCTTCAACGACATACTCCGCCACAAGTCTCCTAACCTCTTGAGGCTGAAGTAGCATCTCAGAGCGGGAGAACGTTAATTTTGGCTGCTTTGTGATTTTATTGCCACTCTCATCCTCCACTTGCTTCCTTGCTAACTTCATCTTACTATGGCACCTCTGTAAATGTTTAGTTAAATTACTGGTGCTATTTCAGGAAGTGGACAGTTCTTTAGGTTTAGCACACAAAGTGCATTTGACTACGGTATTCTTCACATCCTTATTTTTCACAAACTTAAAGTAATGGGCGTGTGCCCATCTGGAGAATGTGCTATCTGACGTTAGATCAGCTGCAGGTTCACTCATCTCTCTCTTCTGTCTGACTAGCCTAAAGGAAAAGGAAGTGAAACATTTTGCGCGGACGTTTCACCTCTGCTGATCTCGCGGTGATTTTGGCAAATTTGTATGAGGGGGGAAAAAAAAAACCCCACCACTTCATTCCAGGTTAAAAATGCATTGTAACGTGCATTACTGACATTTGTACTGAGTAAAATATTACCAATTTTTTCTTCTGTAATGCCTTTCATTACCGCGTTACTGCAGAAAGCAATGCATTACAGTAATTCGTTACTTTTGTAACGCGTTACTCCCAACACTGGTTGTAGAACAATACTGAAGACATCCAAACAATCAAATAACATCTGGAACAGATATAGAATTATGTGGTAAACAAAGTGTAAAAATGTCGTCTTTTTTTTTTTTTTTTAAATATATTTTAGATTCTTCAGGGTCATTCCATATCAAGTGAACCAAAAAATTTTAACTCATCTCATTATCTCTAGCCGCTTTATCCTGTTCTACAGGGTCGCAGGCGAGCTGGAGCCTATCCCAGCTGACTACGGGCGAAAGGCGGGGTACACCCTGGACAAGTCGCCAGGTCATCACAGGGCTGACACATAGACACAGACAACCATTCACACTCACATTCACACCTACGCTCAATTTAGAGTCACCAGTTAACCTAACCTGCATGTCTTTGGACTGTGGGGGAAACCGGAGCACCCGGAGGAAACCCACGCGGACACGGGGAGAACATGCAAACTCCGCACAGAAAGGCCCTCGCCGGCCCCGGGGCTCGAACCCAGGACCTTCTTGCTGTGAGGCGACAGCGCTAACCACTACACCACCGTGCCGCCCAAAATTTTAACTTTCGCACTCAAATTAATTTTCTTTAAACTTTTTTGGATGAAGGGGACATGTATCCTGAGCCCAGCTGCCAAGTTTTAAAGCTGAAATGTTACTATTAGCAGAGAGAAACTACTGGTTTGGGGTCAGGGGGTCAATTTTAAGAAATCAAACATATATTTCTGGAGCCACTTGGAGGACTCTATGTTCACTTATAGACGATTCAGGAGAACTAGTTTTTTTTTTCCTATAGTACATACACTTCTAAAATATATAGTTTGAACTTTATTGTCACCACCTTCCAACTATTTAGGTCAGAAATAAAAAAAAAAATCACATGATGCGAATTTGTGTGTTTGTGGGTTTGGCTTTTTTTTTTTTAAATTAGTTTTAAAGAGCTGTTTTCTAGAAAACTAAGCAAGTCTCAGACATGCCACTTGGTGACCAAAGTCTCATTAAACTTTTCAGGCCAGGGCTATGTTAATATAGCTCTAGGATAGCATATGGCTGATATTCAGGTGCCCAAAGTTGGCCCCAGCTAGAAAATTAACAAATTTGCCATATTTCATGGGGGGGGCCTAGCTTAGCAATTTAGAAAGTTGAGTATCTTTAGAGTAGGGTTTAATGCCTCACATATATGAAAACTAGCAATGGAAAATGTTTCCTTTTTGTTTTACTGGATGGTTTGTCATGGTATGGTTATTGGATTTTTACATGATATTAAAAGCCTTGAAATTAGTGGCCAAATAGTGAAAATCAGCTAATTATCTGATGATACAAGAGTGTTTGTAAGAGAGAAATTATAAGTAAACTCATGTGTAATGCAGTGATACTTGTACCTATGTAAAAATAAAAATGTGAAATTATTATTATTATTATTATTATTATTATTATTATTATCAGTGAAATGCCTGGAAATATTGTGGTACAGGAACAACATAGATGCATTACATAGACATTTCAGAGGGAATTACAAGCAGCATATAAGAAAGTGTATGTATGAGAAATGATACTATTAGAAGAATGTACAAGATAAAAAGTATGTGATTATTGTACACATTTTATCAGCAGCCGCTGTAACGGCCAAATCCAAGTCACATTATATAGTTATTGACAAGCTTTTTTTTTTTTTTTAAAGCCTAGCGTCAGTTATTTATGGTCCAAGATGATGTTTTTCAGAAATGATATTGTTCCCCGGGTAAAATTACAAGCAGAGAATAATATATGAGGGGATGCAGCCATCTTATGGGCTCTATTACAATACCACAAACATGCCTGAACATGCAAGTAAGGGTATTTCACACTGTGCATATATACATAGAAGCAATGCTTCATAAAACCACATGGAACATTTTTCCATTTCCAGTTTTCACATCTGTAAGGCCTCAGCCCCTACTCTAAATGTGCCCAACTTTTCAAATTGCTAAGTTGTGGACCTCCCGAGCTGGAAACCTCCCCACCCTAAAATAAGGCAAATTTTGTTAATTTTCTAGCTGGGGCCAACTTTGGGCACCTAAATATCAGCCATATGCTATTCTAAAGATATATTAACATAGCCCTGGCCTGAAAAGTTTACTGAGACTTTGGTCACCAAGTGGCATGTCGGAGACTTGTTTAGTTTTCTAGAAAACAGCTCTTAAGCTAGTAAAAAAAAAAAAAACTTGCAAATTTGCATCATTGTGATTCCCCCCCCCCCCCCCCCCCCCCCCCCATTTTAGAACTTTTTTTTTTTTTTATAGAAAGAAAAGTCAAAATGAAGCAAGCTTATTGAACATTTTTCAAAGGTATGGGTGCCCGAGGGCCCAGGAAAAAAAAATTGGGTTATCTGCAATACCCAAAAGTGGATATTAAACCCCACCCCACCCCTTGGGTTAAGTGGCTATATTTTAGTAATGGAAGCAAAACTGGGCAAAATATTTTGCCAGTGCTCTCCAAAGACATTAAAGGAACAGTCCACCGTACTTCCATAATGAAATATGCTCTTCTCTGAATTGAGACGAGCTGCTCCGTACCTCTCCGAGCTTTGCGCGACCTCCCAGTCAGTCAGACGCGCTGTCACTCCTGTTAGCAATGTAGCTAGGCTCAGTATGGCCAATGGTATTTTTTGGGGCTGTAGTTAGATGCGACCAAACTCTTCCGCGTTTTTCCTGTTTACATAGGTTTATATGACCAGTGATATGAAACAAGTTCAGTTACACAAATTGAAACATAGCGATTTTCTATGCTATGGAAAGTCCGCACTATAATGACAGGCGTACTAACACCTTCTGCGCTCTTCGGCAGCGCATTGATATCTGAGCTCCGTATCAGTGCGCTGCCAAAGCGCGCAGAAGGTGTTAGTACGCCTGTCATTATAGTGCGGACTTTCCATAGCATAGAAAATCGCTACATTTCAATTTTTTTAACTGAACTTGTTTCATATCACTGGTTGAATTGACATGGAATGACCCTTCAGCGTATCCAGCATTTCCCTTGATGACGCTTTGCACACTATTAACCAGCTTCATGAGGCCGTCACCTGGAATGCTATGTAAACAGGAAAAACGCGGAAGAGTTTGGTCACATCTAACTACAGCCCCAAAAAATACCATTGGCCATGCTGAGCCTAGCTACATTGCTAACAGGAGTGACAGCGCGTCTGACTGACTGGGAGGTCGCGCAAAGCTCGGAGAGGTATGGAGCAGCTCGTCTCAATTCAGAGAAGAGCATATTTCATGATGGAAGTACGGTGGACTGTTCCTTTAAAGGTGCAATCCGATGGTGGTGTTTTTTTAAAAGCAAAATTGATGATGTAAGGTGTGAGGTTCTGGTTGAATTGACATGGAATGACCCTTCAGCGTATCCAGCGTTTCCCTTGATGACGCTTTGCACACTATTAACCAGCTTCATGAGGCCGTCACCTGGAATGCTTTTTAATTAACAGGTGTGCTTTGTCAAAAGGTAATTAGTGGAATTTCTTGCCTTATTAATGTGTTTGAGATCAAACAATAAATAATAAAAGTACAGTATTCCACAACTGTAGTAATCCATATTATATCAAGAACCAAACAACGAAGTAAAGAGAAATGAGTCCATTACTTTAAGACAGGAAGTATCTTTTAATTAAAATAAAGCATTGAATTAGAAAGTGTGTCCTAAGTTTTGACTGGTACTGTGTGAATGAGAAGTGTAAGGACGTCTCCCAGATGTAAATGTTTGTGTGAGGGTATTTTTGGTTTTTCTCCATTCCAGACCTTATGATGGAAAATGGAGTAAAACCATGGTGGGCTTTGGTCCAGAGGATGACCACTTTGTTGCGGAGTTGACGTATAATTATGGAGTGGGAGAATACAAACTTGGCAATGACTTTTTGGTACGTTTCTAATTACTCCTATGATTTATGTCCGAATAGTCATTAGTGATATAATTTTATTATTCTTATCAGGGTCTTTTTTTTTTTTTTTTTTGTAATGATATGAGCAATTCATATAAATTTCAATTTAGCACAGATGTGCATTATTATTATTATTATTATTATTATTAAGTCATTTTTGCATAGGGTTTCACTGTACAGTCAAGTCAAGCTGTTAGTAATGCCAAGAAGATAGGCTGGCCTCTTACTGAGGTTGGGGAAGCTCTGTACTTGACAGAAGCTCCTGGTGGATATCGATTCTACCTGCTTGACAAGGATCAGCAAGACAGTGGTGAGTGTGACGGTTCTCATCAATAATTGGAAATGAACTGCAGACTTTTTATTCAGTTTCTTAAAGTAAGTAATGATGGTTCACGTACAATGTTGTCATTAATGGCATTTAGCAAACGCTAAATATAATGCCATTATTCTGTTTTTAGCAGCTTCTCTACATGTCTATGCTCCCCCCCCCCCCCCCCCTTTTTTTTTTTTTCTTTCTTCTGTGATTTCCTTTCAGGGAAAGATCCGGTTCAGAAAATCACCTTGGCGGTGTCTGACCTGCAGCGATCTGTACATTACTGGTCCTCGCTACTGGGGATGAAGGTGATTGAGAAAAGTGAGGAGAAGAAAAGTGTACTGATGGGCTTCTCGGACAGTCAGGTCGGATCATAAAGACCATTTTCTTCATCCAGCAAATATCATAATCCACAGTGTGATTTTATTCATTTATAAAATACACACAAGACTTGAGACACAAGTATGCCTTTTAAATACAAATGTCATCCGATCAGTGTTTCTGATTAAATATTAACCAGACCACGAGGAGGGCTAGACCCTTTTCCACAATATCTATTTTTAGTTCTGTAAAAATACAACCGTGATTCCAAAAAAGTTGGGACAAAGTACAAATTGTAAATAAAAACGGAATGCAATGATGTGGAAGTTTCAAAATTCCATATTTTATTCAGAATAGAACATAAATGACATATCAAATGTTTAAACTGAGAAAATGTATCATTTAAAGAGAGAAATTAGGGGATTTTAAATTTCATGACAACGACACATCTCAAAAAAGTTGGGACAAGGCCATGTTTCCCACTGTGAGACATCCCCTTTTCTCTTTACAACAGTCTGTAAACGTCTGGGGACTGAGGAGACAAGTTGCTCAAGTTTAGGGATAGGAATGTTAACCCATTCTTGTCTAATGTAGGATTCTAGTTGCTCAACTGTCTTAGGTCTTTTTTGTCGTATCTTCCGTTTTATGATGCACCAAATGTTTTCTATGGGTGAAAGATCTGGACTGCAGGCTGGCCAGTTCAGTACCCGGACCCTTCTTCTACGCAGCCATGATGCTGTAATTGATGCAGTATGTGGTTTGGCATTGTCATGTTGGAAAATGCAAGGTCTTCCCTGAAAGACACGTCGTCTGGATGGGAGCATATGTTGCTCTAGAACTTGGGTGGCCAACCCGCGGCTCGCAAGCCGCATGCGGCTCTTTGCCCGGTGTCATGCGGCTCTGACGTTCATATTGATGTTTGTGTATTTTTTTTTTTTTTTAAATGTGCGTATGCGCTTTGCTTGAGTTCAGTATGGTATTTTCATCAAATGCATCTTCGCTTTGCTTGGGTATATTACGGTATTTTCAGGTCATGTCAAATGCGCACGTGCGTGAGATAATCGCTAAGTTTTTGGGCAAGGTGTGTCTTGTGTCAAGTAGCCTCTCAAAATGGCAATGAAAAAATGCACAGCAAAACGAAAATATGAAGACGAACATAGGACATTTTTAACAGAGTGGGTTATACTTTTTTGTTGAACGTAATGGCAAGCCATTCTGCCTTATGTCAGTCGTCATTAGCTCATTTCAAAGCTTCCAATCTTCAGCGCCAGATATGCCACACGAATTGAAAACCTGCACGAAAGCTTTGTAACCCGGTTCCGTGATATACAACTGAAAAGGCCACAGGTTACGTTCCTCGTCGACCCATTCAATGCGGAGATGGACTGTTTGAAAGCCCCGCTTGTCACAGATGAGGCTGCGGCTGAGTTGGAGATGATCGATCTTCGTGAGGAAGACCAACTGAAACCTGTTTTGAAGGAAGGCACCATTGAGTTTTGGAAAAGTGTGCCATTGGAAAAATACCCGAATGTGAAACAGGCTGCGCTTAAGATACTGTCAATGTTTGGGTCAACATATGTCTGCGAGTCTGTGTTCTCTACCATGAAACACGTGAAGTCAAAGCATCGTTCTGTTCTGACTGACACCCATGTGAAAGAACTGCTTCGAGTGGCAACGACGGAATACAAGCCAGATTTGAAGAGGATTGTTCAAGGCAAGGAATGTCAGAAGTCCCACTAAGCAACATGCATAGTAAGTGCACACGATATTGATTGCTGTAAATGACTGGCCTGTGGTATTAGTACTGACTGAAGGAGTAAATTTCTCTCATGTTGGCGTGTGACATTTACTATTAATCTGGCTGAGCAGAGGTGCGTGAGCGTGTGTGTCTGTGAGGGAGAGAGAGAGTGAGGGGGGGGCAATGTTCGTGTGCGGTCATGTGTATGGTGTGGCTTTTTTTTTTTTTGGTAATGCCATGAGTCCCACTAAGCAGCATGCATAGTAAGTGCACACAATGTTCATTGTTAAAAATGACTGGCCTCAGCCTGTGGTCTTAGTACTGTAGGAGTAAATATGTTGGTGTGTGACATTTACTATTAATCTGGCTGAGCAGAGGTGTGTGTGTGTGTGTGTGTGTGTGTGTGTGTGTGTGTGTGTGTGTGTGTGTGTGTGTGTGAGAGAGGAAGGGATGGATGATGTTAGTGTGCCCATGTGTATGATGTGGCTCTTTGCGGTAACACAGTAAAAAATGTGGCTCTTGGTCTGCAACTGGTTGGCCACCCCTGCTCTAGAACCTGGATATACCTTTCAGCATTGATGGTGTCTTTCCAGATGTGTAAGCTGCCCATGCCACACGCACTAATGCAACCCCATACCATCAGAGATGCAGGCTTCTGAACTGAGCGCTGATAACAACTTGGGTCGTCCTTCTCCTCTTTAGTCCGAATGACACGGCGTCCCTGATTTCCAGAAAGAACTTCAAATTTTGATTCGTCTGACCACAGAACAGTTTTCCACTTTGCCACAGTCTTTTTTTTTAAATAAGAAGACGTCTGCGCTTCTGGATCATGTTTAGATACGGCTTCTTCTTTGAACTATAGAGTTTTAGCTGGTGACGGCGGATGGCACGGTGAATTGTGTTCACAGATAATGTTCTCTGGAAATATTCCTGAGCCCATTTTGTGATTTCCAATACAGAAGCATGCCTGTATGTGATGCAGTGCCGTCTAAGGGCCCGAAGATCACGGGCACCCAGTATGGTTTTCCGGCCTTGACCCTTATGCACAGAGATTCTTCCAGATTCTCTGAATCTTTTGATGATATTATGCACTGTAGATGATGATATGTTCGAACTCTTTGCAATTTTACACTGTTGAACTCCTTTCTGATATTGCTCCACTATTTGTCGGCGCAGAATTAGGGGGATTGGTGATGCTCTTCCCATCTTTACTTCTGAGAGCCGCTGCCACTCCAAGATGCTCTTTTTATACCCAGTCATGTTAATGACCTATTGCCAATTGACCTAATGAGTTGCAATTTGCGGCACGGTGGTGTAGTGGTTAGCGCTGTCGCCTCACAGCAAGAAGGTTCTGGGTTCGAGCCCCGTGGCCGGCGAGGGCCTTTCTGTGTGGAGTTTGCATGTTCTCCCCGTGTCCGCGTGGGTTTCCTCCGGGTGCTCCGGTTTCCCCCACAGTCCAAAGACATGCAGGTTAGGTTAACTGGTGACTCTAAATTGACTGTAGGTGTGAATGTGAGTGTGAATGGTTGTCTGTGTCTATGTGTCAGCCCTGTGATGACCTGGCGACTTGTCCAGGGTGTACCCCGCCTTTCACCCGTAGTCAGCTGGGATAGGCTCCAGCTTGCCTGCGACCCTGTAGAAGGATAAAGCGGCTAGACATAATGAGATGAGAATGAGATGAGTTGCAATTTGGTCCTCCAGCTGTTCCTTTTTTGTACCTTTAACTTTTCCAGCCTCTTATTGCCCCGTCCCAACTTTTTTGAGATGTGTTGCTGTCATGAAATTTCAAAATGTCTCACTTTCGACATTTGATATGTTGTCTATGTTCTATTGTGAATACAATATCAGTTTTTGAGATTTTGTAAATTATTGCATTCCGTTTTTATTCACAATTTGTACTTTGTCCCAACTTTTTTGGAATCGGGGTTGTAAATATATTCAAGACATTTTGGATTCTCAAACAAACTTAGTCTGAGCAATCTTGTTAGGGTTTGAAATCCTATCTTTTAACAGCACCTCTGCATTGCCTGATTTTATGCCTGTATTGGTTTCTAGTGTAAACTGGAGCTCCAGGATATCACGGCTCCTGTGGATCATGGAACCGCTTTTGGCAGGATTGCATTCTCTTGCCCACGAGAACAGGTGATATAACAGACTAAACTGTTAAACAGAGATAACGTACCTCCTGCCTCAGGTAAAACATCACTCACTAGTGCTCTACTGCCTTTTGAAGTCATTTGTTTATTACATTTCACCAGTTACCAGGTCTTGAGGCCCTGATGAAAAAGGAAAACCAGAAGATCCTGACGCCCCTCGTCAGCCTGGACACTCCAGGGAAGGCGACTGTAGAAGTGGTGATCCTGGCTGACCCTGTGAGTCTTTGCAGACAGGCCACGTGTCCAGTTTAACTGCGAGAACAGGGATGAGGGCTTAACGGTGCCTTCTAATGTTCATGTGTAAGGCCAGTGACTCAGTACGAGGCAAACATGTTCCCAAAATCAGCTCTTTAACCGAGAACTCTGCAGATCAAACCAGAAATGGACACAGCAATTACTTTTTACCTCCGCCAAGGAGGTTGTTTTCGGTAGCGTTGGTTGGTTTGTCTGTTGGCAACATTACGGAAAAAGTTATGAACGGATTGCTCTGGAGTTTTTTCCAGAGGTGTGACTAGGCACAAGTAACAATCCATTAAATTTTGGCGGTGATCCGGATCACCTTCTGGATCCCGGATTTTTTTTAAAGGATTCTTGGCGGAGGTCTGCGCTCTCCGAGTGCTTTTCTAGTTCTAGATGAAATTAAATGACGTTTTGCATTTCCTATAGGATGGACATGAGATCTGCTTTGTGGGAGATGAAGCTTTCCGCCAGCTGTCTGCCTTCGACCCCGATGGAAATGAACTGCTTGATAAGGTATTCTCTCCTTTATCCAATATCCATCTTCAGAGAGGATGCATGTGGTTTATTTCTAACGCCTGTGCTTTTTATCATATGATTTTGTTTCTTCCTCAGGCCATGGCTGCTGATAAGAGTGACGAATGGTTTGCAAAACACAAAAAGCAGAAGGCGTCAGCGTGAAGTCTCTTTCAGTGCCTTTTAATCTCTGTAGAAATCTCAAAATGACCAAATGAGTGACTGACTGTTTTGTTGCTGTCTTTGACTCCATCATTGCAATATCTGTTTATTTGGCTTTCTATGTTCGTGTTGATCAGAAGCAACATACTACATCCAAACAGAGATTTATGCTTGGTTTGTGTTTGTGCATAAAGTACATATATGTCCACTAAAAATATAAATGCTGAAGTCTCACAATACTTTATTCTGTTGTTTTGAATACTGATTTACAAATTCTAAAGAGTACTGATTGCAAGAGTTAGCTGAAGCTTTTAGATCCACTATATATAGAAGATACTTTATTAGGTACACCAACCTTTTCACTGCATTCACTGGCCTTTTATAAGGTGAAGTAGTCATACAGGGAAGTTCACATGTAGATATTTACATATTGTTTGGGGCTTGGACCATTCTCAGCACACCACTTACCCTCTCTGTGCGTGCGTGCATGTTTGTTTTCTGAGTGGATCAAGCACAGCAGTTTTGCTGGGTTTTTAACAGCATGTTAAACTCTCCTACTGACCATGACCTTTATGCAGTCTCATCTCATTATCTGTAGCCGCTTTATCCTGTTCTACAGGGTCGCAGGCAAGCTGGAGCCTATCCCAGCTGACTACGGGCGAAAGGCGGGGTACACCCTGGGCAAGTCGCCAGGTCATCACAGGGCTGACACATAGACACAGACAACCATTCACACTCACATTCACACCTACGCTCAATTTAGAGTCACCAGTTAACCTAACCTGCATGTCTTTGGACTGTGGGGGAAACCGGAGCACCCGGAGGAAACCCACGCGGACACGGGGAGAACATGCAAACTCCACACAGAAAGGCCCTCGCCGGCCACGGGGCTCGAACCCAGACCTTCTTGTTGTGAGGCGGCAGCGCTAACCACTACACCACCGTGCCACCCTTCTTTATGCAGTTGTGAAAAAATATACTCAGCAAAAATAAAAACTTGACACATTATTTCTCAAATAGTGTTTTAGAAACTTTTCTTGAAAGAGTTCTTGTTGTGATTATGGTTAAATGCATTGTCAAGGGCATTACGTCACACATTCATTCTACTGGTCGGGCCTACATAGCATGTACGAGAGCACTGCACGCTAAAATCACGTTTCCATGTGACACAAGTGACGTGACCTATTGATACACGTGCAATTGATCTCACGGTAGCAGAGTAGAGTGTCATCTCAGAAAAACAAGGTTTTATGGTTAATTATTCGTTAATTTGCAATGCCACGACTGTCAAACATTCAGCGTGAACGTGCCATTGGCATGCTGAATACGGGAACATGCGTCACTGACGTTGCGAGGGTTATGGGATGCAGTCGACAGACCATCCATAATCTCCAGACACGTCTCCATCAAACTGGCACCACAGCCGACCGTAAGGAACCCTCCACAGAACTTGCAGGAGCTTGGTGCCATGTTGGTACAAATATGGCGGCGCATTCCCCAAGCTGTGTTCAGACGCATCATCCAATCCATGAGGAGACGTTGTATCGCAGTTGTGAACGCCCATGGAGGACACACCCGATATTGACATGATTTCATTAAGTTGTGACTCACAGTTTTTGATCATGGACATTGTCATCGCATTTCCGGTGGAACCGATTCCATGACAAACATGATCTGTATGCTATAGCATCTTTAATGACAAGATAATTGAATACAATCGTTATTTCAAACCTATTTTCCAAAATGTTCAAATTATTGACTTTGAAACGAGTGTAAAGTTTTTATTTTTGAGTATAGTACATCCCATGGAAATTGTAGACTTTTCTCAACATATTTACACAAACATTTCCCCCCCTCCCCCTCTCTCTCTGTCTGATACGTGTACAGATAACGACACGTGAAATTGACATTTTGTCATCTTCATAACTTCTAAATTAAAAAAAATTACACCCTAGAAAAAGAAATGACACCCTTATGTTTATCACACTTTCAAGTCCATAAAATTAGACTCGGGTGTTCCAGATTAGATACTGTTGATTAGACCCTCCTGCAGGTGGAACCCGTCTTATTTAAACCTGACATCTTGGGTCTGGTGTTCTCTTTGCTACTGAAGTGTGTCGTGTCATCATGCCAAGATCTAAAGAGCTCTCTAAGGACCTGGGGAGGGGAGGAATGTTGTAGATGCCTATGAATCTGGGAAAGGATTTAAAAAGGTCTCTAAATTATTAGAAATAAATCATTCCACTGTCAGGAAAATCATCTACAAGTGGTGTAGATTTCAAACAACTGCCAGTTTTCCAGGACTGGCAGCAAATTCAGCCCCAGAGCAGACCATCTGATGCTAAAAGAAGCCTCCAAGAACACCAAAATTTCATCACTGGATCTGCAGGTAACTCTTGCAACTGTTGGTGTGAAAGTGCATCAATCTACACTCAGAAAGAGATCGGAGAGATTTGACCTGCATGGGAGGCGTGCCAGGGACAAGCCTTTACTGTCCAAAAGGAACGCTAAAGCAAGACTAGTTTGCTAATGAACATGTAGGCAAAGACCAGGCCTTTTGGAATAACGTACTCTGGACAGGCGAATCAATTGTGCGGCGCAGACCAGAGACTGCTTTTCAGAAGAAGAACCTCATACCAACTGGGAAGCATGATGGTGGAGATGTTATGGTTTGGGGTCGCGTCGCTGCCTCAGGGACTTAGGAACTTATATTAATTGATTCAACTCTGAATTCTGAATCATATGAAAGAGTGCGGGCGGCACGGTGGTGTAGTGGTTAGCGCTGTCGCCTCACAGCAAGAAGGTCCTGGGTTCGAGCCCCGGGGCCGGCGAGGGCCTTTCTGTGTGGAGTTTTCATGTTCTCCCCGTGCCCGCATGGGTTTCCTCCGGGTGCTCCGGTTTCCCCCACAGTCCAAAGACATGCAGGTTAGGTTAACTGGTGACACTAAATTGACCGTAGGTGTGAGTGTGAATGGTTGTCTGTGTCTATGTGTCAGCCCTGTGATGACCTGGTGACTTGTCCAGGGTGTACCCCGCCTTTCGCCCGTAGTCAGCTGGGATAGGCTCCAGCTTGCCTGCGACCCTGTAGAAGGATAAAGCGGCTAGAGATAATGAGATGAGATGAGATGAGATGAAAGAGTACTTGAAGATAACGTGAGGCCATCTGTTCAAAAGTTGAAGTTGAACCAGAGGTGGACCTTTCAACAAGATGATGATCCTAAACACACTCGCGAATCCACCAAAGGACTGGCTCTGAAAGAAGAAACAGAGGGTTATGGAAAGGCCTCGTCAAAGCTGATTAAAAATATTTGTCTGGCCTGCTTGAAACTGGAACAGGCTGATCTGATTGCTACTTGTTTTGGTTAATTATATCCTTAAGATTTATCTTCACTCACATATTCTGCTCTCTGCTTAATGAAGGTCAGGTTGATCAGTAACGTCTTTCTTCTTTTCCTAAGACTATGATCCTGACGGGTAATGCAATGGTGCATAATGTCGCTCTTCTTTCATACAGTAGTGTAGTCTAAACCAGTGATGTAATGCTTCATCACCCATTTACATTATACATAGATAACTTAGCTTCATCAATTAAATCATCATCATCATCCAGTCACACAGCTACAAAACACTCCTGAATGTGGATATATGCTCACGTTTGTCCTACAATAAACTGAGAAACATCTCTGAGCGTCTGTGTCAGTGACTGTTAGCTCCCGGATCAAAGCAGAATCTCTCAGGCGGCAGAAGTCTACAGTCCTACATCACACTTTATCAATTCAACCTCCTTCACTACAGACAGATCAAAACCTAACGAAAGCCCAGATTTGAACCCTGGTGAAATGTTGTGGGGGATGTGAAAAGGGCAGTACATGCAAGAAAACCCTCAAATGTCTTGAAACTGAAGGAATTTTGCATGGAAGAGCGGTGGACAATTACACAGAACACCTACGAGATGTTATTTCTGTTAAAGGGACAATACTGACCTCTGAAGCCAAGGGTGTACTTACTTTCTCCACAGAAGAATATTACGTCTACTGATACTTTTGTTGAATAAATGATTGAAAGAGCTCATTTTCCTTGTTTTGTTCAAGTATATAACCTTTATCTGTAGGCACTGTATCAAAAGGGTGAAATGTTTCAGCAACAAGCAAAGTACAATTTCCACAGGATGTACTTTATTTTTTCACATGGCTCTGTGTATTAGTCATCCTCCAACCCTTATTTATGGGCTGCTCGCCACACAGCAGCGACGTTCAAAGGGGAAAAAACAGTCTGTATGTACAAAATATTCAGAAAGGAAGATGTAAAATTACAACACTAATATGATTCTTATTATATTACCAATACTATCTTGCACCTGTTGCTCACGTGCTTTTAATTTCTCAAATCTGATTGGTCAGAAGGTGGTGATTAATTTACTGTAACTGCGTGCAAGTTAAGATTGCAGGTTTATATTAACACACTCGTTCTAATCCATTAGTGTTTTTCTAGTAACAGCTAATTCACAGGGACTTGTATGGGGGATGGACCACATAACCTATTGCTAATTTTAAACCGATTAAATAAAGCATTAACGAAGAAAAACCTGTAATGGTTGACATGAAGTTTTCTGTCAGGAGATGTTTAAGTAATATTTACAGAAGGAATCTCCAGCATAAAATGCTTTGTAACATGTGTAAACAGTTTTCAGGACAAAGGAAAAAGAGAGGCAGGTGAAATGACCTGCGGTGGGTTTCCCAAAAGCCTCTTAACACTTAGGAGAGAGAGAGCGTTTGTGATGCTCACTCTACCATTTAAAGATGATCTTTGTGCTACGATGCTTTTGGGAAACCCACCCTTGTTTGTTTATAGCTCTTATAACAAAAGTGATTAAAATGTGGTGGATGTTTCACAATGTTATGTCCAGTGTGTTATTGATGTGTCTTCATTAATACATTAAAAATGTAATTGCTGGCAAATTACTGTGGTATAAGAGGAATAAAACTCTTCAGGAGGTGCTGTTGTTGTTAGTCAACTATAGGGTGGTAAAAGTAACTTTGGTTCATATCGAGCCTCAAATAACACAAACTATTCTATCCACATTCACTGAATATGAGCAATTGCACACTCTGATTGGCTACTCTACGACTAGGCTATCAGCTCATATACCATGAGTAGAGAAAAACAAATTGGCAGCGCATTACTGAACCAACCGAGGATGAAATAAAAACTCTACTCAAACAAAACCACAAAAAAAAAAAAAATCTGGAATAAAAGTATTTGATGGTAAGCACTAGGGTGCATCAGTTGCCCTCACTTTCATAAAATCTGATGCATTTTTTTTTTTTTTTTGGGGGGGGGGGGGGGGGGGGGGGGGGTTCCTTTTCACCAATAAAGACATCCTGTAAATTTTTTTGACCATATTCAAAAAGTCTAATGGTGGCACCATGAGGTTCATTTTTTGCCAAAAAACGCTTATTTTATGTTCTCGCGTAAGGTTTGAATCACAATATTGGACTCCATTTATTGATTTCCTGTGAGCCAGAGATCATGTTAAGAACCTTTGCAAGGGATTGAGAAGCATTAATGTGATTCATAATACATTTGTATTGTTTAAAAGTAGTTGAACAATGATTCAATGAACAGCTAAAACTCAAACTGTGCTTGATAATATATTTAGAATATGTACTAAAAATGTGTATCAAAGATATTTGGTATACTCTATAAGGTGCCATAATGTTTCATGAAAAGTGATTGAAATTTTGTCATAAAAGTCATAAAATAGCAGCTTTTTCCATAACTTTGAGCTCCTGGTGCCACCATTAAACTTTTGAATTTTGTCAAAATATTTCACCCAGTGTGTTTTCTTACCAAAAGGAACATAAAAACAAAAATGCATCATGATCGGAGGAACTTTTCATTTTTAGGGGGCAACTGATGCACCCTAGTAAGGCACGTATTTTTATTTTTCAAGAATTATTATTATCGCATTTTTCACAAATTGCTCCTGTCATTTCACCGGTTTGTTTACATTCTAAGCGGAAATGATTGTTGGACATTTTGTATAAAGCTTTTATTTACTGAATTTGCATAAAAATAAAAATGCTCTGTTTCTCAAAATCCAGTGAATGTGAATAGAATATGTAGCAATTCCTGATGTGGGTGGAGCACAAGCACGGCAGGCGAGAGTTGATGGTCACACACAAACTTTATTTCACTTATTTCTAGCTTTTCAGCTTTCTTCCTTTCACTCACTCACTCTACACACACATGCGTTGTGGTTGGGAGGGAGCCCCTTTTCTCTGCTCGCCCCCTCCTTTTATGCTCTGTCCCTGTAACAAACACACACACACATTAATTGACAGTAGGTGGAATGACTTAGCCACTTACCTTCCCTGACCCCGCCCTCCATTCACAGACTGCTGCTTGGCCACGCCTCCGCTGCCACATACCCCCACCACCCGACTCAGGCCAGGGAGCCGTCCAGCCTGAAGCTGACTCCCCCGACGGGACAGGAAGTCCACCAACACCATCTGTGCCCCCGGCCTGTGGATCACCTCGAACTTAAATGGCTGGAGGGCGAGATACCAACGGGTGATCCGCGCATTGGCATCCTTCATGCGGTGGAGCCACTGGAGGGTCCGAACAGAGAGTGAAAGGGTGCCCCAGCAGGTAGTATCGGAGGACGAGGACCGCCCCACTTGATGGCAAGACACTCTTGATGTGTTAAAGCAGGTACATCACAATTGAGAGTTTCTGGTTGATGTAAAGCACGGGGTGCTCCTTGCCCTCCACCTCCTGGGACAAAACAGCCCCCAGCCCTCTGTCCAATGCATCAGTCTGCAAAATAAAGGGAGAGAGAAGTCAGGGGAGTGTAAAAATGGCCCCCTACACAGTGCAGCTTTTACCTCAGAGAAGGCCTGTTGGCACTGCTCCATCCACTGGACCGGATCTGGAGCCCCCTTTTTAGTGAGATCGGTTAGCGGGCTGGTGACGTCTGAATAATTAGATATAAACCTATGACAATAGCCAGCCAGCCCCAGGAACCGTTTCACCTCCTTTTTGGTTTTGGGCCTCGGGCAGGCCGCAATCACTGCAGTCTTGTTAATTTGGGGACGCACCTGCCCATAACCCAAGTGGAACCCAGATGCCGTACTTCCACCCGCCCAATTGCGCACTTTCGGGTTAGCTGTGAGGCCCGCTCACTTCAGTGACTTTAGAATGGCCCTCAGGTGTTCCAAGTGCTGCGGCCAATCATGGCTGTAGATTATTATATCGTCCAGATAGGCGGCCATGTAGGCAGCATGAGGGCGGAGGACCTTGTCCAAAAGCCGCTGGAACGTAGCGGGCGCCCCAAACAACCCAATCGGGAGCGTGGCAAATTGGTGTAATCCAAACAGGGTGGAAAAGGCTGTTTTCTTTCGGGATAGAGGAGTCAAGAGGCTCTGCCAATATCCCTTTGTTAGATCCAGTGTCGAATAAAAGCGAGCAGCACCTAACCGATCAAGCAACTCATCAATGCAAGGGATGGGGTATGTGTCAAATTTAGACACTGTGTTGACCTTTCTATAGTCCACACAGAACCGGACCGACCCGTCGGTCTTGGGAACCAGGACCACTGGGTTGCTCCAGTCACTGTGGGACTCCTTGATTATGCTCATTTCGAGCATGGCTTGAGTTCATCCCGAACCACCTTTTTCTTGTGTTCGGGCAAGTGGTAAGGGTGGCTACGCACTACCATCCCCGGGGGTGTTTCGATGTGGTGTTCTATGAGGTGGGTATGACCCAGAAGGGACGAGAACACGTCGGAAAATTCCTTTTGCAACCTGGCCACCTCCGTGAGTTGGTCTCCACAAGGGACCGGAGTGGTCCGAGATGTGATCTTTTTCACCTCCGACCCCAGCTCCGCCTTCTCCAGGACTACCAATGCCACGGGGACCCCCTCATTCCAGCGTTTTAAAAGGTTGAGGTGGTAGATTTGCAATGAACCACCCCTATCCATTCACCTCACCTCATAGTCGACGTCCCCGACTCGCCGTGTGACCTCGAAGGGCCCTTGCCACTTGGCAATTAATTTAGAACTCGACGTGGGCAATAATACGAGCACTTTGTCTCCCGGCGTGAACTCTCTAAGGCGTGTGCCCGTCATACAGCCGGCTTTGACGTTCTTATGCCTGCTGCAAATTCTCCTGGGTTAGGTGTGTGAGGGTGTGGAGTTTTGTGCGCATGTCAAGAACGTACTGGATTTCGTTTTTGCTAGGTGAAGGTCCCTCCTCCCAATTTTCTCGTAGCAAGTCCAGAATGCCATGCGGCTTATGCCCATATAATAATTCAAATGTAGAAAACCCCATGGAGGCTTGCGGGACCTCTCATACTGCGAATAACAGGGGTTCGAGCCACTTATCCCAATTACGTGCATCTTCACTTACGGATTTCCGGATTATGTTCTTGAATGTTTAGTTAAATCGCTCTACTAAGCCATCCATTTGTGGGTGATAGACACTGGTGCAGATAGACTTAATCCCCAATAACCCATACAGCTCGCGCAGTGTGCGTGACAAATTAAGTGCCTTGGTCTGTCAGGATTTCTTTCAGAATCCCGACCCAGGAGATAAAGTGGAAGAGCGCTTCCACAATACTGCGTGCTGAGATATTGCGGAGAGGCACTGCTTCCGGATATCACATTGCATAGTCCACCAGAACTAAAATAAAGTGATACCCTCGTGCCAACCGATCTAATGGCCCGATGAGATCCATCCCAATTCGTTCAAACGGGGTCTCGATTAGAGGAAGAGGGCGCAACGGCACTTTTGGAGTGGCTGCGGGATTTACTAATTGGCATTCACGGCATGCCGCACACCACCAACAGACATCCCCGCAAATCCCTGGCCAATAGAACCAGGCCATTATTCGAGCTAGTGTTTTATCTTGTGCTAATTGTCCAGCCATGGGATTAAAGTGAGCCACATGGAATACGAGTTCCCTGCGGCTCTTTGGGATTAACAATTGGGTTATTTGTTCACTAGTTTGAGTGTCCTGCGTCACTTGGTACAATTTATCTTTAATAATAGCAAAATAAGGGAAGGTCGGTGCCGCGCTTGGCTGAAGAGTTTGACCATCGATTACTCTCACTTGGTCAAACGCATGCCGCAGAGTCTTGTCTCGCGACTGCTCTAACAGGAAATCCCCAAGAAAATCCCCAAGAGAGGGAGGAGGAGCGG
Organism: Neoarius graeffei; assembly: GCF_027579695.1. Lineage (NCBI taxonomy): Eukaryota > Metazoa > Chordata > Actinopteri > Siluriformes > Ariidae > Neoarius > Neoarius graeffei. Next base: position 9,869,918 of record NC_083585.1, read on the forward strand.
GCTGCCTCGTCTGCCTGTCATTGGAGCCACCTCCAGATGGTCCTCCATCAGCTCGATGGCTCGTTCCAGCGACACCGGGCAATGACGCTGGACCCATTCCACCATTCCTTCTGGAAGTCGAGAGATGAACTGTTCCAGTCCCACCAGATCGATGATCTCATTGGCGTCATGGTCTTCCGCCCTCAGCCACCACTGGCAGGTGTCCCGGAGTTGCTGGCCGAATGCAAACAGCCAGCCAACTTCCACCAATGCCAGAGTCTGGAAGCACTGGCGATGTTGTTCCAAGGAGCAGCCGACCCACTGCAGGATGGCTTTCCTCAGGTCAGCATACACCAGTCTGCTGCGCTGCGAGCTGCACCTCACCAGTCAGGAGTGGGAGGAGGTGTGCCACACGCTGCTCCAGTGGCCACCCCCATGCCTCGACTGCTTGCTCGAAGAGGGCGAGGAACACTTCTGGATCGTCCTGCGGGCCCATCTTCATGGGCCTGCCGGCTGCGGTGATGGTCGATGTCCCTGCTGATGCGAGCAGGTGCCGGAACGCCTGGCGATCTTCCTGCTGGGTCAGTGTCAAGGCTTCAAAGTGTTGCTCTTGTTCCTTTCGGAGGGCAGTCGGCGCTTCATGCTGGTTCTGCTGGGCGGTAGCGAGGGCAAGGATGAGCTCTTTGAATGGGGAGGACTCCATGGGGTGGTTCCCTTCTGTGTGTCCCAGGTTTCAGCATCACTGTAGCAGTTCCTGATGTGGGTGGAGCACAGAAGTATGGCAGGCGAGAATTGGTCACACATAAACTCTTTATTTCACTTATTTCTAGCTTTTCCACTCACTCGCTCACATTGTGGTTGGGAGGGAGCCCCTTTTCTCTGCTCTCCCCCTCCTTTTATGCTCCGTCCCTGTAACAAACACACACATTAATTGACAGCAGGTGGAATGACTTAGCCACTTACCTTCCCCAATCCCGCCCTCCATTCACAGACTGCTGCTTGGCCACACCCCCACTGCCACAGAATAAAACAGTTATTCCACTCAGTCTCAGTGCTACATGCCTCGTCGGCTATCAGCTCATGTGCGACTCGATTTTGTGGAATAATTGTTAAATATTTTATTCTTACTTGTGATAGGAACATTATGTGCAACTCGTATTAATTATCTTTCACTTTAAACCTTACTGTCATCTTTATTTTTCCTGCACTCAGTTGTATACACACTATCTGGCCAAAATTTTGTGGACACCTGACCATAGCACTATGTGCTTGTTGAACTTCCATATTTAACCCTTTTATAATGACCTCCATATTCTTCTGAGAAGGCTTTCGACTAGATTTTGGAGCACAGCTGTGGGGACTTGTGTTCGTTCAGTAACAAGAGCATTAGTGATGTCAGGAGGTCAGATACTGATGTTGGGTGAGGAGGTCCAGTTCATCCCAAAGGTCTTCAGTGGAGTTGACTTCAGTCAAGTAGTCTGTACAGGACAGCTGAATCGAGTTCTTCCACTCCATGTCTTCATGGAGTTTGTTTTGCATTCAGGGGCATTATTATGCTGGAACAGGTTCGCGTATGTGGACAGTAATGTTACAGTATACAAAGACCTCTTACAGTTGTGGTCAGAAGTTTACATACAGTGACATGAACGTCATCTTGGATATGAATGTTATGGCAATATTTGGGCTTTCAGTAATTTCTTTGAACTGTTCTTTTTCTGTGGCAGAATGTACAAGATACATCTTTAATAAAAAAAAACACTAGAATTTGGTGCACAAGTTTTAATTTTCTTTGGGTTTTCTGAAATCAACACAGGGTCAAAATTATACATACAGCACACCTAATATTTGGGTAAAATGTCTCTTTGCAAGATTCAAACATTTTTGTTTACCATGAACAAGCTCCTGGCAGAATTCTGGTTGGATATTTCACGACTCTTTATGGTAGAATTGGTAGAGTTCAATTAAATTATTTTATTTCTTAGCATGGACTAGACTTATAATTACGGTCCGTATATTTTCAATAGGGTTGAAGTCAGGACTTGTTTTAAGCTTAATGTTAGCCTGCTTTATCCTCCACAACCAGCTCTGATGCGTGTTTGGGTTCATTGTCCTGTTGTAACTCCCAAGTCGTGTTCAAATTTCTGATGGTTTATGCTGAAGAATTCTGAGGTAGTTCTCCTTCTTCGTTATTCCATCCACTTTATGCAATGAACCAGTTCCACTGGCAGCAAAACAGCCCCAGAGCATGATGATCCTACCACCACCACCAGCTGGTACAGTGTCCCTCTGTACATGGTGGTCATTGTGGCCAAACAACTCAATCTTTGTCTCATCTGACCATACAACTTTCCTCCAGAAAGCTTTTTTCTTTGTCTGTGTGGTCAGCTTCAAACTTTAGTCAAGCTTGAAGGTGCCAGTTTTGGAGCAGGGGGTTATTTCTTGGATAGCAGCCTCTTACACTGCAAAAAATGATATCTTAGCAAGTGAAAATATCTTGAAAATAGTTGAAACTATCTAACATTTCCTATTAGAAGAATACAAGACACCAATTCTGAGATTATTAAATTTAGTTCTAGATTGCAACCAACTTATTTTCAGATGTCTTATCAAGTAAAAATATCTGTCAGTGCAGCAAGATAATTTCACTAGTGTTAAGTAATTTTCTCCTCAAATTCAGTTTTTAATTTTTTGCAGTGTAGTCCATGGTGATCTGAACTGTAGACAGTGATCCATCAGTTTCCAGCTCATGGCAGGGCTGTGCCATGGTGGTTCCCAGGTTGTTTCTGACCATCCAAACCAATTTCCTTTTAGCTAAGGGTGACAGTTTTTTTTTTAAAGCAAAGTGACTACCCCTCACGATAACTTGGAAACAATTGTTTGAACCGATCTTGGAATTTGCAGTTGTTTAGAAATGGCTCCAAGAGACATTCCGGAGTTGTGTATATCTGCAATCCTCTTTCTCAGATCTGCACTGAGCTCCTTGGATTTTCTCATTGCATTGAGTGTTGGTCAATCCAATGAGTGCCTTTTTACTGAAGCTGTAGTCAATCATGATCACTAACAGGAAGTTAAGAGACCTCGGTCTTGGCAAGATGAGAGACATTTTGGAAGTTTCAGCACCTCTGAATTAATCTAAGTGAACGTACAAAAGTTTGGGGTCACTTTGAAATGTCCTTATTTTTGAAAGAAAAGCACTGTTCTTTTCAATGAAGATCACTTTAAACTAATCAGAAATCCACTCTATACATTGCTAATGTGGTAAATGACTATTCTAGCTGCAAATGTCTGGTTTTTCGTGCAACATCTCCATAGGTGTATAGAGGCCCATTTCCAGCAACTATCACTCCAGTGTTCTAATGGTACAATGTGCTTGCTCATTGCCTCAGATAGGGCTGAACGATTTTAAGAAAAAATTGAATTGCGATTTTTCTGGCAGATATTGCGATTTCGATTTCAACCACGATTTTTTTTTCTTTAAATCAAGTTTCAGTGTAAATTAATTAATACAATGAATTCCATAAAGCTAATGCAAGAATGAAAACTGAGGTCAACAGATTTCAAATGTAGGCCTGTTTATTAACATTGAGTGCCTGAGGAACAAGTTATAATAATTTGAAATAAAAATAAAAAGAGAGCCATCTAAACTTTTGCTTCTTTTACTTTTCCCATCTACAACATATCAGACATAAAAAAAGGTTTATCAATGGCTCAGCAGCATCAAAATATTGCACTTTTGTAAAAGAATGTACATGAGCATTATAAATTATAACTAGAGCCAACGGGCGGCACGGTGGTGTAGTGGTTAGCGCTGTCGCCTCACAGCAAGAAGGTCCTGGGTTCGAGCCCCGGGGCCGGCGAGGGCCTTTCTGTGTGGAGTTTGCATGTTCTCCCCGTGTCCGCGTGGGTTTCCTCCGGGTGCTCCGGTTTCCCCCACAGTCCAAAGACATGCAGGTTAGGTTAACTGGTGACTCTAAATTGAGCGTAGGTGTGAATGTGAGTGTGAATGGTTGTCTGTGTGTCAGCCCTGTGATGACCTGGCGACTTGTCCAGGGTGTACCCCGCCTTTCGCCCGTAGTCAGCTGGGATAGGCTCCAGCTTGCCTGCGACCCTGTAGAAGGATAAAGCGGCTAGAGATAATGAGATGAGATGAGAACTAGAGCCAACAATTCCCCTGTGGGAAATAAGAGTGATGCAGTGCGCGTAGCAGTCGCTATTGTAGGGCCCCTCCCTCCTGTGTGTGTGTGTGTGTGAGAAAGAGAGAGCAGCCCCTCCCCCACCCGCGCGCTCAGAGACAGAGAAAGCGCACTTTTTCCTCCAAACAACGGAGATTTACACGAAAACGGAAGGAGATATTCACAAAATTCTTTCACACTGAGTGCCCCAAGGCTTTCCTGAACGTAATTTTTTTTGTCTGTAGTGTAAAAAATGAGGACAATTTATTGACGAAACAAAACATGGGTCAGTTTAGGAGCACTGAGAAAAACCGCGGCTTTGACGATCCCAAAATCGTGTTGTCTGAGATCGCGATTTTCGGTCGAAAACGATAGATCGTTCAGCCCTAGCCTCAGAAGGCTAATGGATGATTAGAAAACCCTTGTACAATCATGTTAGCACAGCTGAAAACAGTTGAGCTCTTTAGAGAAGCTATAAAACTGACCTTCCTTTGAGCAGATTGAGTTTCTGGAGCATCACATTTGTGGGGTCGATTAAATGCTCAAAATGGCCAGAAAAATGTCTTATGGTGGGAAATAAAAGTGTGACTTTTCATGGAAAACACAAAATTGTCTGGGTGACCCCAAACTTTTGAACGGTAGTGTATGTACATTTTTGACCCTGTGTTGATTTCAGAAGACCCGAAGAAAATTAAAACTTGTGCACCAAATTCTAGTGTGGTTTTTTTTTATTAAAGCTGGACGCTGTACAATCATTCTGCCAGAGAAAAAGAACAGTTTAAAGAAATGACTGAAAGCCCATTCACTTCACTGTGTGTAAACAGCTGACCACGACTGTAGAGAAGTGTTTATTTATAGAAGTGTGTGCTTCCTTCTTGCTGCTCACACAGGGGAGTGAAGGTGACGCGTCAACAAACTTGTGGCCTGTTCGAGTTGAAAGTGGCTGTGTACAGACATCACCGCTTTCCAGCGCCTCAGGCCGCACAGGACTGGAGTTTTGAAGCCGCAGCCCTGACCCTCACTACCGTGTCCGCCTTCACCGACAGGAACTCGCCGCCTCACAGGGGATTAAAGGCTTCCTCAGCCAGCAATGCTCACATTTCTTCTTTTTTTTTCTTAAAGCACAACGAGAAGCGTTTTCACCTGTCCTGTAATTATGGTCTGTGAGTCCTGGCAAACAAGCGTCAAGCGATTTTAATCAGGTTTAAAGCTCGAGCTAACGCGGCTAACTAGCACAAAGCTGTCAAAACTCTGCAGTTACCCAAACAAACAGCTAGCATAGCACAGCACAGCACAGTGGAGCTTAGCTTAGCTTCGCTCGGAAAAGACAAGCTTGCAAGACTCAGTCGAAAATTATTCATCATGAGATGTCAGTAAACTCAGAATACAGGTAACACATTTTATTTTAGTTTTCTCCAGCTATTTCGTCCTTCGGTGCAGCTAGCAGTGGGAACCTGTAGCTGTGCAGCTGGAGCAGTGCTGTACTCGAGCACAGGCTTGGAAGATGTTTTATTTAGTTAATAGTCACTATTAGCAGTATTAATCATGTGTTTAGGAAGGTTAGTCTGGTTTCTGTGATGTGTGTGTGATGCCCCACAGAGCCAGTGCTGAGGGTCTGGATCCGAACCCTGCTCCAGTGCAGCAGCACCTCAGCCATGACCGCTCTGCTCATCGCCCTTCTGCTCTTTCTCTCCGTGGGAGCTCTGGGCATCTTAATCTGCAGGTGACCACCTTGTTTATCACGCTAGAAGTGTAACCGAGCATACACTCACTGATGTAAATGCTTATTAAGGCATTGCGTGTGCTGATGTTCACTTTTCACCCAGCACTGCTTTATCAGCCATTACAGCATTTGAACAGATCTCATCTCATTATCTCTAGCCGCTTTATCCTGTTCTACAGGGTCGCAGGCAAGCTGGAGCCTATCCCAGCTGACTACGGGCGAAAGGCAGGGTACGCCCTGGACAAGTCGCCAGGTCATCACAGGGCTGACACACAGACAACCATTCATACTCACATTCACACCTACGGTCAATTTAGAGTCACCAGTTAACCTAACCTGCATGTCTTTGGACTGTGGAGGAAACCCATGCGGACACGGGGAGAACACGCAAACTCCGCACAGAAGGGCCCTCGCTGGCCACGGGGCTCGAACCCGGGCCTTCTTACTGTGAGGCGACAGCGCTAACCACTACACTACCGTGCCGCCCTTGAACAGATCTTTGTACACTTAATATCACTTGTTCTTTGAGTGGGGCAATTCCATGTAAATGTCAACCTCACCATGCAAAAATAAAGCAACATGTAATGCATCAAAACCACTCCCAGAGATATCACCTAGGCCTGTATTTTACAGATGTGAATAAGTTGAACCAATTTGTAACCAACCTAATATGTCACTGTCAGGCTTTCTTTCTTATAATGTAAACCCCAAGCTAAAATCAACTTTGATCATGTACAATTCTATATTATTGCCACAAGCCACAGAAATGTATGCTAAAATCCACAAAACAGCAAAACAATAGCCATCCTAAATATTATTTAAGAACTTTAATAGTTTTAGCTGATATTTAGAGTTTTTCAAAGGGTTATGGTGGTTAAATTGCTGATTTTTCTAAACATATGCCATGTCTATTTCAGACGCGTCACATCCATAACGCTGACTTTTTCTTCCGAAACTCTGCATGAAATACAAAATATTTTAAACAAAGATTTTTTAATATTCACCTTGGACCCCTCTATCAAACGGATATCTCCATTTCGACATTAGGTTTACAATTTCACAGAGTTTGATAAAAATGTACAGTCACCCAAGAAAAGTGATACTTTTTCTGTCACATCCATAACGCATCTTTTATTGGCGTTTTCTGGCATGCCCTAGATGTACTATGGGAATTGTTCTTGTTCTATCACTTCTCCAGTATGGTACAGCCTTAAAATATGCAACACCTGTTTAAATACTGGGAGACGATAAAACATGCACTGGGTCATTTGTTGCCATTTTGAGTTCAAGTGTCACGTCCATAACGCTGGAATTGCTCAGTGGATGGGTTCCTTTTTCAGCGGTTCCTCTCAAGGTTGCTCAGAGCATTTTTTTAACATAGTTACTGGGAGACCAAATGGTCTCCCAGTGGCCAGATTTGGTCTCCTAGTCAATGCTTCACTGGGAGACCAAATTTTAAACCAAGTTATGTTAGATTGATGCTGAAAGGTAAAACTGAAATGGGATTATGGGAGATGCTTGAATTGCTGGTCCAAATTCATAAGACTGTTTTCTTTGGATTGGAATGTTTAAGAAATATTGAAGTTGGGTTGTCAAGACTGTTCCAATTTCCAAATTATAGACTAAATATACAGTTATTTGATACTATGTTTCACATTGAGCAATAAAATTGAAGATTTTCTTATTTTTCACTGTTTCTTAAAATACATATTATGAAAGTTGATAAAACAATAACTTAAACTCATAGTGTAATTTTAGTATTTTACGATACTTATGATGAAGTTATGGTAACTTGGCACTGCATTAACTACATACATGTCAACCTATACGGAATGTCCGTATTTTATACGGATTTGATTCAATAAACGTAGTATATGGGCGTACAAATAGTTATACGGATTCTTTAAAAAAACTTCAATATTTATTTAGAGCTATAATCAATTCCCACGATGATAAAAGAGCGCATAACATTTACAAACGTACTGTACACCACAGAAAGCACAAACAGCCAGTAAAGAGTCTTATGAAATCGCACGTTATCTTGTAGTAGCGAGACTTCGTTCCACTTCTGATCATGCGCACACCGCATTGCGAGAATCCCGCCAACCGGGAAGTAACATTTTGTTTGAAACGCGCATTTCCACCTGAGCGACTTTCACTAGCGACTGAAAAGATTCTGAATGGGCACTCCGGCAAGATCAACAGAGACACTTGCTGTGACATGCAGCCTTGTGAGTATTGGTGCAGAGTGCTAAAAAAGCTGTCATGGAGTACAATTCAGAACATTAGAGTGACACTTTGTGTTTTTGTCAAACATTGGAGCTTTGTATTCATTCTGAAGGTTTATTGTTATTAATATTGAATAAAAAGTTACTTGGATATATCATTGTTAATTATCATTCAAATTTTAGGTAAATTATTTTAATTTGCATCTTATACGGATTTTATAAGGGAGATACGGATTTTGGAGGTTGGTTATACAGGTTTGATTGACCAAAGGTTGACATGTATGTAACTATGTTGATGATATGCTAGCTGAAACGAGGATTCATAATGCGGCAATTTGCATCACAGAATATGCCGCAGCGGTGCAGCCACATGGACTCTGGGGCCTGTGATTGTATTGCCCAGACCAGTTGGTCTCCTAGTGGAAAATCCTTAAAAAATGCTCTGAGGTTGCTTCCTCTAGTCATCTCCGGGAGCTTTTCCTCGACACTGTCGGTCGTGCTCATTAGGGATCTAAATCTACATCCAGATTTCTGTCAATGGGCCACGTTTATCAAACTGAATGTTAATAGACTTCATCGTAAATCGTTCTTAAGAGCATTCACTAGGCATGTGAATATAGGCAATATACTGTGTGATGATAAATCACAAATTATGATGATTTGAAACAATTAAATTTAAAAAAAAATCATGATTATTATCAGGCTGCGTAATCTTAGTTTTTCCGAGCTGTAACTGCATTGTTTAAATGGCAGTGGGAGAAGAGAATAATGCGCATGACTTCACCATAGGTGAAAGTAACTCAGCTCTAATGCTGTGAAAATGCACAAAAAACACATCTAAAATGGGAAAGAGCTGTTGTGTGATAGACTGTACAAATAGATTTAACAAGAAATCAGAGCTCTTTTTTTTTTTTTTTAAATTCTTTACAGACTGCTGACAGTGCAAGAAAAGCAAATGCAGGCAGTCAAGATGTTCATAAGTTTAAGATGACGCCTATTTGTCATTAACTTTTTTCATTTTTAATAGAAGGAATGTTTGTCGATATGCTGTTATATTTTACTCCAACCTTTACAAATGTGGGGAAATAATTAATTTAAATTAATTAATAAATTAATTATTAAAATATACATTTAAATGATAAAGTAACAATTAAAAATAATTACTGGTTATTAAGAAAATGAAACAAAGGGTTTTTTATTTGACAAAAGGAATATTTTAAGTTGATAAAAGAGAGGAAAATAAATGTTGCTTTTTTTGGGGGGGGGGTAGTAAAATTTCCTTCGCTTAATATTTTTTCATAAAATATCATGGGAAAAATTGACTCGTGACCCCAGTATCATGACACGATGAATCATGGATTGGGTGAATCGTTATGTGCCTAGCATTCACACGAGAAATTTGGTATTCATTAATTAAATTCCTGTAATTTTGGAAAAGCGTTCATATTCTTCTCGTGCCCCTGAGTGTATGTAAATTTATGCATAAGCAGACTAACTGATGTAAATCTCGACTTCCAGTCAGGTCATTTACATGGATTATTTTTGTTTATCTATAAATGAAATATCTGGAGCCCATTCCAAATAAACATTCCCCAGGCTCCACCCTTCACTGATGAAAGATTTTTTTTTGCTTGAACTAGGTTTAATTATTTACTTTCCTTTTATTGCCACATGACATTTTTATTATTATATTTTTATTCTGTACACTTGGACATATTATGTGCGTTTTTATTTTATATAGTGATTTTCTTCTGTCACTGCAGTTATGCGTTGTATTTTTATGATTTGCCTATTTTACATTTTTATTTTTGACTGCGTTTTGTTTAGTTTTTTACTTAACACTGTAAAGCATTTTGAGCTGTATGGAACGTAAAGTTTATTATTAATATTAACTGTAAATCACAGAATAGACCAGTGAATATTATTTTCTGTTTCGTTAATTGAGATGGGGTGTGTGTGTGTGTGTGTGTGTGTGTGTGTGTGTACACATTTGAGCACTGCTTAATTCAGGTTTTTTGACTTTCATACCTGTTCTATTTGCAGGATGAGGTGTTTGGTCCTTGTAGTGTGCAGCAGAATAAAATTTGCTGGAACGTTTTCTCTCTGCTTGCTTTCAGGTGGCTCCTCTGCAGGCTGGCGGTGCGATTCTTTCACAATGTCCTCAAAGCAGAGTTGAAAATTAAATCGTTGGGCCTCCTTTCACTCCGAGGAGTCAGTGTACAGTTCTTGTCTCAGCACACACTGGTGAGTGAGCTTCCTGAGGTTTCATGGTGTGTTCATCAGTTTCACACATGAAGCCGTATTGTGTTTTTGAATGAACTCGCAACCTGAAACGGTTTGAGATTTTTTTGAGTTCAGAAACTGTTTTCTTCTGTCCACTGGGATAAGGATTAATTAAAATTCATTTCTCATGGCATGAAGATGCTTTCGGGTTCATTTATAAAAAAAAAAAAAAAAAAGGCCATTATTTGGTACCAAAAACAAGCACACGTGGGGACTTTTACAATCTCGTGTTAAATTTTCCAGTTGATCTGCTAGCTAACAGCAGTTATAAATACAGTATCAAAAGTTTGGACACCCCTATGGCATTAATAAGTTTTTCTGTATTTTGACTATTTTCTACACTGTAGAACAACACTGAAGACATCAAAACTATCAAATAACACACGTGGTCATATCAGACACTAGCTGGCCGTGGTGTGAAAACTGTGCATGCAGACGCTCATTTAAGTGTCCAAACCTGTCATTGCTTAACTCTTGAATATCTTCTAACTATAAATACTCTCATTAAAAAGTTTATAATCTCAGCTTTCCAAAGAAATGTATCTGGTTAAGATCTGTTCAGTACTTTGGGAGTAACAGCAGGTTGAAGTCGGTACAACAGAGTAAAAACTCTGCTCGCCGGACGTCGGGAAACTGCTGGTGCTTTTCTTTTTGAGTCACAGGAAAGCGGTCAGGCTCGCTCTCTCCCTCCTGATCGGTTTCCCACTGGATTACTCGTCAGTATCAGATCACTTTTATAGTGATGTTCTCTCACTCTCACTGTTTCTGATGAAGGATTCGGCAAAATTTTCCCTCTGCTAGTTTTGATGTTCTGATTCACAGGAGACTTTGAAGTGAGTTTTCACAGCTTTACCTACTTATTTTTTCAAATCAAACTGATTCCTGTAAATAAATAACTATTTTAGAATATAACTGCAGTTGTTTTGATGAAAAATATTGAGATCTTAGTGGTTGGAATGAGACTTTAAAAAACCGGAAGTCAGAAACATGAGTGTTGATTTCAGTTGAGCTAATGTGAATTGTTTATTGTGGGTTGTGTTTAAAAAGCTGTGAATATTAATCGAAATAATCATTTATATTCTTTCATATAAGCACTAGTCGGCCCTACTGACAAATACAAAGGCCTCCAGAGCACAAAGAGGGGATTAGAAATAATCCTATTACTTTATTTTGATAGAGAATGGTAGGTGTGAATGACATTCAGTGCTTATTTATGCAGATTTTATAATTAACATTGATTTCTCCTTCTTTGTGTATATTGCACAAATAAAGCCATTTGGTGAAACTTTTGAAGAAGAGAGTGTACCGATTTAACGGTTTTACCTAATTAGCATAATTAAATACTAATTTGTATAATTGGTTTTTACTATTTTTAAAACTTTGTATTCAGTCTTCAAGTTCAAAGTGTTTTATTGTCATATGCACAGTAAGGACATGTCCTCTTGCACAATGAAATTCTTAGTTTGCTGTCCACCATGAATGCCAATCACAAATAAATAAATAGGCGGAAGAAATAATACAAAGTAAAGGCAATATAGTGCAAAATAAAAGCAAAAAAACCCCAAAACCACCCAGTATAATACAAAATAAAGGTGAATGTAGTGCAAAATGGGTAGTGTAATACAAAAATAAGGCAATGATTGGATGTAGCAGCAAAAAGGGCAGTAATGTGCAAACAAATGTAAACAGATGTAAAGTATACAACTGTCTATGTTTCTGCCCATTTCCATGTAAATATCTTGGGGAAGTAGCCCAGGAGTAATAGGGTTATACCCGGAACAAATTAGTAACAAGCTGAAAATTTCAGAATACCTTTAGGAATAACATACTAAAAGTCCCCGGAAATCCCCCTTGCGCTCTCTGAGAAATTCAAGATGGCGTCCAAAATGGCCGCCAAATGGAGATCTGCCCATATCTCAGGCCCAAAACAAAATATTAATGCAATTAAAAGGTCAGAATATATGTTTTGTAGGGTAGGAGAGTAAATTCCAACATGTGTGTATTAATTACATTGTGTATTAACATTATATAATAACAATGTACACATTATTATAACAGTATATTTGTGTATAGTGTGGATCCATTGGTTACTCGTTCACTCCGTATCATCCTATTCTGTTCACAAAACAACAAACACAATTACTAGGGGTTGGAGCACTTATTTTCATTAATATTAATTAAAGTAAATTGGTGGTGTAAAATGAAAAATGGCATGTTAAAAGGTCATGCCGAGTTCAGTCATTTTTAAAAGGTCATGCTGAGTTTAGTCATTTTTTGTCCGAGCACACTGGCATTGCTAGTAGTAAAGACTGGCGCTAGAAACTCAAAGATTAACTTTTTTCCACCCTTAAACAAGCTTGAATAAATTCCCTACTTCACTGATGGTACAACAAAGGTCCAAGCATTACAACTGAGGCACTGAGAAGTGTTTAAGTCTACTCATTGTTTATAAGCAAGAGCTTTTATTGAGGCAGACCTTTTTGTCATGAAAGTCGCCGGAATGTTGAAGTGTACTGAAACAGCTTGCCATTGTAGTTTTAGAAGATAGAGTTCTCAAATGTAATTTCCCTTTAATATTTTATCAAAGCTTAAAGATGCACTAAATATTAAGGAAATTGATGTCTAATTGTTGTCTTACATTATGTTCATGTATGTAGGTAGCCTACTAAGCTAATCTGTCAGTCATGTCAACCATCAAATTCCATGTAATTTCCACATTAATGACCTTGTAATCTTGGTTAATTTTAATTTTAACAGTGTGACAATGGTGAATTTGCATTGCTTGTATGAGAGAACATATAATTTAACATTTTAATTGCATTTATATTATGTTTTATCCCTGAGATATTGAAAAATCACCAATCGGTGGCCATTTTGGACGCCATCTTGAATTTCTCAGAGTGCACAAGGTGGATTCCTGGGGACTTTTAGTATGTTATTCCTAAGGGTATTCTGAACATATTCTGAAAAATTCAGCTTGTTACTAATTTGTTCCGGGTTGGACTCAATTTTGAGCTAATGCTCTTGGGCTAAAGGGAAAAAAAAAAAAAAAGGTTATGAAGAAAAATCATTTGATCTCATTGGTTAATGAGGCCCTAAATCCTCCTACAGAATATTACGGCAGTTTTATAAAAAATAAAGCCGTTTTTTAAATCTTTGAATATCTCAAGAACAGATGAACACATTTTAATTCTGTAAAAGTATATTGTTCTGCATTCAATTCTAAATGCAATGAGAGCGGTTTCAAGCAATTTGGATTGAATTTTAATTTTCACCTGATATGCCGACATGTGGGTGGCACGGTGGTTTAGTGGTTAGCGCTGTCGCCTCACAATAAGAAGGTCCAGGTTCGAGCCCCGTGGCCGGCGAGGGCCTTTCTGTGTGGAGTTTGCATGTTCTCCCCGTGTCCGCGTGGGTTTCCTCCGGGTGCTCCGGTTTCCCCCACAGTCCAAAGACATGCAGGTTAGGTTAACTGGTGACTCTAAATTGACCGTAGGTGTGAGTGTGAATGTTCAGGTGTGTGAATGTGAGTGTTCAGGTCTGTGTCTATGTGTCAGCCCTGTGATGACCTGGCGACTTGTCCAGGGTGTACCCCGCCTTTCGCCCGTAGTCAGCTGGGATAGGCTCCAGCTTGCCTGCAACCCTGAAGAACAGGATAAAGCGGCTACAGATAATGAGATGAGATGCCGACACGTCTGGAATTGTGGTAAACAAAAAAAGTGTTAAATTGTCTCATATTTTGGATTCTTTAAAGTATCCAGCGTTTCCCTTGATGATGCTTTGCACACTATTAGCATCATCTTAACCAGCTTCATGAGGGAGTCACCCGGAATGCTTTTTAATTAACAGGTGTGCCTCATCAAAAGGTAATTAGTGGACGAGTTTCTCGGCTTTTTAATACATTTGAGTTCAAATAGTAAAAATACAGTAAATAGCCCGATTCCACAACTGTAGTAATCCATATTATGTCAAGAACCGCTCAACTAAGTAAAGAGAAATGAGTCCATCATTACTTTAAGACGTGGAGTGACTTTAATTCATAAAAATAAGAAAAACCATTGAATTAGAAGGTGCGTCCACACTTTTGACTGATGCTGTACATGTAGTTTAGTTTATTATAGTTCTTGTAGCAACTAATGGAAAGTTCTAGAGAAATCTGAAAAATTTCTAAATATATTCTGAAATTATTTTGGCTTTGATGGATAAGACTATTGAATATTACAGAAGTGTCATGTTTTGCAGATGTTCTGTAACAAAAATATAAATCACAGTAATTTGGATCAGATGTTGTTCATCAACTTGTGTCTGTTTGTCTTGTAGGAAATAGACAGAATATGGCTTTCAAGCAAATTATTCAACCAGGACTTGCCGTAAGTATTGAAATTACAGGACGTGCATGAATGCAACAGTCCCACAGTATTTTCAGGTCTTTTGCTCAGAAGGTGTTGATCATGTTGAGTATCAGCAGCTCTGAGAGCAGTGCCGTCTGCACATCACAGGTTTATATTAATGCACTCGTTCTAATAGGTTATTGTGTCTTTAGTAATGATTATGGAAGGCATCTCCAGTGTCAGTGTTCTGTGCAACAGTCAGTAGATTTTCAGGCACAGGAGAGCACTTTTCATTTCTTAGTAAAACTGGACCAATAATAACAGGAACTAAACTCATTTTGCAGATGTTCTGCAACAAAAATACAACTATAAACTGGTAAAAAGTACAGTATGCTCTCTCATTAATAAAATGTATCTCTCTGGCAAATTGCTGTATCTGCCCTGGCAATCACATACTGCCTTCAAACTTGATGAAACGCCTCAGAGAAAGCACAGGCAGTAGAGTTCCCAGAGAACAAATGATACGGCTGAATTCCTTAAAGCTCATAGGCAACGGTTTTAATTTTATGCACATTTGAAACTTTGTTTAAAAAAATCCTCTGTAATTTTCTTCTGGTCCCAAGAAGTATTGTTAATAAGTAATCATTAAAATAAGTTAGCGCGGATCGTGGCGAGTTTCTGTTCGGCTGTTTCCGTGACCACTCAGTGTGACGTCATTTAAGCCAAACAAACCGCTTGAGTTGAGTCCACTTCCGTGTATTTTCATTGCCGTTCGGCTTGATTACAGACGTGCGTTCAGGAATTTCCCCCCCCCAAAAAAACATGCCTTATTGCTGTGCAGTGAACTGTAACAACGGGACCGGTTCAGGAATCCATGGTATGATTCAATTCAGATGAGTCAAATTAAATGATTCAATGGGATTGATTCAATTTAATTATTAAAGATTGGTCACTTAACACCAATCTACATATACATAAGCATAATACACCTACACCACGTTCTATTATAGGGATTGTGTGTGATCGGAGTCGGCCGAGTCGCCATCCGATTCCGAGGCCGCACGGTCAAACCAGTGAGCCACGTTCACAGATTGATTCACAACAGCCATAGGTTCATACATATATGGTTTCACCTCTCAATATTCAATTTGGAGAGTTCCTGCTTCAAAATCACCATCGCTTTCAGACATTTTACACGACCAAAGTCCGTACATGTGTGCTCGGTTCACAAGTAAACACAGAGCTGCTCCCGCTCTGTTTGGCTTAAATGACATCATGATGACGGTCCCCTGGCGGTGAAAGTGCGCATAAGTGAGATGTAAACAAACCTTCAGAAACTGGGCAAAACAGTATATTTTAACCGTTTTATTCAATTTTAGGCTGCAAATTGGACACCAGGAAGATTGAATTCACTTTTTGGGTCGTTCTTCTAGACCAGGGGTCGGCAACCTTTTTGCCATGTAGTTCCAACTAGAAATTTTCTTGTTAGTTAGTGTGCTATTCAAATAGGTGTTAACTATGTGTAATTAGACACCACACATTTTAGACGGATATGGATATTTAATGCATTGAGCAAATGTAAAACACCATTGCACTTGTTTTATGCCATTAACCTCATACACTTTAACCCACTTTATGCCAGTTGTTTGCTGCACCCTTACGTTTTCTGCCATTTCACCAATTCGTAGCTCAACAGTTCTGGGTGATATGGGCATGTCTTTTATTCTTGATTTTATTGTCTCTTTATTTGGTAGCCCCTCAAAAAGGCTATCCGAGCTGGAGAGAAAGGCCTCCTTAATGTATTCACCGTCTGTGAATGGCTTTCCATGTTTAGCTATGCAGTGAGAAATTATATAGCTCGCTTCAGTGGCATTGTTTTTAGCTGAGGCAAAGACTTTTGAAGTGTGGGCTTGCTTCCCATATCCGCACACTGCGCGTGAGATTGAGTCGTCCCTATCTGCCTGATCTTTGAAAGTC
Organism: Neoarius graeffei; assembly: GCF_027579695.1. NCBI lineage: Eukaryota > Metazoa > Chordata > Actinopteri > Siluriformes > Ariidae > Neoarius > Neoarius graeffei. Next base: position 9,886,611 of record NC_083585.1, read on the forward strand.
TTTTTGTGCTTTGCCTCGAAATAACGTTTAACACTGGATGTTCGACACACAACACTTTCAAAACACAATGTGCACACAGCACGGTCCCTCTGAGAAATGAGCCCATATTCTTTGGTCCACGAGGAGAGTAAAGCCGAACTGTCGGCTTCTTTGCCATCTTGGCGCAACTGCTGCATCAAGTGGGCCCATCTCATGAGAAATATGGGGAGGGGGCAGTGTTGCCAGATTGGGCAGTTTTAAGAGCATTTTGGCGGGTTTTGAACATATTTTGGGCTGGAAACCGTCAGCAGTATCTGGCAACACTGGGAGGGGGGCGCTATATTGTGTAGTCATGCTAAAAGAGCAGGCTCGCCATGCAACAGCCAATGACCATTCAAGATGACGTTTGAACATTTTTAATGTGTTGAATAATTAGGTTTGTGTATCATCGTCAGTGTGCCGCTGGAAATTCCTCGGCGTGCCAGTTGTGGCACGCGTGCCTAGGGTTGCTGACCCCTGTTCTAGACAATAAAGTTGATATTCTACATTTCACCTCTGACCGTTGCCTATGACCTTTAAAGTGTTAATTTAATTTAATTAATCATATTTGTCACCATTCATAAGGTAAGCACTGTTTACACACATTAGTTGACCATGTGGTTGCTTGTCCTCCAGGAGATACTTGGCACTGTGTGTGGGTGAAACTCGGGTACGGATTGACCTGCAGGAGCCTCTCAGGCCACAAGTAACCCAGAATCCTGATGGAAGTCCCACCAAGTCACCGCTTAGTCCTTCAGTGCTGCGCTTTCTCTCCCAGGTAGGCTTCTGAACACACACAAGCTTCTCACTGAGTCTCTGTGATCTGTTGGCACATCCTTCTCCTCTGTTTCCTCGGCAGCTGCTGTCGCTCCACGTTGGCTCTTTGAATGTGATGGTGCTGAACTTGCTACTGCCGGAGTCCCTCTGGCACATGACGAGCACAGCCATCACTCTACTGCTCAATCACCAGTGCAAGAGGTACAAATATGTCTTGCTTCATGTTATTTGAGGGAATACTCCAGTGTTTTATGTAGATCTCATGTAGTCCCGTTATCACCCCCAAGAGGAAATGTTCCCTGTTGGGTCTGGATCCTCTCAATGTTTCTTACTCTTGTCATCTCAGGGAGTTTTCCTTGCCACTGGGGTTTGTGGAGATTAGATTGGGGGGAAAAATGCAGGAGTATTCCTTTAACATCCAATCCTATATATTATTATTATTTTTTTTTTTTGGGAAATGACCAAAGACTTGTGCTGAGTTGAGAGCTCATGCTGTATTTTTTAGGTTGGCCTGGGACATGACTGTGGGACAGATCAGCAGTAAAGTTTTAAAAAGCAGCAGGCTGGTATGTGCACTTATATTCTTTATTCATTTATTAGAGCTGGTTCCCGGCCACAGAGGAAGCCCATGTCTGATTTAAAGTTCATTTCAAATGTTGTTTTAATTGTCGCCTTGTTCTATCTGTAGCAAATGTGACCCTTCATATCTAGTTAATTTCTTGTATAAAGGACATTTATTTAATGCACTGTGTGGATTAAACTAATGTCCTCAGTCATTTGAAGCTGCATATTGGGTCTGTCCCCTGTCTGCAGGACACGTGTCTGGCGGAGGTGTCTCTGGGCCTGGCTATGAGTGGCAACGTGAGCCTGCCTGACTTGCGCCCGGGGCAGCTGGCACTCAGCGTGAGGACTCTGCTGGCAGAACTGCACGAGGGGCTTTTCCACTCTCAGCTGCTGCTTCCGAAAGGAACCTGTACTCCAGAGACCGATATGTCTTCACCAGGTGGGTCTACACCAGGGACGTGGACTCAGGCCAGGGCTATTCAGCTTCGCTTAATTATACATGGACACGGACGATGTAAAAATCTCCAACCAAACATAAAGCTTACTAAAAAAAAAAAAGGATTAAACAGAATTCTGCTATGAATATTGACAGTGTAATTTTACTTAAGCTCCTGTTAGATGGACCAGTGTTTTATGTCATGTAAGTGAGAGCTGATTTGGTTTTTATGTTAGTTAGTTTATATCCTCCTTAAAGTGCCATTCCACCATTGGATGTATTCTTTGGCATAAAATACAATATATTGTATGACAACATGACTAGACAGAAATCTTTTAGCTTCAAAATGATATATCAAACATAATTTTTTGACAACGACAAGTATATTAATTTTGCGACCAAAGTCACCTACCCTTTTAATTTCCGTGCGGTAGTGAAACGTGATGTCATCGGCAGGTTCCCCTTCTTGTGTACCACGTGTCGGTCTATTTTTAGACCAGGAAACCCCCAAAGTGAGGGTGTCATTTCTCCTCATATATGGGGGCCAAAAAAATTGCGAAAAATTGAGTTAATCTTTCAGTTAGCTAGATTTATTGGTATTAGCTAGATTTATTGGTATTATTTTTATCGCGTTCTATCCGCCATTGCTGATATGTGCCACGTCACACGGTACGCAAGAAGGGGAACCTGCCGATGACATCACGCGTGGAAATTAAAAGGGTAGGTGACTTTGGTCGCAAAATTAATATACTTGTCGTTGTCAAAAAATTATGTTTGATATATCATTTTGAAGCTAAAAGATTTCTCTATCTAGTGATACCATTTATATATGTTGTCAAAATATATTGTATTTTATGCCAAAGAATACATCCAATGGTGGAATGGCACTTTAAGTCTTCAGTTTGTTCTCTGAAAAGAGGGATGGTGGCAGGTTAAAAAAAAAAGCGTGTGGGGGGGGGGAGAGACAAAGCAGGGGCCCAACTGTCTCGTCTGTGTATTCTTATTTGCTTTTACACTAAGTGTACTGATTAAAGTGTTACTAATTAACTGGCACACGGTTGCACGTGTTATAATTACCGCAGACTGCTCATATTTGCCCCGTAGGTTTCTACTTGAAAGAGCCAAGCTGAAGTTTTATGGCAAGAACATGAGCCAAATAAAAGCAGGTTTATTTATTTATTTATTTTCATCTCCCAGAACACACAGAAGATCAGTATATCCAGATGGAAACAGTAGAGAAGATTCACCAGATGATTCCCCAGAAAGTCAGTGTGGAGTTTGAGAACACTAACATTACCCTCTCTATGCACAGCCAGAAGAGGTGAGTGGACGGGTTTATTTTGTGTGGATTTGTTCTGTTTTCTTGCTGACCCTCCTTGTTTGGTTTTTAAGGCACCTGAACTGGACACTGAAATCTTTAAAGCTTGACTATGACTGTGATGAGGAGCAGCTTCCCCTGAAAGGGTTCGTTCCTGAGCTTAAATTCCCCCACAGCCATTTAGAGCTCCTGCTGGAGGGTAAGCAGGGATCTCTCTCTCTCTTTCTCACACACACACACACACACACACACACACCGTGTCAACTATCTGTTGAGCATTTTGAGCTGCTATCTTTTTATGCAATTGTCTTTTTCTCTCTGTAGATGGCCTTCTTCTCTCACAAAGCCGGCAGCGGATTATATGTCTCACTTCACTAAAAACTGCGCTGCAGGTGAGCTGCTCTGGTTCAGGCTCATGGCTTTTATCAGATCTACACTTTCAATCCAACAAATATTTAGTCTTTGTGTAATTTATGTTTGTCCGGTCTTTGAAGGTGACCTCAGCGGATATCTGTGGCTCCGTGACGGTCAGCACATGCATTATTCACTACCGCCAGCAGGAGTTCTCCCACTGGCTCGACTTGTTCTCATGGGAGCAGCTTATTCATAGGAAGGCAGCACACAGAAAAAAGTAAGAAGACGAGTATTTATGATACGTCAGTATTTACAAACGTCTGTTCGAAACAAAATAATTTAAAACATTTTTTCGTTTAAAAAAACATTTTATTTTAGTAGTAGCATTAGCTAGCACTGTCGCTCAGTATCTGCATCATGTCACTTAGCTGGGATTTCAAGGTATCGTTGACTTTTTATATTTGTCCTGCAGGCGCCTCCCTCTCCTGGATGTCCCTGTGAGATTCAGCTCTACTGTGTCAAATGTTAATGTGTCTATTCAGCTGGGAGACACTCCACCCTTTGCTCTGGGTTTCATTTCTGTCAGTGCAGGTAGGTACAGCAGATAAAGATCCTCTGGATGTGTTCAGTTGGCTTTGCAGTGCTACTTGCGTTTACAATGGGCGAGAACTTTTAATAAAATTGACCTTTAAAGAATACTAAGAGAAATCTACTGTACAGCATTCCCTCATGGATATGTTTGGTTAATATATACAGTGCTGAGCGTAAATGAGTGCACCCCTTTTGAAAAGTAACATTTTAAACAATATCTCAATGAACACAAACAATTTCCAAAATGTTGAAATGACAAAGTTTAATATAACATCTGTTTTATTAGGGTGGTGCAAAAATGAGTACACCCCACAACAAAAACTACTACATCTACAGCGGTGCTTGAAAGTTTGTGAACCCTTTAGAATTTTCTAGGTTTCTGCATAAATGTGACCAAAGACGACGACAGATTTTCACACAAGTCCTAAAAGTAGATAAAGAGAACCCAGTTAAACAAATGAGACAAAAAGATTATACTTGGTCATTTATTTATTGAGGAAAATGATCCAATATTACATATCTGTGAGTGGCAAAAGTATGTGAACCTCTAGGATTAGCAGTTAATTTGAAGGTGAAATTAGAGTCAGGTGTTTTCAATCAATGGGATGACAATCAGGTGTGAGTGGGCACCCTGTTTTATTTAAAGAACAGGGATCTATCAAAGTCTGATCTTCACAACACATGTTTGTGGAAGTGTATCATAGCACGAACAAAGGAGATTTCTGAGGACCTCAGAAAAAGTGTTGTTGATGCTTATCAGGCTGGAAAAGGTTACAAAACCATCTCTAAAGAGTTTGGACTCCACCAATCCACAGTCAGACAGATTGTGTACAAATAGAGGAAATTCAAGACCGTTGTTACCCTCCCCAGGAGTGGTCGGCCAACAAAGATCACTCCAAGAACAAGGTGTGTAATAGTCGGCGAGTTCACAAAGGACCCCAGGGTAACTTCTAAGCAACTGAAGGCCTCTCTCACATTGGCTAATGTTAATGAGTCCACCATCAGGAGAACACTGAACAACAATGGTGTGCATGACAGGGTTGCAAGGAGAAATCCACTGCTCTCCAGAAAGAACAGTGCTGCTCATCTGCAGTTTGCTAAAGATCACGTGGAGAAGCCAGAAGGCTATTGGAAAAATTTTTTGTGGATGAGACCAAAATAGAACTTTTTGGTTTAAATAAGAAGTGTTATGTTTGGAGAAAGGAAAACACTGCATTCCAGCATAAGAACCTTATCCCATCTGTGAAACATGGTGGTGGTAGTATCATGGTTTGGGGCTGTTTTGCTGCATCTGGGCCAGGACGGCTTACCATCATTGATGGAACAATGAATTCTGAATTATACCAGCGAATTCTAAAGGAAAATGTCATGACATCTGTCCATGAACTGAATCTCAAGAGAAGGTGGGTCATGCAGCAAGACAACGACCCTAAGCACACAAGTCGTTCTACCAAAAAATGGTTAAAGAAGAATAAAGTTAATGTTTTGGAATGGCCAAGTCAAAGTCCTGACCTTAATCCAATGGAAATGTTGTGGAAGGACCTGAAGCGAGCAGTTCATGTGAGGAAACCCACCAACATCCCAGAGTTGAAGCTGTTCTGTACGGAGGAATGGGCTAAAATTCCTCCAAGCCGGTGTGCAGGACTGATCAACAGTTACCGGAAATGTTTAGTTGCAGTTATTGCTGCACAAGGGGGTCACACCAGATACTGAAAGCAAAGGGTCACATACTTTTGTCACTCACAGATATGTAATATTGGATGATTTTCCTCAATAAATAAATGACTAAGTATAATAATTTTGTCTCATTTGTTTAACTGTGTTCTCTTTATCTACTTTTAGGACTTGTGTGAAAATCTGATGTTTTAGGTCATATTTATGCAGAAATATAGAAAATTCTAAAGGGTTCACAAACTTTCAAGCACCACTGTAGCACTTTGTATGGCCTCCATGATTTTTAATGACAGCACCAAGGCATGGAATGAACAAGTTGGCGACTTTTCGCAACATCAGTCTTTTTCCATTCTTCAACAATGACCTCTGTTAGTGACTGGATGCTGGATGGAGAGTGATGCTCAACTTGTCTCTTCAGAATTCCCCAAAGAAAATAATTTCTTTACACCACAAAGGTGAAGGCTACAAGAAGATCAGCAAAGCTTTACTTATCAGTCAGAATACTGTCACAAAAGTGGTACAAAAATTTAAGAAAGATGGAACTGCAACCATCTTGGAGACGTCCAGGTCGTCCACAGAAGTTAACACCTCGACAGGAGCGTCTTCTGATGAGAAGAAAATCAGCATGCAAGTTCAGTGCGATTATCTAAAGAAGTAGAAAGCCAAACTGGGGTGACTATTTCCCGTGACACAATACGGCGTACACTGCAGAGGAATGGCATGCATGGATGCCGTACATGAAAGAAGCCTCTCCTAAAACCCAGGCACAAAAAAGCCCGCCTAGAGTTTGCCAGGGCCCATGCTGACAAAGATGAAGACTACTGGGACTCTGTACTCTGGAGTGATGAGACCAAGATAAATGTTTTTGGAACTGATGGCTTCAAAACTGTATGGTGTCGCAAAGGTGAGGAATACAAAGAAAACTGCCTGGTGCCTACAGTGAAACATGGTGGTGGCAGTGTCCTTATGTGGGGCTGCATGAGTGCTGCTGGTGTCGGGGAGTTGCATTTCATTGATGGCATCATGAATTCACAGACGCATTGCTCTATACTGAAAGAAAAGATGCTACCATCACTCCGTGCCCTTGGTCGTCGTGCACTTTTCCAACATGACTAAACGCAGATCTGTTGGATTTCTGAAGAAGAACAGCGTGAAAGTGATTCAGTGGCCAAGTATGTCTCCTGATCTGAACCCAATCGAACACCTGTGGGGAATTCTGAAGAGACAAGTTGAGCATCACTCTCCATCCAGCATCCAGTCACTAAACTTTTCTTCATTGTTGAAGAATGGAAAAAGATTGATGTTGCAAAATGTCGCCAACTTGTTCATTCCATGCCTAGAAGACTTGGTGCTGTCATTAAAAATCATGGAGGCCGTACAAAGTGCTACAGTAGATGGAGTAGTTTTTGTTGTGGGGTGCACTCATTTTTGCACCACCCTAATTTGAGTAAAACTGAAAAATGTGTAATCTAAGTTATATTATTAACCTTACTTTCATGTTAGAAGTTAAACAGATGTTATATTAAACTTTGTCTTGTCAACATTTTGGAACTTGTTTGTGTTCATTGAGATATTGTTTAAAATGTTACTTTTCAAAGGGGGTGCACTCATTTACGCTCAGCACTGTAGATACTTACAGACATGTACACCAATCAGCCATAACATTTAACACCACTGACAGGTGACGTGAATCCTCCTGTCCTTCGGGCTGGTCACCGTCCCATAGTCAGACCCTCCAGGATTTCGAGATGTTGCGATTTGCAACATCAAATTCAACCAATCCCCGCGAATTCAGGGCAATGTTGGATATAATTGCAATCACCGCAACTTTCCCGCAAATTTGACCAATTGTTGGCGTCGTCTTGAGGTGACGTCGACAAACTACCTTCCGCCTTACTTCCGTGTATACGCAGTGTTGCCAGATTGGGCGGTTTCCTGCCCAATTCTACTTTGCGGGCAAAAAATGGCTTGGGCTGGTTGACAAAAATTGGCCGGGTTTGCCATTAGTTCAGCGGGTTTTTATCAGATGTTTATAAATATTTCGCACCAACGTTCTGTATGAGAATGCAGCCAGAGACACTTTTTTATATATATATAGCCTTAGAAGGACTTTGATGCAGCACATTCTATGTACTATCTACGTCCACTAGTCTACATCCAATCCATATTAAACACTTCTGTGACCCAATCAGAGATCGTGGGCATCACACGACACACAGTGCCACTTGTTACGCTCCCTGTAACATTGTCTTTGGTCAACTGAGGCAAGTCATAGACCTAGTTCACCCAGTACCCCTTAGGTATTTTAAACAACCAAAATCGAGCATTGGCCTAAATTAATCATTAAAAATAAACATTAATCTCATTTAAGTATTATTTAAACAAAAAAAAATGTCGATGTAACTGTAAGACTAATATGAATATGTGTAATTTAGTGCAGAAACTGAACTCATAAACTAGTAAATAAGAGTGACTCTTATGTTACATTCAGCCATGCATCGTAGCCTAACTTTTTTTTTTTAATTGAAGTATATAAAACAGGTACAATCTAACAAATCCACAAAAATCAGGATGACAGATGAAGAAAATACATGGATGTAGACAAAAATAAATTAAGCAGAATAACTAGGCCTATAAAATTAATAAAACAGAACAGGATAAATAAAAAATAAATAACCTCAGCAATGCAGATGTTAGATATGCATCGTAGCCTAACATCTCATCTCATTATCTGTAGCCGCTTTATCCTTCTACAGGGTCGCAGGCAAGCTGGAGCCTATCCCAGCTGACTACGGGCAAAAGGCGGGGTACACCCTGGACAAGTCGCCAGGTCATCACAGGGCTGACACATAGACACAGACAACCATTCACACTCACATTCACACCTACGGTCAATTTAGAGTCACCAGTTAACCTAACCTGCATGTCTTTGGACTGTGGGGGAAACCGGAGCACCCGGAGGAAACCCACGCGGACACGGGGAGAACATGCAAACTCCACACAGAAAGACCCTCGCCGGCCCCGGGGCTCGAACCCAGGACCTTCTTGCTGTGAGGCGACAGCGCTAACCACTACACCACCGTGCCGCCCCGTAGCCTAACATAGCCTACATAATATTATGCGTGTGCGTCACCTACTGGTGCATGTAGGATTCAGAACACAGCAGATGATTGCAGAGTTATAATCTGATTCAACCATACGTAGCCGAGTACCAGACAGCAGATTTTTCACCTCCAGCACTGACTGTCTCATGTTGCCATTTAGAAGTTGTTTGCATTGTTGTTCGATTTACAAATAGTATACTGGTCTTTAGCTGCATATTTTTACTTTACAAAATAGGCATCAAGTATATTTTACATTTTGGGCGGTTTTAAGTGCATTTTGGCGGGTTTTAAACATATTTTGGGCTGGAAAACGTCAGCAGTATCTGGCAACACTGTGTATATGTTCAAGAGAAGCAGCATGTGCGAGTCAGTGTTTATATAGGCTTAAATTCTGTTACTGAAAGTGTGTTATGTTTACAGTGAAGGACTGTGCGCACTTTATTTTTTACTTAATACAAGAAATTAATGGATGCCAACATTTTTGCCAAAATGGTATTTTATTTTCCATTGTTTAAGCAGCTTCAGTATCATACTGTGAGATTCTGTTCAAATTGTTTTTTTTTTTTTTTCTTCTATGAAGCCTGAGCCATTTATTTTATTAGTTTATAATTATTGTTTAATTTAGTCTTCAGGAGAGACTGCCTGCACACAGTACTAGTATTAATAGTTTTTTTTCTTCCATGAAAGCTGAGGCATTTATATTATATTTTAAGGTAACTTCATGTTGTGCTGTGAGGTTCTCTGCACTTTTAACTTTTGAACCAACAGGTGCATTTGGATAAGTAAAGCCTATTTTTCTGCATTTCTGGAGTTGTGCTAATCTTTTATATTGGTAAAGTTGTTTATAGGACCATTTCTCAGTGTCTTTTTTTGTTTTTTTATCAATAGTTTTTCAGTAATAACAATATTTAACATATCACTCAATTTTAATCACAAAAAGAGAAAATCGCAACAATTTCTCGCAACTTTCACTTCCTCCCGCAATATAATCGCAACAAAAGCCTAAACACCAACTTTCATCGCAATTTTTTGCAAAACCCCCCCCCCCCCCCCCCGCAACATCAGACATTTTAGCCCGCCACAATCACAAAAAAGGCCCGCGAAATACTGGGGGGACTGCATAGTGACTCTTAACAACCAAGCTCACCGTCTTTCCCTGTCTTCAGCCAATCGCGTGGCCTCATTAATTGGAAGGCCTATCAGCTCCTTGATGTTATCGACAAATCTGATCTTTTGCCTGCCATGCTTCCTCTTAACAGCCACTTTTCCTTGCAAAATTATTTCTTCTAGATTGTCACCCTCCCGTCTGGAATGATGACCAAAACACGTCAGTTTGCACAACTGAATACAGTTTAACTGCGATCGCTTTCATACACCGATCTCATTTAGCACCCACTCATTTGTTGAGGGTGAAGTGAATAACACTGACTATCTCATTACAGTGGCACCTGTCAAGGGGTGGTATATATTGGGCATTTGGGCAACAAGAGAACAGTCAGTTCTTGAAGTTAATGTGTTGGGAACAGGAAAAATGGGCAAGTGTAAGGAGCGACTTTGACAAGAACCAAATTGTGATGGCCAAAATGTGATGCAGTGTTCCTCCTAGACATTTTCATTTGAGAGTCAACATGACTCCTAAGTTTTTAATTTTCAGTCATTATTATTATTTTTTTTTGAGAGTCATGGTTCCAGAAGTTTATTCTTCGTTATTTCATTATATTGAACAAAGAATGGAAAAATCTAGAGTTGTTTTTCCTTTATTTCAGTTTCTAACTTCTGAAAAACACCATTGTACACTTTAATCTTTCAAGCAAAACTCCGAAATACTGTTATTTTTGATGCAGAAATAACCAGTCAAATAACAGTCTTACAGTACAGTCATTTTCGTTAGACCAGTTTATCAATTCCATGCTTTTTTAGTTTAGAAAGTAATGCAGGAAGAGTCTCTTCAAAAAGTATAGCGGACGAGACAAGACACGGGCACAAGCAGGGGAAAAAAGGAGGGAGAGGGAGAGCAGGAATGCGACCGCCTTCCGTGGAAGCATGGAGAGGGAAAAAAAATCTCAATGTTATTCACTTCACCTGTCAGTGGGCATAACCTTTATGGCTGATGGGTGTGTGCAGTACATACAGTACCAGTCAAAAGTTGGGGTATGAAAACTGATGAGACTGGACTGTTATGCAACACACCAGTATTTTGGAATTGGCCTGATTTACTGCCATCTTTTCCATATGCACGGTTTGTATTTGAAAAAGGAGCCGAGAGTGTTGCAGGTTTAAGGTACGTCAGTTCCATGTACTGAACACTTCTTCTTTTTCAACTCCGCCAAGGTTAAATATAGTTTTCCATTCTCTGGGACCTGGACATAATGGCACCTGAATATTTTGCACTTGTTGTAAATTTCATATGATTCTAAAAAAAGCATTGCTAAATATCAACATCTTTTTCCCTTTCTGGTGTTTCTGTGAATGTTCCCGTTTCCACACAGAACTGCAGCACTCTGTGGACTCCGTTAAACAAGATGAAAACCTGACCGTGTCCCTGGACCATTTCTGGTGGAGAGTGGGCCAAGGCTCTCACATCCAGCAAGCTCCTCATCCACCAGGCAAACATGTGTGGGGAGAGGCACTCATCATAGACTCCTTCACACTGCAGGTTTAAAAAAAAATAGTCTTACACATTCAGCATTTATTAAATTAGGTCAGCATCCATTACATTGTACTCTACAGAAGAAAGTCTTTTCATTGCTGTAGATGTTGTATGATAAACATTGTGTCTTTCTTGCATCTGTTTCATATTCTTGTTAGTACGATATCTCAAGAATGAGTGTGTGATTGTTTGTATGAAATTATCATTGTGTCAAATTTTGATTTTGGAATTAATCGAAACAGGGTCAAGGTATATTTTAAGGTTGAGTCAAATTCGTAACAAAGGTATCATGTCGGCTAGAGTTCTACTTCTTGCATCTAGAGTCTTTTAAAGGGAGAGTCCTTGGCATTTAATGAAATATAAACTGTCTGGAAGACTTTCTTTAGCACACACTGTAGTTGCATGGATTAAAGTTTTCCGTCGTGTGACGGATTTCCGTCAACTGAACTCTCCCAAGGCCAAATGTGAGGTCGGTGCTGATCCGAGGAGAATTAAAATGACGGGTGGTTGGGTAGAGATTGGGTTATAACACTGATGTGTTGCAACACCATCAACTATCAGCAGGGTTTATTTAACTTTTTTGTTTTTGAGCCATGCTTTGTGTCGTTCATTTCCTATGTTTGATCATGTTTAAACGTTCGCTGTCTACCGTGCGGCATTAAAAAAAACATGCGCTGTCAAAATTGGCAAAATACATTCCCATGTGCTTGGCGTGCTTGTGTCTGACCATTTCTGTTTTGTATTAAATTAAATCTTCCCAAAATGACTTAGTTCAAACCTGGACATATAGAAATGGAGCATGTAAAAAAAAAAAAAAAAACGAAAAAATAAACCCTGGAAAGCCCGCTCCTCTGCTTCAGCCAGACTTGAAGACCCGACGGTGCAATGCTTGCAGACTGTCAGAAGTAATTAGACCTAAATTTATAGCTAACAAATCAGCAGACGCCCCAACAATTATTATTTTCGTTAGGCCAATGTGTAAGGTATGTTAGAACCGTGCCTTATAGCCTACGTTATATCACAATTTAAAGGACGTTTGAGGAGTTGGAGGCTGCGAGCGCAATGATGTTCCGACATGCGCTAAACTTTATTCCCTGAAAATCATACACCAGCGTTCAATGCCCCAAACAGTCAAAATGTCTCGAAGACTACGGTTAAATAATAATCATAGCCTACTAAGTTAAATTACGTCAAAACATCTGTTTCTGGCCTATGAAATGATGGAGGAAAATGAGAACGAACGCAAAGTAGATAGCAGCCAACTTCACGTGATCTTTTAGGTAACTTAACACTCGTGTTGGCCACAATATTTCTCTTAATAAAATCTTGAATTGTTTTTGAAGTCGTATTCAACACAAAGTAAGGTCAGATTTTAATTTTAATTTAAGCGAAGATCCAAACTTTTTTCTATATTGACGTCGAGCAGAGGAGCATGTCGTCATTCTGCTTTCGGTTTCGGCAGCATGGATGTGCTTTACATGAAAGAAGGCACTGATGTGTCTGCCATCGATAAAGGTGTAAAACAAGTGGAGGTGGGCTTGGCTGTACGAAATGGGTGAAAACGGAAAGCCATTTAGTTCATGGTGCAAAAAACTAAACATTCCAGGTGCTTGCATTTGTGTGGTTTGCCATAAAAAAATAATATACGGAAGCAATGGAAAGAAAGTGCAGTAAATTGAATATATTAATCCATTAATTAATTGATAGTTATCAGTTCTAAGTTAACCATTCTCAGAATTTCATCAAAATCCACCCACCCATAACCCCCCCCCCTCGTAAATTTTCAGTCAAATAATAATTTTTTGCTTTAATCCATGTAGTTTTTATTATTTATGTGTTGTCTGTCTGAATTGGCAGGGCAGCTTCAGTACTTCCCACAGTGTGGACTCCAGTTCCTCAGCCAGCGTCTGTGTGGAGTCCAGTTTGCAGGGCCTGCAGTTGGAGCTGTCGGAGACCTGTGCTCTGTGCCTCTCTCGTCTGTTCTCCGTCCTTAAGCTGGGCCAAGCTCAGGATTCACTCACTCCAGCAGGAGAGTCAGCATCTCGCTTGCCTCTAGTTTTGAAACTTCAGCTCAACTTGCAGGATGTCAACATGTTCACGCTCTCGAATGTAGCAGGTGAGTATAGCTGGGAAGCTTCATGGCTTACAGCTCTTTCTGTAACAGCCTGCTTAATAACTATAATTCTGCTTCTGGTGGTGTAGGAGCCGTGGTGTTTCGGGTGGATGAAGTAGGAGCCAACAGCTCTGCCGAGAGCTCGCAAGTATTAGTACACGGTGTGGCTTTGTCTGTACTGAAATCACTCAGCGAGAGCACGGAGCCATGCTGCCCTTCGGACCAGGCCTGCAGCCCTGTTCTCAGTCTCAGCAGCCTCACTGTGGCCTACCAGAACAGCAGCCACACCCTGGAGGTACCTCACCGACACACACCAACTCCATGTTCCTCTTTCTCCCATATACGATGTTTATGTAGTGATATTTATTTTGAATCGCATTTTACCAGTGGTGGATGTGGTGTTACTTTAAATTGTTTTTATATTTACCTTTTAGTAATTAGAGGTTCTTTCTCTTGCAAAATTACAGAAAATGTCATTTTTACACAATCCTGTTGCTTAAAACGCTTGCAGTCCTTGTGCCAGGACTAGCATGCTCCGATTCATGGCTACTGTCGTGAATAAATGTTTAATTCCAAAAAAAGCTCCTTAGTAAGACGCTACTCCTACTGAACATTACATGAAGGCTGATTTACAAATGTAAAGTTTAAATCAATTTGTTTCTTCCCATTTTAATCACGTGTTTCTCATTTACTTTGTGCACAGATGCAGAGTGAAAATGCCCTGGCCCTGCAGTGGACGCCGTCTGATCACATGTTTCTGTATCAGCACGTGTGTGAAAGTCGAGGCTGCTGGAGCACACTGTGTGCAGTGCTGGGCATAAAGCAGAAAGAAGTTCCCTTACCCTCTCCACCCTCTTCTGCTATAAGAAGCCTCAACGTGCACTTTGTTCTGGCTAACACCCAGCTCACCGCACATGTCACGGAGAAGAACTTCATTGTTTTGCGTGCTGAAGCTCTGTCAGTTTCCAAGCAGCCAGGAGCCACTCACCTCAAGTCTCTTCAGGTGGTGCTTAACTTCGATGGCAATGACATTTTTACGTTTTCTGAGCCAGAGGTAAACATGCTCGATAATTCAGATGAGCTACAGCAGTACCGCAGTCGCTTCCCGTTCCTGTCAACGTCCCACAACCGTGCTTGGCTCTTTTCCTTCCCTGTGCTCGCTGTGGAATTCCCATACCAGTACAACTTTTCCAGCACTTTTGACAAGACTGTGAGTGCCCAGAAATGGCTCAAGAGCCTCCACAGAACTGGTTCCACCGAGCCTGAGCACCTTCCTCCAGATCTCCTCTTCAACGTAGGCCAGTTCTCCTTTGTCTTTCTGGACGACGTGTTCGAGATCAAACTGCGTGACAACTATGAGTTGATGAAAGATGAGAGCAAGGAGAGTGCTAAACGCTTGCAGCTACTTGACCGCAAAGTAGCTGAGCTGCGCAGGATGCACGGTGAACTGCTACCAGCGCGCAAGATCGAGGAGCTGTATGCCTCACTGGAGCGCAAGCACATCGAAATCTACATCCAGCGCTCACACCGCCTCTACGCCAGCACCCCGATGCGCAAGGCACTGCTCACGTGGACTATGGCAAAATTGGAGCTGGTGGCATTGGCTGATCACTCGCTGCATGGGCATGAACATATGCTTGAGCTGCTCTGTGAGATCGACAGTGTCAGTCCCTTTCCCAGAGAAGGATTGCCTCTGGTGGTGCAGTGGTGCCGCGCTGTCTCGTTCAAGATTAGCGCGTTCTTGGGTCAGTATTATTGTTATCTCACCAGCTGTAGCTATTGCCATCACACGGTGTCCGTCCATCCACAATTCACAAAAATCACTACTCCTCCCTGAGTTTTCAGTGGGTTTTGATTCTGATTGTTTTGTTTGGAAGATCTAATTGTTCTCCTGAAGAACAACTTGGCTAATTATAAACGAGTCTGGTTTCTCATGGTACGGTTGTGTGAGCTACTGCATCGTTGGCGCTCTGGTTTCTATCCCCCGCTGGCCGAAAGGCCCAAAGGGGGATTGTGTCATGGCGATGTCCGTCCGTCCGTCCCAGGAACCTTCTGAAATCGACTCCTCTCTCAATTTTTGGAGGAATTTCACAAAACTTTGCAGGATTCGTTGTTATATGTCGGTAATACACATATTGCAATTTCGTTCAATTCAGTTGCGTTTTACCAGGGTTATGCAGAGATTCCTACTAGTACGGATTGGCTGTATTTTGTATGGAAAAGTTACGTAAATACGATGTTATTCTGTACGAAATTATTATAAAGTCTTAAATTCCAGTGAGTTGTTTTTAAATGTCCAAGTGACTTTTTCAATCCATGTGCGATTCACGGCTATTTATTTTTACGACAACCGCACATGCTGTGTGTGACATGCGCAGATTCCGCACATTTGTTCGCGCTATTTTCGATACGTTAGAATGGCCGTGCGTTACACCCAGTCAGAAGGGCAATGGATACGCGCACTGCAAACTGTGTAGAACTGACATTAACATCACTCATGGTGGTCGCGATGACTGCAGGCGGCATGTCAACTACAAAAAAAAACATATGGAGTATGCTGAAATGGCGAGTCAGGCGGAAAGTAAATCTGGGGGTATCCAGCAGTTTTTTACGAAATCTGTGGATGAAAAGACACGGAACGTGACACGTGCTGAAGCGGTGATGGTTGACCTGTGCTTGGAGTTGAACTTGCCAATTAGTGCCATGAAATGTGAGTTAAACTTATTCAGTTTCTTTTTACGTCTGATTTTTATTCACTGAAATATCAAACACTGGCTGGACTTCTTTAATTCAAAGTCTTTTCAGTGTTGCAAGTGCAAATGTACATGTAGTATGATCAAAAACAGAATTTTATGATCAGTGCTGTTGGGATTGTGGCAAAAAATTGATCATTCCACTGTTTTAAATACAATTATAAATGTCATTTTATTCAATGTCTCTTCTGAAGCATTATGCTGAAGTATTTATATATTGGGACATTATGATAACAATGTCGGACTCTCTTTGGCATGAAATAAGAAATTTTTTTTTAATTTTATTAGAATCCGTTAACAGGAACATTTTGCCAGGCAATATAATATAATACTTTTGAGGAGTTAAAGTCAATACCAATGATTGGTAGTCGACCGTAATGTCTGCAAACAGGGAACACTATTGTATTTAGAAAAATGTGATATATTGTATGCTCTAGAAATTTGTTGAGTGGAAAATCAATTGAGATGGCTGCTCGCGTTTTGTTTATTCAATTCACACAAAACAGTTCTTTTTAATAATTTAAATATTAAACATATTGGTATATACACCTCTTTATAATGGCAATGCGCATAAATTAATGTTGCTGAAAGTCATTCCAAAATACTGAAAAATGTTTTCAAGAATACTGAAATTCAAAATTTAGGGTAGGCATCTCTGGTTATGGCCGAGTTGCCAGCGGGGGACATCGTGCTCTCAGAGCACTCTTGTTACACTTATGTACTTCATATTATGTGTCTGTCATATGTGTAATGTGCTTATGAAGGTGCGTTCTGTTTCTTCTTTTTTGTTAACTGGTTATCTTTCATTTCACTTTTGGTGTAGTGAGGATCCGAGATTACCCACGATACCTATTTGAGATTAGGGATTGGGAGCTGTCAGGGCGTCTTATAGGGACAGAGCAGGATGGACAGGTGCGTGGACGGCGCAGGGAGGTGATCCAACTTGGCCAACCTTGGGGAGACGTGACTGTTTACCGGAACATGCCTCCTCTCAAATTCTACTATGATGTCACCTGTGAGTTTCAATATATTCATTTTCACATTATACTTGACAGACTGTGAAAAGTTTGAGGACAATATTCTCTTTTCTTTAGCAAACATATCACTTTATACAATTGTATGGGGGCCGTGCTGGGACCCAGCGTGGACTCTGATTGGCCAGGCAGTGGATTTATTGACCAAGCCCACTGCTGACCCCTCTCCTCTTCTGGCCTGGTGGGATAAAAGCAGGCTGCTCTTGCATGGACGTTGGTGCATGGACATTGAACAAGCCAACCTGCACCAGCTTGCCACTGAGGTACTGCCAGTAAGCTTTTTGGTCTTGCGTTGCGGTTAAGAATACAGTCTTGCTCATGGAGTCATTTCACTGAACCCACATACTTTTACAGGACCCTTATAACACTACAGAAAACATGCACTGGGAGTGGAGCAAGCTCAGTTTTGACTGGAACCCTGGACAGTTTGTCTTTAACGGTGACTTGGATGTCAATGTCAGGACCGCCTCAAAGTGTGTAACGTTTTTTTTTTCTTTTTCTTTTATTGAGGTTTGCAACAATAAATACATAAATAGCAAAAGTGGCAGGAGAAGAATACAGGGCAAAGCCCCAATTAACATTAACATATTTAATGTTAATATGTGTAACAAAACATATTTAGATGATTAAAAACAAGAAAAACAATAAATATAAAAAATAATTATCAATTGACTAGGTAACAAAAATATCCAAGTTAAATAAATGTGCCCGGTATGAGTACAATCTTGAATTATAATGGCTACGAAGTAGTTTTTTGAACTCAGGAACTGACGTAGACTGCTTTATATAACTGGGGAGACTGTTCCATAATTTTATAGTTCGAGGAAAATATGAGTTAGTGAAATAAATCTTGCTTATGCGACGCAAGAGGACAAAAGTTGTTAAAATCATAGTTACGAGTTCTATAATGGCTGGTTGCAGGTGACAAAAAATTGACAAAATTTGCTGTTATTATCCCAACCTTGAATTTGAATAGGAGGACTAAGTCATGTATCTCCCTATGAAATTCTAGAGGGAGTAAATTTAGCTTACACAGCCTGTCATTGTATGTTAACTCTACGGCCGGATAGTTTAGAATAAACTTTGTGGTGCAACGCTGGATGTTTTCCAACAGCTTTCGATGTTTAACTATAATAAGGGGACCACAAAGGCGATGCATATTCTAATATTGGCCTAACTAAAGTCATATACAGTAACTGCCTAGTTGATACATCGTAAATATCACGCCCACAAACGCGCTTCACAAGACCTAACACTTTGTTTCCCTTAGCACAAAGTTCCTCAATATGGGTAGCCCACGTGAGCTTATTAGAAACAACCACCCCGAGATCGAAAGTTTCAGAGGCTGTTTCCAATACCTTCCCAGCTAGTTGATGATTATTTGGAGTCCCTTTACGTGATCTCAGCTTTGACATGTGCAAAACCTTGCATTTAGAGATGTTAAACTGCATGCCATAATCCATACTCCAGTCATGGAGACAGTTCAAGTCGCTCTGCAAAGAGACGCCGGAACTTGCAGATTCAATAGGGCAATAAAGCTTGCTATCATCTGCAAAGAGGGTGAGGCTCGACCCGTACTCAAGATACCTTGGCATATCGTTAACATGTATCAAAAACAATAATGGACCCAAGATGGATCCCTGAGGGACTCCAGAAGTGACGGGCAACCACTCCGAAAATGTGCCGTCAAGAACAACCCGTTGATGCCTGTCCGTCAAGTAGCTTTCAAACCACTTTAAAAGCGACTCAGAGACACCATAACAACTAAGCTTGGACAACAGGTTTTTATTTAGGTTTTTAATGACCTAAATTTAAAATCTTAAAACTAGTGATCTAAAAATCCTCTATATTTGGATAAACAGAGTGCTGTTTTTAAATTGCACTTGCTTCCATTTTGATTGCATAATTTCATCTGATTGTTTTAATGTAGAAATGATGTACATTTTTCTAATAATTCCTGGTAAATGTTTAATATTATTTAGAGCACCACTATAGGCAGGAAGCTCAGTCTGTTGAAAATGATCAACTGTAATTGCAATGTCTATCAAAAAATCCCAAATCATTCTGATCTGTGGATATCATATCATATATCGTTGTTTTCAGATATGATGATATCTGCTTCCTGCACCTTCCCAACCTGTGTATGACCCTGGATCTGCAGTGGCTTTGCCATGGCAACCCACATGACCACCACTCGGTTATGTTGTGCAGTGCTGACAGCGTGGCTGACGTCACCTCGGGACAACCGCACGATTCCTACAGGGCCTTCCGCTCAGAAAACCTCAACCTCTCCATCACTATGGAACTTAACCAGAACAGCAGCACAGGTGTTCCTCCCCCACCCCCTCCCCAGGATTTTTGTAGAATATTTCCATCCTCTACATTTGTTGGTACACTGCAGTTACGCCTTGGAATTATTTTATCTACACACAGTGGTGCTATGAGACTTTGAGACTATGATAAAATAGTGTTAAAATGCTTCTAAGTGCGTGTGTCTGGTTTCAGAGCCCTGTCAGCCTCGAATACTCCTGTATAGCAGCACTTTGCGTTGGATGCAGAACTTCTGGGCCACATGGACCAGTGTGTCACGACCCATCTGCAGAGGAAAACTCTTCCACAGCATCCGACCCTCCCGAAAGAAGCTCGGCCAGCACTACAAACAGCTGTCCTACACAGCTTCGTTTCCCCAACTGCAGGTCTCTCTCACACACACACACACACACACACACACACACACACACACACACACACACACACACAAGCATTTTGAAGAAGTGTTCTATGTTTAGACAGACAGATGCAAATACTATTGATAATGTTTCTGGGAAACTGCCTTCTTACAAAGCACTTCACAGAAAAATGGGTCATAATGAGCAGTAAATAATTAAAAATGTATTTAAAACAAGTCAAAATATGCTCTCTATATATGTATTGATAGAATGGAATAAGGTTATTTGTAATGTGATGCACACTAACTGTAGTGTTCAGGGGTTATTTTAGGTGAAAAAACATTCCTCATTGACTTTTATTCCATGATAACTAAATAATTCATCCTTCTGCTCAATAGTTTACGTGCACCGAGGCTAAAGATATTCAGACGCGGTGTTTTGCAGCTCCACACATTTCATGTTTACTATACATTTCCTGTGGTAGGTCATTTAGTGCATCATCTTCATTTCCATAAGAGGTCATTTCAAAATAATCCCCAAGTTATAGATTTATTTCAGATTTTATTAGCTCTATCAGATTTGTAGTTTGTCAAATGTTTACATACACCTTAGTATTTTGTGGCATTTCCATTTTTTTTTTTTTTTTGTTTTGTTTCATCTGACCAGAGAAGATTCCTCCAAATGGCTAGGACTTTGTCCTTATGATCAGCTGAAAGCTTCAGTCTGGCTGTTTTTATGTTGGTCTTGGAGTAATGGCCTTCCCAGCATGCCAGCCCTTCAGGTTATAGTGATCTAGAGCTCTTTTATTGGTAGCTTTACATAATTTGGTACCTGATGCCCCCTATTTCTTTAGCAGTTCTTTGGTTATTGTCTTAGGGTCAATGATCATTCATCCGTGGGAGTTACGAAGCCTGAATGATGCCGTGTCTGTGTGGTGACAAGATTTTTATATTTGCATACAATTGTTTGCACAGATGCTCATAGTGCCTTCTGTTGTTTAATTGAGGAAATTGCTCCTCAAAAGATCGGTGGATTTGTGAAGATCTGTAATTCCCATGCAAACAAAGGTGAAACCACACTGGCTCTGAATGTAGTCCCTTAAATACATCCACTGGTGCACTCCCAGTTCACTCCTAATTTACCACTGGGGAATCAGAAGCTTGTGTTTAGATTAATTTCAAAAAGTGAGATTGAATATCTTTAGCCGAGGTTTATGTGAGCCCTTGGCCTCAACCGTACAGGACAACATAACCTTTTCCTGAAAAAATAAAAGCAAAATGAAAATGTGAGAACCAGCCAATTGGACAAAGGTGAAAGATGTTCCCTTTTTCTTTGCGCGCGCATGCAGCAATTCCACAGGAGAATTAAAGCTGCGAGCGGCCTTGACGAGCCCTCGCACGTGTGGTTCCGCAACCCAGGACATCCCGTCACCCAACAAAACAGTCACATGTCATATATTCATCAAATGTTCAAAGGTGATGTGCATGTTGCAAATGCCATGACTTCTTGACGGATGAGAGACTGTGTGTGCGTGCGTGTGTGTGTGTGTTTCTGTGGTGTGAAAATATGCATTAATATATGTACAAAACTATACATGTCTGCTCCTTATCTCTATCTCACGCTGTAATCTTAAGTCATCTTAGCTTTCCTGTGTGTGTGTGTGTGTGTGTGTGTACATGCAGAGTTTTCAGATGTCTGCAACAAAATGCACAATGATGGCAGGTTACTAATATATAGATTTAGGCACTGCCTAAAAGCGGAGCTCCCATCTGTTTCTGGGTTGTAGAATTTCCTTATGTCCTAGCCAGTCTCTTTTGTTTTATTTCTTTACTGGCTAGCACTGGCCACGAGATGGTGTGTATGACTGGTAATTACTAACACTGGCCACTAGGTGGTGTATGAGTGGTAATTACTAGCACTGGCCACTAGGTGGTGTGTATGAGTGGTAATTACTAGCACTGGCCACTAGGTGGTGTGTATGACTGGTAATTACTAACACTGGCCACTAGGCGGTGTGTATGACTGGTAATTACTAACACTGGCCACTAGGCGGTGTGTGAGTGGTAATTACTAACACTGGCCACTAGGCGGTGCATGAGTGGTAATTACTAGCACTGGCCAGTAGGCGGTGTGTATGACTGGTAATTACTAACACTGGCCACTAGGCAGTGTATGAGTGGTAATTACTAGCACTGGCCAGTAAGCGGTGTGTATGACTGGTAATTATTAACACTGGCCACTAGGCGGCGTGTATGACTGGTAATTACTAACACTGGCCACTAGGCGCGGTGTGTATGACTGGTAATTACTAGCACTGGCCACTAGGCGATTTGTATGACTGGTAATTACTAACACTGGCCACTAGGCGGTGTGTATGACTGGTAATTACTAGCACTGGCCACTAGGTGGTGTGTATGACTGGTAATTACTAGCACTGGCCACTAGGCGGCGTGTATGACTGGCAATTACTAGCACTGGCCACTAGGCGGCGTGTATGACTGGTAATTACTAACACTGGCCAATAGGCAGCGTGTATGACTGGTAATTACTAACACTGGCCACTAGGCGCGGTGTGTATGACTGGTAATTACTAGCACTGGCCACTAGGCGATTTGTATGACTGGTAATTACTAACACTGGCCACTAGGCGGTGTGTATGACTGGTAATTACTAACACTGGCCACTAGGCGGTGTGTATGACTGGTAATTACTAACACTGGCCACTAGGCGGTGTATGAGTGGTAATTAATAACACTGGCCACAAGGCGGTGTGTATGACTGGTAATTACTAACACTGGCCACTAGGCGGTGTGTATGACTGGTAATTACTAGCACTGGCCACTAGGCGGTGTATGACTGGTAATTACTAACACTGGCCACTAGGTGGTGTATGACTGGTAATTACTAACACTGGCCACTAGGCAGTGTGTATGACTGGTAATTACTAGCACTGGCCACTAGGCGGTGTGTATGACTGGTAATTACTAACACTGGCCACTAGGCGGTGTGTATGACTGGTAATTACTAACACTGGCCACTAGGCGGTGTATGAGTGGTAATTACTAACACTGGCCACTAGGCGCGGTGTGTATGACTGGTAATTACTAGCACTGGCCACTAGGCGATTTGTATGACTGGTAATTACTAACACTGGCCACTAGGCGGTGTGTATGACTGGTAATTACTAACACTGGCCACTAGGCGGTGTGTATGACTGGTAATTACTAACACTGGCCACTAGGCGGTGTATGAGTGGTAATTAATAACACTGGCCACAAGGCGGTGTGTATGACTGGTAATTACTAACACTGGCCACTAGGCGGTGTGTATGACTGGTAATTACTAGCACTGGCCACTAGGCGGTGTATGACTGGTAATTACTAACACTGGCCACTAGGTGGTGTATGACTGGTAATTACTAACACTGGCCACTAGGCAGTGTGTATGACTGGTAATTACTAGCACTGGCCACTAGGCGGTGTGTATGACTCGTAATTACTAACACTGGCCACTATGGTAATTACTAACACTGGCCACTAGGCGGTGTATCAGTGGTAATTACTAACACTGGCCACTAGGCGGTGTGTATGACTGGTAATTACTAACACTGGCCACTAGGCAGTGTGTATGACTCGTAATTACTAGCACTGGCCACTAGGCGGCGTGTATGACTGGTAATTACTAGCACTGGCCACTAGGCGGCGTGTATGAGTGGTAATTACTAGCACTGGCCACTAGGCGGTGTGTATGAGTGGTAATTACTAGCACTGGCCACTAGGCGGTATGTATGACTGGTAATTACTAACACTGGCCACTAGGTGGTGTATGAGTGGTAATTACTAACATTGGCCACTAGGTGGTGTGAGTGGTAATTACTAACACTGGCCACTAGGTGGTGTGTGAGTGGTAATTACTAACACTGGCCACTAGGCGGTGTGTGAGTGGTAATTACTAACACTGGCCACTAGGCGGTGTGTATGACTGGTAATTACTAGCACTGGCCACTAGGCGGTGTGTCTCATCTCATCTCATTATCTCTAGCCGCTTTATCCTTCTACAGGGTCGCAGGCAAGCTGGAGCCTATCCCAGCTGACTACGGGCGAAAGGCGGGGTACACCCTGGACAAGTCGCCAGGTCATCACAGGGCTGACACATAGACACAGACAACCATTCACACTCACATTCACACCTACGGTCAATTTAGAGTCACCAGTTAACCTAACCTGCATGTCTTTGGACTGTGGGGGAAACCGGAGCACCCGGAGGAAACCCACGCTGACACGGGGAGAACATGCAAACTCCACACAGAAAGGCCCTCGCCGGCCCCGGGGCTCGAACCCAGGACCTTCTTGCTGTGAGGCGACAGCGCTAACCACTACACCACCGTGCCTAGGCGGTGTGTATGACTGGTAATTACTAACACTGGCCACTACTAACACTGGCCACTAGGCGGCGTGTATGACTGGTAATTACTAACACTTGCCACTAGGCGGCGTGTATGACTGGTAATTACTAACACTTGCCACTAGGCGGCGTGTATGACTGGTAATTACTAACACTGGCCACTAGGCAGTGTGTATGACTGGTAATTACTAACACTGGCCACTAGGCGGTGTGTATGACTCGCAATTACTAGCACTGGCCACTAGGCGGCGGTTATGACTGGTAATTACTAACACTGGCCACTAGGCGGTGTATGAGTGGTAATTACTAACACTGGCCACTAGGCAGTGTGTATGACTCGTAATTACTAGCATTGGCCACTAGGTGGCGTGTATGACTGGTAATTACTAGCACTGGCCACTAGGCGGCGTGTATGACTGGCAATTACTAACACTGGCCACTAGGCGGCGTGTATGACTGGTAATTACTAGCACTGGCCACTAGGCGGCGTGTATGACTGGTAATTACTAACGCTGGCCACTAGGCGGTGACTCGTAATTACTAACACTGGCCACTAGGCGGTGTGTATGACTGGTAATTACTAACACTGGCCACTAGGCGGTGTATGAGTAGTAATTACTAGCACTGGCCACTAGGTGGTGTATGACTGGTAATTACTAACACTGGCCACTAGGCGGTGTGTATGACTGGTAATTACTAAGACTGGCCACTTGGCGGTGTGTATGACTGGTAATTACTAAGACTGGCCACTAGGCGGTGTATGAGTGGTAATTACTAACACTGGCCACTAGGCGGTGTATGACTGGTAATTACTAACACTGGCCACTTGGCGGTGTGTATGACTGGTAATTACTAAGACTGGCCACTAGGCGGTGTATGAGTGGTAATTACTAGCACTGGCCACTAGGTGGTGTGTATGACTGGTAATTACTAACACTGGCCACTAGGCAGTGTATGAGTGGTAATTACTAGCACTGGCCAGTAAGCGGTGTGTATGACTGGTAATTATTAACACTGGCCACTAGGCGGTGTGTATGACTGGTAATTACTAACACTGGCCACTAGGCGATGTGTATGACTGGTAATTACTAACACTGGCCACTAGGCGGTGTGTATGACTGGTAATTACTAACACTGGCCACTAGGTGTGTGTATGACTGTTAATTACTAGCACTGGCCACTAGGTGGTGTATGGCTGGTAATTACTAGCACTGGCCACTAGGCGGTGTGTGAGTGGTAATTACTAGCACTGGCCACAAGGCGGTGTGTGAGTGGTAATTACTAGCACTGGCCACTAGGCGGTGTATGAGTGGTAATTACTAGCACTGGCCACTAGGCAGCGTGTATGACTGGTAATTACTAACACTGGCCACTAGGCGGTGTGTATGACTGGTAATTACTAACACTGGCCACTAGGTGGTGTGTATGAGTGGTAATTACTAGCACTGGCCACTAGGCGGTGTATGAGTGGTAATTACTAGCACTGGCCACAAGGCGGTGTATGAGTGGTAATTACTAATACTGGCCACTAGGCGGTGTATGACTGGTAATTACTAACATTGGCCACTAGGCGGTGTGTATGACTGGTAATTACTAGCACTGGCCACTAGGTGGTGTGTATGACTGGCAATTACTAGCACTGGCCACTAGGCGGCGTGTATGACTGGCAATTACTAGCACTGGCCACTAGGCGGCGTGTATGACTGGTAATTACTAACACTGGCCACTAGGCGGCGTGTATGACTGGTAATTACTAACACTGGCCACTAGGCGCGGTGTGTATGACTGGTAATTACTAGCACTGGCCACTAGGCGGTTTGTATGACTGGTAATTACTAACACTGGCCACTAGGCGGTGTGTATGACTGGTAATTACTAGCACTGGCCACTAGGTGGCGTGTATGACTGGTAATTACTAGCACTGGCCACTAGGCGGCGTGTATGACTGGCAATTACTAGCACTGGCCACTAGGCGGCGTGTATGACTGGTAATTACTAACACTGGCCACTAGGCGGCGTGTATGACTGGTAATTACTAACACTGGCCACTAGGCGCGGTGTGTATGACTGGTAATTACTAGCACTGGCCACTAGGCGATTTGTATGACTGGTAATTACTAACACTGGCCACTAGGCGGTGTGTATGACTGGTAATTACTAACACTGGCCACTAGGAGGTGTGTATGACTGGTAATTACTAACACTGGCCACTAGGCGGTGTATGAGTGGTAATTAATAACACTGGCCACTAGGCGGTGTATGAGTGGTAATTAATAACACTGGTCACAAGGCGGTGTGTATGACTGGTAATTACTAACACTGGCCACTAGGCGGTGTGTATGACTGGTAATTACTAACACTGGCCACTAGGCGGTGTGTATAACTGGTAATTACTAACACTGGCCACTAGGTGGTGTATGAGTGGTAATTACTAACACTGGCCACTAGGCAGTGTGTATGACTGGTAATTACTAGCACTGGCCACTAGGCGGTGTGTATGACTCGTAATTACTAACACTGGCCACTATGGTAATTACTAACACTGGCCACTAGGCGGTGTATCAGTGGTAATTACTAACACTGGCCACTAGGCGGTGTGTATGACTGGTAATTACTAACACTGGCCACTAGGCAGTGTGTATGACTCGTAATTACTAGCACTGGCCACTAGGCGGCGTGTATGACTGGTAATTACTAGCACTGGCCACTAGGCGGCGTGTATGAGTGGCAATTACTAGCACTGGCCACTAGGCGGTGTATGAGTGGTAATTACTAGCACTGGCCACTAGGCGGTGTGTATGAGTGGTAATTACTAGCACTGGCCACTAGGCGGTATGTATGACTGGTAATTACTAACACTGGCCACTAGGTTGTGTATGAGTCGTAATTACTAACATTGGCCACTAGGCGGTGTGAGTGGTAATTACTAACACTGGCCACTAGGCGGTGTGTGAGTGGTAATTACTAACACTGGCCACTAGGCGGTGTGTATGAGTGGTAATTACTAACACTGGCCACTAGGCGGTGTGTATGACTGGTAATTACTAGCACTGGCCACTAGGCGGGGTGTATGACTGGTAATTACTAACACTGGCCACTACTAACACTGGCCACTAGGCGGCGTGTATGACTGGTAATTACTAACACTTGCCACTAGGCGGCGTGTATGACTGGTAATTACTAACACTGGCCACTAGGCAGTGTGTATGACTGGTAATTACTAACACTGGCCACTAGGCGGTGTGTATGACTCGCAATTACTAGCACTGGCCACTAGGCGGCGGTTATGACTGGTAATTACTAACACTGGCCACTAGGCGGTGTATGAGTGGTAATTACTAACACTGGCCACTAGGCGGTGTGTATGACTGGTAATTACTAGCACTGGCCACTAGGCGGTGTGTATGAGTGGTAATTACTAGCACTGGCCACTAGGCGGTGTATGACTAGTAATTACTAAGACTGGCCACTAGGCGGTGTATGAGTGGTAATTACTAACACTGGCCACTAGGCGGTGTATGAGTGGTAATTACTAACACTGGCCACTAGGCGGTGTGTATGAGTGGTAATTACTAACACTGGCCACTAGGCGGTGTATGAGTGGTAATTACTAACACTGGCCACTAGGCGGTGTATGAGTGGTAATTACTAACACTGGCCACTAGGCGGTGTGTATGAGTGGTAATTACTAACACTGGCCACTAGGCGGTGTGTATGACTGGTAATTACTAACACTGGCCACTAGGCGGTGTTTATGACTGGTAATTACTAGCACTGGCCACTAGGCGGTGTGTATGACTGGTAATTACTAGCACTGGCCACTAGGCGGTGTATGCCACTAGGCGGTGTGTATGACTGGTAATTACTAACACTGGCCACTAGGCGGTGTGTATGACTGGTAATTACTAGCACTGGCCACTAGGCGGTGTATGAGTGGTAATTACTAGCACTGGCCACTAGGTGGTGTATGACTGGTAATTACTAACACTGGCCACTAGGCGGTGTGTATGAGTAGTAATTACTAGCACTGGCCACTAGGCGGTGTGTATGACTGGTAATTACTAACACTGGCCACTAGGCGGTGTATGAGTGGTAATTACTAGCACTGGCCACTAGGTGGTGTGTATGACTGGTAATTACTAACACTGGCCACTAGGCGGTGTGTATGAGTAGTAATTACTAGCACTGGCCACTAGGCGGTGTGTATGACTGGTAATTACTAACACTGGCCACTTGGCGGTGTATGAGTAGTAATTACTAGCACTGGCCACTAGGCGGTGTGTATGACTGGTAATTACTAAGACTGGCCACTAGGCGGTGTATGAGTGGTAATTACTAACACTGGCCACTAGGCGGTGTATGAGTGGTAATTACTAACACTGGCCACTAGGCGGTGTGTATGACTGGTAATTACGAACACTGGCCACTAGGCAGTGTGTATGACTGGTAATTACTAGCACTGGCCACTAGGCGGTGTGTATGACTGGTAATTACTAACACTGGCCACTTGGCGGTGTGTATGACTGGCCACTACTAACACTGGCCACTACTAACACTGGCCACTAGGCGGCGTGTATGACTGGTAATTACTAGCACTGGCCACTAGGCGGTGTGTATGACTGGTAATTACTAGCACTGGCCACTAGGCGGTGTGTATGACTGGTAATTACTAGCACTGGACACTAGGCGGTGTGTATGACTGGTAATTACTAGCACTGGCCACTAGGCGGTGTATGCCACTCGGCGGTATGTATGACTGGTAATTACGAACACTGGCCACTAGGCGGTGTGTATGAGTGGTAATTACTAGCACTGGCCACTAGGCGGTGTGTATGACTGGTAATTACTAGCACTGGCCACTAGGCGGGGTGTATGACTGGTAATTACTAACACTGGCCACTAGGCGGTGTATGAGTGGTAATTACTAACACTGGCCACTAGGCGGTGTGTATGACTGGTAATTACTAGCACTGGCCACTAGGCGGTGTGTATGAGTGGTAATTACTAACACTGGCCACTAGGCGGTGTGTATGACTGGTAATTACTAGCACTGGCCACTAGGCGGTGTGTATGACTGGTAATTACTAGCACTGGCCACTAGGCGGTGTGTATGACTTGTAATTACTAGCACTGGCCACTAGGCGGTGTATGCCACTAGGCGGTGTGTATGACTGGTAATTACTAACACTGGCCACTAGGCGGTGTGTATGAGTAGTAATTACTAGCACTGGCCACTAGGCGGTGTGTATGACTGGTAATTACTAGCACTGGCCACTAGGCGGTGTGTATGACTGGTAATTACTAGCACTGGCCACTAGGCGGTGTATGCCACTCGGCGGTATGTATGACTGGTAATTACGAACACTGGCCACTAGGCGGTGTGTATGAGTGGTAATTACTAGCACTGGCCACTAGGCGGTGTGTATTACTGGTAATTACTAAGACTGGCCACTAGGCGGTGTATGAGTGGTAATTACTAACACTGGCCACTAGGCGGTGTGTATGAGTAGTAATTACTAGCACTGGCCACTAGGCGGTGTGTATGACTGGTAATTACTAAGACTGGCCACTAGGCGGTGTATGAGTGGTAATTACTAAGACTGGCCACTAGGCGGTGTATGAGTGGTAATTACTAACACTGGCCACTAGGCGGTGTATGAGTGGTAATTACTAACACTGGCCACTAGGCGGTGTGTATGACTGGTAATTACGAACACTGGCCACTAGGCGGTGTGTATGACTGGTAATTACTAGCACTGGCC
Organism: Neoarius graeffei; assembly: GCF_027579695.1. Lineage (NCBI taxonomy): Eukaryota > Metazoa > Chordata > Actinopteri > Siluriformes > Ariidae > Neoarius > Neoarius graeffei. The sequence goes on from NC_083585.1 coordinate 9,916,832, forward strand.
ACTAGGCGGTGTGTATGACTGGCCACTACTAACACTGGCCACTACTAACACTGGCCACTACTAACACTGGCCACTAGGCGGCGTGTATGACTGGTAATTACTAACACTGGCCACTAGGCGGTGTGTATGACTGGTAATTACTAGCACTGGCCACTAGGCGGTGTGTATGACTGGTAATTACTAACTGGCCACTAGGCAGTGTGTATGACTGGTAATTACTAACACTGGCCACCAGGCGGCGTGTATGACTGGTAATTACTAACACTGGCCACTAGGCGGTGTGTATGACTGGTAATTACTAACACTGGCCACTAGGCGGCGTGTATGACTGGTAATTACTAACACTGGCCACTAGGCGGTGTGTATGACTGTAATTACTAACACTGGCCACTAGGCGGTGTGTATGACTGGTAATTACTAACTGGCCACTAGGCAGTGTGTATGACTGGTAATTACTAACACTGGCCACTAGGCGGTGTGTATGACTGGTAATTACTAACACTGGCCAACAAAAAATTGACTCGATGGGTTTACCATTTTTTCTTAGGTATGGTGCTCCACTGGAGCTCCGCTATTATTGTGTGTGTGTGTCTGTTTGTCAGAGGGAGAGAGAGAGTGCTCATAGATGTTGAGTGTGCATGTGAGTGCATATGAGAGTGTATGTGTTATGCATAAATATGCATATGACTGTGTATGAGTGTGCACAGAATTGTATTGTTATATCATCAGACTCATGATATCCAATATTTTGTAAAGTTTCAGATCAATCCATCAATGAATTGAACATTTTTTTCCCCCCCATTTCCTGCTTGGCCAGATGGTGGCGCTGTGCTAGGCATCTGAATTACACATGTGAATATCATCACGATCATAATACACAATATTTTGTAAAGTGTCAGATCAAGGCATTGCCAATGTCTGGTACATTTCCTGCTTGGCCAGATGGTGGTGCTATAACAGGCAGGCCCACTGGGCGTCAGGTTATCTATCTATTGAAGTAAGAAGTGTCTGACCATACAGTCAATGCACTGTGGCTTTCTGACACGTTTCCTGTTTATGTGGCAAGATGTTAAAATCATAAGGCCATTTCAACATATTACAAGCTATCAAAAATCCCTTCGCAATTTAATATCAGCGACATCTTGGCATCACGTATAGCAAATTTCACATGAATCTCATGAATTTATCATGTGTCAAAGCACACATATTCAAAACCCTATTCTTTCCTTGGCCAGTTGGTGGCGCTGTACCAGACAGGCCCATAACGGCTAATGAGTATCTGAATCATATTACAAGATATCAAGTTCAACATTCATCAATATCTTTGCATATTATGTGTTATAATATTTCAACATATTACAACATATCAAAAATCCCTTAGCAATTCAACTTCAGCAATATCTTGGCATCATGTTTGCCAAGTTTGGCATGAATCTGATGAACCGTCTAGGAGGAGTACGGTAAAACTGACCATGAGTAATTTCACTCCAAATGGCCTTATGACATCCATTCAAATGAATGGTAAAACCCATTCATTTCAATGGGAAATGGAAAAGGGGCGCTATAAAGTCCCTGGGCCACGCCCGGGGCCAGAAGTCTGTGGCTGAGTAGCGAGGACAATGACTGACTGATGTGTGTATCGAATTTCATGAGTTTTCGTGCATGGGAAATGACTCAAATAAGGCCAAACGTGGCAGAATAAGAATAATAATCCTTCGAAAAACAATAGGGTCTCGCACCGAACGGTGCTCGGGCCCTAATTAATCAAGACATGCATTGCTGCTCTGATCAGCATATACACTCATCGGCCACTTTAATCGGAACTTGTTGTTGATTCTAAGATTCTTGTTCTTGGCTGCAGGAGTGGAACCCAATGTGGTGGTCTGCTGTTGCTTTTCTGCTCACTGTGGTTGTAAAGAGTGGTTATATGAGTTACTCTGTCCTTCCTGGCAGCTCAAACCAATCTGTCCATTTTCCTCTGACCTCTCAACAAGGTGTTTGTTTCCACCCACAGAACTGTCGCTCACTCGGTGTGTTTTATTTTTTGCACCATTCTGTGTAAACTCTTGACCCTTCCCACTCACGTGACCTTCGTAAACGCGACTGCCATTTTGGACATGAAGAAATAACGGTTTATGGCACAGACCCTTTCGGTTCTCGCTCATCTAGCTGCTACAATGACTGCTTAGACTGCAACAATAATACCTAACACACATTTACAGGGGTGATAGCGTTCCGGCGCCGCGCCGGATTTCCGGCGTACCGTGGCTGGGGGGAAAAAAAAAAATCTAGTTCGCCCCTTGTCCTGTGTCATTCTGAGATGCGCAGATAGACAGTAAAGGGAATTCCGAATTCCCTTTACTGTCTATCTGCGCATCTCAGAATGATGGGCGAACTAGATTTTTTTTTTTTTTTCCCCAGCCACGGTACGCCGGAAATCCGGCGCGGCGCCGGAACGCTATCACCCCTGCATTTAAGTATCCGGCGTAAAGACGTGAAACTCGTCGAGTGACGAGTGTGTTCATTGATGAGCTAACACAATCTAAAAGTAGACATACCATCACACTGCCCTGGCGCTGTGTACAGTTTACCTTCTATGGTTTGTGTACTCACTATTTGCCATTACTTTCTCCAACCCAGTGTTCGAACTATGCCGATATTTTCGGGGGGTCCCTTTTTTCCCCTTGGGGGGGGTGCTTGCACTTGCGCTTGTCTCAGAGCGCGGATCTCCAAACACATGAGAAGCCTATCTTACGCACATATCGCGCGGACTCCACACCTCCACACACGCATTGCGTCTGAAGTCATAACTCATCAGGGGAAATCGTGTCCGCATTGGCATGTTCAAAAAACAACCTCGCGTCAACAATGATACCACACGCAAGAAAAAAAAAGCAGTCAGGCTACTCAACACATCTGATCCACAGCAGCACCAAAGCATCACTGGAAATCATGTCAACAACCAATCTTCCATTTCAACACGCGTCAACAAACAAATGGCACCACAAACATGAACGACTCGGTCAGGCTACCGATTCCAAACCCACAGCAGACGAATAATTAAATGCATCTTACCTTAAAGCAGAATCGACCACAAAGGAAGTCTGTTGGCACACTTCCTTTCTACTAGTTTGTGTCCCCAACCTGGCAGCAGCAGTCGTTGTCATATCGGTTTATTTTATCTTTGATGTAAACACAACACTTCGGATATGCAAATGCTTCCCGTTACACACGATTGCTATGTCAATAAACATCATTTTGCCAATATTTTAGAGACCATCCATCTTCTCCGTCGGTCAGCATCTGTCGGGATCCGATAAAATGATAAATCTTGCCTTGTGTGTTGATGGTTACTACATCCAGGTGCACAGCAATATAATGGCATGATGGATGTCTTGCTGAAAGTAAAAACTTTCTTTGATGGCTATATTCCTTTCGATGCTTCGCCATCGTTCCTCGGTGTTGGCTGTGGTAGACTACTGGTAGTTCATGTCCAAAATGGCACCCGCATTTGTTGTGACGTCATGTGGGAAGGGTCCCTAGAGCAGGGGTGTCAAACTCATTTTGGTTCAGGGGCCACATACAGCCCATCTGATCTCAAGTGGGCCGGACCAGTAAAATAATTGCAAAATAACCTTTGTCGACTCCAAATCTTTAGCATTGTTTTTTCAGTAGGCTATGCTTTATGCTTCAGCCTACATTTGTAGCCTACAGAATCACTGATCACAAGGGATCTAGATGATTGCACGTTTATTCACAGAGAGGCCAATGGATTTGAAATAAAATGCATTTCACTCTCAAACAACTGGTTTATTTTTATACAGCTGAGTGAATACATTTTCACATCTGACAACCTGAACCAACTCCCCACACTAATGTTGGCAAAGGCAGATTGCTTTTCAGGGCACACGACTTCTGCAGCCTTCAGCATGCATTTTTTTCACGAGTTCACCATCAGAAAATGGCTTGGATGCTTGCACCAACTCGTTTGCAGTAAGGTAGCTCGCTTTCACTGCTCCATCACTGACCTCACGGCTGCGAGTAAATGCAGACTGCTGTTTCTTCAGACCAGCTAACGATTCGTTTATGTTCTCTTTTCTTAATTGTCCATACAAATTGTGAAATTTTTCTTTATGATAAGTCTCATAGAGGCGCTGAATATTATACTCTTTGAGCACTGCAACCTGTTGATTACATACCAAGCACACTGATTTTGTATTCACCTCTGTGAATAAATAACACTCAGTCCATTTTTCCTGGAAAACTCTGCACTCTACGTCAACTTTTCTTCTTTTTGACAAAGACATTTTGGTAATGGTGGTATCACTCTTGATGATAATTTTGATAGCAACTTAATAGTAGTGAGGCAAGACTGCCATTCATGGAATCAGACAGCATATCTGGGCACGTTGCTAAAATGTGCTGTTTATTTCCTGATCTCTTATGTCAGTGCTGCTTTTTTTGGCTGCCCCTTGCGGCTGAATTGAGCATTTTGGTTATTTCTTTAAAAATTCATAAGTCGTCACAGGAATGGGCTAGAGTTTTTTTTTTTGTTTTTTTTTGGACATCCTTAGAAATTTTTTCTCTACAAGTCTGGGGCTGGATTAAACTATCTAGCAGGCCAGATCCGGCCCACGGGCCGTATGTTTGACACCCCTGCTCTAGAGACTGTTGTGTGTGGAAAACCCCAGGAGATGAGGAGTTTCTGAAATACTCAAACTAGTCCATCTGGCTCAAACCAACACCCATACCACAGTGAAAGTGACACTTTGAGATCACAGTTTTGAACATTGTGAACATTAACTGAAGCTCTTGATTTGTATCTGTGTGATTTGATGCATCGTGCTGCTGTCGAGGGATCGGCTGATTAGAGACCTGCACCAAACTGCTGCAGGTGTGTGGCTGATGAGTGTATATACTTTTACTTCTTTGGTAATAAAGCGATTCGGGGGAAAAAATGCTTTTTGTAGTGTGTCGTCTTGGGCTAATGGAACACTAACGGGCCTGATGAGTAGTCGGTGAAATTAAGTGACTCATAAGTGTATTGTGGCATAATAAATATGCTCGTTAGAGTAACATTATTAAATGAACACACTTCCTGATGGACATGCTCCATATTGTAGCCATGTGATCGAATGTTCAGTTTTTAGTTGATTTAAAGGTGTCATTTTGTCAACTAAATCTAGACAAAAATAAGTAACGTGTAGATAACTATGATGATAATTAAAAAGAAAAAATCAAATTAATTAAAATGAGGCGTTAAATTGAACGCTGGCCCGTTAGCCAGACAGCAGAGGATTTTAAGACTTGAGTCAATGATTTACTCTTGAGAGTAATCCTTAATGATTTTTCTGCTATTTGCAGGTTCATTATTGGGCATCTTTTGCTCAGCAGAGGGGAATTCAGCTGGAGTGCAGTAAGGGTCATATCTTCACCAGAGGAGCACAGAGGCTGATACCGCAGGGTGAGAATGAACACATTACCTTTACATCTGCAGCATTCATCAGATGCCCTTTTCCAGAGCAACTTATAGAAGTGCTTTATAGCATGAAAGCCATCATTGTGCTAGTACAGTAGGTCAGGATATGAGAGTACCATCAAACTAAAACCCTGTTAGAGATGAGTGAGTACAGCATGAAAAACACACAAGTCAAGGGTTTTTAAAATAATTATTAAATTTAATTTAATTCATGCTCATTTGAGTCCTTCAAGAGGTTTTCAGTCTTGGTTGAAAGCAGCCCGTGACTCAGTTGTTCTATCAGGAGAAGTTCACCACCGGAGTACCCAGGACGGAGGAGATTGATGCATGTCTTCTTTGTACCTTGAAATATAGGTCTGTTTTAGCTTTAGAGGTGAACATCAAAGCTTTAAATCTGACATGAGCAGCTACAGGTAGCCAGAAGAGAGACAACACAACAATCGGGTGAGGTTTTCAATCTGCCACGAGTCTGGCAGCTGTATTCCTGATCACTTGCAAGGTTCAGACCACGCAGGGGAAAAACCTGCCAGAGTGAGTTACAGCAGTCCAGTGATGTATCCAGGATTATTCTATCCACATCCACTGGATATGAGCAATCCCGCGCTCTGATTGGCTACGACTAAGATATCAGCTCATATACCGTGAGTAGAGAAAAACGAAATGGCGGAGTGTGTTGCTGAACCAACCGAGGACGAAATATAAAAAAACAAAACGGCAACAAAATATGGAATAAAAGTATTTGATGGTAAGAACGTGTCCCTTTTTTTTCCTCCAAGAATTATCGCATTTCACAAATTTCTCCTGTCATTTCACCAGTTTGTTTACATTTGAAGCAGAAATGATTTTGTCGGACGTTTTGTATAAAGTTTATTTATCGAATTTGCAAAAACTAAAAATGCTCTGTTTCTTAAAATCCAGTGAATGTGGATAGAACAGTTATTCCACTCAATCTCGTCGTACATGGATTATAGACAACTCTGCTACGTGCCTCGTCAGCCGTCAGCTCATGAACGACTCGATTTCATGAAATAACTGTTAATTATTCCCCAGATGCCTTGTGCCTGCAGTGTGTGAATGTCTGTGTGTTTGTGTGGCTGCAGCGGGCACAGTGATGAGGAGGCTGATCTCAGAGTGGAACGTGACTCAGATGGTGAGCGATTTGTCCTTTGTCACCGTTCACCTCATGTCCTCCAGTTCAGACGAGACGGCCGACCACCAGATCAACGCACAGGTGAAGAAGACCCATTTACTCAGTCTGTCTTCACTCAGCTATCAGAGACAAAGCAACCGCGTGGAGGAGGTGAGAACACACATTCACAACTCCGTTCAAGTCATTTAGAACAGTCTAAATCAGGGCTTTTCAAAGTGTGGGGCGCGCGCCCCCCCCCCAGGGGGCGCCAGAGTTCTTCGGGGGGGGGGGGCGCAGCTAGCCTTTGCCAGAGACAAATGCCACTTTTCCACTACCAATGCGGCTGAGTCGGGCTGAGCCGTGCCGTGCTGAGTCGAGCTGAGCGGGGCTGTTGGAGTTGCATTTCGACTACAACCGCGCTGAACCGTGCTGGCTGGAAGTGGGTGGACACATTGGGTGGAGTTAGCGAAAGTGGGTGGACGTCACGTGATGTCGTTAGGTGGCGCAAACAGTGACATCAGTGACCTTTTAAGCGGTAGTCTCACGACCCGGATAGTAAACAATAAACATGGAGTCGTTAGTGTTGCTGGTCTTGGTGCTGTGGCTTGTTGTCACCGACAACGCCAACAGATACTGGCAAGAGCGTATAGATGAGGCGAGGCGCATAAGGCTTCAGAAATTCTCGTAATTCTTCTTCCGGGTTTACGGTGTTTACAGATCCCAGCGTGCTCGCGGGGCGTGTGTGGGCATGTGAGGACACTCCTCCTCACCAATCAGTGCACAGGGGAGTGTCTCCTCACGCCCCTAGCCCCACTCGGCTCGGTTTGGCTCGGCTCGCTTCAGCCCTACTCCAAAACCGTGCGAGTTTTGGGGGCTGAGTAGGGCTGAAGCGAGCTGAGTCGTGCTGCTCTGAGGTAGTCGAAACACGAGCCGTGTCGGGCTGAAGCGAGCTGAAAAAGGGTAGTGGAAAAGGGCCAAAAATGGACCGATTTTTAGTACCTAAAGCTACAGTGAGTGAGGAGACAGAGTCTTGGCCAAGCAAAAAACCAAACCCTCCAGGATTTCATGATGTTGCGATTTGCAAATTCAACCAATCCCTGCAAATTCAGGGCGGTGTTGCAATTATATCCAATCACCGCAACTTTCCCGCAAATTTGACCAATCGTTGGCGTCGTCTTGAGGTGACGTCGACAAACTAACTTCCGCCTTACTTCCGTGTATACGTTCAAGAGAAGCAGCATGTGCGCAGTGTTGCCAGATTGGGTGGTTTCAAGTACATTTTGGCAGGTTTTGAACATATTTTGGACTGGAAAACGTCAGCAGTATCTGGCAACAGTGTGTGTGAGTCAGTGTTTATATCGGCTTAAATTCTGTTACTGAAAATGTGTGATGTTTACAGTGAAGGACTGGGCGCACTTTATTTTTTTTTACTTAATACAAGAAATTAATGGATGCCAACATTTTTTGCCAAAATGGTATTTTATTTTCCATTGTTTAGGCAGCTTCAGCATCATACTGTGAGATTCTGTTCAAATTGGGTTTTTTTCTTCTATGGAGCCTGAGCCATTTATTTTATTAGTTTATAATTATTGTTTAATTTAGTCTTCAGGAGAGACTGCCTGCACACAGTACTAGTATTAATAGTTTTTTTTCTTACATGAAAGCTGAGGCATTTATATTATATTTGAAGGTAACTTCATGTTGTGCTGTGAGGTTCTCTGCACTTTAACTTTTGAACCAACAGGTGCATTTGGATAAGTAAAGCCTATTTTTCTGCATTTCTGTAGTCCTGGTAATCTTTTATATTGGCAAAGTTGTTTATAGGACCATTTCTCAGTGTCTTTGTTTTTTAATCAACAGTTTTTCAGTAATAACTTAATATTTAACATATCACTCAATTTTAATCACAAAAAGAGAAAATCGCAACAATTTCTTCACTTCCTCCCACAATGTAATTGCAACAAAAACCTAAAAAACCACCGCAACTTTCATTGCAATTTTTTGGAAAAACCCCTGCAACAATCACAAAAAAAGCCCACGAAATCCTGGGGGGACTGAAAAAGAAGGAAGTCTGACCACGATTATTTAAAGTTTGGATTTTCATGGACTGGATCTGAAGATGCGCCACTGCCACGAGGTGCTAGCTAACGATGCTATGAGATGTTTAAAATGTGTAAAAAAAAAAAAAAAAAAAAGATGTTTTAAAAAGCACAGATGTTTAAAATGTGTAAAAGAAAAAAATAAAAATGTGTACAACAACCATTTTTTAAAAATACGAATGGAACATTAAGTATAGCAACAACAAAAATTGTAAGGGGGGCGCTGTTGTTTATTTGCTCTCTGAGGGGGGGGCTGATTCTCCCACACTTTGAAAACCCCTGGTCTAAATCATTTAAATAAAACTGCATGGTTATGACATTATACAATTTCTAGCTCATTCTTATCTTATCTTTTAAGATTGTGCTTCAGCAAATGTAACTCTTTTATTTTAATATGGATTAAAATAAATGTGGTGAGGCATGGTGGGACAACAGCTCAGTCTGATCCGGAGTTCCACTTCCTGTCTGTGCAGAGTTTCACATGTTTTCCTAATGACTGTGGGTTTCCTCAGGGTGCTTCAGGTTCCTCCTGCTGTTCTCCGTGTTACTGGGATAGGGTCCAGATCCATCGCAGTGCATTAGCTTCAAAATTTGGAAGTCTTGTTATTTGCAATATTGCCAGTCAAGCATTTGTTGAATTGTTCTTGACCAACAATAATTTGACTTTTTTTTTTTTCTTTAAATGGATGCTTTGTGTATTGTGTAAACCTTTTGTGTGATGATAAAATATTAACCAATTAGTTAATGGTTAATATTAACTAATATAATTTTTAAGAATTATGGCGTTCTCATGTTTGTTTCCAACAGGAAGTCAGTTCAAAGGACGAGTGCAACGCCTCCTATACGCACAAGTTGTGTTTGGTGGATCTGCGTGCCTCATGGACTCCCACCAACAGGAACATTGCTTTCGGTCTGTATGATGGTTACAAGAAGGCAGCCGTACTGAAGAGGAACCTGTCCACAGAGGCACTGAAGGGCCTGCGGATCGACACGCAACTTCAAGCTAAGAAGCTTAAACGCTCCATGTCCACTTACACCCCTAACGCTGCTCCTTCCACCCCTGTTGTGCCTACTGCCAGTCGCACAGAGAAGAGCCAGAATGAAGGTGCGCAGTTTTCCAGTTGTCATTTAAATTGAACATATTATGGAAACATTATGGCTGAATGCGTGTGGTTGTGGTTTCCAGGCACGTCCATGCTGCAGAAGCTGATTGAGGAGACCGATAAGTTTGTGGTGTTTTCTGAAGAGGATGCTGGAGTGAGCGACCAGCTGAGCGGAATCGCCGCGTGCCAAACAGACGATGTATACAACCATAACTGGTGCATTGAGCTCGTTAACTGTCAGGTAGAGGACAAATCTTCACTTTTGTATGGAAACTGATTTCTTCTTGTTTGGATTCTGTCTGAATCGTATCGTATTGTCCTTTCTGATTGTTTATGTTTAGATGATGCTGAGAGGCACTGAGACAGCAGGGTGTGTGCTCGTTTCAGCTGCAAAGGCTCAGCTGCTGCAGTGTGAGCATCATCCAGCTTGGTACAATGATACGCTGAAGCAGAAGACCACTTGGGCCTGCTCACTGGACTGTATGCAGTATTTTGCCACCATGGAGCCCAATCCTTCAGAACAGGAGGATGGACAACTGTGGCTTGAGGTGAGTTCATTTCCCTGCCCCAGCTGTATAAGAGTGACTGACTCCAAAGTGACACTTTCCATGTAATACTGTTTCTAACGCTTAATACAGACAGCATTTGAATTAAATGGAGGCGTGTCCTGTTTTGTGAATGTGCAGGTGAAAAACATTGAGGAGCACAGGCAACGGACCCTGGACTCTGTGCAGGAGCTGATGGAGAGTGGGCAGGCTGTGGGCGGCATGGTCAGCACTACCACAGGTACACTGCTGTTCTTGGAGTCAGAGCCGGCTCGTAGCATAGGCAATATAGGCAAATGCTAAGGGCGCTGCGTCCATCCAGGGGCGCAGAAACGGGGGGAGAAAAATTATGACTTCCACTATTCTGAAAATGAGTCAGCATTATAATGTCTTAGCTTACTTTAATTGTACAGCAAAGCATGTACCGTATTTTCTGGACTATAGAGCGCACCTGTATATAAGCCGCATCCACTCTATTTAAAAAAAATAAATAAAAAAAAGATATACAAGCCGCACCGGGCTATAAGCCGCAGATATCTATGTTGAAAAATTAGATATTTACTGCATGTACAGAACGATTTTGTACTGTAAATGTACATGTATGTACCTGAACAGATTCTTTCCGAACAGTGCCTTTTAACACGGCAGCAACTTTGCTGATTAAAACGGAACAGAACCAAGAGAAAATAACCGGTATTTATTTACCTTCATTTCTCCTGTGTTTGAAACCACAAGTCACTTTAATCATCTTCGCTGGATTTGAAAATAATTACCAGTTAGTAATTTGTCGTGCGTGTTCTATCTGCTAAAGATCTGCTAATTCTTCTTTGCATTGATTTTTCGTCTATCTTATTTTTGATTCTACTTCCGGTTAGAGCGCCCCTAGCGGTGGAAGAAAAATCCACAGAATAGCCGCACCTTTGTATAAGCCGCATGGTTCAAAACCTAGGAAAAAAGTAGCGGCTTATAGTCCAGAAAATACGGTAGTCAGGGTGCGATTTGTAAAAAAAAAAAAAGCGGCATGGGGTGGGGTGTGGTGGTTCTTAATCATGAAATAATAAGCGCTCAACAGTGGTTCGCCCTGTCTATAGTGTGTCTTCGGGCGTGCAAGTGCGCATCCGCGGCTATTCTCTGTTTTGGCCATGTAATAGCCTAAGTGTTGTTGGCTAAAGAGTGTTTTTGCATAACGTAGATAACTGACACAGATCTGTTGCTTGTTTTGAATATGGCTGCACTTGGAGCAGTCTGTCGGTGTCGTTGAGCAGTCTGGGCTGAAGTAAAGGTCTTTTATGCACCGAACACGTTTCGCAGCGAGATATTCCAATGGTGCCTGGCACTTTTTTTTTTTTAAATAAAACAAAGTTGCTTTGTTGATCTGTGTTCTCATTAAAATGACAGTTTAGCAGCTCATTCAAGCAACCATGTTGCGAAGAGCTTCCTGGAGGAAAATATAATAAACGCGTTGAAAACAAGAAACAATTTCAGTGCGTCAAGACTGCAGGGAAACGAAACAAGCACTCAGATGTGTTCTCTTTACCAGCGCCGGCAATTGCTATAGGCGACCCAGGCAATTGCCTAGAGCACAAAGTGTGCCCAGGGGCGCCAAGGGCGACCAAAACCCCACCAAAAGGAGGGATGGAGTTATTGAATGGAGATGTTACCAAGTGCATCAGTGGTGTACAGTGTTTTCAACCACTGTGCTGCCGAACTCTAGTACCGCGGAACACTAGTGTGCCGTGAGAGATCACCAAGTGTACCGTGGAAAATTATAGAATGACTGTATATTGTAAATATTGGCAACAGCGTTTTAGTTTCAGTCAACATTTTCTATTGGTGATGTGCCTTGAGATTTTTTCATTGAAAAAAGTGCGCCCTGGCTCATGAAAGGTTGAAAACCTTTTTTACAACACCTCTGATGGGGCTGGGGATGTAGAAATACGCGCTCCTTACCTCTGCTGTTACACTACCTGTGACAGTAGCTTCTGCTGAAAGAAGCTTTTCAAAATTAAAACTGCTGAAGACATACTTAAGGTCAACAATGAGTCAAGAACGTCTGAATGGGCTTGCTCTGATGAGCATCAACCGAGAGATCTCAAGAGAAATATCATTTGATGATATTATCAAGGAATTTGCCATTAGGAAGACCAGACGAGTCCCATTGTAATGTTACTTCAATAACAAAGTACCCATAATAGCACTTTTGTTTGAAAATACAGCCCATTGATGTCCTAACAGGGTGCTTAAGTTTGCACAGTTTAGAATTGTAGAATTTTTTATTCATTTAATTTGTTAATTCTTCAGAGATGACTTAACTTTTAATAGCAAAAAAAGAAACTAAAAATAATTTCTTGTTTATTGTCCATGCACTACACTTTGAACAGGGTGCGGAAGAGCTTTTGCCCATTATATGGAGATATGTATTGAATTTGTGTGGTCATTTTACTTTGTGACACTTTATGTGAATAATGATAACAATAATAACAATAATGAAAAAGATAAAAATGACTTCTTGTTTATTGTCCATGCACCGTACATTGTTTAATAGTAATAGAATAGAGTGATTAGATTAAAGTGTTATTTAGATGTTATTAGAGGTTTTTTTTTTCTTGGGGGGGGGCGCCAAAACTCAATCTCGCCTAGGGCAGCCAAAGACCTAGAGCCGGCCCTGCTTGGAGTCCATTAGACTACTAAGCTGGCAGACAATGATGATATGGGACCCTGTGCTGTTTGAAGAAACAAAAACACATTATGCATTAAAAATGCCAAAAGTTTGTGGACACCTGACCATCACACTCGTATGTCAGCCTTCCCTAAACTGTTGAAACAACGTCCAGGTGTCTAGACTGGAATGTATGCTATAGCATTACAGTTTCCCTTCACTGGAACTAAGGAGCTCAAACACGTTCTATGAAGACATGATTTGCCAAGATTGGAGAAGAAGAACTTGTTTGGCCTACAAGGAACCATGATGTCAACCCCAGTGAACACATTTGGGCTGAACTTGAATGCTGACTGCACCCCAGGGCTCCTCCCCTGAGTATAAATCCCCACAGCCACGCTCCATAATCTAGTCTTCCCAGGAAGTGGAGTTTAGTATAACAGCAAAGCGGAACAGAAACTGTAAGGGGATGCTCAACAAACACACATGGGTGTGAGTGGTCAGGTGTCCACAAATTTTTGGCAATCTAGTGTAAGTGATTTAATTTAAACTGAAATAAGATTAAATGGAAATTTTAAGGCCGACAAACCACTGAACAGTAGAAAGTAGTTAACTGCTATACTTTTTTTTGGGAATCATTGATTTTACATGTTTATGTGAGGTTTATTGGTGCGAGTGACATTTTAAGTTGAGTTTCACAACAGTAACTTCCGTCATGCCAGCACAGATGCGAGGAACGGTGTTTCACAGCAGCTTGTTAACGTTTGAGTTGCATTTTGTTAATGTGTGCCAGGGAGAGTGAGAAAATGTGTGGATATATTCTGTATGCATTAGACTGGAACCAGCCGTCACATGTGCAGGAGACTCAGCAGGTCCAGCGCATCATCTCACGTTGCAGCTGCCGCATGTACTACATCGGCTACAGTCATGATATTGACCCAGAGCTAGCTACACAGATCAAACCTCCAGAAATACGTGACCGCCATGAAAAAGAGGACCTGCTGAAGAAGCAGGCTGGTAGGGCCAACAATTTTCTCACAATCACACAGAAAACCATCACTAAAATTCTGTGTTCTATTGTGCTGGTACTTAAATCAAGTCCTCTTTTGCCTGCCAGGTGCAGTAGACACCTTCACTCTTATTCATAATGATCTGGAGATCTCCACCAACCCAGTGCAGTACGCCATGATTCTGGACATCGTCAACAACCTTCTGCTACATGTGGAACCCAGACGCAAGGTTAGACGCTTTTGTGAGTAGTCTGAAAGGCTGCTGGGTTTAAAGAGAGAGGCTTTCTAAAAATGCACTTTGACTCACAGGAGCACAGTGAAAAGAAGCAGCGTGTGCGCTTCCAGCTGGAGATCTCCAGCAATCCTGAAGAGCAACGCAGCAGCATTCTGCACCTACAGGAAGCCGTTCGCCAGCATGTGGCCCAGATCCGTCGACTGGAGAAGCAGATCTACTCCAACATAAGGGTTCGGGTCTAAAATCTGCCAGCCCTTCAGATGTTTGTGTTCTTGGGTGGAACTAACTCGGTGTTACCCAGATTGGTCTTGTACTGTATGTTCAGTGTTGGTTGATTTAGCTGTGGTGGTTCCTAAGGCCAGGTTTGAGTGTCACTGAATTATCTGGACTATACAGGAGTAGAATATTGTATATGCTAAAGTTAAATGTTATGAGATTTGGTATGATAATATTACAGTTTATGACATAGCACTGTGTCATATCAATATTAGAAGTAGTTTTTGTCTTTTTAACCCTGTTTAAAAAGCGGTTTTAGCAGCTACATGAGAAGCTGGTTTTACATGATTAGGTAATGCTCGGGTAATGCTCCAAATTGACACAGCTTTAGAGCTTTTCCTCCATAAGTTTGCATGTTTTCACACTTTGCTTGGACTCCTGCAGTCCCAGCCTGAGGAACTAAGAGGAGATGAGCTGTCGGACATCAATCTGCGCCTGCAGAACCAGCTCAATCAAGAGAAGACAGACCTGCAAATGAAGAGTGAGGAGCTCAACATCCTCATCAGGTGGGTGTGCATTGGTTCATTATCAGCAGCTGAAATAAATGATGGCGGTAGTGACTGACTTTAAGACAATAAGCTGATGATAAACAGACTAACACACAGTCCCCTCCAAAAGTATTGGAATGGCAAGGCCAATTCTTTTGTTTTTGCTCAAGACTGAAGATATTTGGGTTTGAGATCAAAAGATGAACAAGACTTTGGATCAGAAAAAGTATTGGAAATAAAACTTGGTTGCAGATCTCTTGCTTGCATTCACTGCATCATGTGGGCAACCCAGTGACCTCAAACTGTTGCATTCTTCTTTTGTGATGCTTTTCCAGGCTTGTACCACAGGGTCTTTTCATTGTTGTTTGTTTTGGGGGATTTCTCCCTTCAGGCTCCTCTTCAGGAGGTGAACTACATGTTCAGTTGGTTTAAGGTCTGGTGTTTGACTTGGACAGTCTAAAACGTTCCCCCGTTTTCCCCCTGATGAAATCCTTTGTTGTGTTGGCAGTGTGTTTGGAGTCTTTGTCTTACTGCATGATGAAGTTCATCCCAATTACATTGGATGCATTTCTCTGTTGATTCACAGAGAGCATTTCTATAGACTTCTGAATTCATTCTGCTGCTACCATCATGAGTTAAATCATCAACAAAGATTAGTGAGCTCATTCCAGAAGCAGCCACGCAAGCCCATGGTGGACACTACCTCTCCACCATGCTTCACTGATGAGTGTGTGTTGTATGTTTTGGGTCATGAGCAGCTCCTTTCTTTCTCCACACTTTGGTCTTTCCATCACTTCGATAGAGGTTAATCTTGATGACCAGAATTTTTGTGGTTCATCTTTTGTATTTCTTTGTGAATTCCAGTGTGACCTTCTGACTCTTACAGCTGATGAGTGGTTTGCATCTTGTGGTACGGCCTCTGTATTTCTGCTCCCAAAGTCTTCTTTGAACGGTGGATTGTGATACCGTCACAGTTGTTGGTGACCTGTTGTTTTAGGGTTTTTCTCACAGCTCTCGCAAGGTTTCTATCATCAGCTGCTGCTGTTTTTCTTGACTGACCTGTTCCATGTCTGGTTGTTAGTACACCAGTGGTTTCTTTCCTTTTCAGGACATCCTAAATTGTTTTACTGGCGATGCATGTGCAGTGGCACTGGTTGTTTGACTTGCTTTTCTCCCATAGACAACTCTCTGGTCTTGATGTTAGTTGATTTTTTTTTTTTTTCCCCCTTATTTTTAACAATGGGCGGCACGGTGGAGTCGTGGTTAGCGCTGTCGCCTCACAGCAAGAAGGTCCGGGTTCGAGCCCCGGGGCCGGCGAGGGCCTTTCTGTGCGGAGTTTGCATGTTCTCCCCGTGTCCGCGTGGGTTTCCTCCGGGTGCTCCGGTTTCCCCCACAGTCCAAAGACATGCAGGTTAGGTTAACTGGTGACTCTAAATTGACCGTAGGTGTGAATGTGAGTGTGAATGGTTGTCTGTGTCTATGTGTCAGCCCTGTGATGACCTGACGACTTGTCCAGGGTGTACCCCGCCTTTCGCCCGTAGTCAGCTGGGATAGGCTCCAGCTTGCCTGCGACCCTGTAGAACAGGATAAAGCGGCTAGAGATGATGAGATGAGATTTTTAACAACAAAAGCCGTCTTCACAGGAAAAACTTAGGACTCAAACCAAGAGCAGACATTCATAGCTGTTAATTGTTTAAACATTCAATCTAACAGGGCACGCCTGGGCAACAACAAACGCCTGTCACACATGTTCCAATATTTTTTGATCACTTGAGCAATGGGTGGTTTCAAACAAAAGGTGCCATGCTCTAGGTTCTTTAAAACATCTAGATATAAGAAAATAAAAGCTGAAATTTTAATCAGTATTTAATCTATAGTCTATTTATTTTGATCTCAAACCAGAATGTATTCACTGTATAGAAGAAGTAAGAATTGGCCTTGCTGGAACTGTATTTGCATAGTTAGGTGGTTATATTGGAAAGTTGGCATAAATAAGCTCTGTCTTCCCAGATGTTTTAAGGACTTCCAGCTGCAGCGAGCGAATAAGCTGGAACTGCGAAAACCTCCAGAAGATGTGAGTGTGGTGCGTCGTACTGAAATTTATTTTGCTCAGGCACGCTGGTGTCTCACAGAGGAGGATGGCCAGCTGGGCATCGCTGAGCTCGAGCTGCAGAGGTTCATGTACAGCAAGGTGAGCTTGGTGTCTCCAGAAAATTGTAGGCCTCAACCCAAACCATACTACGTGGATGTAGAACGTTTTGGGTTGCAAAACATAAAGTTTGTAATAAAAACTTCCTCCAGTTGGGCCAGTTCAGGGTTGAATCACTTTCTTACCACCTTGCTGAGATGCTCTCAGACTGGCTGTTTTGATTTGTACTCGAGTGTTCTAAAAGAGAAAAATGCGTCGAGGTTTGATTCAGACAGACTAATGCTCTATATGCAAAAGTACCCTGAGGAAAAATTTATGGACAAATGACATTACTGGCTAATTGTAACGAATTCTAAGTTTGCAATAAAAAATAATTTCTCACATTGATTATCACCGTTAATCCACATTCATATGTTGGAGTATATTATTGGCATATTTAGGTATATTTTCTGGCCTGCTCCACATATAATTTTAGTAATTATCTAACTTTGTATTAACGGCGGCTCTGTGTTCTCCATGCTCTTTCTGTGTAGACTTGGCAAAGGATTTGTTTTGTTGTTTTTCTGAGCACTGAGCGAGAGAGAGAATGTTTTCAGCCCTACATGTACCTCAGGGACTGTTTTGTCTCTGTCTGATTTGTTTTACTTGTTTTGGTTTGTTTAATTGTGTGTGGTGTGAATGGAAACCAAACTAAATAGCAAGCCAACCAAAAGCATAAATTTTGCTCTCATTAGTGCTCAGCGATCATGCTGATATATTTGTATAGTCAGGCATCACTGCAAGTTCAAAAATGTGCTTTTCTTTGAATATAAAGTATAAATAGTTTCACTGTGAGGTGAAAGTAGTTTAATTTATTTCTGCTTTTCCTACAGCTGAACAAATCTGATGACACAGCAGAACATCTTTTGGAACTTGGCTGGTTTACGATGAATAACCTGCTTCCCAATGCTGCTTACAAGGTACTGCAGTATGCATTTATTCACAAATGAAAACAAATTAATTCTTTCCAGTGAAGCTTTTGGACACGGAGAACTAGACTAGTTGCGTGTCTGTGACAGTAAGACTTGGTTGTCATGGTAATGATCTCTGGAAAATGTTTGAATATCACTTTACTGTAACGTTTATTGTTGGCTCAGATTATTGGTGCTATTTTCTAAGTCCTATAACTTTTCTACTTGGTCTCTCTTGTGCAGCATGTGAGGGTACGTATGGTATTGAGTATGTTCGCCAGCCATCTTTCCCATTTCAACTGTAGAAGATGTACTATATAGCCAAAAGTTTGTGAACACCAGATCATCACACCCATATGTGATTCTTCCCTAAACGATTGCCACAAAGTTGGAAGCACAAAATTGTATAGGATGCCTTTGTCTGCTGTAGTATTAGTTTCCCTTCACTGGAACTAAGGGGCCCCAAACCTGTTCCAGCATCACAATGCCCCTGTGTACAAAGCGAGCTCCATGAAGACATGATTTGCCAAGGTTGGAGTGGAAGAACTGGAATGCTGACTGTACACCAGGCCTCCTCACCCGACATCAGTGCATGATCCTACTAATGATCTTATGGCTGAATGAACACAAATCCCCACAGTCACACACTAAAATCTAGTGGAAAGCCTTCTCAGAAGAGTAGAGGTTATTAATACAGCAGCAGGGGACTAAATCTAAAATGGGATTTTAAAAGCGCACATTTGGGTGTGATGGTAAGGTGTCCCCAAACTTTTGGCCATATAGTATACTAGTGCACCTCAAAAAATAAGAATATTGTGAAAAAGTTCATTTTTTTCATAATTTAATTCAAAAAGGTAAACTTTGA
Source organism: Neoarius graeffei (assembly GCF_027579695.1). Lineage (NCBI taxonomy): Eukaryota > Metazoa > Chordata > Actinopteri > Siluriformes > Ariidae > Neoarius > Neoarius graeffei. The sequence goes on from NC_083585.1 coordinate 9,935,819, forward strand.
TATAATTTGTCAATTACATATAAAGTGAAATATTTTAAGCCTTTTTTATGGTTTTAATTTTGATGCTTATGGCTCCAACTGCAAGTTGGCCTAGTGGTTATTAGGAGATCACGAGTTCTACTCGCGGTCAGGTCATTCCCATACCTGCAAACTCATGAGGGTTGAAAAGGTGACAAACCACCGGTAACCCCCCGGCCCCCTTAAACAGCGCGCGATCAGGGAAAATAAAGGGAAAAGACAACATTTAAAACAAGGACAAGATTTATTCATTTTTAGCTTTGCAACTTTCAGTTTTGCATCTGACACCTCATTACATTACCATTAAGGAAGGAAAAGTGTAAAAAGTAAAATTTTAATTTAAGAAAGTAATTTTTGAAGTGTGACACTGGAAACTTTCTTCAGCAGACCAGTTTATCATTTTTAGACCTTTTGGCCCAAACAAGCCGTTCAAGGGCACGTTTATGCTGCTCTGCCATGTACCTCTTTCACGCCATGCTATCCTTCACCACCTCTGCCCTATTACCAGCAGCACACCAAATTCAGCCCTCCTTTCCTTCAGTGCTGCCAAATTCATGGTGTGAGAGTGTGTGTGTGAGAGAGAGTGAGTGTGTGTGTGAGTGAGAGAGAGAGAATCTCACTCTCACTCACTCACTCACTCACTCACTCACTCTCTCTCTCTCTCTCTCTCTCTCTCTCACACACACACACACACACACACACACACACACAACTAACTGGTTCTCTGAATACAACCGAGATCAACACATATTACGTTATAATTTTGACAATCCCACCAATAGTTTCACATAAAAATGATTTCTCTTACCCAAAACACGCGTTTATAGATCCTTATGTTCAACAAAAAATGACTTTATTCAAACTGACTTGACATTTTTTTCTGTTTTGTTTCAGCCCACGGAAACATCTTCCGTGTCGCGCGTTCGGTTCAAACGTAACAGCCCCGCCCCTTGCGTCTTACGTCATAAAAACGCGACTCGCAGACCACCAAATCACAGTTACCAAAAAAAACACCCTAAAGCCTCTTTAAATCGCACTCATCGTAACACAGCTTTCTCCGCATACTAAAAATGTTTTTCCGTCTCCAGATGTAATATAGAGTTCTGGAAAAAATCAGAAAATATGATTCCGTGAGCTGTTTTCAAGACTCAGTGTCCCGTTCTGCATTGCGTTTGGATGATCTCTGCCATCCTCCTATACACACCCGTATTCAAGAAAACCCCGCCTCTATTCAGTTACAATTCGCGGATACTGTCCAGCGTTCTGTAAGACTATTGGCTCGTTGGAATGTCATCCAATCAGAGAGACGTTTGAAGTATGAAGAAGGTGGAAATGGTCTGAATGTGGGTGTGAGGAGAAAAGTAGTAGTAGTACTTTGAAGTAGTAGTACATTGAAACCAAATGTTCGGCAACGTAGCCTTGCGCACCTCCCCCAAAAAAGAAAAAACTCTTCGGATCTACACGATTCACACAAGTGACCTATTTTGGGATCAAAACGGCGAATTTCGCCGAAAGGTGACTAGTTTGCAGGTATGCATTCCAAAGACCATCATAAAAATGGTACCTACTGCTGTCTGGCAAGACACGCTGCAATACAGATGTGAGTGGGGACTCAAACTCTCGTGGTTACCAGAGGACCAGCCCCCCACTGTAACCCTAGCTGTGTAATAGGCAAGAGGCTGAGGGCTACAGATACGGAGATCGGCGCCATATGGTGCGGGAAGGACTTCAGACTTAGGCTTATGGCTTATAGCTCATGAAAATTAGAAATCCAGTATCTCAAATTATTACAATATTTCCTAAGATCAGTCAAAAAAGGATTTACAATACCGAAATGTTCAACTTCTGAAAAGTATGTTCATTTATACACTCAATACTTGGTTGGGGCTCCTTCACCATGAACTACTGCATCAGTGGGGCGTGGCATGGAGATGACGAGCCTGTGGCACTGCTGAGGTGTTATTGAAGCCCAGGTTGCTTTGATAGCAGTCTTTAGCTCGTCTGTATTTTTGGGTGTTTCTCCTCTTCCTCTTGACAATACCCCATAGATTCTCTCTGGGGTTCAGGTCAGGCAAGTTGGCTGGCCAATCAAGCACAATAATATCAGGGTCAGCAAACCATTTGGTAGTAGTTTTGGCACTGTGGGCAGGTGCTGAGTCCTGCTGGAAAAGGAAATTGGCATCTCCATAAAGCTAGTCAGTAGATGGAAGCATGAAGTGCTCTAAAATCTCCTGGTAGATGCTGCGTTGACTTGAGACTTGATAAAACACAGTGGACCAACACCAGCAGATGACATGGTACCCCAGATCATCATAGACTGTGGAAACTTCACACTGAACTTAAAACACCTTGGATTCTGTGCCTCTCCACTCTTCCTCCAGACTCTAGGACCTTGACTTCCAAACGAAATGCAAAATTTACTTTCATCTGAAAAGAGGACTTTGGCTCACTGAGCAACAGTCCAGTTCTTTCTCTCCTTAGCCCAGGTAAGACGCTTCTGACGTTGTGTCTGGTTCAGGAGGGGCTTGACATTAGGAATGTGACAGTTGTAGCCCCTTTCCTGAAGACGTCTGTGTGTGATGGCTCTTGATGCACTGACACCAGCCTCAGTCCACTCCTTGTGAAGCTGTCCCAAGTTCTTCAACTTTTCTTGACAATCCTCTCAAGGCTGCGTTCATCTCTGTTGCTTGTGCACCTTTTCCAGCCAGCCTTTTCAGCAATGACCTTTTGTGACTTACTCTCCTTGTTGAGGGTGTCAATGATTGTCTTCTAGACAACTGTCGAGTCAGCAGTCTTCCCCATGATTGTGGTTGCGTATACTGAACTAGACTGAGATGCACGGTATTTATACTGTTCTATTCAAATGCGAAATTAAATATTCCAATAATTTGAGAAGCTGGAGTTCTGATTTTCATGAGCTATAAGCCATCATCTTCAAAATTAAAACACAAGGCTTAAAATATTTCACTTTGTGTAATGAATATAGAATACATGAAAATTTACCTTTTTGAATTAAATTATGAAAAAGCAAACTTTTTCACAATGTTCTAATTTTGTGAGCTACACTAGCACATGGCATCTGCTGTCTGATTTAAAAAAAAAAAAGCTTGCAAGTTTTTTTTTTGTCATTATTTGCTTGATTTTTAGTCCTACGTTTTCATCTGTGATTTTTTTTATTTTGTTTTCGCGTATACTCATCTGCCACTGCTATACTTGTTTGTTTACCATATTTTTGGTTTTAAAAAAGAACATGACTCAAAAAATAGAGCCATACTAATTTCAGTTTTTAACTGCGTGCGCTCTAAATGTGAGTTACATGATGCATGCTGTGGTTCTTTGCACAACTGTTTTGCACTGTAGGTGGTGTTGCGTCCACAGAGCCCCTGCCAATCAGGACGACAGCTTGCCCTCCGCATCTTCAGCAAAGTTCGTCCTCCTGTGGGCGGGATTTCTGTCAAAGAGCATTTTGAGGTCATTTGGATAGATTTCTCCCCATGCTAGCATTGAGCGTGCTTGAGAAGTGCAAAATATCCTGTTCACATTTTCTTTGCACCATGTGAAACCATGTTTTAATTACTAGGTCAATGTGGTTCCACTTACCATCCAGCTGATGTACCACTTCTTTAAGAGAATGATGGGATTTTTCTTCCCTGGAAGAAATGTTGAGGAGGAGGAAGTTGGAGACGAGGAGGATAAGTTACGAATGGTGACCACAGGTGTGAACTGCTATATTTAGATTGAAAAACACCACTCTCTTCTCTGACTTTTTTCCTCTTCTGTGTTAAGCTCTGACATGCTGATATTCATCCTGCTCCACTTACTGGTTAATATTCGTTTTAGCTCCCCTGTGCTTTGGGAATATTTGCTTTCTAATGGCTGTGTCCAGTGTCACACTGATAGCTCAGGCCTGGCTATTAAAAGCTCAGATTATTAACACTGAGTGGAGATATTTATGATACAGGGTCATCCTGATATGTGCGCAATAAGAGTTTCTCAAATCCCTCTCTCACAATACAGGTGTTGTAAAACCGAGGCAGCTATCAGAGGACTCTATAGGGAGCCTGGGCCCCAGTAAAGGAGTCACGCAGGGGATGAATCGCACATCAGGGGTCCGGAGGTCATTCCGCAAACCACCGGAGGTAATTCAGAGTCTTTTTCATGGATTAAAGTTTTCCGTTGTGTGACGGATTTCCGTCAGCTGAACTCTCCCAAGGCCAAATGTGAGGTCGGTGCTGATCCGAGGAGAATTAAAATGACGAGTGGTTGGGTAGAGATTGGGTTATAACACTGTGTTGCAACACCATCAACTATCAGCAGGGTTTATTTAACTTTTTTGTTTTTGAGCCATGCTTTGTGTCGTTCATTTCCTATGTCTGATCATGTTTAAACGTTCGCTGTCTATGGTGCGGCATTAAAAAAAAACATGCGCTGTCAAAATTGGCAAAATACATTCCCATGTGCTTGGCGTGCTTGTGTCTGACCATTTCTTTTTCTTTTTTTTTTTGAACTTTATTGCCTATATCAAACTCTACAGGCAATACAAACAGACATACACTCAATACAAATATACAAAACCTAATCCTCCCTTAAGAGGCTACAAACAGACACAAATCAAACTACAAAAAGACAAAAAACAAAATAAAACAAAACAAACAGAAAAAAAGTCACCTTGTCATTAATTGTTATTAAATTACTCTTTGTTATACAGGGTCAAAGTAGATGCGCAATACAAAAAAAAAAAAAAGTACATTACATATAAGGTTTCAGCACAATTTCAGTCCCAAAATAACTGGGGTCCATCTTCTTATGAATAGCGGTACTTTAAATTGTAATATAGCTGTCATATTTTCCATTGTACGTATCTGATCAACCTTTTGTATCCATTGAGCTTTTGTAGGTGTACATGGCTGCATCCAATTAACAGTAATCATTTTCTTAGCAGTCATTAACAAAATATGTAACATGTAGCATTGGTCCTTAGAAAGCAAATGTTCAGGTATCTTCTCCAGTAAGAAAATTAAAGGGTCCAGAGGTATGTCAACTCTGAAGACAATGTCCAGTTCTTCTTTAATGTTTTTCCAGTATGCTTGTATCACTGGGCAATCCCAGAAAATATGGGCATGATCCTCCACCATGCCACAGTTCCTCCAACAGGTGTTGGGGGTATTGCTTGTAAACTTTGACACCTTCAGAGGTGTTCTGAAGAATCTCAATTTCACTTTCCAGTCAAATTCTTTCCACATTTGACTTCCAATCCCTTTATGACTTGCTAAACATATATTTTCCCAAGACTCATCATCAATAATTGCATTAAGTTCAAGTTCCCACTCACTTTTAATATGTAAGGTATTATCTGAAGTATCTTTCAAAAGACTCTTGTATATATTTGACACTTGATGTTTTGCAGATACCTTGTGTTGAGAAATCTGTATAAAATACCTTTCAACCTCCATTGGATCTCTTTTAAGACTGTCCCAGTCTGTATGTCTAGTGAGAACTTCGTATCTGTAGGAATCTAAAAAAGTAATTTGTAGGCAAATCAAATTCTTCTTGTAGTTGTGAAAGTGATCCAAGTGTATTGTTTTCAAACAATTGGTCAATGCTGACCAAACCATTGTCTGCCTATCTCTTAAATGCCAAGTCTGTCAAAGATGGGAGAAAGTCAAAATTTCTCAGAATGGGCATTACCCTTGACAGAGCCACCGATCCTTTTATTAATTTTTGTGTAGTGTTCCAAATCTTTAGCGAGTGTTTAACCCATATATTTTCTATTTTTTTCCTCTGAGCCCTTTGGCCAAGAAAAGGAAGCACAGACAATGGTACCCCTGTCAAAGAATTCTGTTCAATGGATAGCCATCCAGTTTCTTCAGCTTTGGTTGCCCATATCACTACTGCCCTTAGTTGGGCTGCCCAGTAGTACATTTTAAAGTTAGGTAATCCCAGCCCACCCCGTTTTTTGCTTTCCATCAATATTTTTAGTCGTATTCTTGGTCTTCTATTTTACCAAATAAATTTTGAAATGCGTTTTTCAAGGCACTTAATTGTTGATTGTGGAACAGGAACTGGCAAAGATTGAAATAAAAAGAGGAGCCTAGGTAAAATATTCATCCTTACTGACTCTATTCTGCCAAACAAGGACAAAGGCAGCACATCCCATCTGCTTGTATCTTGGTTGATCTCTTTAATTAATTTGTCATAATTGCAATGGAAAAGTTGTGATGGTTTCGGTGTCAGAATGACTCCTAAATATCTAAATCCTTTTTTAGATTTCCTAAATGACACTAAACTATCTAATTGTTGGGGCCAATCACCACTTATCATCATTGCTTCTGATTTGTTAGTGTTTATCTTATATCCTGATACTTCACTGTATTTACTTAGACTACTTAATAGTGCAGGGATTGAAACCATGGGCTGTTCTATGAATAACAATATGTCATCAGCAAATAGAGCTAATTTGTGTTGATTCCCTCCTTCATCAGAAATACCCAATATGAGAGGGTTTGATCTTATTAGTTCTGCCAGTGGCTCTATGCTTAAAGCAAATAATGAAGGAGATAAGGAGTCTCCTTGGCGAGTGCCACGGCCCAGTGGAAAAAAGTCTGAACAATACCCGTTCACTCTTACTCTAGACTTAGGGTTTTTGTAAAATAAATCCAATTAATAAATGTGTCATTGAAGCCCATATGTCGGAGAGTTTGATGTAAGAAAGTCCAGTTCACCCTATCGAAAGGCGTCTGGGCGTCTAGGCTGAGAAGCATTGAAGGGCTGGCCCTTTTAGCTGCAATAAACTGTAGATTTAGGGCTCTCCTAACATTATCAACACCATGACGATTATTGATAAACCCAGTTTGGTCAGGCTTTACCAACTTGTGTATGATTCTCTGAATTCTTTTTGCTATTATTGAGGTAAGGATTTTAAAATCAACACACAGAAGGCTGATGGGACGATATGATGCACATAGGGTCGGGTCTTTGTTTTCTTTGTGTATAACGCTTATAATTGCCTCTGACCAGGACGCAGGTGATTTGTCCTTCTTTTAATGCATAGTTATAAACCTTGCACAGGATGGGAGTTAGTTCACCTATAAACGTTTTATAATATTCCCCTGAAAAACCGTCAGTTCCAGGAGATTTGTTATTTTTAAGCTGTGAAATATTATTTTTGATTTCTTCTTCTGTAATTGGCATTGACACCATATCAGCCTCTTCTGATGTTAGTTTCGCTAAGTTGATGGATCTAAAAAAACATTCCATCTTCTCGTTTCTTTGTGGGTCTGACTCTTCATATAGTTTTCTATAGTGTGTGGCAAAAGCCTCTGTGATGTCTGTGGGCTGTGTTAGAATTTCACCATTGTCTGGGCTTTTTATTTTGTAAACTGCCCTGCTACTTTGAGCTTTCCGCAATTGAAATGCCAGTAGTCGACTTGCTTTATTTCCCATTTCGTAGTATTGTGTCTGACCATTTCTGTTTTGTATTAAATTAAATCTTCCCAAAATGACTTACTTCAAACCTGGACATGTAGAAATAGAGCATGTGTAAAAAAAAAAAAAAAAAACGAAAAAATAAACCCCGGAAAGCCCGCTTCTCTGCTTCAGCCAGACTTGAAGACCCGACGGTGCAATGCTTGCAGACTGTCAGAAGTAATTAGACCTAAATTTATAGCTAACAAATCAGCAGACGCCCCAACAATTATTATTTTCGTTAGGCCAATGTGTAAGGTATGTTAGAACCGTGCCTTATAGCCTACGTTATATCACAATTTAAAGGACGTTTGAGGAGTTGGAGGCTGCGAGCGCAATGATGTTCCGACATGCGCTAAACTTTATTCCCTGAAAATCATACACCAGCGTTCAATGCCCCAAACAGTCAAAATGTCTCGAAGACTACGGTTAAATAATAATCATAGCCTACTAAGTTAAATTACGTCAAAACATCTGTTTCTGGCCTATGAAATGATGGAGGAAAATGAGAACGAACGCAAAGTAGATAGCAGCCAACTTCACACGATCTTTTAGGTAACTTAACACTCGTGTTGGTCACAATATTTCTCTTAATAAAATCTTATTGTTTTTGAAGTCGTATTCAACACAAAGTAAGGTCAAATTTTAATTTAAGCGAAGATCCAAACTTTTTTCTATATTGACGTCGAGCAGAGGAGCATGTCATTCTGCTTTCGGTTTCGGCAGCATGGATGCGCTTTACATGAAAGAAGGCACTGATGTGTCTGCCATCGATAAAGGTGTAAAACAAGTGGAGGTGGGCTTGGCTGTACGAAATGGGTGAAAACGGAAAGCCATTTAGTTCATGGTGCAAAAAACTAAACATTCCAGGCGCTTGCATTTGTGTGGTTTGCCATAAAAAAATAATATACGGAAGCAATGGAAAGAAAGTGCAGTAAATTGAATATATTAATCCATTAATTAATTGATGATAAAGTTATCAGTTCTAAGTTAACCATTCTCAGAATTTCATCGAAATCCACCCATAACCCCCCCCCCGTAAATTTTCAGTCAAAAAAATTTTTTTTTGCTTTAATCCATGCTTTTTAGAAGCAGTCTTTAATCTTATTAATAAAAAAATGCTTCGATACATGGATTGAAATATGCAGTAATGCTTTACTCGCTCTAAGAACAAGCAGAGAGACTAAAACTATGCTGCCTGCCTTTCTGTCCAGCATCCTATAGATGACATTGACAAAATGAAAGAGAGAGCTGCAATGAACAACTCGTTCATCTACATAAAAATCCCTCAGGTTCCTCTTTGTGTCAGCTACAAGGTGAGTGTTTCACTGAACCCTTGGTTTGTTTGCATTTGTTTTCGCTGCAGGTTGTTCTCATGGATAAACACCTTCTAAAATTATTCTGCTGTGTAACTGTGCAGGGTGAAAAGAGCAGTGTTGACTGGAAGGATCTGAACCTGGTGCTGCCCTGTTTAGAGTATCACAACAACACCTGGACATGGCTGGATTTTGCCATGGCTGTGAAAAGAGACAGTCGAAAAGCTCTGGTTGCTCAGGTACTAAAGACCAGACTAGATTTATTTTTACATTTGCAGCTCTGATCAACATGTGACATGATAGAGAGGCAGATTTAGTTTTTAGCTTTAAATCCGGAATCTTGACTCTATTTTTATTCAAGAAAATCATTTTCAAAAACGTATCTGAGAAATATAATGTTGTGGGACACTAAATCACTTACCCAGCTGTTAATATTGCTAGTCATAGTAATATTTGTTTTAAAAGAAAAAAAAGCCCTGAAATTCCTCAATTTTCAATAACAATGCATCATTGTAGGTGGAAAAAGTCAAAATGCTGTTTATGCATAATGTACTTCCATACTTCCTGGCTGAAGTGCTTTTGGTTTAAATTAAAAAAAAGGCTGCTCATGCAATATGCAAGCTGCCACTCATTTATCAGTCTCCCATAAATATCAGCACAGATCCGAGTGTTAAAATCTTCCTATGACAGGGTTCATGTGCAGGGATGAGAATTTTCCGCCGATTGGCGGATTTCCGACACTTTCAGACCAAAATGATCGTTTTTGAGATCGATGTAAATCCGTTGAGAAATTTTTTTTTTTTTTTTTTTGGGGGGGGAGGTACGATTAACGATCTGTGGTCACCTTATAACGCAGACATCCCAAGTCTCCCGGAAGTTCCGGGAGTCTCCTGCATATTGATAGAAGCGAGCAAGAGCGTGCGCGCGCAACATTAAGGTCTGCATCACGCATCGGAAGGCCAATTTATGCTGACAACCCAGTCCTCGCAGATAGCGTCTGCGCGCACCTCCTAAAAATTGTGACCACCGCAGAAGCCTCTCAGACAGCGTCGCAGACAAGAGGGCTCTGATTGGTCCACTCTGCATCCGCTGTACACGCACTTCCGCTTCCCTACTTTCCCGGTTTGGTTTGTTTTCACGACCGCCATTTTTAAAAACACGAGCGAAGATGGAGCAGCACGAAGAGCGGTTGATCGAGGAAGTGAGGAAGTACGTACATCTATACGACTCCAGTTCTAGTCATTATAAAAAAAAAGTTCTAGTCATTATAAGTAACCGGAGGATAAACACTCCACTAACCACACCCACCAACTAACTCCTAGCGATTTCGCGACTTCGCGCCCCCTTGCGTTGTGGCGGTGAATAACATCGCGCATGCCTATTACTCCCCGCTCAACGATAAATTACAACTGTCTGCGAAAAGCTATCTGCGAAAGCCTTGTTGCAAGAGCATGCAGAGGCCTTTACAATGTGCGTGCGCGAGGGAGACTGTGTGCAGTGTTGCCAGATACTGCTGACGTTTTCCAGCCCAAAATATGTTCAAAACCCGCCAAAATGCACTTAAAAACACCCAATGTGGCAACACTGCCTGTGTGCCTGTTCATGTAGCGCATGCCAGACAAAGAGCATCTTGATTGGGTTACTCAGCAAAATAAGCCAATCAGCTTTCAGTGTGGGCGGGCTTTTATCTCTTTTCTCGAGGACTGGAGTTTGAGTCAGTGCAGCCTACAGGATCGGCATGGCAGAGAGAGAGAGCGCGCCCCAAAAATATATCAATTACACGTCTCATATGTGTGTGTCTTTTATAAATGAGGTTAGCTTGTCTAATGTAGCATGTTGGGGAGAATCATAGTATCATATCCATATTTCTGATAAAATTTTAGGTATGATAGCATGTATAACTCTCCTACTTATTGCTCATTTCATAGGGGGACGGAATTGCTGGCATGTGCCGCGCGGGAGCGTCTGCCCAAACTTTTTAGGCTGAGATGAACTTATAGTTTTTGATTTAAAAAAAAAATTCCAATATGTAATGCCCATTGTACATGCCTGTTCTTTAATTCAAAATCACCATCTCGATCTTCAAATTGACCGTATGGTATCTGCATTACATTACACAACATCCTGTCCAGATAAAACCTAGCTAGTACACACAACAGTTGAAAGGGAAGTGATGAGTGATGTTGAATGTTGCCTGCTTAATATGCAAGACCTCCTGCTACCATGATAATATCAGAAGAAAGCTTCAGAGAATTATATGATAGAACTTTTTTCTGGTTTGCACTTCATTTTAAAGGATTAGAGTATTCAAAGATGAATCACAAAAATGCAGAAATATAATACTGTAGAGCTCGTTTATATTAAAAGGTGCATTGATTTTTTTTTTTTAAATCATCAAATGTGAATTGATTAAAAACAAGTCTCTTGTACCATATTAATCATTTTCACCTGGGAGTCCACCAAGAAGGGGAATTTATTTCCAAATACATTGCAAATTTTTGCTGATAAAATTAATGGTTTTGGGGTTAAAAAAAAAAAAAGCCAAAAATAATTAGACCCATGCCCCGCCCCGGTTTTTTCAGACTTTTAAAATATTTTTCATTCTCATCCCTGATTTATGGGTCCATTGTTCCAAAACCTAAAAGGTTGCACTGAACATGCTGAAAAAATCAAACAAGGTGGGATATGATATTTAAGAAAGAACACTTGTCATGATACAAAAGTTTCAGTTGATGGCATGTTGAATTGGGATATCAACTTCGAGAAAAATACATATATTTCATTGCTAAAATTAATGGGTTTTGGGTGTTTAAATCGGCAAAATCCATTAGCTTCGCCCCCTGGTCCCTCACCGAGACGTTGCCCCTGGACCCCACTGGGGACCTGCGGGCCGCCCCCCAACCCCCCCCGCTACTTTTCAGATTTTTTTTTCTCAACATGCACTCTCATCTCTGATGTGTGATTCATGAAACATTTGTATCTCACCACACACCGTCATTTAAAGATCACACCCCTAAAAATTCTTCGTTTAGAGGCTGTGCCTCTAGACTTTACAACGTAGAGATGCGTAATATGGCTAAGAAGGGAAGCTCCTCTGCCCTCAAAACAGAAGCTCTACCGTCACAAGTCCAGTTGAATGAATTATTTCTATTTGGCAGCCTGGAAAGTAGCATCATAGGAAGTCAGAAAAATGCAGTATGGAAAAAAATCACTGCTGTGCTCAGCAGCATTACTATTAAAAATTGAATGCCAGCTGATGTTTGAATATTTCACTTGTACAGTGGGCTTGAAAGTTTGTGAACCCTTTAGAATTTTCTATATTTCTGCATAAATATGACCGAAAACATAATCAGATTTTCACACAAGTCCTAAAAGTAGATAAAGAGAACCCAGTTAAACAAATGAGACAAAAATATTATACTCGGTCATTTATTTATTGAGGAAAATGATCCAATATTACATATCTGTGAGTGGCAAAAGTATGTGAACCTCTAGGATTAGCAGTTAATCTGAAGGTGAAATTCGAGTCAGGTGTTTTCAATCAATAGGATGGCAATCAGGTGTGAGTGGGCACCCTGTTTTATTTAAAGAACAGGGATCTATCAAAGTCTGATCTTCACAACACATGTTTGTGGAAGTGTATCATGGCACAAACAAAGGAGATTTCTGAGGACCTCAGAAAAAGCGTTGTTGATGCTCATCAGGCTGGAAAAGGTTACAAAACCATCTCTAAAGAGTTTGGACTCCACCAATCCACAGTCAGACAGATTGTGTACAAATGGAGGAAATTCAAGACCATTGTTACCCTCCCCAGGAGTGGTCGACCAACAAAGATCACTCCAAGAGCAAGGCGTGTAATAGTCAGCGAGGTCACAAAGGACCCCAGGGTAACTTCTAAGCAACTGAAGGTGTCTCTCACATTGGCTAATGTTAATGTTCATGAGTCCACCATCAAGAGAACACTGAACAACAGTGGTGTGCATGGCAGGGTTGCAAGGAGAAAGCCACTGCTCTCCAAAAAGAACATTGCTGCTCATCTGCAGTTTGCTAAAGATCACGTGGACAAGGCAGAAGGCTATTGGAAAAATGTTTTGTGGACGGATGAGACCAAAATAGAACTTTTTGGTTTAAATAAGAAGCGTTATGTTTGGAGAAAGGAAAACACTGCATTCCAGCATAAGAACCTTATCCCATCTGTGAAACATGGTGGTGGTAGTATCATGGTTTGGGGCTGTTTTGCTGCATCTGGGCCAGGACGGCTTGCCATCATTGATGGAACAATGAATTCTGAATTATACCAGCGAATTCTAAAGGAAAATGTCAGGACATCTGTCCATGAACTGAATTTCAGGAGAAGGTGGGTCATGCAGCAAGACAACGACCCTAAGCACACAAGTCGTTCTACCAAAGAATGGTTAAAGAAGAATAAAGTTAATGTTTTGGAATGGCCAAGTCAAAGTCCTGACCTTTAATCCAATGGAAATGTTGTGGAAGGACCTGAAGCGAGCAGTTCATGTGAGGAAACCCACCAACATCCCAGAGTTGAAGCTGTTCTGTACGGAGGAACGGGCTAAAATTCCTCCAAGCCGGCGTGCAGGACTGATCAACAGTTACTGCAAACGTTTGGTTGCAGTTATTGCTGCACAAGGGGGTCACACCAGATACTGAAAGCAAAGGGTCACATACTTTTGCCACTCACAGATGTGTAATATTGGGTCATTTTCCTCAATAAATATATATATATATATATATATATATATATATATATATATATATATATAAAATTGCCTATATAGTCTGTATGATAGCAGTGTAATATAATACCTTGTGTTACAAATCTTTACATGTAAGTGAAGAAAAAATGTTCAGATCTCAAACTCGCCACCAAAAATTTATACATTTGTGGAGTTTCTTTATTTCCTCATTTTAATGAAGTTTAGATCGGAGTCAGGCACCAGTGGTGTGCAGCCTTCACCTAGACAAACCAGCCTGGAGCTCCACAGAGCCAGGCAACCACAACGGGAGAGAGAGCGTGAGTCCTTCACACCCATGCTGGCACACCATCACCCTGGATGCCTGGGAGATGAAAACAATTTAATAGCCACTCGTTACTCTCCATAAAAAAAATCCCTGCACTCCATAAAAACCCTGTTGCGTCTTATGGACGTGTAAAGTTCTTCCAACAGAGCCAGATCTGCCATTGCCGAGGTTTGGTGACTGACACAGCTTTTTGTTGAAATACATGACTGAATAAGCATCTAACCAACCACACTGCTTTTAATTAGGCGATCTCAGAACGAAAGAGAAGTTAATTTTACGCCAAAAAACTGTTAATCCCATTCATTGAAAGCAGTTTGAAAATTTATATTAGGGATATATGACATAGTCAGTGTAGGTCTTTACCAAATATAATATTTTTCCAAATGTTACATATTTTTAAGTGATGAATATTTGGCTGCATATGCTTAGATGCCAGTCAGAATATATGATCTAATAACGAGTGTCCACTCAGCCATATTTACTGTACTATGCTGCACTGCACATCCATGGTGACTCGAAAACTTGCGTACACATTGATTGTAGCCTCTGCGCACATCCACATTTATCAGTGCCGAGTTTTGCATGGACATGACCGTACACTGTTTTCTACTGTACATTCGTTTCGTAAATGTGGGCCACTGTAACCATAACGCTCTTCCCTTCCTTTGCTAATATTGGCTAATTAACTAGCCTAGCTTGCTATCTACGTTAGATCAAATATTGTCAGTCATAAGTATGAAATAAAAATCAGTTAAACTCTGGTAATGAGGTTATTTGCCTTTATTGTAGTTTTGAATTCAGAAAATTAAGAGAACCAGTTAAATTGAGAAGAAAAAATTTGAGTCATCTGGACGAGATATTTTGTGTGAAAGTGTCCTTATGCTTCATTTGTGGTATCTTCAATGTGTGAAGTAGGAAAAAAAAACATGGACACCTCCGTGAATGTGTGTTTTGATTGCTCTGTCAGAGCTCCTAAAAAGTTACTTTAACCACACTTCTACTGTTAGACTAAGGCTACATCCACACGACAACGGCAACGAGATGTTATTAAAAAAAATATCGCGTCCACATGGGCAACGGATCAGTAAAATATCAGGTACATATGGCAACGCAACGCTTGCTGAAAACGATGCAATACACATGCCACACCTCTAGGGGCGCTGTAAGACGGTCCCTTCGGAGACACCAGGACAATAGAAGTAGTAAGGATGCATGCGCATAAACTATATTATGCGCGAGACATCATATTAGCCACAAAGTCAGGAAAATCTGTTCGTAAAGTTACGTTATAATGACCAAATACAATGAAAAGTATTTTTCCAGTCTCGCCTGTGAAAGGTAATCCCATGTGATCTCATTTGGACGGTAAACCTGTTGGTACAGTTAAACGCAGCACATGAATGAGGCATCTTTATTCTCCGCTTTGACCCATCCAATATGGCGGCGAGGATGACGTATGATTCTACGCGGAAGGCGGCGTCTTTAATGGTCCGGAATAAATTGAATGCTACACGTTGATGGATTAATTTGTTGTTCTACGCCCTTTTTGAGGAATGTATTGTAGGACTTAAACCAACATCTGAAGAGGTGAGATCGCTCCTTTTTTTCCCTATTTTTGCTGGCGGGATTGACTCTGCCCTAAGGGCTATTCTCTCTCTCTCTGCACCATTACACAATAAATATTCACAGTGAAAATATTTTGTAAGCGTGTTTCATGAACCAAGTTATAGGATTTGTTGACAACTCGCATCGAGTTCGTTACACTTCTACCCGGCGTGAAGCACTGACAGTCATGTGGTTGTGACGTCATCGTAAACAAATCCGTTCTACTCATCCAGACGACTTCGCAACGGCACCGTTGCCAGATCTTTCCACTCTGGAACCCGTTCTCAAAAGATTTCGTTTTGGGGCACCCAAAACGCTGGTGCCGTGTGGACGCCAGGCCGAAACGATAAACAATTTTATCAGAGTCACCTGAATCCGTTGCCGTGTGGACAGGGCCTAAAATTGCAGTACAGCAAAAACAGTAGACAATAATGGGAAACTAATGTTAGTGAGTTAGCCGGGGAACATTAGTGATCATTCTAATGTTAATGATTTCCTTCTCAAAACAGTGAGTAGTACAGACAGTGCTATAGATTTAACCAAGTACAGTCTGTATACTAACTGATTTAAAGCCAGTACTGCTATAAACTCATTTAAACGTAGAGGAAAGGGGACTTTACACTGTTCAGTGTGCCTGGCCGTGTTGATTTGATGTCACTTTGTAAATGAGGAAAGAACTGGAAGTTGAAAAGTCCTCCCTGAATTTCAAGTTTAGGCGGCTTTTACCCAGTTCTCAAGTTATGTGTCGGCAGAGAATTACAAGCTTCAGGTCCCATTAAACAATTCTAAATTTGTGTGCAAGAGTTGCCAGGCATTTATCACCAGGGTGTGTGTGTGTGTGTATATATATATGTGTGTAATATATATACAGTGGGGCAAAAAAGTATTTAGTCAGTCACCAATTGTGCAAGTTCTCCCACTTAAAAAGATGAGAAGCCTGTAATTTTCATCCTAGGTATACCTCAACTATGAGAGACAGAATGAGAAAAAAAATTCCAGAAAATCTCACTGTCTGATTTTTAAAGAATTTATTTGCAAATTATGGTGGAAAATAAGTATTTGGTCAATAACAAAAGTTCATCTCAATACTTTGTTATATATCCTTTGTTGGCAATGACAGAGGTCAAACATTTTCTGTAAGTCTTCACGAGGTTTTCACACACTGTTGCTGGTATTTTGGCCCATTCCTCCATGCAGATCTCCTCTAGAGCAGTGATGTTTTGGGGCTGTCGCTGGGCAACACGGACTTTCAACTCCCTCCAAAGATTTTCTATGGGGTTGAGATCTGGAGACTGGCTAGGCCACTCCAGGACCTTGAAATGCTTCTTACGAAGCCACTCCTTCGTTGCCCGGGCGGTGTGTTTGGGATCATTGTCATGCTGAAAGACCCAGCCACGTTTCATCTTCAATGCCCTTGCTGATGGAAGGAGGTTTTCACTCAAAATCTCACGATACATGGCCCCATTCATTCTTTCCTTTACACGGATCAGTCGTCCTGGTCCCTTTGCAGAAAAACAGCCCCAAAGCATGATGTTTCCACCCCCATGCTTCACAGTAGGTATGGTGTTCTTTGGATGCAACTCAGCATTCTTTCTCCTCCAAACACGACAAGTTGAGTTTTTACCAAAAAGTTCTATTTTGGTTTCATCTGACCATATGACATTCTCCCAATCCTCTTCTGGATCATCCAAATGCTCTCTAGCAAACTTCAGACGGGCCTGGACATGTACTGGCTTAAGCAGGGGGACACGTCTGGCACTGCAGGATTTGAGTCCCTGGCGGCGTAGTGTGTTACTGATGGTAGCCTTTGTTACTTTGGTCCCAGCTCTCTGCAAGTCATTCACTAAGTCCCCCCCGTGTGGTTGTGGGATTTTTGCTCACCGTTCTTGTGATCATTTTGACCCCATGGGGTGAGATCTTGCGTGGAGCCCCAGATCGAGGGAGATTATCAGTGGTCTTGTATGTCTTCCATTTTCTAATAATTGCTCCCACAGTTGATTTCTTCACACCAAGCTGCTTACCTATTGCAGATTCAGTCTTCCCAGCCTGGTGCAGGTCTACAATTTTGTTTCTGGTGTCCTTTGACAGCTCTTTGGTCTTGGCCATAGTGGAGTTTGGAGTGTGACTGTTTGAGGTTGTGGACAGGTGTCTTTTATACTGATAACGAGTTCAAACAGGTGCCATTAATACAGGTAACGAGTGGAGGACAGAGGAGCCTCTTAAAGAAGTTGTTACAGGTCTGTGAGAGCCAGAAATCTTGCTTGTTTGTAGGTGACCAAATACTTATTTTACTGAGGAATTTACCAATTAATTCATTAAAAATCCTACAATGTGATTTCCTGGATTCTTTCCCCCCATTCTGTCTCTCATAGTTGAAGTGTACCTATCATGAAAATTACAGGCCTCTCTCATCTTTTTAAGTGGGAGAACTTGCACAATTGGTGGCTGACTAAATACTTTTTTGCCCCACTGTATAATATAGGGCGGCACGGTGGTGTAGTGGTTAGCGCTGTCGCCTCACAGCAAGAAGGTCCTGGGTTCGAGCCCCGTGGCCGGTGAGGGCCTTTCTGTGCGGAGTTTGCATGTTCTCCCCGTGTCCGCGTGGGTTTCCTCTGGGTGCTCCGGTTTCCCCCACAGTCCAAAGACATGCAGGTTAGGTTAACTGGTGACTCTAAATTGACCGTAGGTGTGAATGTGAGTGTGAATGGGTGTCTGTGTCAGCCCTGTGATGACCTGGCGACTTGTCCAGGGTGTACCCCGCCTTTCGCCCGTAGTCAGCTGGGATAGGCTCCAGCTCGCCTGCGACCCTGTAGAACAGGATAAAGCGGCTACAGATAATGAGATGAGATATATATTACACACACACAGCTGTAAGCACTGGCCATTGATAAATCCTGAATATTCTATATTTCTCTGCTTGTGCATGGCCACAGCTACACTAATTTGCAAAATGAACGCCCCCAAATCACTGTACATGGTAAAGAACTTCCCTCGAAAAAGCCCAATAGCCTGCTGGTGGTGCTGCTTGTTGCAGGCCCCGTTGAGAATGTCAGAAGGTCAGAGAAGATGAGCTTTACTGACGGTGAAGGACAGGTACTGCTGCACAAATTAGAGTAAAACAAAAATGTTCTATTTGGTAATTTCACTAGGGGAAGGTTTGACTAAGACACAAATACTTATGGTGGGTTTTTTTTTTTTTTTTTTTTTTTTGCTGCTGTTGGGTTTTATTTTTAGATTTTATGGCTACATGTGTAACGTTTAGAAAACCTGCCATAATATGTGAAAATTCCTCACTGTTGTCTTTTTCTCTGCTGTATTTGGGGAAATATATTGCAGCATGAGTAATATGAATGCATGTAAGAGGAGTCATTATTCATCTCATCGACCTTTCTTCAGTTTCTTGTTGAAATGTACCTGTGGGGGTTAAAAAAAAAAAAAAAACCTCCCACTTTGGAATAGAGCTCACCTCAAAGTGCACGGAGCATTCTGCTGCTGATTTCCCATGTGTGATGGGTGCGCTTCATAATCAGTCTGTCTGCAGTTACACTTTTCTACCCCTAGGGGTTCCTGCATGCGCATGGTTAGGAATGTGCATAAATATACACACGTCCTGCTGTACAAGAAGAAATTGATAATGTTCTATGCATCGAAACGTACATAAATTAAATGCACAGAACCGTTTGTTCTTTTATTTTAATCCTTTGTGTTTTTCGGGGCGCTCCTGGACAGATGATCAAAGAGAAGCTGCGTCTGAAGCCTGCCTCAGCCTCGGAGTCTCGGGGAAAGGCAGCAGAAGGAAAGGCTGACAGCGGCCTGCAGCAGCAGATGGAGGATGAGAAGGCCCGGCTGCTGATTGGCCTCAGCACCACAGACAAGAGCTCCAGCAAGAAGATCTTCAGCCGCCACAAGTGATTCCTTTCTAATGACACGACACTGTGGAGAGATTAAACTCACCTGAGTCTCATATGTCTCTGCTTCCTTTAGTCTAGTGGACCACGATGGAGAGCCGAACAAAGCTTTTTGCTTCGAGTAATCTTCAAATAACGTAACCGAGACTCTCCTCTCACTTTTACATGTCCATGCTGGCTGTGGATGTCTGATGGCCTGAGAAGAAGTCCTCATGTCTTCAGTGATGGTGTTAAGGGCAGAAGGATCGTCATCCTGCTGTCCATGAGGAGCATCGTCTCCTTTTAGGGATCAATGTTAAATTCTCACACACTTGTTTTTGTCGTAAGTGTTTCATGTTTCCTTGTAGTTCACTGCACTACACGCTCTTCACTCATCAGGATAGCCATTTTAGCAAACCATCAGGTGTTTAAGATGTTCGAGTCGTGATCATTTCAGGAGAAAAAGTATCAAACACACGGAGTCGTTGTGTTTTTTAATGACTGCCGACTGCAGGGTCTCTGCAGGGTCTCCTGCTGGCACGGGAGACCCTGCAGAGTTGAAGGGAAAGTACTGCACCCGTTTTATGCACCTTGGAAAAGTAAAAGGGATCAGAAATGGGTTTCACTCCAGAGGTATACTGTACGCAATCTGTAGTATTTAACATGTGCTAAAATGCATTTACATTGACTTACCCAATGCCTTGACCACTTAAGAAGTTGCACTCTCACTGTAAAGGCCCTAAAGAATTTATTCTTTAAGCTCACTATGTAACTGTAATTGCAGAAAGTAGCAGATATTTAATATTATATTGTTGGTCTAAGATTTACTGTACTAATATTTGTGCAATATCTTGACACAAAGTAGACTGAATATCTGTTGATCGATTTAATCATTTTATGATCTTGATATTCATTGGGAGCTTTTTGTTTGTAATATTTGGAGCATTCTTGATCATTTGAATTCTATGACAGCTTTTGTTGTTTGGTGTCCTTTCAGTTCTCGTTATGCTGCTGGGTAATTATTATTTTTTCCCCAGTTTTGGATAAGAATAAATTGCAGTTATTTCAGCTTAAGTGTTTAATATTTTTCAGTTTTATCAGGGTGTTTGCTCTGTCTTCTGATTGTTTTTGATTCTAGATGTCGGCACGCTTTTGTAAATGAATTTTCAGTATTAAAAATCAAAGCTCCAGATAAAACCTGTTGTCATTCTGGTAGAAATCGGTTCCAGACGACCGAGGGTCAAAATCACAACCATCCAGTTGGTTATTTGTTAGTGGACACTGCTGACATTTGGTTTCACGTCTTGTATGTTATCAGACATCATAATCTTGGTTTATATAATGAACCCCCTCTCCCTCCCCCTCTTTCTTGTCTAGCAGCTCAGTCGCTACATTATAGCGTAATTAACTTTAGCAATAACGCAGCAGATGAGCAACATACTGCACGCCTGACATTAATCCTGGTAGAATGTCACATTGTTAACAACTCTTGGTTCAGTCAGATGTCAAAAAAAAAAATTATTCCTAACATACCAAATCCAGCTTTCTCTGTATCCTCTGGAAACTATACTCAACAACTCTAGGGGAACTAGAAGGTTTTCAGGACTGGAAAATAGACATAAAAGTAAAGGAAGTAATTATTTCACTCAAACCTCTGCAATCATAAATGCAAAATGATGCATTTTATCTCAACAAAAATATAGTGGTTAGCGCTGTCGCCTCACAGCAAAAAGGTTCTGGGTTCGAGCCCCGTGGCCAGCGAGGGCCTTTCTGTGTGGATGTTCTCCCCGTGTCCGCGTGGGTTTCCTCCGGGTGCTCCGGTTTCCCCCACAGTCCAAAGACATGCGGTTAGGTTAATATGGGACGGCCTTGGGCTGAGGTGCCCTTGAGCGAGGCACCGAACTCCCAACTGCTCCCCGGGCGCTGTTAGCATGGCTGCCCACTGCTCTGGGTGTGTGCGCACTGCTTCAAATGGGTTAAATGCAGAGAGGAAATTTCACAAGTGTGTGATGAATAAAGTTCATTCTCATCTCATCTCATTATCTCTAGCTGCTTTATCCTTCTACAGGGTCGCAGGCAAGCTGGAGCCTATCCCAGCTGACTACGGGCGAAAGGTGGGGTACACCCTGGACAAGTCGCCAGGTCATCACAGGGCTGACACATAGACACAGACAACCATTCACACTCACATTCACACCTACGGTCAATTTAGAGTCACCAGTTAACCTAACCTGCATGTCTTTGGACTGTGGGGGAAACCGGAGCACCCGGAGGAAACCCACGTGGACACGGGGAGAACATGCAAACTCCACACAGAAAGACCCTCGCCGGCCACGGGGCTCGAACCCGGACCTTCTTGCTGTGAGGCGACAGCGCTAACCACGACTCCACCGTGCCGCCCAAGAATAAAGTTATGCTTTCAAAACAAAATATCATCATACTGCATGTACACTACCGTTCAAAAGTTTGGGGTCACTTTGAAATGTCCTTATTTTTGAAAGAAAAGCACTGTTCTTTTCAATGAAGATCACTTTAAACTAATCAGAAATCCACTCTATACATTGCTAATGTGGTAAATGACTATTCTAGCTGCAAATGTCTGGTTTTTGGTGCAACATCTCCATAGGTGTATAGAGGCCCATTTCCAGCAACTATCACTCCAGTGTTCTAATGGTACAATGTGTTTGCTCATTGCCTCAGAAGGCTAATGGATGATTAGAAAACCCTTGTACAATCATGTTAGCACAGCTGAAAACAGTTGAGCTCTTTAGAGAAGCTATAAAACTGACCTTCCTTTGAGCAGATTGAGTTTCTGGAGCATCGCATTTGTGGGGTCGATTAAATGCTCAAAATGGCCAGAAAAATGTCTTGACGATATTTTCTATTCATTTTACAACTTATGGTGGTAAATAAAAGTGTGACTTTTCATGGAAAACACAAAATTGTGTGGGTGACCCCAAACTTTTGAACGGTAGTGTACAAGTACACCATATGAACATTTGTATTTTTGTACACTGTTTACTTTCATGTCTACATCATGACTGTTTGCTGCTTTCTGCAATATCACGATTTCTTTACACTCATTTATGTAGATTAACGTTCCAGTTGTAAAGCATGAACACATCCTGTATCGGAGAGGTTTGGTTAGAGTTGGAGACTTTCCACATCATGATTGCCTACCATTTATTATTACAAAAAAAAGCCAATCAACTACTGGAGTATGTTTGTGAGATTTAGTAATTTCTTTCAGTTTAATGTAAATCAAGTGAGCTCGCGCTTGTTCATTTTACAATATAGCTTAAAATATCCTGGATAAAAGAAACTACTTACCACTTTGGATGATATTTTCATATAGTGTGTTGCTCTGTTCCCACATATTACTGGGGTTACTGATAGAGTAATGAAGAAAATCTAGCTTTACGTCCAAAACATTTTACGCGGGCCAATGTGTATCGCACATTATCCCACAGGAAGCTGTCAAACAAGCTATTCTCAAACACCCAGCTAGCCTCCTTTAAAAAAATTATATAAAATAAAATCATTAACATGAAGTTTTTTGTAAGGAGACATAATAGAAGGTGTCTCCAGTGTCACTGCTTTATCACAGTAAGTGGTAAAGCTGTAACTTTAAGTTTTCCAACATGAAAGCTCTTTAGGACTGACTGTGCTGTGGTTTCTCAACAGCATGATGGATAGTGCAGCTGTCTCACAGTTACAGGGTCCCTGGTTTGATCCTGAACTCCAGCTCACATGTGAATATTCCTCCTGTCTGAGTTTTCTCTCCCAGTCTTTTGATTTCTTCAAACACCCCCCTCCCCTTAAAAAAAAAATTAAATAATATATCCTGTAGATGGACTGGCTATTTTAAATTAACCCCAAGTATGAATGTGTGTGTGCTTTGTGATGAACTAGTGTACCATCCAAAGTGTATTCCTGCTTCAGTCCCAGTGTTCCTGGGATAGGCTCCAGATCCACCATGACAGTCACCAGGATAAACTGATTACTGAAGATAAATAAACAAACTACAAAAAAAGGTCTGGTGAGGAAATATGTTAATAACTGTTATAAGTGATAACAGGAACTAATTGGTTTTGTGGACTTCTCACAACATTAAATACAGCTATAAAATAATTTAAAAAAATGATATCATCTTGGCTCCCAAGTGGCGTAACATAAAATAATTTGCCATGAGTTTGAATCCTGATGATGCCACAGCCATCCATGGCCAGAGGCCCAAGAGAGCAAAATTGGCCGTGCTCTCAAGGAAGGACTGGTAGCATATGCCGCTTTTCCACTACCAACGCGGCTGAGTTGGGCTGAGCCGTGCCGTGCTGAGTTGGGCTGAGTCGAGCTGAGTGGGGCTGTTGGAGTTGCATTTCGACTACAACCGCGCTGAACCGTGCTGGCTGGAAGTGGGTGGACACATTGGGTGGAGTTAGCGAAAGTGGGTGGACGTCACGTGATGTCGTTAGGCGGCGCAAACAGTGACATCAGTGACCTTTTAAGCGGTAGTCTCACGACCCGGATAGTAAACAATAAACATGGAGGACATGGAGTCGTTAGTGTTGCTGGTCTTGGTGCTGTGGCTTGTTGTCACCGACAACGCCAACAGATACTGGCAAGAGCGTATAGATGAGGTGACGCGCATAAGGCTTCAGAAATTCTCGTAATTCTTCCGGGTTTACGGTGTTTACAGATCCCAGCGTGCTCGCGGGGCATGTGTGGGCATGTGAGGACACTCCTCCTCACCAATCAGTGCACAGGGGAGTGTCTCCTCACGCCCCTAGCCCCACTCGGCTCGGTTTGGCTCGCTTCAGCCCCACTCCAAAACCGTGTGAGTTTTGGGTGCTGAGTAGGGCTGAAGCGAGCTGAGTCGCGCCGCTTTGAGGTAGTCGAAACGCGAGCCGTGTCGAGCTGAAGTGAGCTGAAAAAGGGTAGTGGAAAAGGGCCAATAGTCTCTTTCATCTATTGATCGCAAGTGACAGTAACCAATCCTGGGTGTTTACGAGCTTGTGTGTGCAGATGTGGGCGGATAGCACGTTTACCCGGTGTGTATTATGATGCCTGAGCAGCAGTTCAAAAAGATGCAGTCAGCTGCCTTCACGTGCCATGGAGGAAGCATGTGCTCTTCCTGGTTGGTAGCTGTCATGTGATAGAGGAAAGCTGTCTGTGGATGGAAACTGGCCATGCTTAAATTCGGGAGAAAATCAGGGAAATCAGAGTGTGGTGTTATTGGAAATTAATCAACTGCTCCACCCTATCCTCCTTGTTAACCTATTGTACAACATGCTGTCCCAAACTTCTCACGTGACTGGATATTCATCATGCTGTTGTGACCTAATGTCCTGAAATGAGTTACGCATCTGCGTGTGTTCGGCTTTGTGGAGATGAGCCTGAAGTCAGGCTGCTAGTGAAAGGGGCGTGGTTTGAGATGGTGCGGTTTGGGGCACAGTGCACACAAATCTGAGCATCTGGAACGACGCGCTCCTGTTTTGAGACACTAAATGCAGTGAAAGAAAGTGCTTAATGAAGGGTTTTTTTAAAACAAGGAATTGCCATTTGAGTTCTAGTCACCTACAGGAGATTATTTAATGGTTATTTGATGAATACCAAGATTCATCATGTGCATGTTATGGGCGGTGCTGTGAGCAAAAACAAGGTGAGAGAAATTCAGTGGGTTTGGAAATATTTGTTTTGATTTCTGATTTATCTGGAAATGTTACACTATGGATGAATCCCAAAACAGATCTCAAAGTATAGTGTATAATAGTGAGGAACAATAGTTTGTGCCTGTTCAAATTATTGCAAAAATATATTTTATTTTTTGACTCCAAGAGAAAACTAGGAGGAACGTGCCCATCAGTCTGCTTGTATATTTATTTATGGAGTTGTGGTGTTCTGAAATCAATCTTGTGTCTATAATGTGTCAGGGAAGTGGATTATACAGTGGACACAAAGTTTACACACCCCTGCTAAAATGTAAGGTTTTTTGGGTTAAAAAAAAAAGAAACCAAGATCAGTCCTGTCCGAGCTTATTCCACCTTTATTGCAAAATTGCAATCTGTACAAAGAAAGTGAAAACAAATCAGAAACTGTTCAGGGTAAAAAGGAAAAAAGAAAATCATACCAAAAAACCTGGTTGCATTAGTGTGCACACCTCTAAACTAATACTGTACTTAGTTGAAGCACCTTTTTGATTTTATTACAGCACTCAGTCTTTGTAAGAGTCTATCAGTTTGGCACATCTGGACTTGGCAATTGTTGCCCAATCCTCCTTGCAAAAATTTACCAGATCTGTCCCCCCATGGGGACCCGGGGTAGAATAGGTCCCCAGCACCCCCTTCCTGATCGTAAGAGGTGACAAATGGGGCAACTTGTTTGCCGCAAGTTGCTACCTGTGTCAGTGGAGGAAGAATTCCTGGCACTTGAGGAATGTGCCACATGTCCAACACAGTGCTTTGGCTCCTACTTCACTTAGACGGGAGGTTGGAAGGGCCCGATCCAATCAATCGGCTTGTAAAAGTTTTCTCTGGAATATTTTTGTAGGACCATACTTTTATTTTTCCTTGAAGGCTTTGGCTGAGGGTCAATCGAGTGATATGAACATTTTGTTTAAGTTGCTCTAGTATACCATCCCCGTATCCTTGATGCATATCTGGAGGACAACCGCAGCTCTGTGCATCCCCTTGTTGGGTTCTGAGGTGGATGAGGAGCAGAGATGATGAATTTTAATCCACAAATATGGCTAATAATCAACCCAATAAGAAAAGGTTAATGGATCAAGACTTGGATGATACTTCTGAAATGGCATGGATCTTCCCCCTTAAAACTAATAATTGGCAGAAATTTATAGTCCTTGAATCTCTGTCGCCAGATATGCCTCTTACTAAGATGTCCCCTTTTGCGATACAGAAAGGAATTTCAGGAATAGCAGGGGCAGTTAATGTTAAAAATTGAGATCTGGTCAGATTCTGGTTGAATGCTCCAAAAAAATCTCATGCAGAAAATTTGTTGCATTGTAATGTATTAGCAGGAGTCTCAGTGCGGACTTTTCCTCATCTGAATAGTTGTAAAGGTGTAATCCGCCCTAGAGATCTCCATGATATGGAAGAAGCTGAACTAGCCACTGAATTGAAACAAGGAGTGACACATGTGAAGAGAATAACTTGAAAAGGGAAAATAAAATAATTAAAACTGGCATCTGTATCTTGACCTTCAACCTGCATGATCTTCCAGAAAGAATCCGAATTGGATACTTAACTCTTTACCGCTTAATGATGACATATGATGACCCCGTGTATATCCCATAATGACGACATATGACGCCTTGTCAAAACCTTGTCTTTAGACTTTTTTTTTCTTGTAAATATGTTCTAAGAGTGAACAGTATATATATATATATATATATATATATATATATATATATATACATACATACACACACACACACACACACACTGTACAAGGGTGGCTGTAGCAACTGCTTTAAGGGGTAAAGAGTTAAGCGTGCCTGTAGATAAATACATCCCTAACCCTTTGAGATGTTTTAATTGCCAGAAATTTGGTCACGGCTCCGCTGGATGTAAAAACAAGCCAGTTTGCTGTACCTGTGGAGAAGATGGACATGAATTTGTCTGTACAAGATCACCAAAATGCTGCAACTGCCAAGGGAATCATACAGCCTCATCAAAAGATTGCCTTGTATGGATTAAGGAAAAAGAAATTCAAAGAATCAGGACCACTAAGATGATAAGTTATCCAGAAGCAAGAAAACAGGTGGAAGGTTTTTCTGTGTTCAAGTTCCAACAATCCTTTGCTTCTGTTGTTAAACCCCCTATGAAGACAACTGATTGCCAAACAGACTTAACTTGGGTGACCAAAGATAAGCCTCAATTAATCAGTGGAAAAAAAAATTCAGCAACTTCCAGTAAAAGCAAAATTGGGAGCACCCAGTCCTCTGCCAGTCAAGCTTCAGTCATGCTAGATCTAGAAAAAAAGAAATCAAAATCAAGTCAAGAAAATAAGAATGGAAATTCTAAGGATGTTGAAATGAAGGAAGCCTCAACCTCTTGCAGTCGAAGCTCCTCCCCTAAAAGTAGGAGCAAGGGTCCTGTTCCAGTCTTACCCAGCTGATGATAACTAGTCATATTATTCAGTGGAACTGTCGTGGTTTTAAAGCCAATTTTTCTGAACTGCAGCATCTAGCTGCTCTGTTTAATCCTCTTGCCTTTTGTCTTCAAGAGACAAACTTTTCACCAAATAATCTCATGTCCTTAAAAAATTATTCAATGTTTAATGCTTATGGCCCAAACTTTCAGCATCCTTCTGGTGGAGCAGCTGTCTTAGTAAGGAATGACATAATTCAGTCATTTTGTAGTTACTACTCATCTACAAGCAGTAGCAGTTCGCCTGACTCTTCATAAAGTTATTACCTTGTGTTCTATCTATATTCCACCTGATGTGACTAACATTGCGAGACTTGGACAATCTAGCTGAACAACTGCCACCCCCATACACTCTTTTAGGGGATTTTAATGCACACAATCCTGCATGGGGAGGGAATTACTCAAGTGCTAAGGGCAAGGCTCTAGAGGATTTTATTACTAATAATGACTTATGCCTGTGGAATGATGGATCTTTTACCTATTTACATCCAGCTCATGGAACCTATTCAGCAACTGATTTATCCATGTGTGATCCTGACATTTTGCTTGACTTTTCCTGGCAAATCTTGGATGACCGTTGTGGGAGTGATCATTTCCCCTTGATAATATCATCTACAGAAGCAGATATACAGTGGGGCAAAAAGTATTTAGTCAGCCACCAATTGTGCAAGTTCTCCCACTTAAAAAGATGAGAGGGGCCTGTAATTTTCATCATAGGCACACTTCAACTATGAGAGACAGAATGGGGGGAAAGAATCCAGGAAATCATATTGTAGGATTTTTAATGAATTGGTAAATTCCTCGGTAAAATAAGTATTTGGTCACCTACAAACAAGCAAGATTTCTGGCTCTCACAGACCTGTAACAACTTCTTTAAGAGGCTCCTCTGTCCTCCACTCATTACCTGTATTAATGGCACCTGTTTGAACTCGTTATCAGTATAAAAGACACCTGTCCACAACCTCAAACAGTCACACTCCAAACTCCACTATGGCCAAGACCAAAGAGCTGTCAAAGGACACCAGAAACAAAATTGTAGACCTGCACCAGGCTGGGAAGACTGAATCTGCAATAGGTAAGAAGCTTGGTGTGAAGAAATCAACTGTGGGAGCAATTATTAGAAAATGGAAGACATACAAGACCACTGATAATCTCCCTCGATCTGGGGCTCCACGCAAGATCTCACCCCGTGGGGTCAAAATGATCACAAGAACGGTGAGCAAAAATCCCAGAACCACACGGGGGGACCTAGTGAATGACCTGCAGAGAGCTGGGACCAAAGTAACAAAGGCTATGATCAGTAACACACTACGCCGCCAGGGACTCAAATCCTGCAGTGCCAGACGTGTCCCCCTGCTTAAGCCAGTACATGTCCAGGCCCGTCTGAAGTTTGCTAGAGAGCATTTGGATGATCCAGAAGAGGATTGGGAGAATGTCATATGGTCAGATGAAACCAAAATAGAACTTTTTGCTAAAAACTCAACTTGTCGTGTTTGGAGGAGAAAGAATGCTGAGTTGCATCCAAAGAACACCATACCTACAGTGAAGCATGGGGGTGGAAACATCATGCTTTGGGGCTGTTTTTCTGCAAAGGGACCAGGACGACTGATCCGTGTAAAGGAAAGAATGAATGGGGCCATGTGTCGTGAGATTGAGTGAAAACCTCCTTCCATCAGCAAGGGCATTGAAGATGAAACGTGGCTGGGTCTTTCAGCATGGCAATGATCCCAAACACACCGCCCGGGCAACGAAGGAGTGGCTTCGTAAGAAGCATTTCAAGGTCCTGGAGTGGCCTAGCCAGTCTCCAGATCTCAACCCCATAGAAAATCTTTGGAGGGAGTTGAAAGCCCGTGTTGCCCAGCGACAGCCCCAAAACACCACTGCTCTAGAGGAGATCTGCATGGAGGAATGGGCCAAAATACCAGCAACAGTGTGTGGAAAACCTTGTGAAGACTTACAGAAAACATTTGACCTCTGTCATTGCCAACAAAGGATATATAACAAAGTATTGAGATGAACTTTTGTTATTGACCAAATGCTTATTTTCCACCATAATTTGCAAATAAATTCTTTAAAAAAAATCAGACAGTGTGATTTTCTGGATTTTTTTTTCTCATTTTGTCTCTCATAGTTGAGGTATACCTATGATGAAAATTACAGGCCTCTCATCTTAAGTGGGAGAACTTGCACAATTGGTGACTGACTAAATACTTTTTTGCCCCACTGTACAATTAAGACCCCCAAGGTGGCAACTTAAAAAAGCAAACTAGAATCTTTTTCAAGATCTTTGTGCTGATCAACTCAGTCAAATGCCCCGAAATATTGAAAACCCTGTTGACCATTTCACTAAAACATTAATTGCAATTGCAGATGAAACGGTCCCAAAGACCTCAGGAAAGCCATACCATAGGTCCAACCCATGGTTGGATGATAACTGTAAAAAGCTCATTGAAGCCCGGAAAAAAGCAGAGGGAGTTTTTAAACAAGCATCCAACAACTGAAAATCTTACTAAACTGAAACTCTGCTGAGCTCAAGCATGTAGGACCATTAATGAAACTAAGACACAAAGCTGGAGAAAGTATGTATCAAGTCTTACATCTAATGTATCTTCAAAAAAGGTTTGAAGTTTGATTAAAAAGATGAAGAGTAAAGGAGGAGGCTCACAAGTTCAACACCTAAAATGCCAAGAAGGTTTTCTAACAACAAAGCAAGAAATAGTAAATAAACTTGCAGAGTCATTTGAAAGGAATTCATTTGTGGAAAATTGTCGCCTTGAATTTCAAGCCTTGCGTGGAAAAGAGGAGCAAAGGGGATTGAATTTCTGGTCAGAAAATACAGAACCATATAATCAGCCCTATTCAATGGATGAACTCTGTTCTATAAGAAATTCCCATGATACTGCAGTGGGGCCCGATGCAATTCATTATCAATTTTTAAAACACTTACCTTCTAGTGCATTATCCCATCTTCTGGAAATATTTAATGCCATCTTGGAATCAGGAAATGTATCAAAGTCTTGGCAAAAAGCATTAATTATTCCCATTCCAAAACCAGGAAAAGATCATACTGATCCTAACAACTATCGTCCAATTGCCTTGACAAGCTGTTTATGTAAAACTGTGGAGAGAATGGTGAATAATAGACTTGTTTGGATGCTTGAATCAGAAGGACATTTGAATAAGTATCAGTGTGGCTTCAGACGAGGAAAGAGTACAATGGACCATCTTATTAGATTAGAGTCCTACATTCATGATGGATTTATCAGAAAAGAACATGTGATAGCTGTATTTTTTGATCTTGAAAAGGCCTATGATACAACATGGAGATATGGTATTTTAAAGGACCTGTATTCCATGGGGTTCAGAGGATATCTACCTATATTTATCTCTAATTTTTTGTCCAATAGACTTTTTCAAGTCCAGTTAGGAACTACTTTTTCAACTCCACATTTGCAAGAACTGGGAGTTCCTCAGGGTAGTGTTCTTTCTGTCACTCTTTTCAGTGTTAAAATCAACAGTATTGTAAAAGTAATTAGCCCAAACCTTTTTTGCAGCCTTTATGTTGACCTCTGCATTTGTTATAGAGGGAAATGTATGAGCATAATTGAAAGACAACTCCAGTTATATATAAACAAGATCAGTACATGGTCAATTCAAAATGGTTTCAAGTTTTCTAAATCTAAAACTGTATGTACACATTTTTGTCAACTTCGGTCCTTACATCATCATGACCCTTCCCTCCATATGGATGGTGAAGAAATTCAAGTGGTGAAAGAGGTCAAATTCCTTGGCCTTACTTTTGATGATAAACTTTCATTCCACATATGAAATGTCTAAAGAAGAGATGCTTTACAACTTTGGATATTATAAAAGTACTGGCAAAAACAAAGTGGGGAGCAGAGTGTACCGTGCTGTTATGTCTTTACAGAGTACTTGTGAGGTCCCATTTGGATTATGGGAGCGTTGTCTATGGATCAGCAAGGAAATCACATTCAGATGTTGGATACTGTTCATTATCAAGGTTTAAGGCTGAGCTTGGGATCTTTTAGAACTTCCCCAGTTCATTGTCTTTATGTGGAAGCAAATGAACCTTCCCTCCAGTTATGGCACTTGAAGCTGGCTCTTCAGTATGCAATCAAACTTAGAGCATGCAAAGATAATCCTGCCTATTCTACAGTTTTTCAACCTCAGTTTTTGCAATTTTATGAGGCTAGACCAAAGTATATCAGACCTTTTGGAATTAGAATAAAACCTTTCCTTGAGGACTTAAATGTTAATTTGAACAGTCTAACACCAACACGTTTTTGTTCTGTTCCTCCTTGGATTTTGAGACAACCTGAAATTATAAAGGATTTAAGTCATAGGAAGAAATCAAGCACCCATCCAAATGAGTATCAGAATAGGTTTTCTGATGTACGACAGCATTTCCCTTTACACACTCCCATCTATACTGATGGCTCAAAAATGGATAACTGTGTGTCATCAGCAATAGCAGTTGGATCAAATCAGTGTGGCCTACGTATTCCAGAACTATGTTCTGTTTTTACAGCTGAGGCTCGAGTCTTGCTTTTAGCTCTTGAATACATAGAAAAGACCAATCAACAGTATTCTTTGATTTGTACAGATTCTAGATCATGTCTTCAGGCACTGGAGTTTTTAAAAACTGATCATCCTTTGATTGTGCGATTACTTGAAAAAGTGGAACTTTTTAAAAATCTAAATTTGAACATTGTTTTTTGTTGGGTTCCTGGCCATGTGGGTCTGAGTGGCAAATGAGAAGGCAGACAGTGCTGCCAAAAGAGCCTTGAGTGAAGAAGTTACCGAATGTCAAATCCCTGCCTCAGATATTAAACCTGTATTGTGTTCTTATATCTCTGATAAATGGCAATCTGAATGGGATGAATGTCTCATCTCATTATCTGTAGCCGCTTTATCCTGTTCTACAGGGTCGCAGGCAAGCTGGAGCCTATCCCAGCTGACTACAGGCGGGGTACACCCTGGACAAGTCGCCAGGTCATCACAGGGCTGACACAGACAACCATTCACACTCACATTCACACCTACGGTCAATTTAGAGTCACCAGTTAACCTAACCTGCATGTCTTTGGACTGTGGGGGAAACCGGAGCACCCGGAGGAAACCCACGTGGACACGGGGAGAACATGCAAACTCTGCACAGAAAGGCCCTCGCTGGCCACGGGGCTCGAACCCGGACCTTCTTGCTGTGAGGTGACAGCGCTAACCACTACACCACCGTGCCGCCCGGGATGAATGTCTTAATAACAAATTATATGAAATATGTAACACTTAAGAAGAGACTAATGTTTTCTTTTTCATCTAGACATGGTCAAGTAGTCTATACTAGATGTAGGATTGGACATTCTAGACTCACACGTTTTTTTGTTGACTGGAGGTGAACTTCTACTGTGTCATTTTTGCAACAGGCCTTTATCAATTAAGCACATTTTAATATCATGTTCTGTCCTGAGAATTAAAAGGCAGCAGTTTTATAAAGAAAATGCTGTAAACATCTTTTCTAAGGTCCCACCTTTAAAAGTTTTAAACTTTCTAACTTGTATTGATGTAAAAAAAAAAAAAAAAAAAACACCTTTTCAATTATTTGTTTGTTTTTAAAAAAAATTGTGTAATATTTATTTTTACCTGCTTTGGCCATAAAATAGCCACAGATGCTAAAATGGAAACAAATTAAATAAGCAAACAAATCAGATCTGTCAAATCGCAAGGACATCTCCTGTGCACAGCTCTCTTCAGGTCACACCACAGGCTTTCAGTTGGATTAAGAGCTCGGCTCTGGCTGGGCCATTGAACACTGATCCTCTTTTGGTGAAGCCGCAGCTTTGTTGATTTAGATGTATGCTTTGGGTCATTGTCATGCTGGAAGGTGAAATTCCTCGTCATCTTCAGCTTCCTAGCAAATGCTTGAAGTTTTGGGGTTTTTTTGCCAAAATAGACTGATATTTGGAGCCATTCATGATTCCATCCACTGTAACTAAATCCCCAGTTCCAGGTGAAGAAAGCATGATGCTGCCTCCACTATGCTTCACTGTGGGTATGGTGTTGTTTTGATGATGTACTAAACATGCCTTTTGGAATTATGGCCAAATAGTTCAACTTTGGTCTCATCAGACCATAATACATTTTTCCACATGGTTATGGGAGACTGGATTTACCTTTTTGCAAGGTTTAGCCAGGTTTGGATGTTTTCCTTCGTGAGTAAAAACTTTCATCTTGCTGCCCAACCCCATAACCCAGACTGACTGTTACATTTAGGGAACAACCAGTACATTTCAGGAAATTCTGCAGCTTCTTCAATGTTGCTGTAGGTCGCCTCCCTGACCAGTTTTCTTCTTGTCTTCTCATCAGTCTTGGAGGGACATGCTGATCTTGGTAGAGCCACTGTTGAGCTACGTTTTCTCCACTTGTTGATAACGGTTTTCACTGTGCTCCATGGGATGTTTAATGCCATGGATACTATACCCCTGCCCTGACTGATACCTTTCAGTGTGAGATTCCATTCATGTTTTGAAAGCTCTTTGTGGACCATGGCTTTTGGAGTATGATATAACCAGGAGGATGTCAGAATAATTCTACAGGAGCAGCCAAACTTTATCTGAGGTCAGTCAGAGCCAGTGTCATTCATGCCCGATGTATACTACCTACAGTACTATTTAAGATGAGACTGAATGTGATTGGTGGCTTCTGAATAAACCCTTGATTATTAAAAAAAAGTGTGTGCACAATTATGCAGCCAGGT
Organism: Neoarius graeffei; assembly: GCF_027579695.1. Classification (NCBI taxonomy): domain Eukaryota; kingdom Metazoa; phylum Chordata; class Actinopteri; order Siluriformes; family Ariidae; genus Neoarius; species Neoarius graeffei. Next base: position 9,970,089 of record NC_083585.1, read on the forward strand.
TTGTTTGTTTATTATAATTAATTACCCTAAACAATTTCTGGTTTAATTTTCCCCTTCCTTGTATAGACTGCAATTTTGCAATAAAAGGTGGAATAAGCTCTGACAAGATTTATCTTGATTTAATTTTTTCCATTTTAGAAGGGGTGTGTAGACATTATGTCCACTGTAAGTGACTTATTTCATGGACAGGCCAAGCCTCCCTAAATACTTCCCAATTGATTTATGCATACGATTGCCCATCCATCATCATTGTCACTGCTGAACCCAATCCAAGCTTGAGGCAAACCATGTTTGGTTGACTTGGCCAGAACTGCAGTAGTAAGGTGACCAACTCCTTTCTGCGCACACACATTCACACCTATGGGCAATTTAGAGAAGTCAAGTCAAGTTTGTTTGTACAGCGCTTTTAACAATAAACATTGTCGCAAAGCAGCTTTACAGAATTTGAACGACTTAAAACATGAGCTAATTTATCCCTAATCTATCCCCAATGAGCAAGCCTGTGGCGACGGTGGCAAGGAAAAACTCCCTCAGACGACATGAGGAAGAAACCTCGAGAGGAACCAGACTCAAAAGGGAACCCATCCTCATTTGGGCAACAACAGACAGCCTGACTATAATATTAACAGTTTTAACATGAGGACAGTTTCATTGATGTTATAACTCTTCATTGATGGAAACTTGAGTGCAAAACTGTTCATGATAACTGTAGTCCTCAGCCATAAAAGCATTACTGTAAGAGTCCAGAGCATCCTCCAGGTATAACCCTCAACTGTCCTCATGGGGCCGTCCTTCACAGGAGCGGTGCGATAAAACTCTGACCAGACACAGGGCACCAGGATGGATCAAACAGGTCCGAGGGGCAGAAGAGGCCAGCATCTCAATCCCAGGACCAACATGTAACTCAGAGGGACAGATTGGGGGGGAGAGAGAGAGAGAGAGAGAGAGAGAGAAAGAAAAACACGTTGTTAGGTATGCTCTAAAAATGACAAGTATTAAATCTGTGTGGTAGGCTCGCAGAGACGAGAGTCTTTACATCAGGCATAACACACAACAATGGCATGTTAATATGGTAAAAAATATATCATGACCTGCTCTGGCTGGATGCTTGATTGGGTGATGGGAGCACACTCCTCAGCAATGATGAGATGCAGATGGGACCCTTAGGGCTGGCCAAGACAATTCAGTTACATTTCACCGGGTCTGGGACATGCGACAGAAAGTCTGACGGCCGATTCCCTGCAGGCTACGATAGCCAGTCGAGGTCTCCACCCTCTCCACCAAAAGATTTCCTGTTGACTCCATGTAACTCAGAGGGACAGATTTGGGGGGGGGGAGAGGGAAAGAAAACACAGGTTGTTAGGTATGCCCAATGTCACCTGAATAAGTAGGAGCAGTATACATATTGCACCGAGTACAAGCAGGGACTCCGGCAACTAACTATGACAGCATAACTAAAAGGAGAGAGCCAGAAGGTAACACAGGCATGAGGGAGCCCTGGGACATAAAGCAGCCAGCCACTTAGCCACTAGCCAGTTAACCAGCAACTCTATTAGGAATATCTGTACACCTTCTCATTCATGCTATTATCCAATTAACTAATCATGTGGCAGCAGCACAGCGTATGAAATCAAACAGATACAGGTTCAGATAACATTCACATAAAACATCAGAATGGGGGAAAACCTCAGTGTTGGACACACAACAGTCTCTGGAGTTTACACTGAATTGTGCAAAAAACATCCAGTGGGAATCAGTTGTGCAGACGGAAACAACTTATCCATGAGAGGTCAGAGATAACTAGCCAGACTGGTTTGAGCTGACCTTAACTCAAATAACCACGGTGAGCAGAAAAGCATCTCGGAATGTTCAACATGTCAAACTGTGGAGGTGGATGAGCTACAACAGCAAAGCATCACATCTGGTTCCACTTCTGTGGAGGGTGACGAGCTGCAATACTCATTCTCATAGACAGAGTCAGCATGGTGACAAATCAGTGATTCCTGCTGGAGAATAACAGAAGAATAACTGGAATGGAGCGTGACGGCAGAATCATGAGTTTACCAGACAGATAGACAGACAAGCAGACTGACAGATGTAATGACATACTGATGTACTGACTGACAGATTGATATACTGACGTACTGGCTCACTGACATACTGATTGATGTACTGACTGACGTTCTGACTGACTGATGTACTGACGTACTGACATAATGATTGATGTACTGACTGACGTTCTGACTCACTGACTGACTTACTGATTTATGTACTGAATGACGTACTGACTGACATACTGATTAATGTACTGAATGACGTACTGACTCACTGACATACTGATTGATGGACTGAATGATGTACTGAATGACATACTGGCGTACTGACTGACGTACTGATTTACTGACATACTGACTGATGTGCATGTTCAAAAGACATGCAGTTAGGTTAACATGGGGTGGCCTTGGGCTGAAGTGCCCTTGGGCTGAAGTGCCCTTGAGCAAGGCACCTAACACCCATCTGCTTCCCGGGTGCTGTAGTATAGCTGCCCCCTGCTCTGGGTACGTGTTCACTGCTTCAGATGGGTTAAATGCAAAGAGGAATTTCACTGTGCTTAAGGGTACGTACATGTGATGAAGTTGTTGTTCTTCTACTGACTGATGTACTACCCTGATGATGATATAAAAATACATAAGACTGCATTCATATAGAACTTAAAAACATAAAGCCCAAAGGCTTATTTCCATTGTGATTCTCTAAAAAATGTCAAATGGCTATTTGAATAGTCAAGAATAGTGAATTAAAGATTTCAATCAATTAATACAACTTTATCAATATTACATCCTAATTAGCAGGCATTTCTTCAATACATACTTAAAGCTATCTCTACTTGTTATTCTTTAAGAAACAGGAAGTTTATTCCACACAACAGCTGCTCGGTCTGTCTGTCTATTAAGTGAATAGTTGAGGACCAATTTACCAAGAATTTTATGAGTAATTCTCAGCTTAGAAGGTTGAGTTTTTGATAATGATCCATTTCCAGTTGTGTCTGGGGCAGTGTTTGTAATTCAACCCTAATCAACTTGTTTTGGGCTGCATGAAGTTTCTTCTTAATAGAGTGAGACTGCACAGCTGGCTCATATAGAGCATATGCTGCAATGCCACACATCTGTCAGGACTGTTTTAAATGCTATTCTGCTTCAGGCCAGATTCTCAGGTGGTTTGAAAAGCAATTGTTCAGAATTCCTGAGGGTGGAAAGCTGCCAGCCAAGGAGTGTGGAATCTCCATGGAGGTTATCCATGGTGCACACTGGAAAAACACTTTGGACACATTTAGTCTCTCATTCGACATGGCTTCACTGGTTTCCTTTTCAACAGAGAACACGTTATTTAATCCTTTTATTCATTTTTAAAGATAGAAATGAACTAGTGCCTTCTTTTATGTAAGTCTGACTGTATAAGCTCCATGGTGATGGTATAAGAATACAGGATTACTTTCTCTTCTGTGAACAAAAAACACAACAGAACTAGTGCTTTTAGTGTATAAACTGAGTGCATACATATGACATATAGCAATGATCTGCAATTTGCAATTTTGAAAAGCAGTTTAAAACATGTCATGTTGCCTTTTTGTCTAGTTTTATATTTATATCATTTGATTATTTTATGAGCAATTTTTTTTACATTGCTTTCAGTAATTAAAAAAGTTTTTTCTTCCTGATTTACCAGGCATATTATGATTTTATTTTCATTACTTAATTATATTTATGGTTACTTTTTTAAAGATGCCAGGGTGCAGGCACTTACAGATGTATGTGCAGGGGAGAGTGGGGTAGTAAACAGGAAATGTAGCCAAATTACAAAACTAGAATCATAGTCCAAAAGCAAGCAAGGGTCCGTTGATCAGCAAACAGGGCAATAAAGAGGAGACAATAGGCATAGAAGTAAAGAGGTAGCAAGGGTCAGGAAAACTAGAGGCAGACAGAGATAGAAAGCTTGGTATGACTGGGTAAACTCAGAACGATGCTTCACAATGACAGTGAGAGAGGCTTAAGTAGCGTGGCTGATTACAGCTCACTCATTCACGCACAATCAATAAGCCGGTGACAGGGGGTGCTGTGGTTCTTGGGCATTGTAGTTCTGAGCAGCCATGCTTGTAGTTCAGCTAGAGCTGGCGCTCTCAAAGCCCTTACTGACAGACCCCCTCCCCTGAGGAGCTCCCTCTTCCCTCTACATTCTTCCTGGGGCTCCCTCTATCCCTAGGTGCAGGCTTGTCAGGGTGTTGTGTGTGGAACACACAGTTAGTTGTGTGCTTTAGAAGAGGGTCCAGAATGTCCTTGGCTCCCACCCAGCTTTGTTCCTCTGGTCCATAGCTCTCCCAGTCTACCAGATACTCAAACTGACCTCTTCTGCATCTGGAATCAAGTATTCCGTTTACCTGGTAGATGGGCTGTCCTCCTAGGCTTGGAGGTGGGTGATCTTGGACAAGAGCATTCTCTGCCAGAGCACCCTGAATAGCAGGTTTCAGGCAGGAAACGTGAAAAGTAGGGGCTATCGGGCTGTGCGGTGAGAGCTCTAGTCTGTAAGAAACTTTGTTGATATGCCAAAGTACTTTGTATGGACCAATGTAGCAAGCCTGCAGCTTTCTGCATGTGTTTGGTTCCTTGAGGTTTCTCATAGAGACCCATATTCTGTCGCCTGGAGAAAATTCTGGGTTGCTACTTCTGTGTTTGTTGGCGTACTTCTTATACTTGGCGTTTACAGACTCAATACACTGGTGAACCTCCTCCCATATTGTTTGGCTTCACGAGAACCATTCAACTGCTTGTACCTGTGTGGGTATGTCGTCCCATAGGAACAGGGGTGGTTGGTAGCCGAGCATGCACTGAAACGGTGTTAGTTGGGTAGCAGAGTGCTTGAGTGAGTTCTATGCATACTCGACCCATGGAATGAATCAGGACAAATCCCCCTGGTTCCTCATGCAGAAAATCCTTAGAAAAACACCCAATCTCCTGGTTAGCTCGTTCCACCTGGCCATTAGACTGGGGGTGATATCCAGATGTGAGGCTTACTGAGACTCCTAATCGTTCCATGAAACAGGCCCATAATCGTGAGATGAACTGGGGACCACGGTCACTGACTATGTCCTCCGGGATGCCAAAGTACCTGAATACATACTGAAATAGTAATTCAGCTGTTTGAAATGCAGTGGGGATACCAGGTAGTGGAATGAGTCTCAGAGCCTTAGAAAATCTGTCTACAGTTACCATGATGGTGGTGTTACCTTGAGATGGTGGTAGATCCGTAATGAAAATCAATGGCCAGGTGGGACCAGGGTCATTGAGGTACAGGGAGGGGACAGAGCTTACCCGCGGGAGGGGTTTGTGGAACTTTAGCCTGGGCACACTCAAAACAGGAAGCAAATGAACTGGTTGACCTCTGTTCGCATGTTCTCCCACCAGTACTTGTGCTTCAGCATTTGGTAAGTTCATTGGCTGCTTGGATGATCCATGGCGGGGGATGCACATGCCCATGTGATGAGTCTCCCTTGGAGGTGCTTCGGGACATAAAGAAGGTCCGACAGACAGTTTACTGGGCTCTCCCGAGGTTGAGATTTCTTTATTTCTTGATCTAAGGCCCAAGTAATGGTCTGGATGAAACAGTCAGGTGAGAGAATGGGGTGAGATTTGGGACTATGACTTGACAAGTTGAAGGTTCGGAATAGGGAGTCAGCCTTGGTATTCTTGGAACCAGGACGAAAGGAGATCTTGAAATTGAAACATGTGAAGAGTGCCCATCTGGCTTGGCGTGGGTTAAGTCTCTTGGCTTTGAGATATTCTAGGTTCTTATGGTTGGTCAATATTACGAAGGGATGTGTGGCTCCCTCTAGCTAATGTCTCCACTCCTCAAGGGTGAGCTTGATGCTAGTAATTCTCGATTCCCGATGTCATAGTTTCTCTCTGTCGATGTGAGTTTTCTTGAGAAAAATGCTACTGGGTGGAGTTTGGGTCTCTTGCTGAGATGCTGAGACAAAATCCCTCCTACTCCAGTGTCGGAGGCATCTACCTTGACCGTGAATGGCTTGGTCGAGTCAGGGTGTTGCAGGATCAGAGCTGAAGTGAAGACATTCTTGAGTTGATTGAAGGCTTCCTCTGTTGAAGGGTTCCAGCAGAGGTGTTTGGGTCCTTTTTTGAGCAAGGCCATTAGGGGAGAAGCAATGGTACTGAAACCTCTAATAAAGCAACAATAGAAGTTGGTGAAACCTAAGAAACATCGGAGCTCCTTCACAGATGTGGGCACTAGCCAGGACATGAGGACCTTGGAGGAATCCATACAGACTCCCTCTGCGCCAATGACGTAACCCAAAAAGGAGATCTGACGCAAGTGGAACTCGCATTTCTCAGCTTTCACATAGAGGTGATTTGCTAACAGGCATTGAAGAACTCAAGTCTAGTCAAGTTTATTTGTATAGCGCTTTTAACAAACATTGTCACAAAGCAGCTTTACAGAATTTGAACAACTTAAAACATGAGCTAATTTTATCCCTAATCTATCCCCAGTGAGCAAGCCTGTGGCGATGGTGGCAAGGAAAAACTCCTTCAGATGACATGAGGAAGAAACCTTGAGAGGAACCAGACTCAAAAGGGAACCCATCCTCATTTGGGCAACAACAGACAGCATGACTGTAATATTAACAGTTTTAACATGAAGTCAGTTTCGTTGATGTTATAAACTCTTCATTGATGGAAACTTGAGTGCAAAACTGTTCATGTCAACTGTAGTCCTCAGCCATAAAAGCATTACTGTAAGAGTCCAGAGCATCCTCCAGGTGTGACTTTCAACTGTCCTCATGGGGCCGTCCTCCACAGGAGCGGTGTGATGAGACTCCAACCAGACACAGGGCACCAGGATGGATCAAGCAGGTCCGAGGAGCAGAAGAGGTCAGCATCTCGATCCCAGGACCAACATGTAACTCAGAGGGACAGATTGGGCATGGGGGGGAGAAAGAGGGGAAAAAAAAAAAACAAGCCACAGGTTGTTAGGTATGCCCAGTGTCACCTGAATAAGTAGGAACAGTAGACATCAGTGGCGGCTGGCAGTCTTTCAAACAGGGGAGGCTGGTCGGTTACGATATTTCCAGATTTTAAAAGAAAAAACATCAATTTTGCCCATACTCTTGCCTCTGATCTGGCTGATTGTTGGCAGCGTCACAAACTGTGAAATAACAGGTTCTTTTGGCCCATTAGCCTACTGTCCAATATACATGATGGTGGTGTTGGGGGAGGGGTATATTTTAACATTTTATATTTTAAAATTGTGGCATGTTGTTTAAAAATTGACCTCGGCTGTGTTTTTGTTTAAAAATGTCTTCCAAATTGTAGCGGTGTTTAATTCATATCCAGAAAAACATATATTCCAATATAATATACTCAGCATAAACATTTTAAATAGATTCTATATTTTTGGTCCATCCATGACATATTACTAAAGTAGCCTATTTACTGTTGTTGATGTGGGTCACTTGCTGTTAGCCAATTCACTTTCTCGTACTAGGAGAGCTGAAAGGAATGAGTATTATTCCCTACCTTTTTCACCAAGTCAAATTGAGGCGTTGGTCTACCCTGCTCTTTAAATTTTCATTTTTTCCTCGAAAGGAAGACTGGCAAATGGCTTCGCCAAAATTAAATCAGCAATGCTTGGCCTCCGTGCGCAGCTTTCTTGCTAGCTGACTAGCCCCCTCAAGTTCAGTCACTCAAATAAACGAAACTTCTGGAACTAAGATAGCAAACTTGACAACACTATATTTACACTTTATTTACAATGAAAATATATACAAACTAAAAAAGCTGGTAGAAACCGTATGTAATGAATGAAATCGAAATGTAAGCTGATCTCTTGCAATACACCACAGCACTTGCGAATCCGCATGGGACTGAACTGATGTTGCCAGATACTGCTGACGTTACCCAGCCCAAAATATGTTCAAAACCCGCCAAAATGCACTTAAAACCGCCCAATGGGGAGGTAAATCGCCCAATCTGGCAACACTGTCCGCTGCCTGTCTATAGTTGAAACGAGCTGTCAAAGAAAATATCCGGCCGCTTTCACCAATCACCAGTCTCCTTGCGGAAACTGCCATGTCCCTCCCATGTGAGGCTCGGAGTCCGTGGGCGGGCATTTTCGCAGTATTTGTCCAATAACCATCTTGCATTTTGAGACTGAAAAGCACAGAGCTCCCAAATGCCGTTGAAGTCCATTGAGGCTGGGAGTCCGTGAGACTCCGTGGGCGGGCGTTTTCGCAGTATTTGTCCAATAATCATCTTGCATTTTGAGATTGACAAGCACATAGCTCCCAATCCACTGAGGCTGGGCTGCATCGCGCTGTCACGAGGGGGAAAAACTCACGCACACATTAGGCGAACTGAGGAAAGTTATAACGGAATGATTTCGCACTGTAGTGGGTTGAGCACATATTTCTATGATTCTGGATCTGAAATAGCAATGTTATAAGGTCGGCTATAACATAAGCCTAGCGCAATTCATCCTACATGATGTTCGTCATTTTTAGAGGAGGCTGAGCCTCCCTCGTTGTCTTAGAGCAATCGCCCGTGGTAGACATATTGCACCGAGTACAAGTAGGGACTCTGACAACTAACTATGACAGCATAACTAAAAAAGGGGAGAGCCAGAAGGTAACACAGACATGAGGGAGCCCCAGGACATAAAGCAGCAGCCACTACACAGTCAACAAACTAGAGTGAGCAAGTGAGTGGGGGACTGACAGCATCCATACATCCCAGTTTACCAAAACACTCTGTCTGAGGACCCTCCAGATCTACACCTTTACCTCATAAACACCATTAACAAAAGGCTTGACTAAACAGTTTAAAAAAAAAAAAAAAAAAAAAAAAGCGGTGCGCACAGACGCAGCGGCTCGGAGCTCCTACTACTTTTACACTTTGTTGGTGGTGCTGTGTATCATTTCACACAGTCTTTGCATGTTTCAATACAGCAGAAACGAACTTTTACAACTGAGCGGAGAATATCAGCTGTCCGTGGAGTATCTGATCCCCCCGGAGATTGTTAAACCACTCCCGGGGACACCCGCAGCAGCAGGCTGGAGGAGGAGGCGCTGTGAGCAGAGGCAGAAGAGAGGCAAGCGGGGGGGGGTGCCTGGGCTAGGCTAAAGGCTAGTCCCTTCAAACCACCGCTCCCGACCATTTTTCTCTCTAACGCTAGTTCAATCCGTCATAAACTGGACGAGATACGACTGCAGATGGCTACACGAAGGACTTTAAACCACTGTTCGTGTTTGATCTTTTCCGAGACCTGGCTGGACAGCTCCATCCCAGATGCGGCTATCGAGCTAGCAGGCCGCACCGCCTACCGAGCCGACAGGACCGCGGACTCTGGTAAGAAGACTGGCGGGGGACTGTGCATTTATATCAACAACTCCTGGTGCACAAACGTCACTGTGGTGGATAAGCTGTGTAGTCCAGAGGCAGAACTGTTGCTGTTAAAGTGCCGTCCATTCTATCTCCCGCGGGAATTCGATGTTGTTTACATCTGTGCTGTTTACGTTCCACTGGATGCTAATGCTAAGCTAGCGTTAGCACAAGTGAGTGGCAGCATCAACAACAGCCTAGTAGCACATCCGGACAGTGTTTTTATTGCAGCTGGGGACTTTAATCACGCGGATTTAAAATCAGTGCTTCACAAATTCCACCGATATGTGAAGTGTGCTACTAGAGGAGATAGAACTTTGGACCAGGTGTATACTAATGTAGCAGACACATACAAGGCCCAGGCCTACCCCCACCTGGGTCTGTCAGACCACCTCTCTCTTCTGCTACACCCACGGTATACACCCAAGATCAAGAGCGCTGGGATCACAACCAAAACTGTGAGAACATGGCCGGTGGACGCAGTTCCTATGCTCCAGGATTGTTTCCACCACACAGATTGGGATGTATTTAAAGAACAGGACACTGACAATTGTGTTTCACTGGACAATTACACCGCCACTGTTTTAGATTACATCTGCTTCTGTGTGGACAATGTCACCTGCTGGAGGCAATTCCGTGTGTTCTCTAATACACCACCATGGATGACACATGGAGTAAAACAGCTTATCCGAGCTAGAGATTCTGCATTTCACTCTGGGGACCAGGAGGCGTACAGTGCTGCCAGGGCCAACCTGAAGAGAGGCATCAATACTGCCAAACACCATTACAGGAGGCGTATTGAGGCCAGGTTTGACACCACCACAAATCCAAGGCAGGTCTGGGAGGGCATCAGGGCCATCACGGACAAGAGGAAGACACCACCACCCTCAGCTGACAGTCCCACCTTGGCTGAGGATTTAAACCTCTTTTACGCCCGTTTTGACAGGGACAACACCGATCCTGTCCTGCCCCCCCTCCCCTCGACCGACCCTGCTCCAGTCCTGAGCACACGAGGTGAGATGTGTGTTCCGCAACATTAACACCAGGCAGGCAGCCGGACCAGATGGAGTGCTGGGCCGGGTGCTTAAAGACTGTGCTGCGGAGCTGGCGGACGTCTTCACCTCCATCTTCAACACCTCGCTGTCCTGTTCTCTGGTTCCAGTCTGTTTCAAAGCAGCCATCATTGTCCATCCCAAAACAATCCAATGTCACGTCTTAACGACTACAGACCTGTGGCACTCACCTCCATTCCCGCCAAATGCCTGGAGAGACTGGTCATTAAACATATCAAAGCCGCCTTACCACCAATACTGGATCCACACCAATTTGCCTACAGAGAGAACCGGTCAACTGAGGATGCCATTGCCACGGTGCTGCACACACTGCTGGAGCACCTGGAGCATAAGAACACCTATGCACGGCTCCTCTTTGTGGACTATAGTTCGGCTTTTAATACCATCCGGCCTTTCAAACTCCGGTCCAAACTCCACCAGCTGGGACTCAACACCACCCTGTGCAATTGGATTGTGGACTTTCTAATAAATCGCACAGTGTCAGAGTGGGCAAGAACACCTCCTCCACCCTTGTCATTAACACCGAGGCCCCTCAAGGGTTTGTGCTGAGCCCTTTGCTCTACACTCTTTACACATGACTGCTCTGCCTCCTCCTCGCCCAATCTCATTGTCAAGTTCGCTGACGACACCACGGTTCTCGGACTTATTACAAACGACAATGAGACAAACTACAGGAGAGAGGTACAACACCTGGAGTCATGGTGCCACAACAATAACTTGGCCTTAAACACCAAGAAGACCAAGGAGATAGTCGTGGACTTTCGCAGGAAAGGACACATTGACCACCTACCTCTCTCCATAGGCAACGATGTGGTAGAGAGGGTGAGGAGTTTCAAGTTCCTGGGGGTAACAGTGACTGAGGACCTGTCCTGGGGCACTCACATTTCCACAGCCGTGGGAAAAGTACAACAGCAGCTCCATTACCTGAGGAAGCGGAGGAGCGCTAATATCCCCAGACCTCTGATGGTGAACTTTTATAACTGTGCCATCAGTAGTTTGCTGACACAGGGATTTCTAGTGTGGTTCTCCAGCTGCACTAAGGCCGGCCAGCAGGCACTTCAGCGGGTAGTGAAAGCTGCCGGGAGAATCATTGGAACAACTCTCCCAGAGATCAGCACCATCTACTCCACTCGCTGTTTGAGAAGAGTGCGCAACATCCTGCGGGATCAGCACCACCCTGCTCATCACCTCTTTCACCTGCTGCCCTCAGGGAGAAGATACAGGTCCATACAGGGCAGAACATCCAGACTGGCCAATAGCCTGTATCCACAAGCTGTGAGGCTACTGAACTCTGCCACATCCACATCATTGAACTGGTTTGCATTGTTGCAGTTGTCACTACTCTCTTTCCCCTGACCCCCCCCAGACAATAACATTATAATGGTACTGATCTGGTTTTTGCACTGTTTATACAATGTCATAATACTCAGGTATCTGTCTGAATGTCCCTGCTCTGCACTTTATCAACATTGAACTTATGCTGCTATTTGCTATGCTGCTTTTTGTTGTACTGAGGTAATACTGGGTCAAATGCTTACACTGGGTTACTGAGGGGGGTATGTATTTATTTATGGGTTTGCACTTTATCAACTCTGCTGTATGGATGCTCCAAACGGAATTTCGTTGTTCTTTTTTGTGACAATGACAATAAATATTCTGAATCTGATCAGTTTTCAGCTGAGACTTAAACACTGAGACTGTGTCTGATTCCCGAACACTACTTGGAAGGCTGTTCCATAACTGTGGGGCTTTGTAAGAAAAGGCTCCACCCCCGATGTAGCCTTCACTATATGAGGTACCAGCAGATAGCCTGCACCTTTTGATCCAAGTAGGCATGGCGGGTCATAGAGGAGCAGAAGTTCACTCAGGTACTGTGGTACGAGACCATTCAGTGCTTTAAAAGGTCAATAGTAGTACTTCATAATCAATACTAAATTTGATTGGGAGCCAATGCAGTGTGGATAAGACAGGGGTGATGGGGTCATATTTTCTAGTTCTAGTAAGGACTCTTGCTGCTGCATTTTGACCTAACTGGAGCTTGTTTATGCACTTATTGGAACATCCAGACAGTAAGGCATTACAATACTCCAACCTGGAGGTAACAAAAGCATGAACTAGTTTTTCCATGTCATGCAGGGACATTAAATTTCTTATCTTAGCAATATTTCTGAGATGAAAGAAAGCTATCCGGGTAATGTTATCAATGTGAGTTTCGAATGAAAGACTAGGGTCAATAATCACCCCGAGGTCTTTTACTGCTGCACGTGAAGAAATAGAAAGGCCATCCAGAGTTAGTGTGTAATCAGAAAACTTACTTCTAGCTGCATGTGGTCCAAGTACTTCAGTCTTGTCAGAGTTAAGCAGAAGGAAGTTAATAAGCATCCAGTGTCTAATGTCCTTTACACATTCCTCAATTCTATTAAGCTGGTGTCTCTCATCAGGTTTTGCAGAAACATACAACTGTGTGTCATCAGCATAACAGTGGAAACTAATACAATGTTTATGAATAATATCACCCAGAGGTTTTATTTATATATATATATATATATATATATATATATATATATATATACACACACAGTGGGGAAAACAAAGTATTTGATCCCTTGCTGATTTTGTTGGTTTGGCCACTAATAAAGACTCGATCAGTCTGTAATATTAATGGTAGGTGTAGTCTAACATGCTGAGACAGAATATCACAAAGAAAATCAAGAAATCGACTTTAAAGAATTTGTATTAATTTATTTGCATTTTATTGAGGAAAATAAGTATTTGAACCCTCTTGCCAAAAGGACTTAGTACTTTGTGGCAAACCCCTTATTAGCAAGCACAGAGGTCAGATGTTTTTTGTAGTTGATGACCAGGTTTCTGCACATATTAGGAGGAATTTTGGGCCACTCTTCTTTGCAAATGACCTCTAAATCAAGATTCCATGGCTGTCGCTTGGCAACTCTGAGCTTCAGCTCTCTCCATAGATTTTCTATAGGATTCAGGTCTGGAGACTGGCTGGGCCACTCCATGACCTTGATATGTTTCTTCAGCCATTCCTTGGTTGCCTTGGCTGTATGCTTTGGGTCATTATCCTGCTGGAAGCCCCATCCATGACCCATTTTAAGCTTCCTGGCAGAGGGAAGGAGGTTTTCATGGTACATGGCTCCGTCCATCCTCCCATTGATATGGTGAAGTAGCCCTGTGCAGAAAAACACCCCCAAAGCATAATGTTACCACCTCCATGCTTGACAGTGGGGATGGTGTTCTTGGGGTCATAAGCAGCATGTCTCTCCCTCCAGACACGACGGGTTGAATTGATGCCAAAGAGCTCAATTTTGGTCTCATCTGACCATAACACCTTCTCCCAGTCACTCTCCAAGTCATTCAGATGTTCATTGGCAAGGTTCAGGCGGGCCTGCACATGTGCTTTCTTAAGCAGGGGTACTTTGCGAGCACTGCAAGATGTTAGACCATTGCGGTGTAAAGTGTTACCAACTGTTTGCTTGGTGACTGTGATCCCATCTGCTTTAAGATCATCCACTAACTCTGCCCGTGTTGTATTAGGTCTATTTCTCACCGTTCTCATGATCCTGGAAACCCCACGAGGTGAGATCTTGTTTGGAGCCCCAGACCTAGGTCAATTGATGATCATGTTGTGACTCTTGTACTTGCGCACAATTGCACCAACAGTTGTCACCTTAACCCCCAGCTTCTTGCTAATGGTTTTGTAGCCCATACCGGTCTTGTGCAGGTATGGCTACAAAAAAAAGGTATCTTCTCCCTTAGGCAGCTGGGCCATAGAAGGTTCACGCTGCACGCTGCATGCTACACGTTCACGTGAAGAACCGGACCCTGGGCCATTAAACTTCATGCTTGGATGTTCACGTGTTGCGTCTGTTCTACTTTGACCGAGTAACCAACAATATGGACTCTTCGGATGACGACGATTGCCTCATTCTGCTTTTACTGAGACAGAGGAAGAGAAAAAGGAACAGAATTTGGAGCCGAGAACACTTCCTTCTGAGAGAAACCCGTGGTGAATTTCACCGAACATTCTATAATCTGCTTGACAATCCCGATGAAGAACTATTTTTCAATTATACCATTCAATTATATTTTTTCTGAAGTTTTCCCCTCAAAGCATAGAGTTATCTCCCTAGACCCGTTCTGATTGGCTGGCGCGGCGGTGACCGCATGCATTGACTGGAATTTCCATCTTCACGCCTAGAAAAAAGTGTGCATGTTCATTTCACGCTTCACGCGTGAAGTGTGCAGCGTGCAGCGTGCAACGTGAACGCCGTTCTATGGCCCAGAGCAAGTCATGCTACGTTTGTCCACTTTTCTTTACACACGTGTAGCGTGCAGCATGCAGCGTGCAGCGTGAACCTTCTATGGCCCAGCAGCCTTAAATCCACAGAAAGCTCTTTAGTCTTTCCCATGTTGGAGAGTTTGGAGTCTGACAAACTGATTGATTCTGTGGCCAGGTGGCTTTTATACAAGTCATTAGTGATATCAGGTGTCTTCAGTTTAGGTGACAAGGTAATTTGGAGAGTCTAACTTGTCTGTATTAACAAGAACTCTTGATGGTTACTAGGGGATCAAATACTTCTTTTTCTCAATAAAATACAAATAAATTAATATAGATATTTAAGTTATTTTCTGGATTTTCTTTTTGATATTCTGTCTCCACATGTTAGAATACACCTACCATTAAAATTACAGACTGATCAAGTCTTTCTTAGTGGGTAAACCAACAAAATCAGCAAGGGATCAAATACTTGTTTTCCCCACTAATAAATTTATTTATATTATATATATATATATATATATATATATATATATATATATATATATATATATATATATATATATATATATGCGCGCGCACACACCACGAGAGGTTGACTGGCTCTCAGTGGGACCCTTCAATTAGTGCAAGGACACAAAGGTTAGAATAAACCAAGATTTTTAATGTTATGCCAGGAGATTAAACAGAAAAGGTATCTCAAATTCCAATGTTCAAATGAGGATGGATTCCCAAAAGTCAAACTCAAACAATGTCTCTGGCTTTAGAATGACAAAATTATAGGCAGGTTTCCTCCAGTCCAGTATCCTTTTCACAGAACAAGCAAAATCTTCTGCCTTACTTTGAGTCCAGTCAACAATCCCTATAGTCTTCAGCCCAGTGGCAATCCAGTGGCAGGCATTCAGAACACAGGTAAGTATTTCCACAAATACTCCGCCCCACAGGATCCACTCAACAAAGGGAGTCCATGAACCTCTCTCCTCCACATTCACACTGAGAATTTTGAGCTCTCACAAAGCCCTCTTGCTCATTAGGCCCTCATTGGCCACAGGTGTGTTGCCGTGCTGAGGGGTGAAGTTCCCAACTCCACCACCAGATGGAGTTATAGCTGCTTGTTGTTGGAGCCATCTACGTGGAATATAGCGCCCCTCCAAGACACAGCCTCTCAGGATGTCACAATATATAAGAAAAAAAAAGCAGTGGACCCAAGACAGAACCTTGTGGAACACCAAACTTGACCTCAGTATGTCTAGAGAAAAAAAAACACATTTACAAAATCAATATACTGATAGCGATCAGTTAAATAAGAGCTGAGCCAGGAGAGGGCCGTTCCCTCAACTCCCACAACATTTTCTAGTCTATCCAGAAGAATGGAATGATCAATGGTATCAAATGCTGCACTAAGGTCAAGCAACACAAGCAGCGAGACACAGCCCTGATCAGACACCAACAGTAGGTCATTTACTACTTTAACCAGAGCTGTCTCTGTGCTATGATGAGGTCTAAATCCTGACTGATACATTTCATGGATGTTATTCCTATGTAAATATGAACATAACTGCTGTGCCACAGCTTTTTCAAGGATCTTGGATATAAAGGGGAGGTTTGATATTGGCCGATAATCGGACAGCTGACAAGGATCAAGGTCAGGGTTTTTTTTTCTTTCATCTTCTCTTTATTGAAGCTTTTTCATCATGGTACAAAAATGCACACACAAACAAAAGAACAAACATCCATCAGAGGACATCATATACATCACTGTACCAAACTAAATAATCATATCTGTATTGAAATAATTTATGAAGGACTGCCAAGTTGAGTAAAAAACATTAGATTTCCCCTTCAATGAATATTTAGTTTTCTCCAATTTTAAATGTCCCAAAATATCTTTCACTAAGGCCAAGTGGTTTTTTTTCTGCTTCCAGCATAATAAAATCAGTCTCCATGCCATTAAAGTCACAAAACGGATCATTCTATCCTGCGTGTCCGACAGTTGCACAGCAACCGGCCCCACACCAAATAGAACCAAAACTGGGTCTGGCTTGATCTGTTTTTTCAAAATTTTGGAAAGGGTTTGAAAAATAGCGTTCCAATATATTATAATGTACGGACAATTCCAAAATGTGTACTCGTGAGGCCGGTCCCAGTGTGCACCTGTCACAGGAAGGATCAACAGAGGGAAACATCTTTGACTTTCAATTTAGATAAATGCATTCTGTGTAGAACCTTGAACTGCAAAAGACCATGTCTAATACAGTACATACAGAAGTAGAATGAACATTCTTGGGCTTTAGACCATTGACTATCTATAATAATCGCTCCTAGATCTTCCTGCCAAGCCTTTTTCAGATGGTCTAATGTAGGCGCTGAGTCTTCCTGTGATAGCCAATTATGGATCTTTGTTATTAAACCCTTTTTAACTGGATCAAACAGAAGCACCGTCTCCATAGTGGAGGATGGGGGCTGATTAGGGAAGGATGGAAATAGGCTTTTTATACAACTTTGAATGTGTAGGTATTTGAAGAAATCTTTACTTTCCAAATTGAATTGGTTTTGTAATTGTTGAAAGATAGGAAAAAACACTTTCGATAAATAAATCTTTTATACATTGAATCCCTTTATGGTTCCACTGATTAAATGATATGTTTGAGACTGATGGAGGGAGCGTGATTATTTAACAATGGCCTAAGAACTGACGTGTCTGTCCATCCATAATGCTTTCTTATTTGGGACCAGATTTTAACAGAATGAGAGACTACTGGATTCTTAATCTTTTGATTTGAGAGAGGAAGAGCTGAATATAACAATGCTTTTAAAGAGGACGGATAACAGCTTTCATCTTACTCCAATCAGGAAGGTCAGGTTTTTTTAAATCAGGGGTTTGATAACTGCTATAGTTTAAAGGATTTGGGTACATAGCCAATCGTGAGAGAAGAATTTATTATTTTAGAAGTGGTTCAATTACTTCAGGTATTATCTGTTTGAATAGATGTGTCGGTAAGGGATCTAGTACGCAAGTTGAGGCTTTTGATGCGGAGATTAATGAAAATAATTCAGTTTCTTTTAGGGGAGTAAAACATTCTAATTGCTGATCTGATACAGTTATATTGTTAACTACAGGGTCACTTACATTGTCTGACCTTAAATTAGTAGTTTGAATTTTGTCGGATATTCTCAATTTTGTCATTTAAAAAAAAAAAATTCATGAAGTCGTTGCTACTACATAATGCAGGTATGCATGTGTTGATAGTGGACTTATTCCTGGTTAATTTTGCTACAGTATTAAATAGGAATCTAGGATTATTTTTGTTATCTTCTATTAGGGAGGAGAGATACATTGATCTCGCAGCACTAAGAGCTCTTCTATACTTCAGGAAGCTCTTCTTCCACGCTAATTTGAACACTACCAATTTTGTTTGACGCCATTTACAGTGGGGCAAAAAAGTATTTAGTCAGTCACCAATTGTGCAAGTTCTCCCACTTAAAAAGATGAGAGAGGCCTGTAATTTTCATCATAGGTATACCTCAACTATGAGAGACAAAATGAGAAAAAATATCCAGAAAATCATATTGTCTGATTTTAAAAGAATTTATTTGTAAATTATGGTGGAAAATAAGTATTTGGTCAATAACAAAAGTTCATCTCAATACTTTGTTATATACCCTTTGTTGGCAATGACAGAGGTCAAACGTTTTCTGTAAGTCTTCACAAGGTTTTCACACACTGTTGCTGGTATTTTTGGCCCATTCCTCCATGCAGATCTCCTCTAGAGCAGTGATGTTTTGGGGCTGTCGCTGGGCAACACAGACTTTCAACTCCCTCCAAAGATTTTCTATGGGGTTGAGATCTGGAGACTGGCTAGGCCACTCCAGGACCTTGAAATGCTTCTTACGAAGCCACTCCTTCATTGCCCGGGTGGTGTGTTTGGGAGCATTGTCATGCTGAAAAAAAAGCCACGTTTCATCTTCAATGCCCTTGCTGATGGAAGGAGGTTTTCACTCAAAATCTCACAATACATGGCCCCATTCATTCTTTCCTTTACACGGATCAGTCGTCCTGGTCCCTTTGCAGAAAAACAGCCCCAAAGCATGATGTTTCCACCTCCATGCTTCACAGTAGGTATGGTGTTCTTTGGATGCAACTCAGCATTCTTTCTCCTCCAAACATGACAAGTTGAGTTTTTACCAAAAAGTTCTATTTTGGTTTCATCTGACCATATGACATTCTCCCAATCCTCTTCTGGATCATCCAAATGCTCTCTAGCAAACTTCAGATGGGCCTGGACATGTACTGGCTTAAGCAGGGGGACACGTCTGGCACTGCAGGATTTGAGTCCCTGGCGGCGTAGTGTGTTACTGATGGTAGCCTTTGTTACTTTGGTCCCAGCTCTCTGCAGGTCATTCACTAGGTCCCCCCATGTGGTTCTGGGATTTTTGCTCACCGTTCTTGTGATCATTTTGATCCCACAGGGTGAGATCTTGCGTGGAGCCCCAGATCGAGGGAGATTATCAGTGGTCTTGTATGTCTTCCATTTTCTAATAATTGCTCCCACAGTTGATTTCTTCACACCAAGCTTCTTACCTATTGCAGATTCAGTCTTCCCAGCCTGGTGCAGGTCTACAATTTTGTTTCTGGTGTCCTTTGACAGCTCTTTGGTCTTGGCCATAGTGGAGTTTGGAGTGTGACTGTTTGAGGTTGTGGACAGGTGTCTTTTATACTGATAACGAGTTCAAACAGGTGCCATTAATATAGGTAACGAGTGGAGGACAGAGGAGCCTCTTAAAGAAGAAGTTACAGGTCTGTGAGAGCCAGAAATCTTGCTTGTTTGTATGTGACCAAATATTTATTTTACCGAGGAATTTACCAATTAATTCATTAAAAATCCTACAATGTGATTTCCTGGATTCTTTCCCCCCATTCTGTCTCTCATAGTTGAAGTGTACCTATGATGAAAATTACAGGCCTCTCTCATCTTTTTAAGTGGGAGAACTTGCACAATTGGTGACTGACTAAATACTTTTTTGCCCCACTGTACATTCCAATTTTCGAGTGGTCTGTTTTAAAGTGCGAGTGTCATCATTATACCAGGGTGCTAATTTTTTGTCTCTGACCATTTTCCATTTAAGAGGAGCTACACCATCTACAGTATGGCAGAACGTTGACTCTAAGCATTCAGTTGCCTGATCAAGTTCTGCAGGGGCTGACAGTGACCCAATCAAAGTTGATAACTCTGGGAGATCATTTATAAAGCTCTGTGCAGTAGTTGACGTGAATGTACATTTAATACAGTAGCGTGGTGAGGTACATATAGTTTGAATGAGATAATGATCTGAGATAACTTTAGACTGTGGAAGTATGACTATATTTTCTACGTTTAACTTGAATGTTAGTATTAGATCAAGGGTGTGACCACCATTATGGGTCAGTCCTATGACATTCTGATTAATCCCTACTGAATCTAAAATGGACACAAACGCTGTTTTTAAAAGGGTCTTCTGGGTTATCAAAGTGAATATTAAGATCTCTGACAACTAAAGCTTTGTCTAAGGAAATAACCAGATCTGAGATAAAATCTGCAAATTCAGAAAGAACTGATCTGACATGTCCCAGATGGCTCTTCTCATAGGGAAAGTAGATCAATATATGCTACCACAAACTTGCCCAGCATATCCCATAGCATGTCATTGATAAAACATTGGAATACACTTGGTGCTGAAGAAAGGCCATAAGGTATTACCCTGTACTTAAAATGGCCGGCAGTAGTGCTGAAGGTGGTTTTCCATTTGTCACCCTCCTTGATTCTGATCAGGTTGTAGGCACTGTGCAGGTCAAGCTTGGAGAAGAGCTTGGCAGTACGAAGTTGTTCTAAAGCTGAGATGACCAGTAGAAGAGGATAGGGAGTATTTGACAGATCTGATTGAGTCCCCTAAAGTCTATGCAGGGTCAGAGACCTCCACCTTTTTTCTCCACAAAGAAGAACCCTGTTGATGCTGGTGACTTTGATGGACATATGTACCCCTGCTTGAGGGC
The DNA here is from genome assembly GCF_027579695.1 of Neoarius graeffei. NCBI lineage: Eukaryota > Metazoa > Chordata > Actinopteri > Siluriformes > Ariidae > Neoarius > Neoarius graeffei. The sequence continues at coordinate 9,990,933 of NC_083585.1, forward strand.
TTCTTGAATGCACTCCTCCATGGCAGTCTGTTCCTTCTGAGAAAGGGGATAAATCCGACTGCATGGAGGGGACATACCTTGCAGAAGATTGATGGCGCAGTTGTATGGATGATGTGGTGGTAAGCCACAAGCTTTACCCTTGCTAAAGACTTCCCTCAGGTCAGAATAACACTCGGGAACATTCTCCATAGAATTGGGCTGTGGACTCTCCTGAAGTAGAGGAGAGACAGAGTTGGGGACATAGAAGACAGTTCTGAAAACACATGGACGACCACTAGAGTATCTCCTTATTCTGCCATGAGATTAGTGGGTTGTGAAGCTGTAACCAAGGATATCCCAGAATGATATCATGATTAATGGTAGTGGTCACAGAGAGAAATGAGTTCAGAATGGAGTGCACCCACTTGAATACAAACAGGAGCAGTGCGAGTAGTAACAAAACCATCCCCTATTGGTCCTCCGTTGATGGTCCTGATGCTGAGTGGACTCTGCAGAGGGGTTGTGGGCAGACCAAACTTCTGGACAATCGAGTAGTTGATGAAATTCCCCTCCGCCCCGGAGTCAACAAAGGCAGATAGTACAGCTGTATTGATTATAAAATACTACTATTGACCTTTAAAGCACTAAATGGTCTCGCACCACAGTACCTGAGTGAACTTCTGCTCCTCTATGACCTGCCACGCCTACTTAGATCAAAAGGTGCAGGCTATCTGCTGGTACCTCGTATAGTGAAGGCTACATCAGGGGGCAGAGCCTTTTCTTACAAAGCCCCACTGTTATGGAACAGCCTTCCAAGTAATGTTCGGGAATCAGACACAGTCTCAGCATTTAAGTCTAGGCTGAAAACATATCTGTTTAGTCAAGCCTTTTGTTAATGGTGTTTATGAGGTAAAGGAGTAGATCTGGAGGGTCCTCAGACATAGAGTGTTTTGGTAAACTGGGATGTATGGATGCTGTCAGTCCCCACTCGCTTGCTCACTCGAGTTTGTTGACGGTGTAGTGGCTGGCTGCTTTATGTCCCGGGGCTCCCTCATGCCTGTGTTACCTTCTGGCTCTCTCCTTTTAGTTATGCTGTCATAGTTAGTTGTCGGAGTCCCTGCTTGTACTCGGTGCAATATGTATACTGTTCCTACTTATTCAGGTGACATTGGGCATACCTAACCACCTGTGTTTTCCTTCCCTCCCCCCACCCCAAATCTGTCCCTCTGAGTTACATGGAGTCAACAGGAAATCTTTTGGTGGAGAGGGTGGAGACCTCGACTGGCTATCGTAGCCTGCAGGGAATCGGCCGTCAGACATTCTGTCGCATGTCCCAGACCCGGTGAAATGTAACTGAATTGTCTTGGCCAGCCCTAAGGGTCCCATCTGCATCTCATCATTGCTGAGGAGTGTGCTCCCATCACCCAATCAAGCATCCAGCCAGAGCAGGTCATGATATTTTTTACCATATTAACATGCCATTGTTGTGTGTTATGCCTGATGTAAAGACTCTCGTCTCTGCGAGCCTACCACACAGATTTAATACTTGTCATTTTTAGGGCATACCTAACAACGTGTTTTCTTTCTCTCTCTTCCCCCCCAATCTGTCCCTCTGAGTTACATGTTGATCCTGGGATTGAGATGCTGGCCTCTTCTGCCCCTCGGACCTGCTTGATCCATCCTGGTGCCCTGTGTCTGGTCGGAGTTTTATCGCACCGCTCCTGTGAAGGACGGCCCCATGAGGACAGTTGAGGGTTATACCTGTTAAAACTGTTAATATTATAGTCAGGCTGTCTGTTGTTGCCCAAATGAGGATGGGTTCCCTTTTGAGTCTGGTTCCTCTCGAGGTTTCTTCCTCATGTCGTCTGAGGGAGTTTTTCCTTGCCACCATTGCCACAGGCTTGCTCATTGGGGATAGATTAGGGATAAAGTTAGCTCATGTTTTAAGTCGTTCAAATTCTGTAAAGCTGCTTTGCGACAATGTTTATTGTTAAAAGCGCTATACAAATAAACTTGATTTGATTTGATTTGATGTCAAAGATGCCAGTTTCAGCAACACAGGTATTTTAAAAGACTGAATTGAATTTTCTTACAGGACTCACCGAATCAGGAATGGTCTCAGCTTGGCTGGTGTGAGGTGGGCGAACAGGACACTGGGTGATAAAATGCACTGAACTTCCACAATAGAAAACAGAGCCCCCCTTTCCTCCTTCTCTCTCGTTCGGAGCATTTCAAACAGGTACGTGAAACCTTCATAGGTGTAGAGGCATCAGAATGCTGAACAGGTCTGGTGTCCTCCATGACAGAGGGTCGGTTGGAGAGTAGATGATCCAGTCGAATAGCTAGATCAATGAGGGAGTCTAAAGTAAGGTGTTCATCTCTACATGCCAGTTTGCTTAGAATTTCGGGGTGAAGACCTTGGCAAAACACTGCCTTTAACGCCGGCTCATTCCATCCACTGGCAGCCGCTAGAGTTCTGAAGTCCAGGGCATATTCTGCGACTCCCCTAGTGCCTTGTGCGATGGTGAGTAAACTCTCACCAACTTCAATCCCCTCAGATTCATGATCAAACAGGTGTTTGAATAATTCGAGGAAATGTTTGTAGGATGTTGTGTCCTCTTCGCCATTCCTCCATACTGCGCTAGCCCACTGTAGTGCTTTGTCGGTGAGAAATAAAAGAAAGTTAGGTGATCTTACTTTCTCCAGAGATGTTAGGTATGGCTGAGAAGTACAAGGAGCACTGAAGTAGAAATCCCTTACAATTGAGGGCATCCCTGGCATATTTCTCTGGAATGGGGAGCCAATAAGCAGGACTCGGAGAAGCTTCAGAGCGTGTTAGGAGGGCCTGCGGCACTGCAGCTGCTATCTGTGTCATCCTGGTGTAGAGGTCTGCAAGCATCTGTTGGTGTTCTCCCAAGAGGCGTTCCTGAGCACTCAGAGCAGTTTGCTTTGCCTCCTCTGCTGCATCCATCGAGTTGAAGTATCCTGTCAGGGTGCAGGCACTTGCAGTACCTGTATGTGCAGGGGAGAGCGGGGTATCAAACAGGAAACATAGCCAAATCACAAAACTAGAGTTGTAGTCCAAAAGCAATCAAGGGTTGGTTGATCAGCAAACATGGCAATAAAGAGGAGACAATAGGACGTAGAATTAAGGAGATAGTGAGAGTCAGGAAAACTAGAGGCAGACAGAGATAGAAAGGCTTAGTTTGACTGGGTAAACTTAGAACAATACTTCACAATGACAGTGAGGGAGGCTTAAGTAGCGTGGCTGATTGTGCATGAATGAGAGTCAGCTGTAATCAATAGATAGTTTTCACATGACGTCACAGAGTCGGGGATTCCCTGGTGGCGGCCATCTTGCGGGGCAAGCTTACCGTACAAGTCACTGAGCACACATTGTAACGCGCGAGTTACATTTATTTATATATTATTTACATTTATAGTTACATTATTACTATTTAAAGCTAGCAATGGTGCACACCTGTTGTATTCACGGCTGTCGTCATAGGTCAAATGATGAAGTCAAGCGGAGCTTTTATGTAATTCCCACTGTATGAGAGCACGAAGGCGAGCAAACAAAGAAGCTCAGCATACAAAGGAGAAACCCATGGCTTGCGAGAATCAACCGCAAGGATTTTCAGCCTTCCAGACACAGCAAAGTCTGCTCCGATCATTTTATAAGTGCTAAGTTGTTTAAATAAACAATCAATTGTGTTTAAGTTTGTTTTTGGAAACAAAAACATCGTGTAAACAATCTCTAGAGAATGCCTAACTGGAACCGCTGAGTGTACGTTTACATTGTAATGTACACTTAATATCGCTCGTTTGTCACGTTTCTAAGTTTATACTGACATGGTACTGTAATACCACTAATGGATGTAAAATTTGTCTTAAATCAACTCGATTTTATACACACACAAATTTATATGCAGTGTTGAGAGCTCTAAAATTCCAATGTTTACATACCTTGGCTGTAATTAAGACACGGCTCTCACTTGTTTTTATATGGTGGACTTCGCGGACCCAGCCACAGACAAAATAATTGTATGACTCCAGCGACTTGTATGCTTTGAGGTCGTCAAGTGTGTAGGCGCTTTTAGTATTCACAAAATAGTTCACAATATCAGGGTACGATATGGATGGCAGCCCTGCATAGTCACTTGAAAATGCTTCTTTGTCCACTTCGTAGGGGTCAATTCCCCCAATCAAGGACAGTTTGGCTGCATACCGTTGTTATGAGATGTCGTCCAATGTATCCATATACTTCCGTTTGCTTGATTTTGCCGACATTGATCTTTATTTTAGAAAACTGACTATATAACTTAATAAATTCATCCGAGATAACGTAGCCGGTAGTGGCGATGGTCCGTTTTGTTTGCCCCGCAAGATGGCGGCTGGGGGGGCGTTCTCCGGAATGCCGTGACGTCAGTGAAAACTATCTATAAGCTGGTGACGGGGCACTGTGGTTCTTGGGCATTGTAGTTCTGAGCAGCCACGTTTGTAGTTTGGCTAGAGCTGTTGCTCTCAACGCCCTCACTGACAAAAGAATGTAATTATTTATTTTTAGAATTTCTATCACATTTTCTGCTTTTTCTGTTATGATGTTTTCTTTTCCTTTTTATTCACTGTAAAGAGCCTGATGTTCATTTCAGTGCATCAGAAGTGGAAGTGCTGTATAAATAAAAGTTAGTTTTGGTGGCATGGTGATGCAGTGGTTAGCATTGTCATCACACAGCAAAATGGTTCTGGGTTTGAACCTTGTCGCTGATTGGAGTCTGTGTGTGCAATTTGCATGTTCTCCTCATTCCTGTGTGGTCCTCACTCCAGGTCCTCTGGTTTCATCCCACAGTCCAAAGACATGGATTAGGTCAACTGGCTACTCTAAATTGCCCATGAGTGTGAGGTTGTTTGTCTCTGTGTTAGCCCTGCAATAGATTGGCGACCGGCCCAGGATGAACCGGCCCCTTTCACCTGAAGTCAGCTGGGACTGGCTCCAGCTTCCCCCGCGACCCTGATGGATAAATGGTATAGATAATGGATGGATGGATGATAAAGTTCTTTCTCTGCTTCTTCTTATTCTCAACAGCTGTCTGAGATGATGGATGATGAGAAGAGGGAAGACTGCTGTTCTCTGTTCTGCATGTTTTTCTTTAAAACCTGTAGTGAGCAACTGATGAGCTTCCAACCAGAGTCATATTACTGGACTGAAACAAAGATGCCAGTGTGGTACAAAGACTGCAAAATAATTTTCCCATTTATCATAGTGGGAGTTCAGCACTCTAAATAATCTGACAAAATCATAACCTGTTCACAAAAAGAAACCACTGCACTTTCTTTGGCCTGTACCACACAAACAAACAGTTGTTTTATTTAATAATTGCTTGTATACTCTTACTCACTATCAGTAACACAATAGAAATGGTGCCTTTCCCAGGAACACTGGATGTGATGCACCCTGAACAGGATGCCAGGCCATCTCAGGACACCTGTCATACACTCATTCACATTTAAACATAATTTAGAGTCCACCTACTGGCATGTTTTTGGGAAGGGGAAGAAAAAACTGGAGAACCAGACAGAGACCCAGGTGCAGACATGGAGAACATACATGGAAACTCCACACAAACAGTAACCCAAGGTCAAACCATGGACCCTGGAGCTGTAAGCCACCATGCCACCTCAGTAGAACCTTCCTTTATAGTGTCATGTGAACTGCAAAGCTCATTCCACAGTTTTAGGAACCCATCACAAGTTACTTTTATCTTTCTTTTCAAGTAACTGGTGTAGTAGCCAAAGGATCATTTGGCCCTGTTCTCAAGGTGAAGGACTGGGCAAAAGGGCAGACCTACCGTATACTATAAAGGGAACACCATTTTCTGTGGTATAACCCACAAGTGATTTTCTTGTCATGAAATATGTGCTATTTTACTTGCAGTCAGTTTTGTTGATTAGGTTTTACCCAAATTTGAGGTTCTGAGAAATTGAGTCCTGGACCAGTTGAAAGAGGAGGTTATAATCCAGGTGGACACACACACACACACACACACACGTATCCCCTGTTATACATTCACCCAAAAACATTTCATGTTCTTAATGCATCATAAAAAGCCATGATTTACTTCTGCTCATTGTTCGTCAGCTTCTTCCTTTCCTCTACTTTGTTACATGTTCCATCACAGTGGCAGCTCAAACAAGCTTTTGTATTCGGTCTGGAGGACCACTGGCAGAGTCAGAACAACCTCTTCATCAGTGAGTCAGTCTATCTACATCCTGCCCTTTCCTCACCTCTTCTCTCTGCTCTGCTATTTCTACTCATTTGCCAGTCTGCATTACCGGCAGGTCTCTTGGTGCACTGTGTTTCTGTGGGAGTCTGTTGTTCATTGTTGAACATTTATTATTTTCTGTCAGGGTGCAGGCACTTACTGGATGCAGACACAGGGGAGAGTGGGTGTGTCACAAACTGGAAACCAAATCCAAGACGTAATCTGTGTAGCATAGTCGGGGCAGGCTAAGGTCAGCCAATGTGCAAACAGAGTAATGGAGACTAAACGAGATCAAGGTCAGTAACAACGGAGCAATAAGGTTAGAGTCACAGGAAACCGTCAACGAGAGGAAAGGCTTGGTAAAATCAGGTCAGAACTCTGAGCGATACTTCACATTGTCTGTTTGTTTGTCTGAATCTTATATAGGAGTGTAGGTGATTAGGAAAACAGGAAACAAGTGTGTCAGTATTCCGGGGAGGAGGGGTGCTGTGGTGCTTGGGTGTTGTAGTCCAGTGTGGCCATGTTTGGAGGCTGCTCTGAACTTGCGCTTTCTGCGCTATTACTGACAGACACCCCACCCACCCACACCCTGAGGTGCTCACTCCGGGGTCAACTTCCTTTCTATGGCATCCTCTTTTTCTGGGAGCTGGCTTGTTAGGGTGTTGGCTGTGAAATTATTGAGTTAAGAGAAGATCCAAGATGTCCTTGGCTGGCACCCAACTTTGCTCCTCTGGGCTGTACCCCTCCCAATCCACCAGATATTCCAGTTCACCTTGCCTGCGAGAAGAATTGAGGATTTTTCGGTCTTAGTAGATGGGCTCGTCTTCTGGGTTCTAAGGCAGTGGAGGTTTGCTGGCAGGTGAGCTAGTGGGCCTTGGACTGCTGGTTTGAGGCATGATACATGGAACATTTGGTGCCATGCAGCAACGTGGTGGGAGTTCCCACTTGTAGGAGGCTCTGGGTACCTTCACTTGCGTGCAAGCTGAACATAAGGAAACGAATTGTTTGACTTCCGTTAGCATGTTCTCCCACCAATACTTGTTTCAGAGGAGTTGGTAAGTTCTCTGACTGCTTGGATGTCTGGTTGCAGGAGAGGAGTCGGCCCGAGTGATGAACTGCCCTCAAAAACATGGTGGTGCACACATGAGGTCAGAAGGACAGGAGTCTGGTTTGTTGTGTGGCTGTGCCTGGGCTATGGCTTTGTCGATTTCCCAGGTGATAGAATTCATGAAGCAGTCAGGGGTAATATGGGAGTGGGTTGACTGCCGGAGCTGGTTGTGGTGTGTAGTCTAGAAAGTGCGTCGGCCTTGGTGTTCTTGGAACCTGGACAGTAGCAAATGGGAAAATATAATCGGGTAAAAAAAAAAAAACCAGGGCCCATCGTGCTTGCCACTTGGCTGTTTTAAGGTATTCTAAATTTTTGGTGGTCTGTGAAAATGATAAATGGATGGGCGGTGCCCTCTCACGAATGTCTCCATTCTTCTAGGGCAAGCTTTATGGTGAGGAGCTCTCAGTTACCTACAGTATATCATAGTTTTGTTCAGTCTGGGAGAGTTGTTTTTTTTTTTTAGAAGAACATGATGGGGTGCAATTTTGGCCTTTCCCCTAGGCATTGTGACAGAAACCCTCCCACCCCATTTCAGATGCATCTACTAACACTATGAAAGTTTGCATGGGATCAGGGTGTCTAAGGATGGGTGCTGAAGTAAACACGGCCTTGAGATGTTCAAAGGCATCCCCTTTGTGGTGGGGTTCCACAAAAGGCGTTTGGTTCCCTTCTTCAGCAGTGAAGTGAGAGAAGCTGCAATGGTGCTAAACCCCTGATGAAACTATGGTAGAAATTGGTAAATCCAAGGAAGTGTTGAAGTTCCTTTATAGTGCTGGGCCTGGGCTAGGAGGTAACTGCTGATACCTTGCTAGCATCCATACTTACTCCATTGACACTGATAATGTATGCAAGGAATGAGATTTGGGTCACATGGAATTTGCATTTTTCTGCTTTTACATAGAGCTGGTGTTCTAAGAGTCAGGTGAGCACAAGGGTAACACGTTGGTGATGTATGGCTTCATCAGGGGAGTAGATCAAAATATCATCAATATAGGTGATGACAATCATCCTAACATCATGTAGGACATTATTTAATCAGGCACTGGAAGACGCTGTGCGCACACAAGAAAGGCTATTTGGCATCATGCAGTACTCAAAGTGCCCAGAGATGGTGCTAAAGGCTGTCTTCCACTCATCACCTTCTCGGATACGAACCAGATTGTATGCGCTTCTTAGATCTAATTTTGTGAAAATACGAGCCTCCCTAAGTTGTTCTAGTGCTGACAGTACAAGTGGAAGTGGATATAGGTACTTAATAATAATAATAATAATAATAATAATAATTATTATTATTATTATTATTATTATTATTATTAAAGTTCAATTTATATAGTGCCTCTCATACCCACAGTCACTATACAATTAGGGAAGGAAGGAAGGAGGGGGAAAAAAAAGTCCTCCAAAAGAGGGTCAGGATGCAATTCCAATGGTGTTGCTACCACAGTCCCACCAAAAGGGCATGAAGATAAATCCCACTGCATGCACAACTGCCATGACACCACCAGGCAACATTGCTCGGAACACCGCGCCATGGATTTACAAAGCGAGCACAGAAGCACAGCCACACAAAGCGCTGGTATGTCCCAAACCACTTGCACAGCCACTGCGACACCACCAGGCAACATCACTCAGAACACTGCACCAAGCACAGAGTGTTGGACAAACCCAATGTTAAAAGAGCAACAAGTTCACTGCAGTCCATAGCAAAGGGCACCAGCATCACCCATGGCGAACCAAGGCCTAAAGGGAACCAACACCCAAAACTGGGTCCGGAGCTACACCACAACTGGTGGACAAAACACTCAAACAAAAAAGCAAACCTCAAACTATACAAACACAAAAAGAAACAAAGAGAAGAAAAAAAGAAAAAAAAAGAAAAGCTCTGATGTGAAGTGGCAGGCAAAATGCGCACTGTGTACTCTCAACCGGAAATGGAAAATTATGACTGTGTAACTACTTGACTGTGATTTGATTCAACCCCCTATAGCCGAGGTGGGCAAACTATGGCCCGCGGGCCACATCCGGCCCGTTGGCGTTTTTAATCCGGCCCGCGGAAGACAATCATATAAACACGATTGAGCAGATCTATAAACTATAAGCTTCAGTGTTATCACATAGACAGGTGTTCTAGAGATCCGTCTTTCCAGTCAGTCATATTCACGCGAGATTACATTTGCAGAGTGGTGCAGCGCGTGCCATGGAAGTCATTCTGGAGCCCGTGCCACTGATGATCTCGAGAACACAGGATAAAACTTTACAATGAGTGGTCCTAAAAAAAGAAAAGTGGACAGTGAGTGCAGGGTGTTCAATAAAGAATGGACAACTAAATATTTTTTTGCTGAAGTCCGATCAAAGGCTGTATGCCTTATTTGCAAAGAAACCGTTGCAGTTTTAAAGGAATATAACATCAAACGGCACTTTTCCTCCAAGCATGCTAATTATGCTAACAACCAGTCAGCGCAAGAACGGACAAATACAGCTCAGCGGTTGCTGAGTGAATGTGAGTATTAACACTTTCTCTTTTTAAAACTATGTTGGAGCTGTAATAAGATGGTAGTCACATGTTTACAGACATAATAATATAAAAAGTATAACTCTTAGTAATTTTGGTTGTCGTGGGTGGCTGCTGTAGTGCTGGTGTTTGTTTTTAAGTACCATGTGCTTTTGGGTGTCTGCTCCGCCCCTCATTTATGTCCCGGTCTGCTATTATAGGTGTATTATGAGCAGCTGACCTTGCTTCTGCTTATATCTGTTCCTGGACTTTTGCCTGTGGAGGTTATTCTGATCTATGAGTGGCCTTTTGGAATACGAAAACCTGTTTGGAACCTGTGTTTTGATTTTTTGAGGACTGGAAATATTTCAGTGAGTGACTTTGAACCTGAAAACCAGTTTGGAGTTTTTTGCTTTCTTGAGCTGTTTTGTTTGATTTTGTGGGCTGGATGGATCCAGTGCCAAACCATTGAACTGCAAACATGTTGGCATGGTGTGTATAACAGTTCGTATAGGTGGGTGGAGCACAGAAGGAAGGCAGGCCAGAACTGAGTTCACAAAACTCTTTTTATTTAGCTTTTCAGCTTCTCTCATACACTCAGACACACGCACATACATCAGTCATCTGGTTGGGGAGAGAGCTCCCTCTGCTCTCGCTCTCTCTCCTTAAATAGGGCGCGGTCACTGGGAAGACACAGAAACACATTAATGACAGGTGTAGCGATTCTGCCACTTACCTTCCCTGACTCCGCCCTCCGGTCACAGACCGATGCTTGACCACGCCCCCACTGCCACAGTGTGGTACCCAAACTGTTGAACTGCAAACATTTTGGAATGGTGTGGTACCTCTCCTACTAATGGTGGTTGGTTGTACTGGCAGGCTGGAAGTGGATGGTTAAAAAAAAACACTCAGGTGTAAATCTACGAGTTCAGTGAAATGTACAAAAATGATATGTACTGATATGTAATTTAGTTCAATTTAATGATATGCAATTTAGTTGTATGTATAAAATGATACAAATATACAAATACACTGGCATCCTACTCATCCTGGCAGCTCAAAGATGTAATTTAAGAATTAAGTGTGCTACTTTTCTTACTGTCACGTGTGTGTGTGTGTGTGTGTGTGTGTGTGTGTGTGTGTGTGTGTGTGTGTGTGTGTGTGTGTATTACTTTTCTGGATGGATCCAGTGCCAATCTATTGAACTGCAAACATTTTTCTGCTCTGCCTTTGTTGACTGAGAACTAAAATAAATGTCAATCTGATCTGCATTTGGGTCTCTGTCAGTGAAGGCCTTACAATAACACTAAAGCTTTTCCGGTTTATGTTCGATATGTATGAATTTGGTGCTGGCCCGGCCCGCCTGGCAAATTTCAAAAGTCACTGTGGCCCCTGAGCCAAAAAGTTTGCCCACCCCTGCCCTATAGTCAATACAGTGGTGCACACTTCCCCCCCCTCCACGAAGGAGCTGGCGGAGGCTGGAGACGTGGATGGATGTATATACCCATAAGAAGGGTTATGAACTGAGCGATCTTCTGATCCTCTGTGATGCCTGAGAGCGTTGAGAAGTACAAGGAACACTGAAAGAGAAAACATTTACATTCTGATACTTCCCCAGAGAATCTTACCAGCCGAGGAACCATTGAAGTGGCACTGGTTGATGATGCAGGACGTGTCAGGAGGGCCTGCGATACAACAGCCGTTAGTTGTGACATACGTTGTAAGTTGTGATAAATGTTAAAGTTCACTTAACATTTGCTGATGTTCTCCCAACAGACATCCCTGTGCATTTAAAGCAGTTTGCTTCACCTCCTCTGCTGCATCCATGGCAGCACATATTCTGTCAGGGTGCAGGCACTTACTGGATGCAGACGCAGGGGAGAGTGGGTATGTCACAAACTGGAAAACAAATCCAAGATGTAATCCATGTAGTGCAATTGGGGGCAGGCTAAGGTTGCTCAATGTGTAAACAGAGTAATGGAAACTAAACGAGATCAAGGTCAGGAACAATAAGGTCAGCGTCACCATCAGTAAGCGGAAAGGCTTGGTAAAGTCAGGTCAGAACTCTGAGCGATACTTTGCATCATCCGTTTGTTTGTCTGAGTCTTATATAGAAGTGTAGGTGATTAGGAAACAGGAAACAAGTGTGTCAGTATTCCAGGGAGGAGGGGTGCTGTGGTGCTTGGGTGTTGTAGTCCAGTGTGGCCATGTTTGGAGGCCGCTCTGAACTTGCACTTTCTGCAATATTACTGACATTTTCTGCATCTCATACACTTCTGGCCGACATGGGCCTTTCTGTGTGGAGTTTGCATGCTCTCTCTGTGTCTGCGTGGGTTTCCTCCGGGTGCTCCGGTTGTCCCCACAGTCCAAAGGCATGCAGTTTAGGCTAACTGGTGGCTCTAAATTGACCGTAGGTGTGAATGTGAGTGTGAACGGTTGTTTGTCTCTGTGTGTCAGCCCTGCGATGACCTGGCGACTTGTCCAGGGTGTACCCCGCCTCTCGCCCATAGTCAGCTGGGATAGGCTCCAGCTTGCCTGTGACCCTGGTCACAATAATGATGTATTAAATCTTAAATAAAAAAAACATGGAATTTCATCCATCCATCCATTATCCGTAACTGCTTATCCTGTGTAGGGTTGTGGGCAAGCTGGGGCCTATCCCAGCTGACTATGGGTGAGAGGCCCTTGGAATTTTACCCACAGAATTTCAGCACCTCAAAAAATGTCTCACTCTTTTTCTCCCGTTTTCTCTGTCTAGCTTGCTTTTTTTATGCTTTCGTTAGTGTGTGATTAGTGCAGTACTAGAGATCTGTACACCTACTGGATGCTAACTGGCCAGTTTAGAGAGAGGGAGGTACAGGCGTTTGTACTGAACTTGGCAGTGCTTTAGGTTTTTCTCTCTCTCTCTCTCTCTCTCTCTCTCTCACTTACATTCATTCACACACGCACACATGAGACACACCAGTTAGTGTTGTAGGCCCCCAGTTAAATCCTGACCTCAGGTTACTCACTCTCTGTGTGGGATTTGTTTGCATGTTCATACTCTATGGTGGCACAGTGGTGTAGTGGTTAGCACTGTTGCCTCACAGGAAGAAGGCTCTGGGTTTGAGCCCAGTGGCTGACAAGGGGCTTTTGGTGTCGAGTTTCCATGTTCTCCTTGTGTCTGTGTGGGTTTCCTGTGGGTGCTCCGGTTTCCCCCACAGTCCAAAGATATGCAGTTAGGCTAACTGGCTTCTCTAAATTGCCCAGAGGTGTGAATGTGTGTGTGAGTGTGCAGAAAGGAACTGGCCACCATACTACTGCAATTCTGGCCAAGTCAACCAAACATGGTTCGCCTCAAGCCCAGATTGGATTCAGCAGTGATGATGACTCTCAGCAGTGACTCTCTTAGTGTTTGTATGAGTTTCCTTCAGGCTCTCGGATTTCCTTCCACTGTTCTACAACACTAAATCGCCCCATATGAATACAAGGGTGCTTCAAAAAGTTCTTGGCTTCACCCGGAAACAAACAAACAAACAATGTAACTCCCATTTTACATGCACCTTACTCACCCAACGTGGCACCGTCTGACTTCTATGTTTCCCAAACTGAAATCCCACTCGCATGGTCACCATTTTCAGAGTGATGATGAACTCATCCATGCTGTTGAGGAGCATCTGGAGGTTCAAAGTGTGACCTTCTTCCATGAAGGGATGGTGAAGCTTGAACATCGGTGGACCAAGTGCATTGAAGAAAAGTAAAAGTAGAAAAGTATTCATAGCTGTAATAGTTATTAATTGATATTATTAATAACCCACTTTCTCAAGAGAAAGAAGCATGGTTTATTGTCATTTGTCCCACTATACATTTACATTATCAAGTTACAAAGCAAAGTTGAACATAAGTTGAACATAAAGCGAGTTCCAGACAGTTTTACCAGGGTAGAGATGCATCTGTCCATAGACTTACACTTGCACTAAAGTACTGAGATAGTCTGCACTGCAGAACCAAAAGGCCATAGGGTGAAGATGGATCTGATCCAACTCCTATAACCTTAATCCATAACCCACACAATGCTGTACAACACATTAAACACACCTTTCTCACTTGAAACACACAGAGTTGTCTCCATATTCTGGACTGTTGGCTTGAGTACACTCAGGTGAGGAAAGATGGATCAGGTCTGACTCCGCCCCATGGACTTTTTGTTCTGCAGTGAGGGGTATTTGAATGTGGCTGGGACATTGACAATTAATGCAGGATCTAGATTTCTTATATCAATGGGTAAATTAAACTTAAAGCTAGGGTAGATCATTTTGGAGAAACCAGCAAACATTAGATTTTGAAAGTATCCAACAGAAAAATCCCACCCCTTCCCTCCAAAGCTACTCCTCCAAAACATGAATGCGCACTGCTTGATTACTGTTGGAGGACAAGTCCATGAAAAACCGAGTGTTTTTAGTAACCTAATCATAGCAGAGTCACTGAGTTCATAGTGACACATAGTTTCTGTGATGTTTATTAGGTTTTCTTCATGACTTTGGGATAATGCACAGGGATTTGAATGTATGGGAACATGCTATCGGTTTTCAGCCCAGTAAATGTAGTCACTGTCTAATTTGTAATATTTGAATGGTTTGATGTTATTGGTTTCTCGTCCAGATGCAGAACATCTTTTTAACTGACCAAGATAAAACTGCTTCTGTCTTAAACTATATACTGAGAGGAAACAAAGAGCAGCAGTATCACTGAAAATGTGCAGTTGAATAAATGTTAGACAAAATGAACAAATATTCCTCTTTATATATTTACCTGTAAGGTATACTCACACTCAAGGGCATTTCTTTTTACACCATTTACAGTATTTGTGCCTTTAAACTTGAGGTTGGGCAGTGACTACACAGACTGTATATCAGCAGTCTTATTTTATCATCCATTAATGTCAATAAAACGGTCCTTAAAGGGATTAAATGGGATTAGCCATCATTTTCACAACATGGTTGAGTGGCAATGAAAGGTCTTGTAAAAGTCAGTCAGTCCTCACTGCAGAACTCCAAGTCCATGGAGTGGAACTGGGTCGGATCCTAACCCTGATCATAACCCAAACATAACAGAGTCATTGAGTTCACAGACTAACATTCTGACAACATTGTGACATCATCGTTCTATTGTTATGATGTCACTCAGATGTCACTGTTTCCACACTCATATGTCACTGTGATATCATTGTATCTTTAGACAAAGTGTACACTTATTGCATACTGAATGACACTTTGTCATTCAGTATGCAACAAGTGTACACAGAACGAAATTTCGTTGCAATTTGGCTCAGCACAGAATTAAACATAAAAGTATATTAAAATATACGGCAGCAAAATAATATTATAAAGTGCAATAGTACAAAGTGGCCTGTGGAATTAGGAATTGTTCAAATATACATAGAAGTTTAGAGTTCAGTTTGATTTAGAGTTTGGGTTTGGAGTTCAGCAGTCTGATGACCTGGGGGGAAAAGCTGTTAGAGAACCTGGTGGTCCTGCACCGAATGCTACGGAACCTCTTTCCAGAGGCCAGGAAGGAGAACAGTCCATAGTGAGGGTGTGAGGGGTCACTGATGATGTTTCTGGCTCGGGACATGCAGCACTTAGGTGTGATGTCCTGAATGGAGGGAAGAGAAGTCCCAATGTTACTGTTGTTTAGTTACTGTAATGAAGCTGTAGTAAAGCTGGAAATGTATTTCTGGGTAACAAATCCAGATGAGATGACATCAACTGCCTCTAAAGCTTTCGCAAAAATAATAACTGATTTTCTCTTTGGCACTAGTATTAATTTGGCTTGAAAAAGGCTTGTATCTTTTCAGATTTATCTGCTATGTTCTCAACATACAAACCCATTGTATAATTATGTATTTATGTGATGCGATATATTAACCCCCTCCTTTCTTCTTCCCAAATTAAGACAACAGTTTTTTTCTGGTGTTCTTTTGACTCTTGGAATAATCACAAGTATATTACAGAACTGAAAAACAATGCTGCTGCCCATCAACAGATCCTAAAACTTTGTGCTGTCGAGTTCAAGCCACATCTGTCTGATTGTGTTGGCAGATTTTGGACTGCCTTGGTATCTTGAGCATGGTGTAAAAGCAGGACAATCCAATACATTGGTAATATTTTGCACATAAGACTGACTAATTCCGGGCGGCTCGGTGGTGTAGTGGTTAACGCTGTCGCCTCACAGCAAGAAGCCCCGTGGCCAGCAAGGGCCTTTCTGTGTGGAGTTTGCATGTTCTCCCCGTGTCCGCGTGGGTTTCCTCCGGGTGCTCCGGTTTCCCCCAAAGTCCAAAGACATGCAGGTCAGGCTAATTGGTGGCTCTAAATTGACCGTAGGTGTGAATGGTTGTTTGTGTCTATGTGTCAGCCCTGTGATGACCTGGCGACTTGTCCAGGGTGTACCCCACCTCTCACCCATAGTCAGCTGGGATAGGCTCCAGCTTGCCTGTGACCCTGTAGAACAGGATAAAGCGGCTACAAATAACAGATGGATGGATGGATGGATGGATGGATGGATGGACTGACTAATTCCATCTTCACATATTCACATCTTCATGGTGCTGCTGAATTGGGTAAAATAAATCCACAAATATCTCTGTAATCCTTGCTTTGATAACAAATCTTTTTAAAGGAGCTTTTAAGCAGAAGAACTGAAACCTTGTTGGGGCAAATTTGGAAGATTTTGGAAAGTCTGGGACTGTTTTTTTTAACTAGAGCTGGTGTTGGGTCTAGACCCAAGACAAAATGGCTGGTGGGAAGGGGAACAAAGAAAGAGGGGAGAAAGACTATGATCAAACTGTATCAATGGTACATCTACAAGAACTGCTGGAACAACAAAAACTCTTTTACAAAGAACTTTTATTACAGCAGGAAAGCAATTTTAAAACTTGTGCTAGTACCATTATGGAGACATGTAATAAAAGGATTGATGACATGCTAAAAGACTTGCAAGACTTAAGAACAAGTTTACAATTTACACAAAAGGAGTTGGATGATATTAAATGTGAAAATAAAGGAATTCAAGCTAGCTGTAAATCACAAAGAACAGATATTGATCGACTGGCTGAATCCATGCTGATATTGGACGAAAAAGCTGACATCCTCGACAGGCAAGCAAGGAGAGCAAATATAATCATCGATGGAATTCCAGAGGCAGAAAAAGAGAACAATTTAGCCACAGAAGAAAAGGTTCTGGAAATATTCAAAGAGAAACTCAACTTGGACCCAAAGACAATCACAGTGGAACAAGCATGGCGTACTGGAAATGTGAATATCTCTAGCAATGGCACTCAAGGCAGGCCACGTCCAGTCATCGTGAGATTCCATTGTACAAAGGATAGAGACATGGTACTAAGGAACGCAAGAAAATTGAAGGGGACTAGGATTTTTATAAATGAGGATTATCCAGAGTCGGTGAGACAAAGAAGGAAGGAGCTCTTGCCTAAAATGAAAGAAGCCAGAGAGAGGGGGGACATTGCTTTTCTGCGCTATGACAAACTAATAATCCGGCAAGGAGAGAAAAAAGACTCCACAGACGAGTAATAAGATATGACACTCAAAAAAGGACTTTTGTTTTTTTACTGACACAAATGTTTTCTACTGCAGGGCTACCCAAGAAGGGACTGAAAGTAGCTCACTTGAACATTTGCAGTTTGGGAAACAAAATCACTGACATTGAAGAACTCCTAACCTCTAATTCTGTTCATATTCTGGCTATCTCAGAGACTCATCTTGACGAAACTTTTAGTAATGCTGCAATGTCTATTTCAGGTTTTAATATGTACCGTAGAGATAGAAATTGTCATGGTGGTGGAGTAGCCTTTTATGTTCAAGATCACATTCCTGTAAAAGTAAGAGAAGACCTAGAACCAACTGATATTGAAATAAGGTGGTTGCAAATCCACTTACCGTATCAAAAGGATATATTGGTGGGTTGTTGCTACAGACCTCCCAGTGCAAATATTGGTTATATAGATAAATTGAATAGTATGCTTGATCAGGTATATGACCTAAGCATGGAGGTCATCCTAACAGGTGACCTAAATGTAGATTGGCTGCTACCACATTGTCCTTTAAAGCAGAAGCTCATGAACATAGCCAATTCATGTAGTTTAAAACAGATGGTGAAGCAGCCAACTAGAATAAACATCAACAAAAGAGGTATTATGACATCGTCCTGTATTGACCACATTTATGTCAATAGAAAAGAAGTATATTCGAAAGCTATTTCAGTTCCTGTAGGTTACAATGACCATAATTTAGTGGCTATTGCAAGGAAGGGAAGTGTACCAAAGGCTAAGCCAAGAGTCATTTTGACAAGGACTCTTAAAAGGTTTTCTGAGGAGGCTTTCTTAAATGATATTTGTAAGATAAACTGGTCAAGTGTACTTGAGGAGGAGGAACCAGACACAGCATTAAATGTATTTATGTCCAAGTTTGTGCCGGTGATAGACCAGCATGCGCCGGTTAAAAAGATGACCGTAAGAACCTTTGGAGCACCTTGGGTGGACGAAGAACTTAAACAACAGATGGCACTGAGGAATGAGGCAAAGGCAATAGCCAACAAGACCAGGAGCGTAATTGATAGAAGACAATATTGTAAATTAAGAAATTATGTCACTAAACTTAACCTGAAGAAAAAGAGAGCATACTTGACTTCACAGTTAAGTAAATTTAGCAGTGATGGGGAAAAAAATATGGAAAACGTTGAATAGTATGTTGGGGAATAAAACACCCTCACAACCAACATTCATGGAGAATGATGGGACATTCATCACAGATCCAATAAAAATTGCCAATCATCTAAATACTTATTTTCATAACAAAGTGGCTAAATTAAGGAAAGAACAATTATCAAAGGGGAGTAATGACTCCAACCCTATGATAATGCAACTAATTAAGGAGCAATCTTGCAGCTTTCAGTTTGCCAAAGTGGAGGAAGACATGGTAAGCAAGTTAATTAATGCATCTTGCAAGGACCAACAAGCAGGTATTGACAATATAGATGGAAAGTTTCTGAAAATGGCAGTGAGTTACATCTCCCACCCCATATGCCACATATTCAATGTCAGCTTAAAGAGTGGCATTTTTCCCCAAGTTTGGAAGGAAGCAAAAATTATACCACTACCTAAAGATAAAAAGAAAACTTTTACACCATCAAATAGCAGACCAATAAGTTTGCTCCCTGCACTTAGTAAAATATTTGAGAAAATTGTTTTTAATCAAATACAATTTTATTTTTCTGAGAATAATCTGTTAACAGAATTTCAACATGCCTACAGAAAAGGGTTTTCAACATGTACAGCTTTAACCCAAATGACTGATGACTGGCTGCGAGAAATTGATAACAAAATATGTGGTGCTGTCTTGTTAGATTTCACTGCAGCATTTGATGTCATTGATCATGGATTGTTACTTCAAAAGTTGGAGAGGTATGGTTTCAAAACGTCAGCTTTAAATTGGTTTAACAGCTATCTAACAAATAGATCCCAGAAAGATTATTTTAATGGCAGTTTCTCAAGTAGTGTGAATGTAGACTGTGGTGTGCCACAAGGCAGCTGTTTAGGACCTTTGTTGTACTCTATTTTTACAAATGATTTACCTTTAGCTGTACAAAACGCAAAAATTGTAATGTATGCAGATGATACTTCCATTTATACATCTGCAAAAACATCAGCCGAACTGACACATGTTTTAAATAAGGTGCTAGGAGCAATAGAAAGATGGATAAAACAAAATAGACTTGTTCTCAATATATCAAAAACTAAAAGTATTGTTTTTGGCTCTAGTCATTCATTGAGTCATGACTCAGCACTTAATCTTGGTATTAATAAAGAACAAATTGAACAGGTAAAGGAAGTAAAGCTACTTGGAGTCATCATAGATTCCAGACTGTCCTGGTCTAAACAGATTGACCACATGGTTAAGAAAATGAGTAGTGGCTTGGCATTACTCAGACGTAGTGGCCAGTTCCTTACCCAGGAACTTAGAAAGAGGATTGTATGCTCTTTGGTTTTAGCGCAGATGGATTACTGTAATATTGTGTGGTCAAATGCCACCAAAGATCACCTAGCTAAACTTCAGCGAGTCCAAAACAAGGCAGCACGTCTTGTTCTTCAATGTTCCTATACAACAAACATCAATTACATGCACTCAGTTTTACAATGGTTAAGAGTGGAGGATAGGTTTTATGTCTCCTTATTAACATCAACCTGGGCAGTTTTACATAACAAGACTCCATTAAATCACTATAATCTGCTCTATAAAAGTTGTGACATTCATACATATAACACAAGGCTTGCAGCAGCAGGGCGACTGAGCGTCCCAAAGATTAATACTAATGCATTTATACGCACTGTTGAATACAGATCAATTAAAGCATGGAATAAGCTGCCAATCAAGTTAACTACATTGAATAGTAAAGTGGTTTTCAAAAAACATGTAAAAAAATATCTGAGCCTATCATATATAAAATAGGTTAATATAGAATCGAGGTAGAGATTTTTCAGGTTTAAAATTATTATTAAAGTAATTAAATTATATGTTTTTTTTTGTCTTCAATTGATGGTTGATTGAATGAATGTATTGAATTGTATAGAATTTTAACTGTATATGATTTTATTGTTGGACCCCAGGAAGAATAGCTGGGTCTGTGCCCAGCTAATGGGGATCCTAATAAACTAATAATAAACTAATAAACTAATAAACATTCATTATATTCTACATTACTATTGAACAGCTCCTGAGGTTCAAACTAGATGTCCTTACAGCCATGAAGCAGACTGGTGGTCTCTGGGCATCCTGTTATACACACTGGCTGCTCAAGAGGTACAGTTAAAAAAAAAAAAGGGGTCATTTGAAACAAACAGGAATTATTGAATGAAATCACAGTACTAATTTTGCTGCTGTCAAGGGTTTGGCTGATTAGATAACTGCATAAAACAACAGCTGTATGGGTGTACCTAATAAAGTGGCCAGTGTGTGTGTAGTGTCAACTAATGTAGTAAAGTAAAAAAAAAAAAAAAGCTGCATAAATACATTTTTCCGTCCTTTGAGTATATTTCTAAATGTTTTTTTTTTCCTTTAGCAACCCGTGTATCCACTGCCCCTTTTTCAAATTAAGGTTGGCTAAGTTAGACGTTTTCTGTAGGAACAGCTGCAGGGTCTTTACTCCATGGAAATGCTAGAAATAACTTCGATATAAATTATTGTATCTGTGAATGATACTATCTAACTTTTAGACCTTGGTATGACCTATTTGTGAGAGCAAAGACAAACCCAAATGGGAGCAACCTTAATAGGGCAGAAAATTGAAGACCAGATAAAGCATCATTATTAATGTTTTTAATTAGATATCAGGGAAAAAAACCCAAAGCCCCTGTGGAGTCGGCTAAATATAACATATCTCTTTGTGGTTCTCCCGGGGGGCCCCTCCCAGACCCCATCTCCAGAAAGACGAGTGTCAGTTCCTGCATGTGCACAGTAACATTGGACAATCCTCCTAAATCTGCACCAATCAGGGTCAGCACCTGATTGTAATCTCTGTGAAGTTTGAGTTTTCCTGCACTAATCTCAACACTCAGGGAGATTTTCCTTGCCACTGTTGCTTCTCGCTTACTCATTAGGGATCTAAATCCATATCCAAATTTCCGTAAAGCTGCTTTGTGACGGTGTCTATTGTTAAATGTTTTATCCAACTAAAATCTCTCGACACCTTCTTTATGATCCCTAAACGTGGATCGCTCAAGCCTGAATATTTACCTAAATGAGAAACACTGCTAAATTTGGGCCACGTCACAGCAGACATTAACACAATGGAGATTTTTATCAGCTTAGTTCTCTAACAGCTGTCCTTGAAAACTGGATCATGGAGTTATTGAAAAAACTCACATGGACTTGTCATTGTTGCTTTGGGAATTACATAGCGAGAGAATTTTGAATTCACTTGTAGTGAATTTAATCTAGTTAGACCAAGGGTGTCTGATTTTATGAGCAAAGGTTTGTATTCCAGCCACACAAGAGCCACACGCCTTTCCATCTGTTTAATCAGATCAACTTAGCCTTCAATCAACGACTCTTGTGGCTCCAATTTGTCTGAAATGAAAACCTGCAGCCACGGCAGCCAGTTTTGGGGATAAAACTGGACACCTCGGAGTTACCTTATTAAAGGAATGCAACATGGTCTTGCGTGGATTGATGTCATGTAGTTCACTTTTTGGGATTTACCTGCTGCTGTTGTCAGTTCTCTTTTATATGTTACTGTTTGGGGAAGCCACGGTCTAAAGGTTAGAGAAGCAGCTTTGGGACCAAGAGGTTGCTGGTTTGATTCCGTGGACCTGCAGGAATGGCTGAAGTACCCTTGAGCAAGGCACCTAACCCCAGACTGCTCTGGGTATGTTGTACGTCTCTCTGGATAAAAGTATCTGCTAATGTAATGTTTAGCATTATACTTATTGTTGTGATTAATTAAGCACTTTCTTATTATTATTGCCACATTATCACAATAACAGAACCTCAGAACTGAATTAAAGCAGGTTAGAGGTTGAGGCATGCCCTCCATGGCCTTTACAAAAGCACTTAATGAGGTCATGATAGTAGGCTCCACCCAACAGGTTCCAGCCTCCTCTGGGACGCCACCATAAAGATCTGGGACGATGTTGCTGTCACAAAAAGAGCTTCTCATTTCATTCCTCATCACATCTGTGGAGCAAGCCACAGAATCTGCATCTCTTCTCAGACACTGTGAGTAACTGAGTTTCTTTGTGAAGTATGCCTTTACTGTTATTTAGCAGTAGTTATTGTGCCAATAACGTATCTCCTTTTAAGATTTAATTAATACTCTGGAACATTTACAACTGTGAGATTCAGGAGAATGTCTTAATGCTGGCTTCTTTATTTCCATAAACACAGCCAGCCTACAGTTGTCAGGTTGTGATCCCTCTGTAAGATGACCCACCAGTTTCCGACCCTCACCACAGAGCAGAAGAAGGAGCTGCATGAGATCGCTTTGCGCATCGTGGCTCCTGGGAAAGGCATTCTAGCAGCTGATGAATCAGTAGGTTAGTGCAACAACTGTACTTAAACCATTCAGGCAGTCAATTTGTATAACTGTCTACTAGCATGACGGGACGTGTTGTTGGCGTTATAGGAAAATAATTGACAACAGACTGATGTGGTGCAGATTACAACAGTATCTCCTGAAGTGTTTCATTTTACTTATACCACAGCAGTTTGCCAGTGATTGCAGTTTGTATTCATTAAAAAGCAACACATCATCTTTTTTTAATCAGTTTTAGTTGCATTTAATATTCTGGAATGTCCACAAACATGTTAGTTCCTGTTGTCACTTATATTATAGCAGCTATAAACAGTCGTTCCTTCACTTCAACAGCCTCTAGTTTTTCTCTCTCTTGATGTTAATAAGACAAAAAAATGCAGCTTGTCATGTTACTGACAAGTCAGACACTGCAAAGCCCTCAGTCCTGAAGACTCTGCTGTTACAGAAAACTTACAAGCCACTGACACTGAAGACTCTCCATAAAATTACAAAATCCAAGTCCATGTTGATGGTCAAACTACAGAAACAGTGAGTGCCCTGTAATGGACTGGCGTCCCATCCAGGGTGAATTCCCGCCCAATATTCCCGGGACAGGTTCTGACTCCACTGTGATCGTGACCTGGATAAATCAATCAGTTACTGAAGAATGACTGAATGAAAAAGAAACATATTGTGTTCATCTAAACCTGAATCGCCCGTCTTTCAGACCTACTTAATAGAAAATGAATCAACAGTCAGATTCGAGAATGTTATAAGCCAGAATGTTCCTCTCAGAGTGCTTTATTCATAACATTTTTGTGATCCTACTTCACTCTGTGTGAATTGTTTAACCAACAGGCAGCATGGGGAAGCGTCTGAATCAGATAGGAGTGGAGAACACAGAGGAGAATCGTCGCCTGTACCGTCAAGTCCTCTTTAGCGCAGACGAGCGCATTGACAACTGCATCGGCGGAGTCATTTTTTTCCACGAAACCCTCTACCAGACTTCTGATGATGGTATTCCTTTTGTTAAAATGATCAAAGACAAAGGGATCACTATTGGCATCAAGGTATGTGCTGTGCTATTAGAGGTCAGAACTTTTTGTTTAATTGAACGAGTGTGTGGCTACTAAACAATGCTGGTGAGTTTGTGGATTTGTAACACAAGCGAGATTGAGGAACATTCATCAGTCTTCAAATATTCAATACTATAGATAAAAAGAGCTCAATTTTTTTTATCATTTTAATTTTTTCCCCCAAGGTTGACAAAGGAGTAGTTCCCCTGCCGGGAACTAATGGAGAAACTACTACACAAGGTGAACTAAGCACTTTTGTAGATCATTGTCGAAATAACTGCTTACTGTTCGATAGTTTTGGCTTGGTTCTGCAGGTCATTGGATTGTTTCACCCTTAACTCTGTGACTAAAGCTCTACATTGGTGCTTCTTTCAGGGCTGGATGGTCTGTCTGAGAGATGCGCTCAGTACAAGAAAGATGGAGCCGATTTCGCCAAGTGGCGCTGTGTAATGAAGATCAGTGACACGGCCCCATCTTCGCTGTGCATCACAGAAAATGCTAATGTCCTTGCACGCTATGCTACTATCTGCCAGCAGGTACAGTACGAAACTGATTTAAAAAAAATCACAGTGGCATTTTCCTATTAGTTAAATGTGACTAAATTATTGTTTCTTTGGGTTTTTTTTTTCATCCAGCATGGGATTGTACCCATAGTGGAACCTGAGATCCTACCTGATGGAGATCATGACCTCAAGCGCTGTCAGTTTGTTACAGAGAGGGTTAGTGTAGAGAGGGTTAATGCTGCCATCCCATATGAAATTGAAGATAATTTCATGTTAAAGCCAGTCTAAAAGCTCTATGTGTGTGCTCCAGGTTTTAGCAGCAGTGTACAAGGCCATGTTTGATCATCATGTGTATCTGGAAGGCACCCTGCTCAAGCCCAACATGGTGACCCCTGGACATGGCTGCCCCACCAAATACAGTGCCGATGAAGTTGCCATGGCGACTGTCACTGCTTTACGCCGCACTGTGCCTCCTGCAGTCACTGGTTACGTTGATTACATCACTGACAGTCATGATTACATGTCCCCTGTATCCTTGTTCTGCCCAGGTTGAGCTGTAATCCTGTGCATTGCTCCTGTCTTACACCTTGTCACATTATATACTTTAAACTTTCTGCACCGGTGTGTTTCGAGCCCTCTGCCACATTCTGCACCTTGTACTTACATTTTTTATGTTTGTCTAGATTCACATTGTCTTTATCTGAGATTTTTAAAAAAGTGTATAAAACTCAAAAACTTCTGCTTCCAGGAATAACTTTTCTCTCTGGAGGTCAGAATGAAGAGGAGGCCTCGGTCCACTTAAATGCCATCAATAACTGCCCACTGGTAAAGCCCTGGGCACTGACCTTTTCTTTTGGTCGAGCGCTGCAGGCCTCAGCACTGAAGACCTGGCGTGGTCAGAAAGAAAACCAGAGTGCTGCCACTGAGGAGTTCATCAAACGTGCTGAGGCACGTCCTGTCACGTTTTTACATTCCGTCTTATCATAAACTGTACAATATGGAATTTTTCCACACATTATACAATTGGTAAATAGAGACAGATAAACTACATTTTACAAGGTGGGTTCAAGTCAAATTACAACATTTATCTTATTTTGTACAAGTAAGTACCAAATTACTTTATGTAAAATGTCAGAAATAATTGTGGGCACATTTTAGAAAAATAACTTCTGGTAATTGTAAACCATTTTGTTCAATAACAGAGTGACAGAGTAACAAGGACAAAAGTCCAATCTCACAAGCTAATGACTGATTTATTAACTTGGTACTCCCTGGTTTACCCTAATGGAAGAGCCAGTAAATATGTTTATAAAGCTTTTTACTCAACAATAAATATTACAAGACACGTAAATTATCAGGTTTTAATGATAACATTGCAACGTAACCATGTAAATACTGATTAATCCCTGCTACTCCTGGAAAATGATTCATCAGATTTATTATATACTGTATGCACATGTATCTCTCTGTGTGTGTGTGTGTGTGCGTGTGTGTGTGTGCGCGCACACACATACATGACTTCCTTTCCAACTAGTCCTCACATCTTCCTTGTGCTTGTTTTCAGATCAACAGTCTGGCATCCCAGGGGAAGTATTCTGGTGGAGGGGACAGCAGTGGAGCTACTGGTCTTTCGCATTATCTGTCCAGCTATGCATACTGAAATACTATCATTACCAACTGTCTATCATTATTCCAAATCTTCTCAAATACAGCCAATTCCCCTGCCAGTGTTGTAGAAATGACTGTCCTCTGATACACACACACACACACACACACACACACACACACACACACACACACAACTTCAAGGTGTATCTTAGGTTCAGTACATAGCTGTTTGAACTAAATCAGTATTAAAGCTGTTGAAATTAACTAAACGTCTCAAACACTGATTAGAAAAGCGTATAAATGATTATGAATACCATATGGATAAATGTGATCTTGTAACTCAGCCAACACAATTTGGGTTTCTCTTTACAACTTGTGCTTTACAGTGCTTGATGGAAACATGATTTAAATGTCTCTGTGTAATGGATAGGAATAAGTTTATTCACACTTAGTACCTGTGAGCCGTGTACTTTTGGTGAGTGTTGTGGCAGTCTGTGTGACAAAACAGAAAATACTGCATAATATATAATAAATTCTGAAAATATTGCACGTGTCTGGCTCAACTAACTGTATTAACGTTACAGTTGTATATGAGTATGTTCATTCTGTGACCTAGTAACATCGTTATTTCCCTAAACAGGCCATAAATACATGAGCTACACAATAGCTCAGATTCTTCACAATGAAAAGCACAGGCAATATCAAATAAAATATCAGGATACAGTATTAGCTTTATATTCCCCTATTTCAGCCTTTTTCTTTACCTTTAAGGCCAAAACGAAATAATCCTTTTACACTGTTACACTATTACACTGTGATCAGAAAAGGTCACGTGACTGGATTTGGCACTCACTTGTGTGTTTTCATATCCATTCTTAGAAAGGTTATAGAGAATAATTAATGTATGTTTTTAACTTCTGGAATTGTACTGTGAATTTTTACATAATTCAACAGTTTAAATTATATTGAGCCATACATTTATGCATAATTAGGGGCGGGGCCAATTTGAGTGACAGCTGGGTTTGTGACATCTTGTTAGCTGCTAGCTTACATTACGTCAGAACTCAAGCCAAATTCACCACAGGTGATGGATTTATGTAAATAATTTATGGAGCCTTGACTATTTTTGTTTCACAGCTTTTCCATGCAAACACAACCTTTACACACGATTACACCTGTAAGTTACTTCAATTGGCTTTATTAGATTGCACTTACCTTTCAATATTTTGATGTAGTCGCTGCCGATGAAGTTTATCGGGGTCCCCCTTCAGTAAATTAGGCTCAGACTGACAATTTAACAACTTGGGTGACTAAAAAAAAACTTACATTTTTGAGTTTTTGTTATCAAAATAATATCCATTCAGCATGAAGATTCACATAGCAACAGTCAATCAATCAGCAAGAGACACTACTCTTAACTAAATCACCGGTTTGGCCAATTGTTTCATATCAAATAAACTGTGCTATGTGACCACCATAGACTGACCATCTGACCTTCTGATAAGAGCTGATATCGACCTCAGCCAGTCCTAGCAAACTAGCTATTAACCAAGCTAGCGCTAGTTATCTAAGCTATCGAGAGAAAATATTATCTCTAATGCTGCTTTTATTAAAGTTATTAAGATTGAAAAGATGACACTCCTTGATCAAATATGGTATTGGATGGTTACACACCCAGATTATTATTATGTTGTAAACCAGCCGTTTAGGTTATGGTCTGTATCTTATGAAACGGCTTGAATAGCTAGCTTGTTAGCTTTGAGGTTAATAGGCGTGTTCTAGCCGTACTATGCCAGCAGCCAGCCTTCACTATCCCTGCCCCTTTCTCCATTTATGGACTAGCCGGAAGTTAGGCGGAGTCAGGCGCTGCCAAAATGGCAACACCCATAACCTCCTTATTGCTGGGTTTGACGTGACATCACATCCGCCTCATTAGTTATTCAAAACTTTAGCTGGTGGTCTTCCAAAGCTCATCTGACAAAGCGTTTGTGCGGAGAAGGTGCATTGCTCGTGTGAAAAATGCCTTACGCTTGCATTGTTTTAGGTTGTTCGAATTGATAAAACCATGAAACTGATAAAAGTTTCTTCAGGGTTCCCCATGAACTAATAAAAAGGGTGAACGAACACAAGATTTCACAAAAAGACGTGGAGAAAGGTGGCTTTTGAACCTCTCAGGGAAATCAAAGGGAGCGCTTGCAGTGCTTCGTTGTAAAGACGTGAACGAAAAACTTTTTTTTTTTAAAAAACCCCATACTTACATGGATAAAAACGATACAGGATTCATTGGGCAGCGACTTGATCCCGAGGTCCTTTATCCATCCATGTATAAAACAGTTGTAAGCCTCCATACTCTTCGACGCTTTCATCTGTTTTGCGGTGTAGAAGGACATCTGCAACAGATAGTTGGAGATGTCGGGGAACTCGACTGAAGGGTAGCTTTCGAGATCGTAAGACAAATCCTTCTTTCCCAGACTGTAGGGGTCGATTCCATTGCACACAGCAATCTCCTGAATATATCTAAAGCCAGCAGCGGCTTCTAGATTACGAGCGTCCTCTGATAACTTATCACTAGTTGTTTGCACTACAGCAGCCGTTTAGACCACCAGCTATTTCACTTCCGGTAAAACTTTCCGCTAAGAAAAGTCACGTGACTGAAACCCAACAATTTGAGCTTCAAACTTTTTTTAAAAAATAATCTTTATTGAAAATAACAGCAACAAAGTACAAATACAGTTATTAATACACACACAAACAACAAACCAAGAGCCGGGGGAGTTTTCAAATAAAGACATTAAATAATGAGCACAAATTAAAAGTTTGAGCAGCTGTCTTGTTTTTGGAGTCAGAGATTATTTTTATATACTATTCAGTTTCCTTTTCGAAGGCTATAAATGAAGGTTTTAAACAACTAAACTTGGCCTTATGAATATGGTATTTTCCTAAAATGATCAACAAATTTATTATATATAACCCAGACCCTCCAGGATTTCACGATGTTGCGATTTGCAACTTCACCGCAAATTCAACCAATCCCCATGAATTCAGGGCGGTGATGCAATTATTTTTACATTTTTTTTTTTACTTAATACAAGAAATTAATGGATGCCAACGTTTTTGCCAAAATGGTATTTTATTTTCCATTGTTTAGGCAGCTTCAGCATCATACTGTGAGGTTCTGTTCAAATTGTTTTTTTTTCTTCTATGAAGCCTGAGCCATTTATTTTATTAGTTTATAATTATTGTTTAATTTAGTCTTCAGGAGAGACTGCCTGCACACAGTACTAGTATTAATAGGTTTTTTTCTTCTATGAAGCCTGAGCCATTTATTTTCTCATCTCATCTCATTATCTCTAGCCGCTTTATCCTGTTCTACAGGGTCGCAGGCAAGCTGGAGCCTATCCCAGCTGACTACGGGCGAAAGGCGGGGTACACCCTGGACAAGTCGCCAGGTCATCACAGGGCTGACACATAGACACAGACAACCATTCACACTCACACCTACGGTCAATTTAGAGTCACCAGTTAACCTAACCTGCATGTCTTTGGACTGTGGGGGAAACCGGAGCACCCAGAGGAAACCCACACGGACACGGGGAGAACATGCAAACTCCACACAGAAAGGCCCTTGCCGGCCACGGGGTTCGAACCCAGACCTTCTTGCTGTGAGGCGACAGCGCTAACCACTACACCACCGAGCCGCCCACCATTTATTTTATTAGTTTATAATTATTGTTTAATTTAGTCTTCAGGAGAGACTGCCTGCACACAGTACTAGTATTAATAGTTTTTTTTCTTACATGAAAGCTGAGGCATTTATATTATATTTTAAGGTAACTTCATGTTGTGCTGTGAGGTTCTCTGCACTTTAACTTTTGAACCAACAGGTGCATTTGGATAAGTAAAGCCTATTTTTCTGCATTTCTGTAGTCCTGGTAATCTTTTATATTGGCAAAGTTGTTTATAGGACCATTTCTCAGTGTCTTTGTTTTTTTTCATCAATAGTTTTTCAGTAATAACTTAATATTTAACATATCACTCAATTTTAATCACAAAAAGAGAAAATCGCAACAATTTCTCGCAACTTTCACTTCCTCCCGCAATGTAATCGCAACAAAAACCTGAAAAACACCGCAACTTTCATCGCAATTTTTTGGAAAATCCCCCGCAACATCAGACATTTTACAAAAAAGGCCCGCGGAATCCTGGGGGGACTGGCAACCCTGTGTTTGAGTTTCAGACCCGCTCTTCAGGGCCTGAGTGACGTCACAGAGCATGTGCTGTTGGAGTTTCTGCCCGGAGCGCTGAGGTAAAGGAACTCGCAGTGCAGTGCGGTACCGAGTCACTCATAAAAAACATCTGTTTATTTATCACTGTATTAGTGTTTACTGCAAATACACACAAGCGATTATGTTAGGGAACTATCTGGTCTCGCGGATGTAGCCGGATGTGACGACTGATGCTCCGCGAGTTTCCGGGATCCGTTCGCGCCACTCAGCGCGGTTCCTGGAGAGGAAGTGAAGGCGCCACGCGCTTATTGTTTTCCCGCGCGGTGAAGTGTGCAGGTGTGCGGAGTGACTGCACTGGCGCTCGGCTCCGCTCGGCTCGGCTCCTGTGTGCTCTGTGCGGATGTTAAGTCATTCATTCGGCTTTGGTTGACTGTAGTGTGTGTTCATTTCCAGCACGCTTCTTTCGGTCATGTCTGGAGTGATCCGAGGCCCTGCTGGGAGCAACGACTGCCGGATTTATGTGGGAAATCTCCCCCCGGATATCCGCACTAAAGACGTCGAGGACGTGTTTTACAAATACGGAGCGATCAGAGATATCGATCTGAAAAACCGGCGCGGTGGCCCTCCCTTCGCCTTTGTCGAGTTCGAGGACCCCAGGTCAGTGAGAGAGCTTAGCTTAGCTTAGCTCTCCTGCGACCGTCGTGTCTGTTATATCACTCGCTTATCGTTAACTAGGCGAGTTGGAAATTACGAAGTTTTCTCGGTGGTTTTTACTAATTATTATGGTGGTTTATAAATTATATGTGCAACGTTTTGTGCTGTATGTGGGCAGTTTGTTATTGTGTTGTAGCCTGCAGGCCGTCGGCGGCTGTTGATTACGTCACGCGGTTTAAGATGGCGGCGGAGGGATACGTCAGAGTGTCCGCCATATTGGATGTGGCAAATCTTCCCCGTAAACCAATGCAAGTAAATGGACTGAACTTCATAAAGCCCCTTTCTACAATAATATTTAACTCGATGCCGTTTATTCACCCATTAACACACACACGTATATATTTGGGAAACAAACAGGCATCAAAACATATATAACTTTTAATGTGATGGTTATAAATAGTGTGCAAAATACCCTGTACACTGCAAACTAGCGACAGATAGCTCAGGTAAGCTAATCAGTCAGCATACCGTAGCAAACTACCAAAACCTGAGGCCACAATAACTAACCTACAAGACTGAATATGATAAATAGGGGTGGCACGGTTCACAAAAGTCGCGGTTCGGTACGTATTGCGGTTTGAGGTCTGCGGTTCGGTACGTATTGCGTTTTTTTTTTTTTTTAATCTTAAGTACTCTGTATTTGGGCATATAGCCTACTATTTACCTTAAGTAAACATAGTTTAGGATACAGCATTTAAGAGAGGTTAAAATTATAGTTACAATGAAATAATCATGCACAAACTGAGTTTGAGTTGACATAAGCACATTTTATGAACAATCTCTGATGAAAAGCCAGGTAGTATTTTGAAACAGCAAGAGGGAAGACATGGATGATTTCAACAGCTTTTTTATTTACTACAGTATTTATACAAAGTGTCAGGAGTGTTTGCTGCCATGTTGTGGCATCTAGAGGAACCAGGTGTCTTTTGTCACATACAGAGTTTTCATAATTGGAAGAAATAAAAATGAGTTCTTAAAGCTTACTTTTGAACAGATGTGTGTGTTAAAACTTAAACTTTTATGTGGCGACCAACCAACCACCTATATACAAAAACCGAATCAAAAACTCTTCTAATCCCTGAGAGTGAGGATGTATTTTTTCACTTGAAATTAAAGTGCAGTGTTTTGAAACGTATGGCTCCGCTGTCGCACGAAAGAGAACCACGTGGTTTCATACGGGCATTCGGCTTTTTTTTTGGCGAACGTCTTAAATAGGGGTACCGCGGTTTATACGCGTATTGCACCGCAACAGGCGTATCGTACGGTTCGGTTTTTTTCCCATAACCGTGCCAAGCCTAATGATAAATGATGGAAATAGTGGAAAAACTGGAAATAGTGAATGAAAATAAAAATGTACTGTTTTATTTATTGAGTCACCACACAGACCTACTCTCGTTGAATAAAGTGAGCTGAATGACCGCCAAACTGAGTTCGGCCAGGTTCTAACGTCATACCAAAACAAAATATATCACTGATTCCTTCACATTCAGAAAGGTTAAAAACGTTAATCGTAGTGTGGCACTGTATTATCTAATTCTCACTGCTTATAACTCTACACCTACCCGGTGGAGATGAGCTGGGAAACTGCAGACTGAAGGAACAGCTCCCTCTCTGATCCTGACTGTCTGACCTGTTCTGTCAAAATCCTCCGTTCTGAAGTGTTCACTGCAGAGCGTGGATGACGGAGTAGCAGAAAACCCAGCTGTCTCCCACTGCTTTTTCATCTCTTTATTTTTGGGAAACCTACATAGTATGTGAAAAGTTAGCTAAGCAACTAACAATCAGCGTAGTTACGAAGGAAATACTTCGTTGTTTGGAGACAGGTTTCACCGAGCGGCTATTATGCGCGAGACTTCATATTAGCCACAAAGTCAGAAAAATCTGTTCGTAAAATTACGTTATAATGACCAAATACAATGAAAAGTATTTTTCCAGTCTCGCCTGTGAAAGGTAATCCCATGTGATCTCGTTTGGACGGTAAACCTGTTGGTACAGTTAAACGCAGCACATGAATGAGGCATCTTTATTCTCGGCTACTGTCTAGACGCTATACTAGAGACAGTTGAAGAATCTCCACTTTGCCACATCCAATATGGCGGCGAGGATGACGTATGATTCTATGCAGAAGGCGGCGTCTCTGTTTATATGTCTATGGGTAACCTGGTCTGAGTGATTTCCTACTGGAAGTTTTTCCGTCTTCAAGTACATTTTTGGAGTATTTAGGAAAATGTTTCCCAGGCGATAGAAACGTTTGCAAAATTGTTGTGTGAGTTAGCCGGATAAGCTGCACATTGTGTGTTAGATAATGGGCTGAGACTGCTGGTGAAGTGAGAGCAACATCAACTGGAAACTAGTGCTGTCTGCCTCTTCATTTACACTTCTCTCTGAGAGAGTGTTTACCAAAAAAGGCAGTCGTGTAGAAGATAACAAGCAGATTGTAGCTTTACTTAGTTTTAATCCCTCTCCCCCAGTATATGGAGATCTTTGGGTCTGTCTGTCTGAGAGAGCGACAGGGCGTCCCAAAAGTCTCCATGCATGGGGAGAAATTAACAATAACACTAGCAGAATGCAGCTTTACGTATCCTCTACATGATTTTTTTTTTTTTTGTAAACACACTTGGATAGTTTTCTCTCTCTCTCTTTCCCTCCCCATCTGTTATGCATGTAATTGCACTTTGAATGTGTGCCTGTAAATGATCATGTTGTAGCCATGAGAATTATTTCAATACGCCCTTCTTTTGTCTGAGGCGTTCTTAAAATTTATCTCAAACACATGCGCCCGCACTTTTTTTTTTCTTTTTTTTTGGGGAGGAGACGCACACCCATGTGTATGATATGAGAACCTGTTTGTTTGAAAATACACTGTAACCTAAAGGTCCAGAAATGAGGGTCATGTGTTTGTTTTTTTCCCCCCCTTCAGGGATGCTGAGGATGCGGTATATGCTCGGGATGGTTATGACTATGACGGCTATCGGCTTCGAGTGGAGTTTCCCAGAAGTGGACGTGGGATGGGGAGAGGAGGCTTTGGTGGCGGCGGTGGTGGCGGCGGCGGCGCTCCCAGAGGCCGATACGGACCTCCATCCAGGAGATCTGAATACAGAGTCATTGTTTCAGGTCAGTCTTGAGCATGCGTTTACTTCAGTAAACTGTTGATAAGGTGCACAATTGTTAAACACCCCAGCATGTAGGGTGAAGTCAAGACTTCTCAGCTCTCAGAACTGATTTTTGGCTGATGAAGCTGCTCTGAGTTCAGTTGGGTGTCTGCAGGTTCAGTATTCCAAGTCCCTTTCTAATATCATTAATTATGCTCTGGCAGATGGAGAGCACCTGTACCATGTCATGCACATTGCAAAATAAGCATATTGATTTGTTTCATGTAGGTTTACCACCAAGTGGCAGTTGGCAAGATCTGAAGGATCACATGCGTGAAGCAGGTGATGTATGTTATGCCGACGTTTTCCGAGATGGGACCGGTGTAGTGGAGTTTGTGCGCAAAGAAGACATGACCTACGCTGTTCGAAAACTGGATAACACTAAATTCCGGTCACATGAGGTAGGTTTAAGATTATAGTTTAGACTTTTGGGTGTTCTTGCCATATCGTGTGTTTTTTTTCTGTAAGGTAGGCAAATCTGGGATGATCCATATTTCAGTTGGTTTCGTTATTTTATCAGAGCTTCACAATGCAATGATGCAAAAGTATTAATGTATCAGAGTTCTCCTGTTGATTGGATGGACTTATTGTACATTACTGACGCAGTATCTGGTGGTCAGATCATGGGACAAAGAAGGGCATCATAAATGAAATGGGTGTGTCGCTGTTTAAAAAAGAAGAAAAAAATGTCTTTGAGGGGGGTTAATGGAAATAAGTGTATTTGAAGCTGTCCTGGACCGGTACAAAAACAAATACACTGTGGGAAAGGGTCTAGTTAGTCAAAAATTAGTTGCAGTGAACAGGATTCTTCATAATTCCTTTAGAAACAGGCTGGAGTGAGCATTAGTCTTGTGCACACTGACACCAAGATGAAGCTGTTTAAAGTCTGTTATAATACAGTATGTGTTGAGGGTATGCTAAATAATTGGTAAGTATTTTATTATGAAGTCTGTTCTGTTGCTCAGAGCAAAGTTTTCTTATGTTTTTGCCCATCAGGGGGAAACCGCGTATATCCGTGTGAAAGTGGATGGTCCACGCAGTCCGAGTTACGGGAGATCAAGGTCCCGGAGCCGCAGTCGCAGCAGAAGTCGCAGCCGCAGCAACGAGCGTAGCCGCAGCTACACGCCACGCCGTGGCCGAAGCTCCCCACAGTACTCCCCTCGGCACAGCCGCTCTCGCTCTCGCTCGTAATCCTGTGGTGCTTTGGGTTTGAGTTTCCCTTCCCCTGTTTTTGGTGAAGCTGTTCAGTCTCTTGGTTTTTATGCCCCTCCCCCCTCCTTTTTGAAATCTTAGTTTTAGTTTTTCCCCCCCTTGTGCCTTCCTGATGATGACACTTGTTTTGTTTTACTGAATGCCCCATACCTCCTGTCCTCCACCCCATTTCTTAACCATCAACACCCATCTGGTTTTTAACAACGCTTTTTAAAGGACTACGTTTACTTCCTTCACACTTCTTTATTGAATACAAGATGGAACTCTCATTGACCAAACAAACAATTGTTCAATGCCTCCAAATATTTTTGTAAATGCCATCTCCTGTCTCTCACGTGAGCCCACACTCATGAGTTTGACCCTTTTGTCTTCCTGTAGTCGCTTGAACAGAAGGATGAACTGATACTTTTGTAATAAAGAATTGATGAATCATTTCAGTTACAGGTTTAAATATAGAACTATTCAGGTCTTGATTGTTTTTCTTTACCAGCAAATCAGAGGGATATCGTGCTTCCTCTGAGAAGAACACAGTAGAGATTTACACGTTTGAGCTTAATGCTGTCAGATGTGTGTATAGTGTTCACTGAATGTTTCATGCTGTTCTGTACTTTTACATCTGATTTCATTTGCCAGGTTGATAAATCAAGGTAGACGTTCACTTTAAGGCCGTGGCGTGTTTGGTGTGTAAGGGGCATGGGTATCTCAATAAATACAATTTATCATTTATATATTATGTGTATATATGCATTATAGACCGGATTGAGTGGAAGTGTTTCTAACTCTCACCTCTTCTTGGTTTTGCTGGTATTTAAAGGTTTGGGATGGAGGAGAGGCTCAGTGGATGCCGACTCATTGGGATCAGATCGTAATGAAGATAGGATAGGGAGTGCTGGATAAATGGAAGAGGATCAATTCCTCCAGGATATATCAAGTCCCCTCCAAATGTAAATTGTGTTTGGACTCTTTCTCCACATTGGTCTTTTCACTCAGACACACTGAGGACGAGATGCTGCAGTCATGTGGGATGGAGTCAACAGGAGCGAGCTGGTAAATTGAGGGAAGGGGTGATCCTCGTGTAATTTTAGATTGTCCGTTATCCTGTGATGGACAGGTAGTAGATGCTTTTACATCTTTAGCATTTCATGTGGTTTTTTTTATTTAGTGAACAGTTGCATCAATAAATAATAAACAGTGTTGATGCATAATAAGTGATTTATTTTATTTATTTTTTTTTTATTTAATTGACATGACTGTGGAATGGGGCGGCACGGTGGAGTCGTGGTTAGCGCTGTCGCCTCACAGCAAGAAGGTCCGGGTTCGAGCCCCGTGGCCGGCGAGGGCCTTTCTGTGCAGAGTTTGCATGTTCTCCCCGTGTCCGCGTGGGTTTCCTCCTGGTGCTCCGGTTTCCCCCACAGTCCAAAGACATGCAGGTTAGGTTAACTGGTGACTCTAAAGGCCAATTTATGCTGACAACGCAGTCCTCGCAGACGGTGTCGCAGATAGCGTCTGCGTAGCCCCCCCACCTTCGCAGACACTCTGCGCGCACCTCCCAAAAATTGTGACCACCGCAGAAGCCTCGCAGACAAGAGGGCTCTGATTGGTCCACTCTACATCCGCTGTACACGCACTTCCGCTTCCCTACTTTCCCGGTTTGGTTTGTTTTCACTACCGCCATTTTTAAAAACACGAGTGAAGATGGAGCAGCACGAAGAGCGGTTGATCGAGGAAGTACGTACATCTATACGACTCCAGTTCTAGTCATTATAAGTAACCGGAGGATAAACACTCCACTAACCACACCCACCAACTACTCCTAGCGATTTCGTGACTTCACACCCCCTTGCGTTGTAGCGGTGAATAACCGCGCACGCCTATTACTCCCCGCTCAATGATAAATTACAACTGTCTGCGAAAGCCTTGTCGCAAGAGCATGCAGAGGCCTTAAGACTATGTTCAGACTGCACCCTGAAACGACCCATATCCTATTTTTTTGCCCATATGCGACCTGTATCCGATTTGTTATTGACAATCTGAACGACACAGATCCGATTTTTTCACGTGACCCAGGCCGCTTGGATATGTGGTCCTAATTCCGATGCATATCCGTTATTTTCACATGCGACTGCAGTCTGACCGGACAGGTCGCATTCATGCGACCTACACGTCATCAACAAGAGACAAACGTCACTAGTCTGCTGCCCACATAACCAGATTTATTGTGCGAGTTCCACCGCTGCCACAAAAACCACATCGCCAGGTCTCGCCTCATCTCCATGCTTTACTTGCAAACTTGAGTGCGCTTTTTTTTTTTGTTTGTTTACGTATTACGTAGATGTGCTTATTACGCGTCAATTTGCGCATGCGGGACACTTTTGGGTCGTTTTCCGTTCATATTGGAGATTGCATACAAGTCTCATATAATTGGTAATGTGAACGGCCTAACAAAAAATTCGGATTTCACAACAAATCGGATATGGGTCGTTTCAGGTTGCAGTCTGAACGTAGTGAAAATTGACCGTAGGTGTGAATGAGTGTGAGTGGTTGTCTGTGTCAGCCCTGTGATGACCCGGCGACTTGTCCAGGGTGTAGTCAACCTGCGACCCTGTAGAACAGGATAAAGCGGCTAGAGATGATATGAGATGACTGTGGAATGGTAGTCTTAAAAAAAAAAAATCTTTAAATATCACACATCAGAAATGAATCAGTTTAAAAAGATCAAAGGTATTCTCTCACATTCAATGAAGAACAAACGGGCTGGATGCTTTGGCCTTGAGGGGGTGAGGTGAGATTTGATTTCCCTCCTCGTGGGGTGGGGGCGGGGCTGCCGTGTTTCCGGGTCTGTGGAGGTGCATTGTGGGTTGAAATAAGATGCAGGCAGAGCGGCGCGAGAGGAAAACGCGCGCGCACCATACGGCGGAGGCGGAGAGCTGCAGCCAATGGGAAGCAGCGCGCGCGCGGTGGAGAGTAGAGGAACCGGGCAGCGCGCGCACTCTCCCTCCTCTCTCTCCCGGTGTGTGCTGAGTTCCTGCGGCTCGGTCCCGGAGCTCCTGACCGGACGCGGAAAAACACATCATACACGCCTCCGAAACTCGGGCTGCTCTGAATATTTATTATTATTATTATTATTGCTGCTGCTGTTTTTTCTTCCTTGCTCTCGGCACATCATCGACTGAAGGTGAGTCTCGCGGTTTAACCGGCTAATTTCCGGTGCGAGTGAGCGCGCGCGCGCAGGTCGGCGGTTTATTATTGCACTGATGTGGAGAAGGAGCAGTGTGTGATTAGACATGCGCGTGCGGAGGAGTAGGCCATTACCACCACCTGACAGCCAGGAGGGGTTAGGATCCAACACCAGCGTTAGATTTCACACTTTTTTTTTTCCCCTGAAAGCTTGGTCAGATCTGTCACCTCCATGTCCTCCATCCTTCAGGAACGCAGCCCATAATGATTAAGCTCTCCACCTCAAATGGCTCCTTTATCCTTCTACACTGGGTGTGGAGTAACTCCGCCTTCTCCACCCTCTGTAGTGCACTGGCTATTCAGCACAGAGTCCTCAGCCAAGTCTGGGCTTTTAATTCACTGTACATTCCTGATAATGTGGCTCATTATTGCTCCTCTGAGGCTGCTTGGACTTTGTGTGTGTGTGTGTGCTGTTAAAGAACTGAACTATCCATTAAGCATTTAGCCTACTTTAGTCTCACTTCAACTTCTCAGGTGTCCCAGAATTACCCGAACAAAACACATCCTTGGAGTGGGTTGAGAGTTCCTGGCGTTAAGAGAACAGCAGTGAAAGGCCTCTCTGTTAAAGCAAACAGTAGGCAGAGGGTTGGGTTTTTTTTCTTTCCCTGGATCACTTAATAAATGTAAGTGCATTTAGTGTCAAGTTATCCAGAGTGAGCCGGAATATAATCCGACAATACAGTTACAGGAGCTGACGAGACACAAAGCAGTTATGTGAGAATTGTACAAACAGCCACACCTCAACTAATGCAGCCACGGAGAGCAGTGATTGGAGTAGGACTTAAACCATGGCCATGGAACAACCAATCTGACTGACCTTTGGTCTCTTCTTGGTGTGTGTGTGTATGGGGGGGATATGTATGCGTATAATGTATGATATATAATATTCCCCCCCTTCAAGCATTATGACTGACAGGAAAGCGGTGATCAAGAATGCTGACATGTCTGAGGACATGCAGCAGGATGCAGTTGACTGTGCAACGCAGGCCATGGAGAAGTACAACATCGAGAAGGACATCGCAGCATACATCAAAAAGGTAACTTGAATCACAGCAGCCATTTGAACTGTTCCTCCCCCGTTTCCCAATCCTGGTCTTCAAAACCACCTGATCTCCAACATGGGTATCAGGTTCTCGGTGACTCCACTTGTATGAAATGTTAATTAAAATTAACTTGCTCATATGACTTCATTGTGTTTCTAATGAGATTCTTCATTGTGTGCTCTGTATATCTCGGTCTCAGAAAGCCCCAAAATGCATTATGACCTGAGCGGTGTTTTGAGGGGCAGGTAAACACTTGAGTGACTAAAAGGACAATGTCCAAGCTTGTTACTGAAGCTTAGTTATTTCTCTCCATTGCAGGAGTTTGACAAGAAGTACAACCCAACATGGCACTGCATTGTCGGAAGAAACTTTGGCAGCTATGTCACCCATGAGACGAAGCACTTCATCTACTTCTACCTGGGCCAGGTGGCCATCCTCCTGTTCAAATCGGGCTGAAGTTGTACAGCGAGAGTCAAATGCTCTTTTCCAACATGGACCAAGATGCACTAGTGGCCAATGTCCTGTCTAACCACATGCTACAAATATTAAACAAGGCCATACCATGACTGCTGACTGTGCGTAACTGCATGGGCCGTATACCATACTAATTGTGCATATGTTGCGGTTAAGTTGCTTTTCAGTAGGTAGGTGTCCCATGTTTATCAGGAGAGTTTTTGTTTCTGATCCTGATGAGTTTGTTCGAGCGTAGGCGCTGTGAAGGCAGGAGTGAATTTTTGATTCAATAAAGTAATGGCAGATGAAATACAAATAGTGCATTGGTATTATTTATTTTTCTCCGAAGAGATATTTTGTTGAAGTAGTCATTGCTGCCATGTAGTTCTAACGAGCACAGTGTGTCAGTACCATCGTGGTGGAGATGAAGAATAATGGAAATGAGTAACGTGCATGTTGGTTAATCTAAGCTTACGTGACTGTTATTGCTGATTATTTCATGTCTTTGGTTTGGAGGTGGTGTTTGTATGCTTGGAAACAGACGGGTTACTAATGCACAAATCGTACACTTTATTCAGTGAATCTGCGTTTCCTTTTGTTTGAAATGTCCTGCAATGTTACAAGTGCATTGTGTTTATTGGGGATTAATCTGATTATATTAAACAAACTGCTTTTCCAGCTTTATTTTGTGTTTAATTTCTTTGTCAGTTTCCAGAACATAAAGGGGATTCTGCAGCTCCTTTAGTCTGCTATAAAGTTTGGAATTATTTAGATGTTTGTTTAGCATTTTATATGGTTTCTTTTCAACATGAGGTGTAGGGTTTTGTTACTGTTTTGTACTGTATATTGCACGTCATTTCAAGCCTCTATCTATTGGTAGGTCTGTGAAACACTTGCACTTCATTTCACTGTACCCTCTCAGGTACTGTTCATGATAAAAAGCAGATCAGTCATTAAAATGTGTGGTTGTCCTCTGGGTTTTGTTTGCACAAGTAATTTTGCTGTATTGTGTAATATGAATAAAGGATATAGTTGCACATTACTGAAGCAGGACCAGGAGATGTTTCTTGATCAAAAGTGTGCTAAATATGGAATAATGCATGAATTTTGGGTGGTGGGGTGTGATGTGTTACCACCCCAAAATGAATTTTCTTTCTTTCCCAACCGATCTGAAGTGAAATACAAATACTATTATATTTTATTGAATGGCACAACATGCTTTTTAACCACTTACGTTTGCATTTAGTGTTGCAGATCATCCAAGAGGCAATTTAGTTCCCGTTATCACTTCGGTTATAGCAGCTATAAACAGCCATTCCTTCACCGGGGGTGGGGAACCTCCCACAGTTTATCCTTAAGACTTGTGGCAGAATCTGACTATAGAGAGTCTACAAGTTCCTTTGAATTAGTCTTGACTATTCAGATGAGTGCATTAATATAAAGCTGTGATTTGGATTACACTTCCTGACCAATCAGATTTAAGAATTCAGCAGCAACGTGGTATAAAAGACTATTTGGAGTCTGTTCCACAGTAAAGAATGTGAGCATGATGTGATCAGTGTTAGCCACTAGAGGGCATCCTCACCATGCACAGGGGTCTTGCTTAGTAATTGGGACTGCAGTGTTGGTTTCCACCCAAGGTCATGTTCGAGTCTTTATTCTGTCCCACTAAATCATGTGCATTTTACAGCCCAGTGAGTATGATAAGATGTGCTGAAACATGACATTTGTTTTTATAGCTCCAGTGCTTTTGCAAGTTTATTTCTTAAGAAGTGCTGCGTTCCTCTGGCATTCCACCTCTGCTTCGGAGTCATTGATCTAATCTGGATATTGTCCCTCTGAACCATAAAAACCTGTGTATTGAGTGTGTGCACGCAGAAAAAAAAAAACCCTCCACAAATACGCTCTTAAAAAGGGATCTTGTAAGGTTCATGTATAGGACCTAAGTGTGTACTGACAAATGTGACATTTAGTTGAATAGGGAAGCTACAGCTTGAAGTAGAGTAAAATGACAGTGTGTAAACCATGAGGAAGAAAGTTTGTGCAGTGTGCCAATCATACAAAAGTGTAAGTACAAAGTGTACTTTTATGTCATGAGGTCCAAGTGGAAACAATGTCTAATCAGGTCATTTTTAAAAAGCCTGACAAAATGATACTCATTTCATTTCCTGTGCACATTATAACACCGTGTGTGCCATGACAGTTTGAGAGACATAAACATGTGGGTTTGGCATGTTCCAGAATTTTGAGGTTTCAGCAGACTGAAAGGACAAATCATCATCCAGGTTCTGCTCATCATCTCCTGACAATCACTGGCTACTAAACAGATCAGGAATAGGAGAGGTTCTTAGCTGCACACATTTGAGAAAGAAATAATATAATTTAAATATGACTGTATAGTATACAGAACTACATCCGGGACACTGAGGAACGTATTTTCCAATATCCTCACTCACTCATGAGGAAATCAGTGAATTATTTTAATAAATTTGGGGACTTTTTGTTTGTGAATGTATCGATATAATAAGAACATCAGATATTAGCTTGAAGATATGTAGTTTACCTTCTTGTGTTGAAAAACTCGCATTTTTCATATGAAATGTATCACGGCTCTGAGTGACATATTTCAATAATATTGGCTGGCGTTGAGTGGTATATCAGATATATTCCATTCAGCTAGCATCATACTGAACGAGTCGAAGATGAGTAGCTGAATGGAATATATCTGATAGACCACAAAAAACAGCCATTATTATTATAAATACACATTTGATGGAACAATTATAGATTTTACAAAAAGTTATAACTTTTTGTAAAAGTAACAGAGAACGTAAGGAGAACGTTAGCATTTGGTTCTCTAAAGGTTAGGTTAGAACCAAAACCTAACGTTTAAAGAACATTCCCTTTTGTTATGCAAAGAACCTAACAAAGACTAACGTTCCTTGAACGTTTAGGGAACCACCCAACTGAAACGTTAGCCTGTAGTTGCACTGTTACCATCAGCCAACGTTATTCTTGGTTGTTTTTTGGTTGCTCTGAGAACCATCCAGAAAGCTTTTGTTTTGATTTGCTGGTTGGATTTTTGGGACAGTTTTTTGAAATATGAGGTTTATAAACATGAGGCTTTCTAATGGCTTTGCCATTTCTAATGGCTATTTATTCTTCTTTTTTCATAGCACACTAATTGGACCAAAATGCAAAAACTAAAATACAAAGTAAATTTTATTTCAAGTTATCCCAAGTTTGGTTTTAAATTGAGATAAATTCAAACACACACACACACACACACACTTGGCTTGACTTGATAATGGTCCAGACATCATTGCAGATTTGCTGGCCATCCATTGCTTTTGGAAACTGGTTTTAAGACAGCATTTTGAAAAAGGAGGTGTATAAACATATGAGGCTGGCTTTGTCATTTCTAATGGCTATTCATACTCCTTTTTTCATAGCACACTAATTGGACCAAAGTGCAAAGACTAAATGAATACATACAAAGTCAATTACATTACTATTCATTACTATTACATCCATTACTATTCAGAGTCCAGACAAAATGGCTGATTTGCTGGCCATTGCTTGTATTATGGAACCTGGTTTTGAAACAGCTTTTTGAAATGTTTATAACATGAGGCATTCTAATGGCTTTACGGGGGGGGGGGTGTAACTTACCAATATTGAATGCCGATTCTGATCGAATGTAATTCAATGTTCTGCCAATCCAATGTACTGTACAAAGTCAAAGTTCTAACAATAAAAATGGTACAAGTCCAAAAAGCCTGAACAACAACCCAACTTATACAGTACCAGTTAAAAGTTTGGAAACACCTTCAAATTCAATGTTTTTATTTTTTTATTTTTTTCCCCTACATTGTAAATTAATACTGAAGTCATCCAGACTATGCAGCACCACGTAAGGAATCATTTAGTAAACTTTAAAATGTTAATCAAACCAAAATATGTTTTAGATTTTAGATTCTTCAAAGTAGGCACCTTTTGCTTTGATTACAGCTTTGCACACTCTTGACTTTCTCTCAGTCAGCTTCATGAGGTCATCACTCGAAATGGTTTTCCAACAGTCTTGAAGGAGTTCCCAGAGGTGCTGAGCACTCGTTGGCTGCTTTGCCTTCACTCTGCGGTCCAACTCATCCCAAACTTTTTTGGACTGACTGACCTTCATTTCTTAAAGTAATGATGGACTGTCGTTTTTCTTTAATTAGTTGAGTAGTTCTTGGCATAATATGGATTAGAACAGTACTCAAATAGGGCCATTCACTGTATACCAACTCTACCTCTTCACAACACAACTGATGGTCTCAAACACATTAAGAGGTCAAGAAATTCAAGAAAT
This sequence comes from Neoarius graeffei, assembly GCF_027579695.1. Lineage (NCBI taxonomy): Eukaryota > Metazoa > Chordata > Actinopteri > Siluriformes > Ariidae > Neoarius > Neoarius graeffei. The sequence continues at coordinate 10,035,411 of NC_083585.1, forward strand.
TAACTCTTGACAAGGCACAGCTGTAAACTGAAAGCCATTCCAGGTGACTACCTCGTAAAGCTGACTGAGAAAATGCCAAGACGTGCAAAGCTGTCATCTAAGCAAAAGGTGCCTACTTTGAAGAATCTAAAATATAAAACATATTCTGGTTTGATTAACAATTTTTTGTTTACCAAATAATTCCATATATATTTCTTCATAATGTTGATGACTTTAGTATTAATCTACAATTCAGAAAATTTTAAAATAATGAAAAACCACTGAATTAGAGGCGTTTCCAAACTTTTGATTGGTACTGTATACAAGCTTTATCCAGGCTACAGTTCAAGTTCATGGTTACTTTTGGTCATAGTTAATTGTTACATTGCAGTTGTTCAAAACAAAAGGGCTTTGCTGAGTGAAGTCCACAAGTGAAGTCCTCTTGTAAAAACCTCCGTCACTTTTCCTCACCTCCAAGTAGAACTTTGATAATATTTCCGCTATTGCTCTCTTTTCCAGTTTTTCGATGTTTGTTGGTATTTTTTTTCTCTTGTAAATATGCATGAAGAATATCCAATGAAATTTTGGTAGACTTTTGGGTGTTCAGCGCGTCTTTCTCTTTCAAAATATATTCTGCTTTTAATCTTCTGCTTTTAATGAAGCAAACCTCACGGCCATGTTTGTGTACAAACTGTCACAGTCACTCACTAGTGCAGAAGTTTTACATCTCCGATGTGTGTCTTTTCCATCTTTTCCATATATTTAATGAGGAAGATTAAATGCGTGAAGAATATCCAGTGAAGTTTTGGTAACCTTTCGGGTGCTCAGCGTGTCTTTCTCTTTCAAAATTCTCTCTAAATCTTCTGATTTTAACAAAGCAAACCTCACAGCTATGTTTATGTACACATTGTCACAGTCACTCGCTAGCGCGGAAGTTTGACATCTCCAACGTGTCTCTTTTCCAGTTTTTCAATGTCCTTTGGTTTGTTTTTCTCTTGTAGTATAGTATAGACCCCTTCGCATGTTTGTAAACAAACCGACCGTTGCTAGGATGCGCGCGCAGCCTGGACTCAGAAACAATGGCGCTGCCCATAGACCGGCATTATGAGCTGTCAGATTATGCCAAACAATTGTCGTTACAAGATCGAGAATGCTACATAAATAAGTTAACTCTAACAAGTGGACATCGCCTACCGGATCCGTATTTAATTAAAGAGTGGACGGACGATGTTAGTAAGTTCCCTGGTATACAATGGCCAGATATATACTCGTACCTTATTGACAAGACTTTAGTGTACACCCACGAAAAACTTTGTGCCTACAAGTCTTTAGACGCATATGATTATGTTATGTGCGGGCATGTACAGAATGTGTTTTACACTAAAATTGATGAAAACTTCTGTGCTCTGAAGTCAAAAATCTTACCAAGTCAGCGTCAAGGTCAGAAGGTTGCTATTTATGAAGCCTGGGTGGTATACAACAAGCTGGAAGGCTACGTTTTGACAGCTAATTGCACATGTATGGCAGGGTAAGTAATCTCCTACAAACAAAATTGCATGCAAAGCTAAGTTAACATGCTAACAATATTCATTACATTGTGTAACTATGACCCAGCTAATCAGACAAACGTTACCAAAGTATTTTGCTACATCAATAAACGAAGACTAGAAAGAATAAAAAAGAAAGATTTAATAAATAGCCTGATCTTACCTGTGAAGAAGTGGGCGCTGCAAACCCGCGCATTTTTGATAGTGCTTTCATCCCAGTCTACACGTTTGATGGCTTGTAGCCATAGATGTCAGCGATTTTTTTGGAATGGGTGAGATCCTGCTGGAATTCTGTACATTTTAACCCCATCACTGCTACGATTCTGACACCCGACAACACAACAACTAGGCATTTCTTCCAAATATTTTTTCTTGTCTCTACCGTCGCCAAAAGTCAGTCTGACCGTCGCTGAGTCTTTTTTGAGTCCAGGCTGCGCACGCAATTTCCTCTTATGTATGAATGACGTTTACTGCGAAGGGGTCTATAGTACAGAACAGTACAGTATGGTATGGTATTGTATTGTATATAGAGGATATTACACAGTGGCGTGAAGATATGAAGTTTATCTGTGAGTGGTGAATGGATACATCACGAGTGAGCAAAGTGAATGAGTGAAATATTTTTCAACATGAGAATAGAATAGAATAGAATGCCTTTATTGTCACTGCACAAATGTACAACGAAATTTAGTTCATCACAGGAGAGCAAAGCCGCTGCATATGTACGCGCCGTCCTATGTTAACCTAACTGCATGTCTTTGAACCAGATAAACTTCATATCTTCATGTCACCGTGTAATGTTCTTTATATTATATGGACACATCCATAAAAATATGCAAGTTAATCAAAAAAATTTTAATTTTGAATCGGTTCACCATTTTGACAAAGCACGTTTAGTCAGTGGGAAAACACTGGGAGTGACGTCATCGGAGTGAAATATCAGGAAATATTATATATACAGGCCACTTTTTCCATGGAAAAAAAAACGTGTTCTATTCCCTCCTAGTGGGTTTATTGATGGCATGCAATATTATCATATCGCTTATCCTACATGTATTACGCCACTCTCCCCAATGGAGAATGAGCATGCAATATTGTTATAATATTACACATTGTCAAGACAACATGACGTCACACGTCAGAGTTGATGCGAAGATCCAATGACAACTTTAATGCTGCGCACAATCATTTTTTTGTTGTCTGGGAAAGAGAGAAGATCCAGTGCTAGGTTTAAGCACTAAATAAATAGTAAATAGAAAGCTGAAACCAAAGATAAACTGAAACTAAAGATGCACTGAACACCTGAAAGGCTGCCAAAACTTAATTATATATTCTTCACACATATTTACAAAAAAAACAACTGAAAAAGAGATATGTCGGAGATGTAAAACTTCCGCGCTAGCGGGTGACTGTGACAATTTGTACATAAACATAACTGTGAGGTTTGCTTCATTAAAATCAGAAGATTTAGAGGGAATTTTGAAAGAGAAAGACGCGCTGAACACCTGAAAGGCTACCAAAACTTCACTGGATATTCTTCATGCATTTAATCTTCCGTACTAAATATATAGAAAAAATGGAAAAGACACACATCGGAGATGTAAAACTTCTGCACTAGCGAGTGACTGTGACAGTTTGTACACAAACATGGCCGTGAGTTTGCTTCATTAAAAGCAGAAGATTAAAAGCAGAATATATTTTGAAAGAGAAAGATGCGCTGAACACCCGAAAGTCTACCAGAACTTCACTGGATATTCTTCACGCATATTTACAGAAGAAAAACATACCAACGGACATCGAAAAACTGGAAAAGAGAGCAATAGTGGAAATATTATTAAAGTTCTACTTGGAGGTGAGGGAAAGTGATGGAGGTTTTTACAAGAGGATTTCACTTGTGGACTTCACTCAGCAAAGCCCTTTTGTTTTGAACAACTGCAATGTAACAATTAACTATGACCAAAAGTAACCATGAACTTGAACTGTAGCCTGGATAAAGCTTGTATATAAGTTAGGTTGTTGTTCAGGCTTTTTGGACTTGTACCATTTTTATTGTTAGAACTTTGACTTTGTACGGTACACTGGATTGGCAGAACATTGAATTACATTCGATCAGAATCAGCATTCAATATTGGTAAGTTACCCCCCTGTTCTTAACTTTTTGTAAAATCTATAATTGTTCCATCAAATGTGTATGTATAATAATAATAATAATAATAATAATAATAATAATGGCTGTTTTTTTCGTGGTCTATCAGATATATTCCATTCAGCTACTCATCTTTGACTCGTTCAGTATCATGTCAATATTATTGAAGTATGTCACTCAGAGCCGTGATGTATTTCGTATGAAAAATGCGAGTTTTTCAACACAAAGAAGGTAAACTTCATATCTTCAAGCCAATATCTGATGTTCTTTTTATTATATCGACACATTCACAAACAAAAAGTCCACAAATTTATTAAAATAATTCACTGATTTCCTCATGAGCAAGTGAGGATATTGGAAAATGCGTTCCTCAGTGTCCCGGATGTAGTTCATATGAAAAATACAAGTGGCGTATTTCCCAGTAAAACACTCATGTCTGTATAATAAAGTATAATAGAGTATAGTACGGTACATTTGGGTATGATGCATTTTTAATAACTATTATTTGAAATGCTTATCATGTATATGGTAATTATGTTTTTAAAAAAGGTACAACAAATTATTATGTATAGTTATACTATTGATGATTAGTGTGATATTTAGAGCCATATTTCTGCACACATTACTCAAGAAAAGGCAATATGAAATTTGTGTTCCGGTAATAGATGTTATACAACCCAAATCAGAAAAAGTTGGGACAGTAGGGGGAAATGGAAATAAACAAACAAAGCAGTGATTTCTAAATTTACTTTGACTTATATTTCATCGTAGAGAGAATGAACCCAAGACATTTCATGTTTTGTTGGTCAACTTCATTTCATTTGTTAATATACAACCATTCCTGCATTTCAGGCCTGCAACTCATTCCAAAAAAAGTGGGACAGGAAAGTGAGAGCTAGTAATGAGGTAAAACAGTTAAATAATGATGTGATTTGAAACAGGTGATGTCTTCAGGTGACTGTAATCATGATTTCGGACAAAATCAGTCTCCAGGAAAGGTCTAGTCTTTGAGGAGTAAAGATGGGCTGAGGATCTCCAGTTCGCCAACAAATGCTTGAGAGAATTATTGAAAGGTTTAAAAACAATGTTGCTCAGAGAAAGATAAGAAGGGAGTTGAATATTTTACCCTCTACGGTGCATAATATCATTAAACAATTTTTAAAAATCTGGAGGAATTTAGGTGTAAAGGGCAAGGGCTCAAGCCTAATCTGAACCCCTGTGATCTCCGATCCCTCAGACAGCACTGCATCAAGAACTGCCATTCATCTACAACTGAGAGAACCACATGGGCTCGGGATTACTTTGGAAAACCTTTATCAAGCTACAATATGGAATTACATCCACAAACACCAGTTAAAACTTTACTGTGTATAAAGGAAGCCTTATGTTAACTGTGTCCAGAAGCGCCGTCAAATTCTCTGGGCTCAGAGGCATCTGGGATGGACCATCACACAGTGGGAACGTGTACTGTAGTCAGATTAATCAGTATTCCAGATCTTTTTTGAAAGAAATGGAGGCCATGTGCTCCAGACCAAAGACAAAAAGGACCATCCAGACTGTTAGCAGGAATAAGTCCAAAGAATCAAAATTGAAATGTGTTTATTTTGAGCAACAATAAAATTCACGAGGTAAAACATCAAATAATGTGTTGTTGTATTGTTTTAATTGAAATACAGATCAAATATTATTGACACAATTGTTTTCAGTTATAATTTCAGTTTCAGATTTTTTCTGATTTGGGGTTGTGGTAATGAATAATAGTTTTTCAATAATAATTTGATTAAATTTATAATACATTACAGGTATTTAGCAGACACTCTTATCCAGAGCAACATATAAGATACCCAGAGCAGCTCGGGGGGTAGGTGCCTTGCTCAAGGGCACTTCAGCCATTCCTGCTGGTCCAGGGACTCAAACCAGTGACCTTTCAGTCCCAAAGCCACTTATCGAACCATTAGGCCACGGCTTCCCCGTCAACTAGTATATGACAAAGATCCTGTAGGTGTTTGTACTAATTTGGGCTTGCATGTAACTAAGTGGATTTATTTCAGGATTTCGGGGTATTTACAATAAATGCAATTACTGTTGTCCAAATAATCAAAAGGAATTAATTATTTAGTAAAACATATTGTGTTAAAATGCTTTATGGATTAAAAAGCATACAAAGTTATGGTAAAATATGTGCAATGTTAGTTTCACTTACTGAGAAAAATAAAGGAAATTATGTTCCTGAACTAGGCGGCACGGTGGTGTAGTGGTTAGCACGGTTGGCTCTCAGCAAGAAGGTTCTGGGTTCAAGCCCAGTGGCCGACAAGGGCCTTTCTGTGTGGAGTTTGCATGTTCTTCCTGTGTCTGTGTGGGTTTCCCCCACAAGCCAAAGACATGCAGATTAGGTTAATTGGTGGCTCTAAAGTGAGTGTAAATGGTTGTTTGTCTCCATGTATCAGCCCTGCGATAACCTGCCTCTTGCCCATAGTCAGCTGGGATAGGCTCCAGCTCGCCTGTGACCCTGCAACAGGATAAATGGTTACAGATAATGGATGGATGTTCCTGAATTAAGTTAACATAACTGATTATGTTCATGCTGCAGAATAAATGCATTAAATGTTGAAGATAAATCAAGCAAACTTTTTTTCCCCTCAAGGGCATTCAGAGAATTAATGGAGTTATGTAGCAGAATTGTAAAGCTGAGGATGTTGATGATGATATAGAATAAATACAGGATGATTTCTATTAATTTATTTGTTTTCCTGTTGTTTTGTTATTTGTTTAATGGATTTCTTTACATTTTTACACTAAGAGTTCAAATAATGCACATGTTGGACAGATTAAATGGAGATTTTTTTTTATTATGCTGATGTTCTGATGTTGAAGAAATTGAGAAGATGGAGGACGATGCAGTAGTGAAACGTTGGCGTCACCACAAGGAACTGTATGTTGTTCACTATTTGCAGCCTGTCAGAATTTCCTTGAGCCTAAGTGAGAGTTAAAGATTATCCCAGTCCCTCTTATTTATAGGGGCTGATACTCGAGTAAGAGGCAGAAAGTGAGATGAGCGCATGACGGTAAGGGAGGTCAGACAAATACCTGGGAACTTCTGGAAAATTCACTACACTGGAGCTAATTTCAAAGAAATGTTGCTTGTGGTAAATATAGTGAGGGAGTTTTTGCTTTGTCATTCCAGAGCTCTTTATCATGCTTTTTTATTACTTATAAGAATGTGCAAAACAAATACGATCTCAATGGATCGATTGTTGAGAAATTTTTTTAAATTCTGTTCTTTAAAGTTTGTCCTTGCACAGGGACTTTTAGGCAATTACCTTTTAAACGTCATGCCCAATGTACCCTGTTGGCCCCGTGAGCAGTTTGGCCTAATGACTTTGCTCTGAACTGGGTGGGAAGCCATTGGGTTTAGCAATGCTATGCAGGAAATGACTGAAGCAGTCACGCTGAACAGGTTGACACTGGATCTGTAAGTGTCATTGCCCTGATAAACCTCTGCAACAAAATTTTATACAGAGCTTTAATTGGAAACAAATTGCCCTGGTGCAATCATCTGAGAAATTCCTATAAAACTGAGAAGAACTCGTGTTTAAATTGTTTTGAGGGATGCTGGCTAAGAGCTGAGTTAATGCCACACTGTCGGATGGAAATTACGTTTTGTCCATCTACTGCTAATAGCTAGATTTACACTTCTTCCAGACTTTACACACTGTAAGCACAAAACAATCAATCACTTCCTGGATGGTTCATGCTTGGCCCAAGAGATTGCATTATCCTGACTATCGCTTATGATTTCCATTTACAATAGACTAAAACGAGCCTAATTTCTCCTTCCAGTCTTTAATAAACTCAGAAGAACACAACTGTATTAGTGTCAGTCTCCAGCTTGTCTCTCTCCTGTTTCTCTCTTTCTCTGTCTCTCTCCCAGACTCAGAAAGCTTAGCCAAAGTCTTTATGGTCTTGCGTCTTATAATCCGGCCCCTTTTATTGCTCACTCTGTGAGCTGCCGTCAAGAATAAGGCAATTAGCTTATCACAAAGATGTGATTGATAGAATCAACAAGTGACAAAAAGCTTTGTGGAACCTCTCTTCTCTTTTTTAATTCTTTTAAAAAAAGCTTATTTTCAGTTGGTCTCTGCTCCCAAACATTTCAAACAGTGCTGGGTCATTGGTTATGGGAGAGGGAGCTTGTTTTAGCAGGTGGCTGGGTAAATAAAACGCATAACTACAGTGCAGTAGTGCTTGGCTTTTGATGCCATTTTAGAAAGCCCTGGGGGGTCTGAGAACACCCTCCTAAAATGGCTGTTTTGGTAGACTTTGCATGTGTGTGTGTGTGTGTGTGTGTGTGTGTGTGTACAGCCCAGGGAGAGGTCAGGTTGGTGCCGGGCTCGTCGCTTTCTTACCTTATCTCAGGTAATATCCCAGCTCTGGAGGCATGTGATGTTGAGCAACTGGGCCATAAATCGGCAAACACTTTATGAGTGCAGCTGTGAAACCGTGTGCCCACGGTCTGGCCCGCTGCAGGGCTTGGTTCACCTCAGCATGTATGTTAAATCCACTGTGGAATAACACCTCAGTACGCCTGAGAAAACTCACTCTAGTGTATCTTTAAAGAATGTGGACATAATGAACAGGGGAAAAAATCCCACACATTTTTCAGTAGGGGTTAATTCTGGAAGCCTAAAACGTCTCTTTCAGTATCAGGGACTCTTAAAGTTTCTATGTAGACTTCTGCTAGAGACGTTTCCCTATCAGAGAGGGTTTCAAGGGAGCTTAAGAACCCTTAATTATCCAGAGAACCATTTTTGCACAGGTCCAAAGCTTGTAGGTTTTTTTTTTTTGGAGATAACCTATAGCTCTTTCAGTATGGTAAGGGTGTTGTAAAAAAGCTTTTATCTCATTTCTGAGATTTACCTGTCCCTGGATCCGTCCCCGTTCCATTTCAGTCTGGTGGCTCTGACCATCTCAGCAGGGGGGCTCCAGCAATAGCTGAAGGGAGCTGGGAGTAAAGGTGTGTATACAGTATGCTGCCTCTTCTCAAGCCCATCTCCTTGCTCCAGTGCTCACAGCTCCATTTAATGGCTCCCAACTACGTTCTGGCTTTCCTGCAGATAGAAGGCAGCCAAGCACAACGCTGCTTAATAACTGCATCCTGAACAAGTGAGATCACATCTCATCATGTCCATGGGGGGTCATGGACACCAAAGGGGTGGGGGTGTGGGTGTTAATGTGTGGGAATACGGGCTTGACAAAACAATTGTACAGTTTCTCCCATTATTTATGTATGGAAATGTTAAAAAAACAACTACTGAACATCTCTGGAAAAAAAAAGCACACTTTATTTTGTGAATGTTACCCCATAGGGTATGGTGTAAATGAAAAAAGCAGGATTGGTGAAGGAGAGAGGGAATGAGTGAAGGTGAAAGTGAGTAAGGGAATGAGAAATGAAGACAGCAGTAAGAGAGCGAGTGAGTGAATGGATGAGTGATTGAGTGACTGCATGAGTGAGAGAGTGAGTGATGAGTTAGCTATGCGCTGGCACTGTGTTGAAATGCAGATGAAGCAAGACTAGAGCAAAGGGGCTGACAAGGAGGGGGACAGGGTTGAAAGGTCAACCTGATGTTGCTCTCGGTGACCAGAGAGGGACAGGCTTTATTTTCCGTCAGGATGCCTCCTTCGGCCGGGGGTTAATGTGCTGACTGAGGAACGGAGATGATTATGGGATAGGCAGGGGAGCGTGGAGAGAGTGGAAAAGACAGGACACAGAGTCCACACAGAACACTGGCACCTCCTGTCCGCTCTCTGCCACCTCGCCATAATCCAGCCAGGTTCACACAAATGTCATCAAACAAAATGCTCAATGTAGTGATAAGAACAACTTGTACTTGTGTTAAGAAATGTTAGGGGAAAAAACTTAGAGTGTGCAGACTGACAATAATTCATGGCTGAATTATTGATGTGATGATACAGGAACAGAGGGCACCTGAAGGCGTTTAAAATTTGTCAGAGGGACAAGACGCCATGGTTGATTGAGTGTGAACTTCTTCTCTTTACTCATGTAATAATGGATAACTTTGGGTTTCACATTAGATGGCACTGTGCCAGGTGTTTTTCTCAAGGCTGAAAACTCATTTAGAAGGACACAAATTGAAATAACGTTATTTCAATCGACTTACAAAGCTTTACTTTGATTTCAAAGGTGGAGAAGTTCAACAGCTTTAATGGGCACCAACAATGTAAAGGAACAGTACTGTACAGTTCAATGTATTTGTAAGGAATAATAAAAAATATATAATTTTTAAAAATAAAAAATAAAAGGAACAAAAAATGCTCATGTTCAAAAAACAAAACAAAAACAATCAAACAAACAAAAAACCCTAGAAAGCACAAAATCTTCTTCCTTGAAGACATTTCCATATTGGGAATCTTGCAAAGCTCTGATAAATAAATAAACTAAACCAAACAAACATCTCTTTATAATTTTTTTTGCTAAATAACAGCATGTTTTTAATATTAGTTGTAGATTATGTGTGAAATGTCCCAGATACAAGTTCCTGTGTAAACCGTTACAATAAAAATGATGTATTAGAATGAGCACGTGAATAAAAACCTGTGACCTGCCTTGCAGCTGGAACTACTGTCTGAGCTGCTGTTGTAGGAAATAAATTTCTAAACAGCGTTGTGATACGTTATTTTAATTTACACATATCAGCATATACACTCACTGTCCACTTTAATAGGAACACCTGCTCATTTATGCACTTATCCAATCATTCAATCATGTGGCAGAAGCATAATGTGAAAAATCATGCAGCTTCAGGTAATGTTCATACTGAACATCAGAATGGCAAACATTGTGATCTCTGTCACTTTCACTGTGCTATGGGTGTTGGTTTGAGCCAGATGGACTGGTTTGAGTATTTCAGAAACTGCTGATCTCCTGGGGTTTTCACACACAACAGTCTCTAGAGTTTACACAGAATGGTGCAAAAAATAAAACACACAGAGTCAGCGACAGTTCTGTGGGTGGAAACAACAGCCTTGTTGATGAGAGGCCAGAGGAAAATGGACAAATTGGTTCAAGCTTTTCTGCCAGGAAGGATATAGTGACTCATATAATCACTTTTTACAACCATGGTGAGCAGAAAAGCATCTCAGCATGGACAAAACATCCAACTTTGAGGCTACAACACCATTAAGACCAGCAGAATGTCAACCACGAACACTAATCTGATGCTATCCTGGGTACAGACCCATCCACACTGACAGTTCAAGCCTGAAAAAGGATCTGATTATTTTTTTCTAATAATCAACTGTCCAGTCTCAATGAGCCTGTGCTCAGATAGGATACTGGATTGGATAACTGAATAAATAAGTGAATGATGTACGGGGGCGGCACGGTGGTGTAGTGGTTAGCGTCGCCTCACAGCAAGAAGGTTCTGGGTTTGAGCCCAGCGGCCGATGGGGGCCCTTCTGTGTGGAGTTTGCATGTTGTCTGCGTGGGTTTCCTCCGGTTTCTTCCAAAGACATGCAGGTTAGGATAATTGGCGTCTCTAAATTGACCGTAGTAGGTGTGAATGGTTGTTTGTCTTTATGTGTCAGCCCTGCGATAACCTGGCGACTTGTCCAGGGTGAACCCCACCTCTCACCCATAGTCAGCTGGGATAGGATCCAGCTTGCCCGCAACCCTGTAGAACAGGATAAGTGGCTATGGATGGTACAGGTTTTCCTATTAAAGTGGGTGGTGAGTGTATATTATTGAAATGTTAAACTGTTAAACAGTTTTCAATCTTTTTCTATCCTTAAAGCACAATTTAACCAACGACAGTCACCCTTATGTTTCCAGTATTTAGTTTTAGAATCACAATAATTCAAACAATACTCTTTATTTTTGGCAAGAAACCCTGTAAAGGAGCAAGTTGAACAAATTTTGCTTTAATTGTTAACAGTTAAGAGTTACTGTACCTTGAAGAAAGGAAGAGAGTTTTACAGTTTTGAAATGAAAGCCTTTCTCAACAAAGCAGTGTAAAACTGTATTACATCATTATTTATATAAATTACATTTCTATCATATTATGGAATGTAAACTGAGGTGCCCAGATCCCGACACTGACTAACCACTGTGTTTTGATGTATATATAGAAAAAAGGAGAAAAATCTGATATTAATCTGCCCAGATGTTTTGCTTCTGCAAAGCTGTGGATAATTCGTTAAGTTGATGATTTATAAAAAGTCATGGTCGAATGTCCCTCATGTCTGCATAAATCTTCCCCGAATCAGGATTTTGCATAAAAGGAAATGAGCACAGAGAGGAAAAACACATGATAATCCATCCTCCTTCAAATAACAACAGATCCCTCAGGTAGTGCACCATACATACACAATGTGTGTGTTTTATTGCATTTATAAATGATTGTAAATTATTAAAATGCATTTAAAAAGAAATCTTTTTTAGCAGGTTTTCTGTAATGTAAACAGAAACCATGAGTTTTGTGTACAGTGTTCAGTATTTCTCATGTGTGTATGATATGTGCTGGTGTCCTGGTGTAGTGTTCTTTTTTTTTAAATGAATGTTAGGCTGTAGCACTAAAACAGCAGTAATAGACTATAATAATAAGATAATAATAACTTTGAAAGAGGTGAAATATATCACTGCTGTTTTTCTGAGTGTCATGAGTATTGTCTGTACTTTTACAACACGTTATTTCCCTCCTTGTACATATTCAGTGATTTATATTGAATACTTTCAAGCACAGTATCAGTGGACAGATAGTTCTGAGCTTTCATAAATAAATGCTGTTTTGATGTCACTGTGTGGAAAAATATACCATGGGAACGTCTTCATATGTCATAATATGAAGTTTTTATGATGTACTGCTCGCCACACTCGGACATTGAGTTTCGTGTTGGTGGGAGGTGCGAGTGACAGTACAGTTGTGTGTTAAACAATGCCACCTTTGAGTCCTCACAGACACTCACACCACACCAGCATTGATTAGTGTCTGTGCTAAAGGGAAATTTGCTGAGCCCTCACACACACTCTGTTACTCATTAACATTCATCTATATCTATAATTTATCTATATATACATACATCTTTCGGGGTGTGTGTATGTATATATACAGTACCAGTCAAAAGTTTGGACACACCTACTCATTCATAGGTTTTTTTTAATATTTTGACTATTTTCTAGGGCGGCACGGTGGTGTAGTGGTTAGCGCTGTCGCCTCACAGCAAGAAGGTCCGGGTTCGAGCCCTGTGGCCGGCGAGGGCCTTTCTGTGTGGAGTTTGCATGTTCTCCCTGTGTCCGCGTGGGTTTCCTCCGGGTGCTCCGGTTTCCCCCACAGTCCAAAGACATGCAGGTTAGGTTAACTGGTGACTCTAAATTGACCGTAGGTGTGAATGTGAGTGTGAATGGTTGTCTGTGTCTATGTGTCGGCCCTGTGATGACCTGGTGACTTGTCCAGGGTGTACCCCGCCTTTCGCCCGTAGTCAGCTGGGATAGGCTCCAGCTTGCCTGCGACCCTGTAGAACAGGATAAAGCGGCTACAGATAATGAGATGAGATATATATACGTGTGTGTATGTATAATGAGTGACACATAGAGATTTATGTCATGGTTTTGGTTCTCCATATCCTGGGTTTAGCTTGTATGAAAAATACAAGTGGTGTAACACACTCGTGTCCATATGGACATGAGTGTGTTACTGGGAAATATATGAATATATGAGACTTCTGAAAAGTATCTCAGGTAAAAAAATTTAGCTACTGCATAAGAAGCCTCTTTTTTTCTCAGGGAAAACCAGAATGCTGCCTGTCAGGAATTGTCTGCAGAACCAAGTGTGACAGTCAGCATGTCCAGAAGAACTGTGGCAGAGTCTCCAAGACGCTCAGTAAACGTGTTTGTGTAGTTTACTGCTCTTTACAGAAATATGTTTTAATGTAGAAAACATTTTATTACCTTAATTTTTTAAAGATGTCATTGCTTTACAGCATTTCTTTACATGCACCTAACACTTTTCCACAGTACTGTATTTTTGGGTTATTTTTTCTTTTCTTTTTTTTGTGTTTTGAATTTATCACCACATTTATAGCCAAATGAAAAAGGAAATAGGCTACTGTTTAATGCAAGGGAATCAATTTTGTGAATTTGTCATTTCATATAAAGGAAATTAGAAATAATATGAAATAATAGCAGTGGGAATAGATTTATTGGTTTGAATGTGGATGCTCATAGATCTCACATTGTTCTGGGTATTATTTCAGAGAGATAATATTACGGGTTTTGTGTTTGAACTGATTTCAGTTCACTCTCCAGAGTGCTGTATAAGGGAACCTTTGTCCATTTTTGTCCAAAATAATCCCTTTATTTTACTGAATACATTGTTGAAGATATAAAGGCACTCAATGGGAAAAATATGTGACCTGCTTGTTATATTCTGTCACAGGTGCTTTCTTTGGTTAATAAAATATCCTGAATAAATGGCTTTCTGTGGCTGCTAGTGGGAAATGTATGTTAGAGCATTACCCGAGGACTGAATCAGCACTCTGATCTGAGGTGTATGAACATTCAACTATTTTATTTTTCTTCTTCTTTTTTTTGTTTTTGCTCCACTTTACTTTTGCACTTATGGTTTGAATCTTAAATTCACAGATAAACAACATGATACTCTGCACAATTAACCACCACCTGAGCAGGAGGGAAGTGGCCTTGTGTTTTCTGTAAAAATACGTTTACCAAAATTCTTTTGTCTCATCTACTGAAAATGACACAGACTAGATGTATGTTTTTCTTCTTCTTTTTTTCTTTCTGGAGAGTGAGTGTTGCAGTGTTAAGTGTCGCTGTAGGATACACACTCATGGAGAGCAGCATGGATTTCTTCTTCAGTGATAAATCATCAGATCATCAAAACTTTTGAGTTTCCGCTTGTCTTTGAGATCTCTGTTCATCAGGTCATATGAATAAATAAATATATAAATGTGAAAATGTAATCATATATGTTTTTTCTTTCTTTCTTTCTGTTTTTTTTAAAGTTTTGATAGACAGGACCAGAGATACAGTATCAACACCTGAAATGATTTCATCCAGTCTTGTTTAATTTCGCTTTCCAAGCTGTCAGTAGTGTTGTTTGCACATTTTTTCCAGCAATGACCACAAACCACTTGGTTAATAAAGATGAACATTTTGGCAATCTCAGACATTTTGGTTTGTTTATTGTCTAACAGAATTAGATTTCGGTCTAATCTAAAACAAAAACCAACCTATTTTAATTTGATTTGGTTTTTAAACTTTAGGACCCATAAGCCTATATGTAGATCAATTATATACAATTTCAAAGTGTTCACAAACTTTTCTCTCTCTTTGCTGTAAAGCCGCATCGATGGTGGAGTTTCTTGTTATGTAAGACATTTCCACATGCTTTACAAAGTAGCTATTAAAGTATGTGGCAATATTTTACTTTTAAACTACATATGTATTTAACAGTTATAAAGGTATTTATAAATTTAAAAAATATATATTATTTGTAAGTAATATTTCTAGATTTTTCTATAGAGAAATGATCAAATGTGCGTGTGTTTTTTTAAATTAAGACCGTTCAGTAGAAACAGAAAGATAATGTCTGCTTGTTTATGCTTTACACACTTGTGTATCTCAGTTTTATTAACTAATAGACAAATAGAGATGGACGATTATGCCTTTTGCCTAAAGTATTTACAAACTGCTGGCCATTGAGTTGACTTTAACAGAATTTTCAGTTCTCGTGGCAAGTTATTCTTCTGTTCCAGCTTCATCTGTGTCTTTTTATAGTGCGCTTATTTTGAAAGTGTGCATTTTTGCTTGGCGGCTTTCAAGTAAGAGGTTCCACTTCTCATGGCCGCTAATGGCTGTACTGCGTGGCCCTGCATTAATGAAGGGGCTGTGAAGTCAACCTTAATCGCAAAAGGAAATCAAGCAGATAATTGCTTTTGAATGCTTAATTGGGTGGAGTGGGGGCACTGGGAAGGTTAGGAGGAGGATCAAAGTCACATGGACCTCTGACTTCCCAATTCACCCCCATTGTGCTCACCAGCCTGCACTTCTGCTCAACAGCTCACTGAGCGAGCAAGCAAGAGAGAGAGAGAGAGAGAGAGAGAGAGAGAGAGAAAACCCCACAGTCTCCACAGTTCCCCACAGGGTGACGCCAGGGAGCACAATTCAAGTCTGAAGCATTATCTCCTGCTCCAGGACAATGTAACCTTATATAGAGAGGTCTGCATGAACTCAGAACATGCTTCATGTTACTGTGAAACTTTGGAGTGGCACACAAATGCATGCTGCATACATCACAACAGTATCCTTAATGACTAACTCATATAGAGATATTCTGAATTAGTGTCTGTTGGTCTTGAAAAGAAGCTCTATATGATGCTTTGGTTTTACTTGTGACTGCAATGTACCTGTATGGTCTTGGACAGACAGGGGATAAGGATAGATAAGGAAGCACAGCAGCACGAGCCTTATGGCTAGTAAAGTGGTCTGAGTGACACCGTAAGTTGTTCTCGCTGCAAGCTACAAATAAGAGCCAGGATTTTACCTTCACATGTCAGATGTGAACTCCTGGGAGCTGTTTGAGAAATCTGGGTTGGGTTTGCTTCCTTCATACCTCAGTGCGTGCGTGCGTGCACGCGTGTGTGTGTGTGTGTGTGTGTGTGTGTGTGTGTGTGTGTGTGTGTGTGTGTGTGTGTGTGTGTCATTTGTTTTACCTGAGTCATTCTGTTTGAATATGTGTGAATGTTAATAACCCCAACGCCAGCTGTCTTATTAATCAGGCTGCCCTGGTGAATTGTTCCACTCTAGACCTTTACATTTCACACCTCTTGTCTGGACATGATCCAACTTGAACTATTTGCTGCATAAGCCACTATTCAATCCATCTCTGTTGCAAAAGCATATGGCCTCAAAGTCTCAACACAAAACACAAACCAGTGGTTAAACCTCATAAAGACAAAATCCAGAACATGCAACATATAAAGAACTCTGTGGGGCTCTGGAACAAGGACCTATAGACACATGAAGATCAACTTCTACCAGTTATCTAAATCTTGCTGATGTATTTGTGATTCATGGTGCAATGTGGCTATATAAAATTATTTGTATTTATGATGTGACTACTGAACATGTTGTTGTTGCGCTATGCTTTTGCCAAATATCCTTTTGTTTTCCAAAGAAACTTAGTCTCATTCATCCTGGTCAGAATTGTGGACACACCCTGAACGTGATATCAGTCCATCACAAGGCACCATGTACAGACATATCCACACACTCATTCACACACATGGGAATTTAACAGAGTCAAGTGGGATGTTTTCAGGAGCTGGGACGAGACTGGAAAATGCACAGGAATCCCACATGGACGCAGCACAGAAAGTCCAAGCACACAGTAACCTGATCTCAGGATAGAACTTGTGACCCACCTCATGACCTTCTGCAACCATGCAAAAGGAAATTCAAAAAAATTTTTTAACAAATCCTCACTGGAAATACAGGGGGGAACCCAAACCCAAAATACCGTATCAGCAATCCAGGGCAAAAATGTGAAATGTTCTTGATTTCCCAAATCCATCATATAGCATGAACCTTAATAAGCAGCATTTACTTACTGAAGACCACAAGTTGGCCTAGTGGTCAGTGTGTCCGCCTCTCAACCAGGAGATCATGAGTTCTACTCACAGTTGGGTCAGACCAAAGACCATCATAAAAATGGTACCTGCTATTGAGGCATGCTGCAATACAGATGTGAGTAGGGAATCAACATCTTGTGGGTACCAAAGGACCAGACCCCCACTGTAACCCTAGCTATGTAAGAGGCTGAGGTCTATGGAGATTGGTGCTGCCTGATGTGCTAAGTGCCTGGTTGGTACTGGGATAGGAGACTGCCTGGGAAGACCAGGTCCTGGGATGGGAGAGACTTTGACTTACTGAAGCCAAAACAATTCAGATCTGAAAATGGCACCATAACAGAGCCTTCACCACCTTCAGTATCAAAATCATATCTTCTGGCTTACAGAATATAGCCAGAAGATATGGCATTTCTGTGCCATTTTTCTCAACCATGTACTAAACACACCAGTTTTATTTAAATAATTAGGTTAAATAACTTCATCCAATTATGGTCTGGTCTTGAGTATTGAATTTGTTCCTCTAGGACATAACTTAATGGTTCTCTACAATGGGTTCCTCAAGGGATTTCCAAAAGGAGTTCCACTTGGAAGTCTCTGTAGTAGAACCAACTTGAGGAATGCTTTTTCTCTCTAAGACTGTATTTATGGTCAGTGGAAGTAGATGACTGATGTATATACTGTACGTGCTGCATATAGTTCCTTCTACATATAGTTGCTTCAAACTTAAACACCATCAGATTAACGCTGTTACTAATGTTGTATTTCAAACTCAAAGAGTACTCAAATAGTATGAGTGCCAAAAACCATGAAAAATGTTTCTAATGTAGCTATTTGGACATAGTTCCCATCACTGTGTTCAATGCCTACACTATACAGCTTGTGATTCTGAATTATTTCTGTTTTGTCAGACTCCAGTGAAACCACATAGTTAAATGGTCTTTCCCTATTTAACAGTACAGTGGTAGATCTTTCCTCTGAGTCAATATTGATTCCAGGATGGGCAGGGTAAGAAGTAGAGAACAGTGTGACAGAAGACACGGAGCCATTCAACTTTTACACAAAGCACTGAATAACACATGCTGGATATTACTTCCATGTACAGTGTAACATGGAAGCATGATGAGCAAAAATATTACTTTGTTGAACTTTTTAACAGTCAAACGCTTGTAGCAGATGCTCACTTTTTCATGGCAGTGCCTGTACGCATCATTAGGGGAGAGCGGGGAGACTTGGGACAAGTTTTCAGCTTTTATAGATTATGTGAAATTCTCTGCAGGTCGTGCCACATTCATATAGCATTAGAGAGTATTTACTGTATCCTCTTACCACAACATTAGTTTATCAGTGCATCACACATACTGGCCTTCAAATTTCACTTTTTCTGTCATTATTGTTTTGCAGGGAGACATGAGACATTCAGGGGAGATATGGGACATTATGTGGGAGACTTGGGACAAAAATAAAATCCCTAGACTGACATGTTTAATTTTTATTTATTTTCAAAACTTGTAACATATGAACTGTATGAACACACACTGCTGGTACAGCAATGGAAAAATTTCAGTTTACCCAAAACCTGACTCGACAAAACAGCTCCATTCTCAAGAAGGAATGAAATGAGTTTAATCCTCATGCAGGGACACACCCACGTTTTTAACAAACACTTTTAACCAATGTTATATTTATAAACCAGAAGAAAAAACTGTAACATAATGAACTGTCCCAACTCCCCCCATCTGGATATTTTGGGGGGAAAAAAGTCCTTGAATGTTTTTTTTTCTCAGAATTTAGGTTTAATAAATAACACTATAGATGATATCTCTAGGCTACAGACTTTAATTCCTAACAAATCCCCAATTCACCAGCGTACATTACAGCATAGAATGGAGGTGGAGGCAACGAGAAAATACAAAAATATTGAACTGCACAGACCTCACTGCAGTGTCCAGTTTCATGGCTCCAAAGGAAGTCAGTTACTCTCAGAGGCAACATCTAACTTCTGATGGACTCTAAAACCTGATTGGGTGAAATTAATTTATAGGCATACAAACTGTCCCAAGTCTCCCCACTTTCCCCATACTATTTTTTATATAAGTACAGTGTACTCACTCAGGTTTGTTGACGGAGGAGTGACTGTCATAGTTAGTCTTACTGGAGTCTCTGCTTGCACTCAGTGCACAATGTACACTGTTCTTCACCATTACTTGACAATGAGCATACTTTCTCTCTCTCTCTCTCTCTCTCTCTCTCTCTGAGAGTAATTCAGTACCAGTGATGCTGGTCAACTTCAACAAAATAGTCTTCATGTTAAAACTTTAATGGATTTCTCGGTTACACAATGGCACTTTTTAACCACATAGGACACAGTTATAGAAGTGAGTTATTTATAACCACACTATCTGTTATCACCCAGATGAGGATGGGTTCCCTTCTGAGTCTGGTTCCTCTTGAGGTTTCTTCCTCATGTCGTCTCAGGGAGTTTTTCATTGCCACCATCGCCACAGGCATGAAGGATAAATGTATTAATTTATATGATTAAAATCTATATTTTTCTTTAAAGCTATTTTGCAGCAATGTCTTTCATTAAAAGCACTATAGAAATAAATTGACTTGACTTTTTTGAACCGAGATTATTGTTACTAGATGTAATGACATCGTAATTATATTATGTGATGAGGCTTTCTTTCTATAATGATTTTATGCTGTATTGAGGAGCCTCCTACGGTAGTTGCTGAAGGCCAGAGAAGGATGGGAGGTTATTCATGGGGTTGTGGTGCCCTGGTGATGAGTAATGGATGCATCTGTAAGGACACTCTGACCCTGACTCTTCAAGGATTTCCCCAACACTCCCTCAGTCTCCTTCATCATCTTCCTTTGATTGTCCTAGAGGAACCCAATCTGAGTACTGAATACAGGTGTGCGATGTCTTAGATGCTGATTACGATAATTCACGTGTTGTCTTCTAGTTTCAGATCTGCACAGCTGAGATCAAGTCTCATTTCATTAGATAATGACATAAGGAATAGGACTAAAAAACACTAAAAACAGACTGAAAAAGAAAGATGAGGCAAGTACTGTACTGCTCACCAGTGAATCACTACTCTCTGAGTCTTTGTAATCAAAGAACAAATCATGTCCTGAGCTTAGACACACGTCTCCAGCACTTTTAAGAGTAAATACTGGCAGAGTAGACTTTCATGTCTTGGGCTTCATTCAGGAAAAGTGCACACATGCACACCCTTTCCATTGTCTGTTGACTGAGTCGACAGTCTGTGTCAGTCAGTCAGAAGTTCAGAAGCAGAGAGGGGCAAAGCCAGTATCGTTCACATCATGGAGGTTCAATAACACGAGATGCGTTTATGTTAGGGGAGGAGATATGATTTAATTTTAAGGGATGGATTGTTATGATTATCTCATCTCATCTCATTATCTCTAGCCGCTTTATCCTTCTACACTGTAAAAAAGAATAGTTGAGAATACTTGAAATTTCAAGGCAACAGTCTGCATTAATAATTTTATGTTTTGCCAACGATGTGCCCATGATAATCCAAACTATGATAACACTGTTATCTTTATTAAGAATTCTTAATTAAGTCAATTTTCAATTCCTCATTCTGCCAACATAGATTTCTCTTTTTGCTGAACAGTGGCATTCACAGTAGTACAAAAAGGTAATTGAGGTTATCGCAATTTTTTGGGGGGGCTTTTTTCACCTTTATTTAGATAGGACAGTGTAGAGACAGGAAATGAGCAGGAGAGAGATATATCAGGAAATGACCTCAGGTCGGAATCAAACCCAGGCCCCCGGATTTATGGTATGGCACCTTATCCACCTGAGCCACGACAACATGAACTTCAACCGGAGAGAGAACCACATTGCCCAGCCCTTGCATTTGGGAGAGGAAACCCCTTGTCTTGGTCATTAAGAGCATGCGCTGAATAAACACCTGTGACAATTATGTATTTTCAATTCAGATTATTCACTATTGTATATTTACACATCATTGAGGTGCACCCTATCAGTTTGATGTGGATTTTTCTTGATGTGGATAATTCTAAAAAATAGAATTACGCTTTGTTCAAGTAATTCCATATTCACAATTGAATGGACAAGAAAATATGAATAATTATTAACGAACAGAAAAATCCACATCAAACTGATAGGGTGCACCTCAATGATGTGTAAATATGCAATAGTGAATAATCTGAATTGAAAATACATAATTGCCACAGGTGTTTATTCAGCGCATGCTCTTAATGACCAAGACACGGGGTTTTCTCTCCCAAATGCAAGGGCTGGGCAATGTGGTTCTCTCTCCGGTTGAAGATCATGTTGTCATGGCTCAGGTGGATAAGGCGCCATACCATAAATCCGGGGACCAGGGTTCGATTCCGACCTGAGGTCATTTCCCGATCTCTCTCCCGCTCATTTCCTGTCTCTATACTGTCCTATCCAAATAAAGGTAAAAAAAGCCCCCCCAAAAATTGTGATAACCTCAATTGCCTTTTTGTACTACTGTGAATGCCACTGTTCAGCAAAAAGAGAAATCTATGTTGGCAGAATGAGGAATTGAAAATTGACTTAATTAAGAATTCTTAATAAAGATAACAGTGTTATCATAGTTTGGATTATCATGGGCAAAACATAAAATTCTTAATGCAGACTGTTGCCTTGAAATTTCAAGTATTCTCGACTATTCTTTTTTTACAGTGTACAGGGTCGCAGGCAAGCTGGAGCCTATCCCAGCTGACTACGGGTGAAAGGCGGGGTACACCCTGGACAAGTCACCAGCTCATCACAGGGCTGACACATAGACACAGACAACCATTCACACTCACATTCACATTCACACCTACGGTCAATTTAGAGTCACCAGTTAACCTAACCTGCATGTCTTTGGACTGTGGGGGAAACCGGAGCACCCGGAGGAAACCCACGCAGACACGGGGAGAACATGCAAACTCCGCACAGAAAGGCCCTCGCCGGCCACGGGTCTCGAACCCAGGACCTTCTTGCTGTGAGGCGACAGCGCTAACCACTACACCACCGTGCCGCCCTTGTTATGATTATAACTGCAATAACGTGGACTTTTCCTAAATTGTCTATTTTGTAGGGTGAAGGGTGATGGTTTATTCCTCATGCTTCATGGATCAGTGGAAAATTCAAGTGATCTAATGAAAGCAATTTAAGTCCTTGATCAAAATCATTGATGACTTTAGTGCTTAAAAAATGCAAGCTATTAATATCCTCTGCAAAACTATACAGTGTTTATGCCGTATTCTCAATCACATTATATGATACATCAAAAACATATTTTCACAATAATAATGGACAATTCCAGTCAGCAGTAGGCTCATACTGTGTGAAGTTCACCTTTTATCTTAAAATACACTATGAAAAAAAATGACTATGAACATCAGACCTCTCTATTTTTTTAAGCAAGAATGTGATGGTATTTAAAACAGTCAATAAACAGAAAGGTATTTTGAATCAGTAATGTGAAGTGCAGGTCGAGGGTAAGGTCCGAGTCGTCGTGTGGAACGGGACATGATCATCAGCTACTGAGTCTCACATCCGCTCTCTACCTCTGCTGCCCTTTTCGCCCAGGAAAATTTCCAAACGTTCTGCTCTGTGCTGTAGACCGTGGTGGAGGGGTAGAAAGAGGTCACAGGCCTAAATGGCTGCCAAGTGTATTTTAGTTCAGAAACACTCGTTTGAAGTTAACTTCAAACTTCTGTTCTTAAAACATTCACAATGCAAATTATCTATAGCTGATGGTCTGACCTAGATTTCAACATATTTCAAGCCAGCTTTCTTTTAATTTTAATTTTAATTAGGCTTGCTTATTGGAGATCGATTAGGGATAAAATTAGCTCATGTTTAAAGTCTTTAAATTTCTGTAAAGCTGCTTTGTGACAGTGTCTATTGTTAAAAGCTCTATAAAAATAAACTTGACTTGACTTAATTTTGTCATTTATATTTTGTTGCATTCAATATATAACCTAAAGCTCCAGTCAGCAGTAGGCTGACTGTTCATGATTCCAATCTAAGCACAAAAACTACCTTTAGTTAAACCACTGACTTGGGGATAATTTTCAGTTATAGGTAATATTTGCTATTATCGCATGTTAATTTGCAGCAACTTCAGGCTGAAAGGCATCAGTTTCAATTATTCTGATCACTGTAACTGGTCTACTAATACCATGGCTACCAAACATACATGCTAACTGCAGGGGGCTTGCAAATATCATTGTTAGGATTAGGAATATGTAATTATCTTTTATTAAGTTATGTAGCTTAGGTAGGTTCAGAAATATGTAATTATCTTTTATTAAGTTATGTAGCTTAGGTAGGTTCAGAAAACTATCTGATTTGGTGTGAGTCTTCATTTCCATGTTATCACAGTTTGACAACACAAAACATCACAGGAATAATTTCTGACATGTCATGACTGCTAATTTTGTGCGAAAACCTCATAAGGAAACTGCCTGCCATTTTGGGTTCACCTACTTTCTGTAGTATTGGCATAACACCATAACAGCCTTCGCTGCACTTCTACTTTCACTCCCATTACAGAACCAAGTTTCAGTGACAAAGTCTTGTTCATGAAGAGAAATCTTCTTCTTCTTCTTCAACAGCAGCATACCCATCCATCCATCCATCCATTATCTGTAGCCGCTTATCATGTGCAGGGTTGCAGGCAAGCTGGAGCCTATCCCGGCTGACTATACACCCTGGACAAGTCACCAAATCTTCACAGGGCGACACATAGAGACAAACAACCATTCACGCTCACAATCACGGTCAATTTAGAGCCACCAATTATCTTAACCTACATGTCTTTGGACTGTGGGGGAAACCGGAGCACCCGGAGGAAACCCGCACAGACACGGGGAGAACATGCAAACTTCACACAGAAAGGCCCCCGTCGGCTGCTGGGCTCGAACCCAGGACCTTCTTGCTGTGAGGCGACAGCGCTAACCACTACACCACTGTGCCGCCTGGCAGCATATCCCTTTACTTGATATCACAATACTAAAATGCATCCAGGGTGTTTGGAAGAACTGCTGAATATTCTATGGCCAAATTTACTTGATTGACAGACCAAACAATTCATCAGGAAGTAAATGGAATTATATCCAAGTGGATTCATTTTAAATTCCCATGAAATTTCATTCCATTTGTCTAATGACTGATGTAGCCACGGTCATGTTAACATATATATTATCTACCAGTACAAAATTCTACCTGAGTTCCCCTGTTGTTTTCTTTTGCAGGATAGTTAAACCACTTCAATCCCAACAACTATTTTTCTCCTCATGATGTACACACATCATGAGGAGAAACACACAATAGTACACACTCCAAATTCTTCAGATATCTTCAGTGATATCTTTAAAATCCCACAAACTCACAAAACCTTCAATACTTTCAACCAAGCCGGGTTGACTTTATAATATAATCACTACAGCCTGTAAATTGGCTTAATTACTTCCATTTTGCTAATCCAGTGTGGATTATCTGTCCTGATACCTACAGTATGTGTGGGCATAAAGCCTAAAGCTATTTGGAAGTAGTGTAAACACAGCTTATGGTCCACATCTGTCCTACTCTTACCCAACCATCCTGTGTCTGTGAAGTATGTGAGCTTGGGAATGCTGAATGTTTTTTCACTACGCTCTGGTACACACATGGCTTTCAAAACAGGGCCAAGAGCTTGTGTGCAAGATGCATAGGTTTTGCTGTTTGTTATTATTTGTTGTTAATGGTTGATGCATTGGAAGCTCTGGAAGGAGGTGTGTGAAATTCTGCCTCTCAATAATACCTATAAGGACAGCTCTGCTGATCCATATTATTGGGCTATCTATCTATCTATCTATCTATCTATCTATCTATCTATCTATCTATCTATCTATCTATCTATCTATCTATCTATCTATCTATCTATCTATCTGTCTGTCTGTCTGTCTGTCTGTCTGTCTGTCTGTCTGTTTGTTTGTTTCTTTCATCTCTCTTTCTATTCCATCAATACACACGCCCTGTTTCTCTTTAAAGTGTACTATTCTGCTTTCCTCTACATTTATTACTGAAATATACTAGTTACTGTTTTCACGTGTGTATACAGGTTATATATCACATGACTTATTTACTTCACTCAGGCAGAGATATAAACACAGTCAGGTGAGGTTATAACTCCCTGTCTAACAAATACGACATGTTTTTTAAATTGATATATTAACATAAACCTAAGTGTTCAGAGATATACAGGGAAATACTGTACACACACTGTCTGAAATAGGGGTACAGTAGGAGTCCATTTCTATCCCCCAAGGTACAATCTACACTGATGTACCCCTTAGAATTCATTATTGGACTTCAAGGTAACTATGTGTACCCTTTTAGGGCCAAAAAGGTACATATATGTTCCCAATCAGTATATAAATTGTATAAATATGTACCTTAGAGGGTACTGCCCCAGTGACAAGCTGTTGTACCCCTAAAGGTACAATGATGTACTTTATTTTCTGACAGTGCATGATGTGTTTGTTTATGGTTAAACGTGCAGTTGGACAATACCATAAAATTCTTTCAACTCTAAAACATACAAACAAAATCCATCCATGCATTATCTGTAGCTGCTTATCCTGTGCAGGGTCGTGGATGAGCTGGAGCCTATCCCAGCTGACTATGGGCGAGAGGCAGGGTACACCCTGGAAAGTCGCCAGATCATCACAGGGCAGCACACAGAGACAAACAAACATTCACACTCACAGTCAATTTAGAGCCACCAATTATCCTAACCTGCATGTCTTTGGGGGAAACCGGAGCACCCAGAAGAAACCCACACAGACACGGGGAGAACACACAAACCCCCACAAAGAAAGGCCCCTGCCGGCCACTGGGCTCAAACCCAGAACCTTCTTCCTGTGAGGCGACAGTGCTAACCACTACACCACCGTGCCACCTGGAAACAAAATCCCTCAAACAAAATATTTTTTGTTTTCCTGACTTCCTCAAATTTGTGTCCAATGCCCAGATACAGGTTCGCCCTATACACCTGCTCCTCACTGACCCCCACACTGACATCTCTGACTGCATAATAATAATAATAATAATAATAATAATAATAATAATAATAATAATAAATGTAAAACTGTATGCACAGTATTGTGCATATTGCTTTTATTTTAGTTCCAAAGTTCAATTAAAGTAGCCTATCAATATGCATAAATATACATATTTTATTTATCCCTATGTTTAACTGTTTAATCGTTTGTATTATTATTATTATTATTATTATTATTCCCCTTCACAACATTGTGAATGTGACAGAGTCCAAAGTTCAGTGAAGTTGCTGATAAGAGAGGCCAATAAAAGGTGCAGAGCTGCAGTGTAAACACGGCTCTACCTGCCCGTCTGTGACAGCCTGCTCTGCTCATTTGCATAAAGGACAGGACAGAAACAGCAGTGGTTACAGAGCCCCGCCCACTCATTAGTCGATGCCCCGCCCTTCTAAAGCATCATGGCAAGTTATAGCGAGTGGGGAAGTGGCTGGGCTTCATCAGGCAGGTGTCTTTCTCAGGGGGACTTTTTACGCGCGGGAGGTGGAGAGGAGAGGGAAATTATAGAGCTTTGTGTAAATTTCTCTCTTTACCTCCTCATCAAGGTGGGCATTTTCTTGGATGTTCGCAAACATGGTGTCCAAGTTGACATCTTTACAGCAGGAGCTTTTAAGCGCCCTGTTAGACTCCGGAGTTACCCGAGATGTTTTGATCCAGGCGCTGGACGACATGGAGCCGAGTCCGGCCAGCTACGGAGTTAAACTGGAGAACCTGCACATGTCTCCGTCGGCGGCGAAGACAAACGGCAGCGACGTGGAGGCCAAGCCGGTATTTCACACCCTGACCAACGGGCACAGTAAAGGAAAACTGTCGGGGGACGAAGGCTCGGAGGACGGAGATGATTACGACACGCCGCCGATCCTGAAGGAGCTGCAGTCCCTCAACACCGAGGAGGCGGCCGAGCAGCGCGCAGAGGTGGACCGCATGCTGGCGTGAGTGGCCCTCCTCATGTCCTCTCACCCTGAGAGCTCAAACAGTGTGCTTAAAAACAAACAAACAAAATCGAGTGCTCTTTTTTCAGTTGTCATACTAAATTATCTAACTTTAGATTAAATAAAACACAAAACCTTAAAGTCGGAAAATGTATTATTATTATTATTATTATTATTATTATTATTATTATTATTATTATTATTATTGTTGTTGTTGCAGTTGCAGTTGAGCATTTAATGGAACAAAAAAACGTGTCGAAGTGTCTCCAACTATTTAAAACAAAATTTGAAATAATTTATTCTCCAGGTACAGAATTATTTCTTTATAAACACGGTGAAGTTTATGACTCTCAACAATAATCATAACATTAGAAACAATATTTTCTAGAAATTCTTTAGAAGTAGAAAGATTAGGTCTAAAATCCCACATTGCAGTGTTTATTATACAGTCACTAGAATAAAGTTGAGGCTATAGCGGTGTTTACAAATTTAAAACCACGCGCCAAATCCATCTTTTAACATTCTGGTTACTAATTATCCACCTGGTTATTATTTCTTTGCCTTAGCGAAATATCAACTGAAGAAGCTCTATTTATCATTAACTCACAGCGCTCTCCAGGAGAAATGGTCAATGCTATTTCACCTTTCGTTAGGATTATAATTTACTCCGGCCTTCAGATCCCCCCCCCTTTTAATTTTATAATAATAATAACAAAAAAAATATCTAACACTGGGAATTGAGATCACTTCTATAAAAATGTATTTCTGTAATCTAAAATGTAGTAATTAATTTAAAGAAGAGTTTTGTAATTAGTAATTTATGAATGATGCTATAATAATATTCTTCAATACAACAACAACAACAACAACAACAAATAATAATAATAATAATAATAATAATAATAATAATTTTTAAGCTTTTAACATATTTGTTGAAGTCATTAATAACAAGCTGTGGCCTAATTTGGTTGAAGGAGTGAATTCCCAGGGTATTATACTGATGCTGGAGGCCGATTTTTATTCTTGAAGCCGCAGCATCAGCATCGCAAAATGCAGTTTGAAAAACCCAAACTAAACCACGTGGCGTTGACTTCTTATTAATTTTATTCTATAAATCATCAACTGAAAGATACACAGTGGCGTATGATTAGCGTGAATGGAGATCTGGTTATTCATTGTCAAAAGGCATAAAGCAGCTTCTCCCTCAGCTGTAAGTTACTGTGTGAGAGAGAGTGTGAGAGAGAGAGTGTGTGAGAGAGAGTGTGTGAGAGAGAGAGAGAGTGTGAGAGTATGGTGTCACACTCCAAATCAAGCAGGACAGAAAGATTTGTTCGAATCTCACTGATTGTTCTGATGGTAAAGCCTTCAGTCCCAGGTGAGTGTTCTCTGCGCTTCAGCACGCGCTCCTCTTCCATTTGTTCTTTTATAACACGGGTCTTATTATTATTATTATTATTATTATTATTATTATTATTATTATTATTTAGCCGCTTCTATGGACTTAATTTTTAATGAATAAATCTGAAATGTATTTTCGCCGACAGAACTTCCGACATTTCAGTGCGCAAAGCAGAGCAGTGATGGATATTTTGAATCATTGCTTTTTGTGAATTTCCTCAGTCTTGTTCAGGGAATTAACACACTGAACACTACACCGAATTCAGCAGTGTGTTCATGTGGCAGCTATTTATCCTGAAATTACCTCAACATTTTTACTCAAGTAGATCAATAATACAGTACTTTTTAAAGCACTATTATTATTATTATTTTTATTATTATTATTGCTAATGTGTAATTTTCTACATAATTCGAGGCCTTTATTATTCTTACCCAAGCGCCTTATCCCCCCCCCCCCCCCCCCCCAACGTTTCTCTTTTCTTTGTCCTTGGTTCAAATGCTGTATGGGAAATGTAGTCTATTTTACAAATAACCGTATATACATTTATATATGCAAATAAATAACAGTCACGAAAGTAATATTTCTTTAAAAGGGAAACCCCATTTGTACACCCCATATGGCGCGACTCAGCCGAACGGAGAAATTCTCTCTGTTTTTCTTTTTTAATTATTTTGAATAAACACGTGCTTCTGTGATGAAATCCCATCAGAATGAATTGTGTTTATCCAATTAAATCTGTAGGTCTCACCTTGGGCAGTATTTACAGCCCACTGAAAGCGATGATTAACGATCGTTTATTAGGCTGATTAACAGTCGTGTGTGAGCTCGAACACCGCTTTAACCCTGCACGGACAGAGGGACAGTGTTCACACAGGCCATTAAACCCCACGCTGTTATCAGTCTGCAGGTCTGAAGGTTATTTGAGACTGGAGCTCTCATACACAACCTGGACATTACTGGGTTTCTGTGTTATTAATAATCAATAACTACAAGCAAACATTTTATTGATTCTAAATTCTGACAAAATGCTCATATAAATTTGGACACGTATATTTATTTATTTATTTATTTTTTCATATAAAAAGAATAACCAAATAAAAATAAAACCCTTGTGTGTTTGTGCCTGCGCGCGCAGAGAGGACCCGTGGCGCGCCGCGCGCATGATCAAGGCCTACATGCAGCAGCACAACATTCCGCAGCGCGAGGTGGTTGACGTCACCGGCCTCAACCAATCACACCTGTCCCAACACCTGAACAAAGGCACGCCCATGAAGACACAGAAGCGCGCGGCTCTTTATACCTGGTACGTCAGGAAGCAGCGCGAGATTTTGCGACGTAAGTTCACTCATCAAGTTTAGCATATATCATCTCAAAAATAAATAAATAAATAAATATATAGTCTATTCACATTCACTGGATATGAGCAATCATACGCTCTGATTGGCTCCTCTAGGCTATCAGCTTATATACTGTGAGTAGAGAAAAACAAAATGGAGGAGCGTAAAAAATAAAAACTCTACTCGAAAACAAAACCCCCCAAATACAAAAAAGCAACAAAATAGGGAATGAAAGTATTTGATGGTAAGAACGTATCTTTTTTTATTTTTCAAGAATTATTATTATTATTATTATTATTATTATTATTATTATTATTATTATTATTATTATAGCATTTTTTCACAGATTGTTCCTGTCATTTCACCGGTTTGTTTACATTCTAAGCGGAAATTATTTTGTTGGACATTTTGTATAAAGTTTTTATTTAGCAAATAAAAAAAAAACCCTCTGTTCATCAAAATCCAGTGAATGTGGATACAATAAAACAGTTATTCCATTCAATCTCATCGTACATGGATTATCCCCTTTGAACATAATGTATACAGTTGTACACATGAAGTTCCATAGCATTTTTCCTTGTGTCCAAAGGGGTTAGAGACATCTCGGTGCTCCAGGCCTCGTCACCTATCAGCTCATGTACAACTCAATTAATTGTTATATAATTGTTATAATTACAGTTGTTATTAATTTATATATATAGTCCTGTGCAAAAGTCTTAGGCGCATGTAAGGAAATGCTGTAGACCAAAAAAGGCTTAAAATAATGAAATGAAATGTTTCAATATTAAATATATAAAGAGCAGTAAGCCATAATAAATGAAACGAAGTCAGTCGGTCGTTCTTCAGTAACAGAATTACATTCACAGTAAAATGTGGTAACTTTTTTAGTTGCTGTACTCAATATTACATAATGGTATTAAATAAAAATTTCACACTGTATAGAGTATCTTTTGACCCTAAAAATTTATAGAAAAATTGGCTGTTTAACTCTGAACACAAAATCTTTTATGAGGAAAGAAATGTCAGTAACGGAATTGCGTCAGAAAACTGAACTTTCATTTCTTAAAATTCAAACAAAGATTTCTCTGAAGCTATAGCATTGCTATAATTGGGGTGATGAGTTTTAAATATGGTTTTCAGTACATTTTGCCTTGGATTCCAGACTTTAGCAATAACACTGAGCTGACAAGTTAAGGTAATCTTAATAATTTCATAATTTTGGCCTCTCTGCTGAAGAATTGTCCCAGTATTTGATGTGAGACGACTGTTTGCTTTAAAAAAAAAATCCGTCTCAGGTCCAGTGAGTTCAGTTTTATGTGGAAACGATCTGTAGGTTTTACTGAGCATCTTACAGAACCAGCCCCAGTTCTTCTGGACACTTTGTCACATGTGCTTCTTCATTTTGCATCAAAACCCTTCATCATGTTTTCTTTATTAATCTGAAAAGTGGTCTCTTATAGAATATGCTGCTCAAATACAAACCTTTTTTCCCCGTAACATTTAATTTTGTGCTGGAAAAAAATGTTTAGAACTCTAAGATATTTTTGTACTGACTCGATAATGTAGAAGTCATAAAACAGAAATCTATAACAAAGTTTGTATGAAAAAAATAGGGCGCCAAGGACTTTTGCACAGTACTATACAGTATATATATATATATATATATATATATATATATATATATATATATATATATATATATATATAAAATTTATATTTGCTTTGGTACAAAATCTGACTAAGATACCGGATTTGTAAACAAAAAGCCTCTCTCTGATACTTTATTGATCTAAACATTTTTTTTTTGTGCCATAACCTTATTTACTCCCTTCTGGCCCTCTAGGCTTAATCACATGACAATTCAATTTGAGCAGGTTACACTGGCCATATACCTGAGTATCCAGGCGCTCATAAATGCACAGACTGTCAAACTACATATTTATGTAGTAGCACATGTACACCAAAAACACTTTCTTTATTTTTACAGAATTCAACCAAGCATCACATGGGTCTGGCAGTAGTATGACAGACAAAGGCAGTCAGGATCAGGTGCTGCTTCTTTTCCCAGAGTTCAGTCAGTCTGGACCGAACATGGGACAGCCTGGAGACGATGCTGGCACTGAACCGGCCCTCAAGAAACTCAGACGTAATCGCTTTAAGTGGGGGCCTGCGTCCCAGCAGATCCTCTACCAGGCCTATGAACGACAGAAGAACCCAAGTAAAGAAGAGCGGGAGGCTCTGGTAGAAGAATGCAATCGGTAATGCTGCATGTATCATATTTTATACATTTCTAATGATTACAATATGTAATATCAATATTTCCAGCATCTTTTACACTTTGCAATCTTACATAATAGACCATAAATTGCGTTGACTAAACATGTTTTTTGTCTCCATTTAGGGCAGAGTGTCTCCAGAGAGGTGTATCACCATCTAAAGCCCAAGGGCTTGGTACCAATTTAGTTACAGAGGTGCGTGTTTACAACTGGTTCGCCAATCGGCGCAAAGAGGAAGCCTTCAGACAGAAACTGGCTATGGATGCCTATGGAGGGCAAAGTATCAACCCCCTGCTCACACACAGCTCGCCACACCATTCCCAGGCCAGCACCTCTCCACCCAGCAAGATGCAAGGTAACCATATTTCACTATTCTCTCACCTCCAGTTAAACTAATTTATGCCTCAGTTGTGAATGTAGGTCAGGTTACTGAGCCAAGCCTGTTATCAGGGCTGTAGTGTTTGATAGCAGTGGAGGTGAAAAACAATGTTTGTCATTAGATTCAACACCATTTCTATGGGAAAATAGAACGAGTTGAGACAGGTGAGGTCAGCATTAGGATGAGAAGAGATGTGCTTAATTAGAGTGCACCTTGCATATGCATTTTCTATTATCAGCTCTGGAAATGTCTTTATGACAATCCACATGTACCTGGGATCAGTACCAGGGTCAGCCTCAGGTCAAACAAGCAGGATAACAACATGGCAGTAGTATTGTTGTCCCTGTAAGGTCATCATTTTACTGCTGGCTTCTCTTCTGATTTATCTAATAAAGCACATACCCAGAGAGATACATTGACCTAGCTTGAAATAGCAAGACGCTAAAATAATAAAAAATTGTGTTAAAAGATCAGAAAGGCGGCACGGTGGTGTACTGGTTAGCACTGTTGCCTCACAGCAAGAAGGTTCTGGGTTTGAGCCCAGCGGCCGACAAGGGCCTTTCTGTGTGGAGTTTGCATGTTCTCCCCTTGTCTGTGTGGGTTTCCTCTGGATGCTCCGTTTTCCCTCACAGTTCAAAGACATGTGATTAGGTTAACATGGGGCAGCTTTTGCCTGAGGTTGGGCTGAAGTGCCCTTGAGTGAGGCACCTAACCCCCAATTGTTCCCCGGGCGCTGTAGCATAGCTGCCCACTGCTCTGGGTATGTGTGTGTGTTCATTGCTGACTTGTGTGTGTGCATGTGTGTGTTCACTGCTTCAGATGGGTTAAATGCAGAGATGAATTTCACTGTGCTTGAGTGTGCATGTGACAAATAAAGGCTTCTTCTTAAAGAAGAGATTGCTTGTTTTCCTTGAACATACTTTTAATCTTGTGGATACCTGTTGGCTGTGAGGGGCTTGTTTGTTTGCTTATGGATTTTCCCTCCTGCACACCTGGCCAGTCAATGACCCCGGGTTGCAAGGAGAGGCAGGGTCACCGGAGTGTTGTGTTAGGTTGGAAAGGGGCAGAAACTAAGGACTAAGGCGTAGGGGTGTTGGTTTCACAAAAGGAAGACTCTACTCTACTAAGCTCTTCCTTAACTGGGGGTTTAGGTGCTTACAAGGCATCCTGCCAGCAGCATCAGATGTTTTTCAGTGTAGAAGCCTGACCCAATAAGAATGGCTCAGCAGGTTTCCCTCATCATGTTGCTAAGACACAGTCTGTATTATGCATGCTTAATTGACAATTAAAACCCTCAGCTACTACATCTCCCAGACCTTTGATAAGGGGCTCCCCTGTCCCCTGCTCTCTTTACTCTCTCCTAGCAGGAAGCCCCATTGTCCATGGTGTATTAGAAGTGACTGTAACCTAGGTTCATTTATCTCTGTTGGGGTAGGGGAGGAGATGCTAGAACCCTCCCCCTACCTTTATGAACTAGAGTATGGCAGTTGAATCTGGGACGGGAGCAGAGCAGCAGGAGCTGTCCGCTAGTATTGGGTCTTTTTTTTTACCAGACAGGACTGATCACTCCTTCTGCTGTGGCTAAAGTTGGTTGTGGGTGAAGCCCCTTTTTTCTACCCCTTTTCTCAAATCACATCAAGCTTAGGTCAGAAGGAAAAGGTCACTGAAGGGTCAGTTCTCTTATTACAGCTTTATTGACCTTTTATTGATCTTAACATGCTATTGGGTATAGGAGTTAGGAACTATGTATTTGAGATTTTGGCTCTTTTCTTTACCTCTGTTTTGGGTTCCAGTGGAATGCAGATATATTTATATACTTCTATACCATGAATGGATAGCCCCAATATTGATAGCCACATTAAATTATTAAATCTGTCTCTCTCTTTTATCAAATCTTCAAATCAGACTCATGGACAATTCTGATGATGAAAATTTCAAGTTTCTTAATGAAAGAATTCCCCTCAACTGGTGGGCCATGGTGTAGAACATTGTAGTTTATGGTGCAGTGCTCTTCTGGATGACCTTTGCACAGAACTCCTGGGTTCAGCTGTCCCCACACTTACCGTGAAGCCCACAGCCATGCTGAAAGGACATGTACGTCCTGCACACACCCAGGAGGTCTCTCATATGCAGCAGCATTGTAAAGACTATTGCCTGGGGTTGGGCACCAGGGCTTTGATATTACATGGGTCCCAGGGAGAACTGAAGCTTTTTAGTCCTTGCTCCCACTCCCTGCTACCACACCCCTTCTGCACTTACCATCCTCTGGATTCTGTATTTTTTATCTGGCTTATTCCACTATGTTTCTAGACCAAGGACTGACAATTGAACAGGTATATTACAACTTTTTTAATGTATACTCTGAGCTGGGATAGTTAGACTTGATTCTGGCATCTGATGTTTTTGTCCTGCATTGCTCCTGCCCTGTGTTGTCAAAGACCATATTTTGCTTCCTTGTTGCCTTGGAAACAGAGCTCTCCTGCTGGTCAGACTGGATCAGACATACAAACCAGCCTGGCTGAGAGAGAGAGAGAGGGAGAGAGAGCAGCAGTCTGTGCATCCTAGGTGAATAGCAGACAAAGGCAGACAATGCCCCCGGTGAATAGCCCCGTCCTCCCCCTGACACTTTTACAGGGTATAGGCCTATAAAATAAAGTCTGTTTATGGTGGTTGGTCCATTGTGTGGTCAGGGGTCCATGGGCCCGATGGAGTGCTTTATTGTCTGCTATCGGTGTTTACAAGATGCTGTAGAGTTGTGAGAGAGTTGGCTGCATGCAGAAACAGGTTTGTGGCCTTCTGTGGAGAAACCCTAGTCTGATGTCTAGCTAATGAACCACATGATGGATGAAATGTGGTCACTGACACTTTGGTAAAAAAAAAAAAAAAAGTTGTTTGCCACTTAGAAGTACGTGTTTCATACTGCTATACCTATGATATTTGTGTAGTACAAGGTGCCTTTCGTAATGTGTGGCAATGTTTAGGTGATCTATGTCATGGTCTGGTCAGTTCTAGGGCTTGCAAAGATCCTGCTCTTGGTGTGTTATTTTAGGTAATCGCAGTCGATGTCTCTGTCAGATTGATACTGGAGCTTAAATGAGGTACTGCCTGCATATCAACAGAAGTATTTGACACCGTCATTGATTTTTTAATGTTTGCTTGGTCAGGGGAGGCTGGGATTTGCAAACACCCACTACAGAAGAGATGACTGAAATCTCTGGAAAGTAGACTCCCAGAACTTGACATGAGACTCAAATTATCCCATTAAAAGAATCTTCAATTTTGAATTTTAAAACGTGTATGTTTTTACTCAAAGTCAAATCAGAGAATGTTTAAAGTGGCCTGGGAAGCACAGGCCACCATGAGTTTGTGGTGTTATGAGCGAAAGGCTACATGTCCACTGGCCTTGACTCTGTTGAGCATGTATCCGTAGTGGAGTTTGTTTGCGCTGCTTTAACTGGTCTGGGGCCAGAAGGCAGACAGAAGCATCTCTGGCAACTTGTTGCTAATGTGAAAACACATGGAGAGGCCCAAATCTCTTCCATAGACTTGTGTAGACTCGTGTGACAAACATCCAGCAAGCCAAGCCAAGACAAATTTCAAAAAGTAATTTTTCTCTCTCTCTCTCTCCTCAGCTGTCAGGTACAACCAGGGTCCCAGTGAAGTCAGCTCCTCCAGCACTATCAATCACCACAGCATGACGAGTAGCCAATCTGTATTGCAGCAGGTCTCTCCTGCAGCACTGGACCCCAGCCACGGCCTGCTGTCACCTGACGCCAAGATGGTGAGCACACCTGGCCACTCCTGCCTCAGATAAGATAAGCCAAGGCCTACTTTTGATACAGCAACGCTGAACAGGGCCCCCGATAGCCGCTGGCATTGACTGCTGTGTAGCCCAACAAACACTGCATTGTTCTTCTTTCAGTTGACACTCCAGTAGACAGTAAGGTTTAGTCCACTGTGTGCCACAGGGCAGCTATGGTGTTACTATGAGCAGGGCATGACCATGGCTATGCCAATAAACCTGACAAAGAAACATTCTGTTGTTATTGATTATATGCCACGGAGGAAGAAGTAGCGGGTGGAGCTTTGCTTACTCTGGCAAGTGGTCTGACAGCAATGCTCGATTAAGCTGGGGTGCTGCAGGAGGAGAACATCTGACCCCACCCCCTGCTCTATCCAAATATTGAACTTTCAGCTAGACAAACTTCAGTCACCTTCGATGTTCTAATCTTCTTTATATATCAGAGATATTGACTTGTTTAATTTAGCTATGTTCTGACTCAAATTCATTGGAACTTTCTAGTGCACTTGTGTCAGTGAGTAGAACCTTAATCAGCATGAGGAGGAAAGGAGGATAATTGTGGCTTATCTTTGCCCTCAGACAGGTTTCTGAGGAAAGCCTCCTCTATAACCAGCAGCCTATTCAAAAATACCCATTGTCATTCATGTTTTAAAAGATACCACTGCAGAACTTTTGATAAAACCATCTCAATCCTTTTACTGGTAACTGATCTAAGGTTTAGGAGGCGAAAGTTTGGCACTTGTACTAGAATGCAGTCCCTTGCCTAATGGTAGTTAGACATCCTTTGACTGAGTCTCTGTGTTTTTCTCGTGGCAGATCTCAGTATCAGGTGGAGGTCTTCCACCGGTTAGCACCTTGACCAACATCCACAGCTCCCACCATGCTCACCAGCAAACACAGAACCTCATTATGCCCATTTCTGGAGTCATGGCCATTGCACAGGGTTAGTGCTCTCTCTTACTTACTCTGTCTTCAGCATTTCATATTCATCGCCACTGGTTGTCAACCCCAGTCTTGCAGACATGATGGTCTGGGAATGTTTGTATTTCCTCTCCTTTAATGTGCCTGATTCCAACCAGGAGTGGAATCAGTGGCATCATAAACATTGTGTAAATTTTTGTCCAGGTCTGAGCACATCACAGGCACAGACGGTGCCAGTAATCAACAGTGTGGCAGGAAGCCTGGCTACCCTACAGCCCGTACAGTTCTCACAGCAGCTGCATAGCTCTCACCAACAGAGCCTCATGCAACAGTCCCACAGCCACATGAGCCAACAGCCCTTCATGGCCGCCGTTACACACTCACATAGTAAGTCTACTCTCTTCTCTTACATGTACAGCTATACTTAAAAAAGAAAACATTCCAAACTTTGTACTTGTTTATTTACTTACTTAGATACTCACAAGTTTGAAAAGTGTCCTTTTAGTTACCCGCTAGAGCACTTCAATCCTTGTTGAGTCCAGTGATGCTGGTCTCTCCTGCTCTTTGGACCTGCCTGAGCCATCTTGATGCCCTACATCTGGCTGAAGTTCTCATCACATCGCTCCTGTGGAGGATGGCCCCATATGGACAGTCTAAAGATACCCTTAGAAGACGGCTCTGGACATTTACAGTTTTGCTACAGTGACTTAGGACTACAATTGCCATGATAACTTGAGGACTGCAGTTGTCATGAACCGTCTTGCACTCAAGTCTTCATCAGTGAACAGTTGATAAACAACAAAATAGACTTCACGTTCAAACTATAATGAATGTCCTGGTTACACAATGGCACTTTATCATATAGGACATAATTATAGAAACAAGTTATTTATAATTACGCTATCTGTTATCACCCAAATGAGGATGGGTTCCCTTTTGAGTCTGGTTCCTCTCAAGGTTTCTTCCTCGTGTCGTCTCAGGGAGTTTTTCCTTGCCATCGTTGCCTCAGGCTTGCTCATTAGGGATACATTTTGTTAGTTCATATGTTTAAAATCTTTATTTTTCTGTAAAGCTGCTTTGTGACAATGTCTATTGTTAAAAGCACTATAAAAATAAATTGGCTTGACTTGTTACAAACCTGCTCTCTAGTCTTTCTGGTTATGAACTTGGTTGTTTTTATCCAACACTAATATGCATCAAACCTAGATTATCATTGAAGGACATGCTTCTGATAAGTATACACAATGAGACTAAGAAGAAGAAGGCTTTATTTGTCACATGTACACTAGAGCACAGCAAAATTCCTCCTCTGCATTTAACTCATGTGAAGCAATCAACACACGTATGCGCACACAAGTGAGCAATGAGCATACCCACATACCCAGAACAGTGGGCAGCTATGCTACAGTGCCCGGGGAGCAATTGGGGGTTAGGTGCCTTGCTCAAGGGCACTTGCACCATGGATACAATATACTCTTCTATACCTTGATAGACAATAGTCAAGGTTAGTCCATTGAGTTGTCTTCTTTTTGATTATTTACTGTATTTATTTCCCTTCAGCTGTTTGAACATCCAGGTATCTGCTGGATGCCTGAATGTAAATTTAAATGTAACGTTTGGTTTCC
Source organism: Neoarius graeffei (assembly GCF_027579695.1). Classification (NCBI taxonomy): domain Eukaryota; kingdom Metazoa; phylum Chordata; class Actinopteri; order Siluriformes; family Ariidae; genus Neoarius; species Neoarius graeffei. Next base: position 10,074,542 of record NC_083585.1, read on the forward strand.
ATGTGGATAAACATAACACATGCAACTCACTCAAAACAACTAAATATTTAAGAAAATTAACTCATTTGTACTCTTACTACATGCATGCATTTTTGACCCACACGTGACCCTTCATCTGCTTGCTGTGCCCTTTTCACAGTGTACCCACATAAGCAGGAGCCACCACAGTATTCCCACCCGTCACGCTTTCCGTCAGCCATGGTAGTGACAGACAACAACAGCCTCAGCACCCTCAGCTCAATGTCCTCCACCAAACAGGTCAGTCATGTGCTCCTAGTTTCACCTCTGTTTTATTGCTTCTGCCATAATGTAGCTATGTAAGCTTGTGTGTTCTGCATGTATCCCTTCAGTCATGCTTTTGGAAAGTTTAAGCATTCTGGGCTCTATCCTGCAGCTTTCAAATGATATTTTTTGTTTGGGGAATGAAAAAAACAAAATCAACAATTTTTTTCTTAACTATTAATAATGCTTCACTAATATGCAGCAAATACAGATTATCACTAAAGGACATGCTCCTAGTAAACATCCACAGTGATCACTGTACTAATCCCAGCTCTTAGTTGTGTTCATTCTGACAATTTATTTAATCCCTGTCATATTAGGATGCTCCTGTAAACAAGATGGTTCAACTGGGGGGTCTCAACTGGGTAAATACTGTTTCACTTAATAATCCTGCACTGTGGTGAAGTGAAATGGTGTCCATGTTAACATTGCCTGACCAAATCTGTAGAATTTTCACATGTACACACCCTTAGCAAGCAGAGGATTTAAAAAAAAAAATAATTATTATTATTTATTTATTTTACGATTTGAAGCAGACAGGATGTGTATAAAATGAATAATGAGGCAACAGCTGGAGATGAGAGAATTAGAGAAAGGTGAATTTGGGAAAGTCAGAAATCGTTAAGGGGCCACTTCAGTTTATCCATGCTCACTGCACATCTGAATCAGTAAAGCAAGCACGTGTAGTGATACTCCTCAGAATACCTATTTCCTTTAAACGGCCTGACTGACCGGTCACCCGTGCTCTATAGCCACAAGTGTCCTGATATGTAAACTGCTCTCTCTGTCTCTCTTTCTTCTTTTCTTCTCTGTCACTCACTCATACTTTCAATATTTCTTTCTCAATTTTTCCTTTATTTTCATCCATCTTCCCTTTTCCTCTGTTTTTAATATCTCTCCCCCATGCCTATATCTGCTTCTCTCTTTCCCTCTGCCCACTCTTTAGTCCACCACTCCCGCACCAGCACTCAGAATATCAGACCAGGAAATGACCCTCGCTCTTAATTAAAGCTCGTGTGTCGCTCTTGTTTCCCTGCCGTGGGGAGGCATGTGCACTCACTAATTCCCTCTTCCCCTTTCTGACTTCTCCCTACCTGCTATGAGCGCTCTAGCCTGAAATGCAGTCCTCACTCAACTGCTTTCACACGCTCAATTTCCCACGCTGCACTGCTGATGGCCACTAGCTGATGAGCTGACGTGACTTGGCCTTAATGTCAGACAGTGCGCTTCACAGCGGAGTCTCTCTCTCTCTCACACACACACACACACACACACACACACACACACACACACACACACACACACACACACACACCTTTACAGTATTAGTAACTTTTAGTAACACGTAATCAAATAATTTAATTTTAATATCTACAGTACCAATCAAAAGTTTATCCACCCCTGCTCATTCATAGGTTTTTCTGTATTTTGTATTTTCTACATTGTAGAACACTGAAGACATAAACTATGAAATAATATCTGGCACATATATGGAATTATATGGTAAACAAAAAAAACCAAAACAAAATATGTTTCATATTTTAGATTTTTTAAAGTATCCAGCGTTTCCCTTGATGACGCTTTACACACTATTGGCATTATCTTAACCAGCTTCATGAGGTAGTCACCTGGAATGCTTTTCAATTAACAGGTGTGCCTCGTCAAAAGTTAATTACTGTAATTTCTTGCCTTCTTAATGCATTTGAGATCAAACAGTAAATAATAAATAATAAAAATACAGTAAATAGCCCTATTCCACAACTGTAGTAATCCATGTCAAGAACCGCTCAACTAAGTAAAGAGAAACGACATCCATCATTACTTTATGACATAAAGTGACTTTTAATGAATAAAATAAAAATAAAGAAAAACAATTGAATTAGAAAGTGTGTCCGAATTTTTGATTGGTCCTGTATATATGAAGCTGTTTATGAGGTACTGAATGTGCCTCAGGTATGTAATACCTCAGCTTGCTAAAAGAGCACTTTGAGGTTCTCCTCTCCCTTATCAGAGCCCTTGTATTTGACTTGGGTGGTGTAACAAATGGCAGTGGGCTTTCTGGGGGATATTACAAACCTACTCTGGCTTTATTGGCCTCCTGTTTGTCCTAAGCACCCCCTCGACTCATAAGCAGCATCTAAAGGCTCTAGTCCCAGCAGCTGGCCCTCACCTTTATCAGGTGAGACTGTTTGTCGGCCAGCAGGTCATGACGGGGTCATGTGCCTCTGCCCTTACAGGGAAAGAGAAAAATAGAAATAGCAAACAATACCATAGGGGACGTTTCATTGGAAAAAGGAGGTACGAGAACTGATAACTTCACTGCTAACATTACCATCAGTAGCACTGTGCATAGTACTGCTTTTTAAGGTCTGGCCATTTACTCTTTTTTTTTTTCTCTCTTTGTCGACAGTGTCCTCTGCAAGCCTGGTGAGCATACCCACCTGACTTCCTCAATGCCTAGCAACAGGAGCACATTTCTCCGGCTCTTTACCTGCTGTATCTGTAGCAACTCCTAATCACTGGCAACAGTGCACTGGAAGATGAACTGCTCACTAATGTAAGGACTGAAATAAAAAAGAGGAGAGCATGTCAGAAAGGAGACTCTGGCTTGGTCGAATCGTACCATGGAAAGATGAGAGGATCACCTGGGAGTTACTACAGTCCAATGTAGGAACACTGTTCAATGAACAGTGTTTTGCTTCCAGCCACTAAAAAAAGAGGATGATTCTGATGTCTTTTAGGAACAAATGGAAATGGTGTGCAGTGATGGTGTTAAACTGGAATGATTTTACACAGTCACAGGGTTACCAAATGCCAAAGGATAACCAATGCTCCATTTCTTGCCAAGCCGACCCTTTAATGGAGTCTTAGGAGGCTTCTTCTCATCCTGTCCTTGGACTATCAGTCTAACACCTGTCTTTCATCAGTCAGCTCACCTAGAAATAAATGTTCTGTAATCAATTTGTGAATGAAATGACAATCAGCTTTATATTATTTTCAACATATGTGTCAGGTCTTTCTGGGGAGAACATTACAGACTGAACATGTTGGATTTTCCTGCGTATACATAGCAGTGAGTCTTCCATTTGCGTAGTTAATATGAGTCGTCATGTTCTAATATATGTACAGTTGTAAATATGAATGATAATTATACTATGCCTTGAAAGATGTATATATTTCAGGTCCATAGCCTTTTTTTTTTTCAACAAACTGTGATTTAGAAATGACAATCTTTGGAACAGAAAGGACTATGCAATGTACTGAATGGCACAAAAATGTGGGATTTTCTGCAAAAACAGTTATACCAGCAAAACTGCAGGACAGATATTGCACACTTTTTCCTTCTTTCCATTTTGGTATCTGAGAATGATAACATGAAAATGAAACCATAACACAATACCATTATTCTGTATTTAACAATTATTTGCCAAAGGTGAAGTGAATAATAACTGAGAGGAAGTCAAGGTTATTCTTCACTGATTCACTGAGCCTGAGGCAGATAATTGTTTTAGTATAAATACACAGGTGATTATTTTTAAAAAATAATTTATTTTAAACTTCAAAAGCAGCATGCAAATGTAATAACTTTGTGGCACAGACTTGTGTCACTTATCTGCGCCGAGTCACACAAAATCCTTTGTTTTGAAATCGATAAAATAAGTCACAACTCCAGCTTTGAATAGTTTTAGACCAAACTTCGTACAGTAGCATCTTTAGTACTTTTAGGAACAGCGTTTTCTTTCATCATTTGTAATTCTTTCTCACTTATGGTCACAAACTGATTGGCCGCCATTTTGCTGAGTCGCTCGAGGTGATTATCGAGAAATAGTCTGAATTTCTCGACCAATCAGAGCGCATGATTTCCTATAATCACCTCCGTATTTATACTAAATATAAATATTAGTGATGGTGTCACAGCCATGTTATTAAGAGCCTCTTGCTGTATTAGAATGATAATTGAGAGGCTGATAACTGTGAGTAAGATGGTTGTCTGTCATGAGGCCCTGGTCACCAGGACAAACAGTATTACCCACTTATGCAACTCTGAGGTACACAAAACATGATGTAATAACCCATAAAATCAAACACTAGACACCACGTGCATTCAGTTAATTTGTGGACTGCTAGGTACGGGGGGAAAAAATAGAAGAATGTGATTTTGTTGGTTTGCTTTGCTCTTTTAACTCTCACCTGTTGTTCTTACTTTCCAAAAGGTCATTTATTTTTTTAAATGCTTTTATTGAGCATATGCCACTTAGTTACAATGTCATTCTCAACACAAAACATTAGATTTTCGCAGTCTTGTATTTTTTTGTATAAAATGAAAATCAATCTTTTAAAATCATTATTTATACTGCGAGGGGGGGAAAATGATGTCTCAAGTAAAGGCTCTTTCCAAGACTGGTGTAGTGAGTTGTTTCTTTGTTTCTGTTCATCAGTGGAAAGTGTGTGTCATGGTTAAGATAGCAGATGGTATCAGCACTGTGTTAAAATAGTCTGTTCCAAATTTTCTCCTGACTCTTAGTGCATCTGTGTGTTTCACAATATTACTGTTATACTAGTAGACGTTCCTTAACAAACACTTTCTTTCTGACAAGAGTTTCAGGAATGTGTGTCTATTGAACTATGCTCCACACCTCCTATTCCTGACAAGCATTGTTTGTATAACTTATCTGCAGGACTGAGGTCTCAGTGTTTGATGATGCATCACATTGTCTGTGATTGGTATATTTGCTAATGTGTGTTTTCTACCTCAGCAGTATAATATGACACACAAAGTCGTATATAACCCTTGAAGCAGGGAGGCTTTGTCAGAAAGCAAAGCTGTTATGCCTGTTTATATTGATCACTTGTAATTTGTGGGAAAAATGTTGAATATCCAAAATATGTCTACCAAAACATCATGTCCTGTGCATTAAAGTGAAGCTCCATCAGGGCTGTGTGTTTCACCTCCCTCATACTGCTCTCCTCCTGATCTAAAACCAACAGCTTCTGAAATTCCCATCATAATGAACAAATGTGGGTGATACAGCTGTGTGTTAATGAAAGCCAAAGTCATGCTAGACCACATAGCTTTAATAATTTAGCTTGTTGCTGGCATTTTTCAGGACGATGACCTTTTCATTCTCAGACATTGGGTAATAAATTACTGGAATTTCTCTCAAACATGATATATAGATTTTTAAGATTTTTAACATAATATAGATATTTAGACATTGTCTAAAAGCAGAGTGTCAGAGCACAGGTACTTACGGATGCAGGTGCAGGGGAGAGCGGGTGCAGCACAAAGTGCAGCTGAAACCAAATCGTGAGACAGAAATCGTAGTCAGGAAACGGGCATAAGTCGATCGATCAGCGAACAGAGTAATGCAGGAGAGACGAGGAAACTAGGTCGGAATAATAATAAGAACTGTGGTCTAAATCGGAAAGTCAGTCAGGAAAACAACCGGCTTGGTATATTCAGGTATGGGACACGGAACAATACTTCGCATTGACTGAGTGTGAGAGCTGGGCTTATATAGGGGAAGTGATTGTGGGGTAACTGGAGACAGGTGCAGTAGTTAATACTCTGGTGATGGAGGGTGCTATGAATCTTGGGAAGTGTAGTCCGGAGTGGCCATGTTAGGAGGCTGCTCCGAACTCCGCTTTTCAGTGCTGTTACTGACACAGAGCTCCTGATGAGTGTATGAGCAAAATATTTGTAAGGGCACAAAATCAACCTGAATAGAATAATAATATTATGACATATGAACCATTGAATTGTGTTGTGTATTTCACATCAGTAAATTGCTGCATTGTCTTGTGACAGTGAGACCAGTAATGAGATACGCATCAAATCAAATCAAATCAAGTTTATTTGTACAGCGCTTTTAACAATAAACATTGTCGCAAAGCAGCTTTACAGAATTTGAACGACTTAAAACATGAGCTAATTTTATCCCTAATCTATCCCCAATGAGCAAGCCTGTGGCGACGGTGGCAAGGAAAAACTCCCCCAGACGACATGAGGAAGAAACCTCGAGAGGAACCAGACTCAAAAGGGAACCCATCCTCATTTGGGCAACAACAGACAGCCTGACTATAATATTAACAGTTTTAACAGGTATAACCCTCAACTGTCCTCATGGGGCCGTCCTTCACAGGAGTGGGGCGATAAAACTCCGACCAGACACAGGGCACCAGGATGGATCAAGCAGGTCCGAGGGGCAGAAGAGGCCAGCATCTCAATCCCAGGATCAACATGTAACTCAGAAGGACAGATGGGGGGGGAAGAGAGAGAGAGAAAGAAAACATGTTGTTAGGTATGCCCTAAAAATGACAAGTATTAAATCTGTGTGGTAGGCTCGCAGAGACGAGAGTCTTTACATCAGGCATAACACACAATGGCATGTTAATATGGTAAAAAATATATCATGACCTGCTCTGGCTGGATGCTTGATTGGGTGATGGGAGCACACTCCTCAGCAATGATGAGATGCAGATGGGACCCTTAGGCCTGGCCAAGACAATTCAGTTACATTTCACCGGGTCTGGGACATGCGACAAAATGTCTGATGGCCGATTCCCTGCAGGCTACGATAGCCAGTCGAGGTCCCCACCGTCTCCACCAAAAGATTTCCTGTTGACTCCATGTAACTCAGAGGGACAGATTTGGGGTGGGGGGGAGAGAAAGAAAACACAGGTGGTTAGGTATGCCCAATGTCACCTGAATAAGTAGGAACAGTATACATATTGCACCGAGTACAAGCAGGGACTCCGGCAACTAACTATGACAGCATAACTAAAAGGAGAGAGCCAGAAGGTAACACAGGCATGAGGGAGCCCCAGGACATAAAGCAGCCAGCCACTACACCGTCAACAAACTCGAGTGAGCAAGCGAGTGGGGACTGACAGCATCCATACATCCCAGTTTACCAAAACACTCTATGTCTGAGGACCCTCCAGATCTACTCCTTTACCTCATAAACACCATTAACAAAAGGCTTGACTAAACAGTTATGTTTTCAGCCTAGACTTAAATGCTGAGACTGTGTCTGATTCCCGAACATTACTTGGAAGGCTGTTCCATAACAGTGGGGCTTTGTAAGAAAAGGCTCTGCCCCCTGATGTAGCCTTCACTATACGAGGTACCAGCAGATAGCCTGCACCTTTTGATCTAAGTAGGCGTGGCGGGTCATAGAGGAGCAGAAGTTCACTCAGGTACTGTGGTGCGAGACCATTTAGTGCTTTAAAGGTCAATAGTAGTATTTTATAATCAATACGAAACTTGATTGGGAGCCAATGCAGTGTGGACAAGACAGGCGTGATGTGGTCATATTTTCTAGTTCTAGTAAGGACTCTTGCTGCTGCATTTTGAACTAACTGGAGCTTGTTTATGCACTTATTGGAACATCCAGACAGTAAGGCATTACAATAATCCAACCTGGAGGTAACGAAAGCATGGACTAGTTTTTCTGCATCATGCAATGACATTAAATTTCTTATCTTTGCAATATTTCTGAGATGAAAGAAAGCTATCCAGGTGATGTTATCAATGTGAGTTTCGAATGAAAGACTGGGGTCAATAATCACTCCGAGGTCTTTTACTGCTGCACGTGAAGAAACAGAAAGGCCATCCAGAGTTACTGTGTAATCAGAAAACTTACTTCTAGCTGTATGTGGTCCTAGCACAAGTACTTCAGTCTTGTCAGAGTTAAGCAGAAGGAAATTAATAAGCATCCAGTGTCTAATGTCCTTAACACATACCTCAATTTTATTAAGCTGGTGTCTCTCATCAGGTTTTGCAGAGACATACAACTGTGTGTCATCAGCATAACAGTGGAAACTAATACAATGTTTACGAATAATATCGCCCAGAGGTAACATATATAGAGAAAAAAGCAGTGGACCCAAGACAGAACCTTGTGGAACACCAAACTTTACCTCGGTACGTCTAGAAATATCACCATTTATATCAACATACTGATAACGATCAGTTAGATAAGACCTGAGCCAGGAGAGGGCCATTCCCTTAACTCCCACAACATTTTCTAGTCTATCCAGAAGAATGGAATGATCAATGGTATCAAATGCTGCACTAAGGTCAAGCAACACAAGTAGCGAGACACAGCCCTGATCAGACGCCAACAGTAGGTCGTTTACTACTTTAACCAGTGCTGTCTCTGTGCTATGATGAGGTCTAAATCCTGACTGATACAGTTCATGGATGTTATTCCTATGTAAATATGAGCATAACTGCTGTGCCACAGCTTTTTCAAGGATCTTGGAGATAAAGGGGAGGTTTGATATTGGCCGATAATTGGACAGCTGACAGGGATCAAGGTCAGGTTTTTTAATCAGGGGTTTGATAACTGCTAGTTTAAAGGATTTGGGTACATAGCCAATCATAAGAGAAGAATTTATTATTTTTAGAAGCGGTTCAATTACTCCAGGCATTATCTGTTTGAATAGATGTGTCGGTAAGGGATCTAGTACGCAAGTTGAGGCTTTTGATGTAGAGATTAATGAAAGTAATTCAGTTTCTTTTAGGGGAGTAAAACATTCTAACTGATGATCTGATACAGTTATATTGTTAACTACAAGGTCACTTTCATTGTCTAACCTTAAATTAGTAGTTTGAATTTTTTGTCGGATATTCTCAATTTTGTCATTAAAAAAATTCATGAAGTCGTTGCTACTACATACTGCAGGTGTGCATGTGTTGATAGTGGACTTATTCCTGGTTAATTTTGCTACAGTATTAAATAGGAATCTAGGATTATTTTTGTTATCTTCTATTAGGGAGGAGAAATATGTTGATCTCGCAGCACTAAGAGCTTTTCTATACTTCAGGAAGCTCTCCTTCCAAGCTAATTTGAACACTACCAATTTTGTTTGACGCCATTTACGTTCCAATTTTCGAGTGGTCTGTTTTAATGTGCGAGTGTCATCATTATACCAGGGTGCTAATTTTTTGTCTCTGACCATTTTCCTTTTTAGAGGAGCTACATTATCTAAAGTATGGCGGAACGTTGACTCTAAGCATTCAGTTGCCTGATCAAGTTCTGCAGGGGCTGACAGTGACCCAATCAAAGTTGACAGCTCTGGGAGATCATTTATAAAACTCTGTGCAGTAGTTGACGTGAAAGTACGTTTAATACAGTAGCGTGGTGAGGTGCATATGTTATTACTCAGACATATTTTGAATGAGATGAGACAATGATCTGAGATAACTTCAGACTGTGGAAGTATGACTATATTGTCTACGTTTAATCTGAATGTTAGTATTAGATCAAGGGTGTGACCACCATTATGGGTCGGTCCTATGACATTCTGCTTAATCCCGACTGAATCTAAGATGGACACAAACGCTGTTTTTAAAGGGTCTTCTGGGTTATCAAAGTGAATATTAAAATCTCCGACAACTAAAGCTTTGTCTAAGGAAATAACCAAATCTGAGATAAAATCTGCAAATTCAGAAAGAAACTCGGAATATGGCCCCGGGGGCCTGTAAATAATAAGCAATGGAATTAACTGGGTAGACTTATTTTTCGAGGCTACATACATTATACGAGTATGAAGAACTTCAAATGTATTAAATTTATAACCAGGTTTGTGTGTTACACCTAGATAATCGTTATAAATAACCGCGACGCCTCCTCCTCTGCCAGTTAGACGAGGCTGGTGTATATAACTGTATCCAGGAGGACTCGCTTCATTTAATGCTATATATTCATTTGGCTTAATCCATGTTTCTGTTAAACACAGTACATTAAACTCCTGATCAGTAATGAGTTCATTAACCATTAGCGCTTTAGATGTAAGAGATCTAATATTTAATAGCCCCACCTTTAGATCAAAGGTGCTGGCAGCAGCTGTACAGTCAGTCTGATCTAATTTTATATTGATTAGGTTACTGGAACAAACTCTCTGAAAATTTCTACCTTTTTGTTGAGCTCGGGGAACAGACACAGTCTCGATGTAGTGGGCCCTGAGTGACGACTCTGTGCAGCTAGCAGACAGTCGGTTTAGCCTGTTCGTCTGCTCCCTGGCCTTGGCTCTGGATTGTCAGAAATTAACTAGGCCTGTTCTGAGACTATGACCTATGCTGCAGGAAATGAGAGCAGCACCTTCCCGAGTGGGATGGATACCGTCCCGCCCTAACAGGCCAGCAGTGCCCTCAAAATTAGCCCAATTATCTATAAAGCCCACACTGTTTTCAGAGCACCACCTGGACAGCCAGCAGTTCAGCGACCATAACCTGCTGTAAGCTACATCGCCACGCCGCATTGGGATGGGGCCAGAGCATACTACAGCATCGGACATCGCCTTCGCTAATTTAAACACCTCTACAAAGTTACTCTTAGTAACCTCAGACTGACGAAGGCGTATATCATTAGCTCCTGCATGGATAACTATCTTTGAGAACCTGTGCTTGCCTAGGACCCTAAGATTACCTGCTATGTCCGGCGCCCTGGCTCCCGGTATACACCTGACTAAAGCTGCTGGTGCCCCTAAAGGCTGAGCTAATTTCAC